>NW_028233344.1:1200000-1905675 GCF_057557595.1 Rhyacophila brunnea
CAAGAGTTTTAGGCGATTTACGTCATGAAGTATATTCAAGACAAAAAAAAACCTTATGATGAAATAAGAAAGACATTTAAATCCTTCATTTAAATGTACAATAATGCATAAAAAGATAAATTTATGCATAAAAATGTACTTTTTGTATATAAAGGACGCACATTTCTAGTTTGAAGGGATTTTACTCTGATCCATACAGTTGAAAAAATTTGTGATTTGACCTTCTTATTCAAATTTTAACTGAAGTCTTACAAATGGATTTGTTAAATGCTTTTTTTCTTACATGAACTAAAAGAAAATACATATATATTGCATTATTCAATTCTTAGCAAATGATCTTATTTAATTGGTAGACAAGAAGCACATGTTTTTCGAATAAAATTTTTATCACAACTTTTTTTGTTGAAGATAACAAGTTGTTAGATAAATATTTTCCCCGCAAAATCAGGCAGCATAAAATTTATCAATTGGGGTTTTTTTTAAGTCTAGATAATGTATGATAAAGTAAAATTTTCTAAACAAAAAAAAAATCTTTTTACTCCGATAATAGCCTTTTTAAATATTTATAATATTATTATCGATGGCATAAGTTCTAATCAGAAACAGAGATAATATTTATCAAACGTTTAATATACACATATAATAAGCAGAGAATTAAATAATTTGGCAAATATACATTTAATATTGAGATTTACATGTATAAGTATATTTTTTTATGAGAAGTATAATCATGGGTCTAAATGAAATGAATTAAAATTTGATTTAAAAAAATCATACAAGATCAACATTGGTTTTGTATTGGACAGTAAATAATTTTATAGTGTACAATTTATTATTATTTATTTTAAAAGCGGCATTTTCTGCCTTTACACCATCTTTGACATTTTTTTCGCGTCCTTTAACATCTCTCATATTTTGGATTTCTTTAGTTGCAAGATTACTCTTCTTTTGTAGGTAGTGAAGTCTTCAAAGTTTTTTTTATAAATAATAAGCTTATTAAAGCTTTCGTGTGGAGCTTGATTTCAAGTCATCTGAAGTATCCTTGTGATAAGTTGTTAATACTTGAGTTAAAAATTTATATTTTGTATAATATTGTACAAAAAGAATTTGAGTTTAAATTATAAATATACAGTTTGATCATATTATGAAGGTAAAAATAGTTAAAAAACAATAAAATCACAAAATAATGATTAGAATTTTTTTAGATGTATGTCTAGAATAGGACTATATAAATATTTCAGAATACTCAAAGTATATTTATCAATAAAAAAAACTATTTAAGGATATTTATCTAAATTTTGTGTCTATATTTATAGTCTAGATGGAAGGTCAGAATGTTATTTGTTTTTTTATAAAATACTTTTTTGTATTTATGCTATCATATTGCAGTGAGTTTCTTGGTTTTTCCACATGAACATACGATGTCGACCTCAAAAATTGATCGATTTAAATGGTTTTTTTTGCGATTATATGCATAAAAAGAATAAATAAAATTAAACAGCCAAAACTTACAAATACAAAAAAAATGGTTTTTTCCAACAAATATTATGGATTTATATTAATAAAAAAATCCAATGATATTTTCTATCTATATTGACGAATAACAGACTTTACAAGCAACAACGGTTTATATAGATGTAATAAAACAAGGTTGTGTGTGAATAATACAAAGCAAAATAAATATACCAACTTGGTTTAGAACCAATAAACTTTTTATTTTTTTCTTTTATATCATTACCATTAAAATTTTGCCTATTCATATTGTAATCTTGCTTCCATATAATGATAAACTAAATATGGAATATGCGATTTTTATTATCTTATGTACTCTGCATATTCTTTTCTCTATTTTTAAACACAAAATGAATAGTTAATTTTTTTTGTTATATCAGAGTGTCTTTTCTAGTTATGTTTAAAGTTTCGTTTAGATACATTGGACTTTCATATTAGCTAATCATAATTTTGGTTATTTAAGGTTTAATTTAAAGTCTTAAATTGATTTTTATCCATGAATATATTCTTTAATATCAAAAACTGAGAAATTACGATGTATTTATGCCAAAAAATATTTTTTATAATGGTATTGAAAACTACTTAGATTCATAGTATTTATAGATATAAATATAACATATAATAGATGTTTGGATTTTCTATTTTTAAATGTTTTTTTAATATAAATGGAATTTATGCATTGGAACAATTAGCTATCTAAATAATTTCTATTCTATTTAAATTTGATATCTTTATAAATAATTTCTAAATCATTTGTTTAAATCCAAAAAATTTTTATGCGTATAATAGTGCCGAAAAGACCTAAAAAATCCATTTTTCCAAAAAAAGTATATAATTGCAAGTAAATTTTGCAAAACGTTTATAAAAACACATATATTGAATTTATTTTCGATTTATAATAAATTAAATTGAAAGAATGATATAACATAAGAATAATAAAATGTACCAAAAAGAAATTATTGCCATTATTTCTGCTAAGTGTCGCTAAAATCGAAAATTGCATAGTTATTACAGTATAGTAATAAAACCAAGTTAATGTATGTATGTATTCAATTATGATACTTTAAATAACAAATAAAATATATTAATCTTCCTTTAATTTGTATTACTTAGTATAATTTTATAAAAATAATATAATTTAGCATGATTTATAATATCCTAAATTTAATATATCAAATTAAATGATATTTGGGATATAAAACCAAATAGAGTTCATACAGTATTACTATGACACGTTAAGCTTATAATTACAATGGAAAAGAAGCTATTTATTTTCAGCCTTATATTCATTTATATGAAAATTTTAAATATTTCAATCTTTTATGAAATCAAATATTATATTTTATTTTTGAAAACAATTTGATCACTAACATGATGAAATTTTTATGGTTTATATTATTTTTATTCAATAATAATTTAAATGTGTATATTCTATTATAGCTTTTATTGCTTAATAACTGTTTTAAGATCTAAATATCCTTTTATATACGCTACACTTATCATCATTCTTTTCGCATGTCAGAAGTTCCTTAAGATTAACAGTTTTGTGTTTAAATATACATTGGTTTATTTAATTAAGGAAAACCTTACTGAGTAATGATTTATTTTTTGGGGTTTATATATTATGCAATATTTATTTTTAAGATATTTTAGCATTTTATATATATTTAGTTTATTGTGATTCTTATTGCTACTATTTATATTTTTAATTGCTTGATCTATTATTTATGTTATGTTTAACATAGGAATATGGGAATTAGAATTTTTTATTTAAGGGCTATATTTATAGTCGTAATTTTAGTTTTTGTTCTCAGGCACAGCTTGCTTGATTCTCTGTACACACAGCGTATTTATACTTTCGGCTATCTTCTCCTCTCCATAGTCTTCTTCAATATCCCTCCTTCTTTCGAAACCTATTAATTCAAGGGTTTTTCTCAATCCCAAGGTTTGAATATATGCCTCAATCTGGTTAGTACATCTAGTTCCTTCAGGTACCTTCTATGATATCGTGTAATATGGGAATTAGAATATACTTTTCTTTTAAATTATTTAAAATCCGATTATCAAATATTCGTATATTTTTTACCCACTGTAAATACAAGGAATGTAGAAAAATGCAAGAGGAGAGATTTCAAATAAAACAGTCTGAAAATTGTCATATAACGGACATTTAATCCGTAAATTGAATATATATATGTTTTGAAAACGATAAAACAAGTCTTATGTCACCCACGAAGTAATAGAAAAAAAACTTCTAATATTGATCATTGGGTTTGAAGGATTTAAATAAGATGCATAAAAGATTCCAAATAATGCCATAAAGTTGTTTGTAGAATTTATTTATGTCTAATAAGTTTTTTTAATTGTTTAAAAAGGCACGTGATATTAATAATTGACATATATTTTTATTGAATATAATGATGAACACAACGCATGGAACTTAAATTATCCGAGAAAGAGAAGCAATATTTATGATAGATAAGATAAGTATTAACTCTAACAATATACATGAATCGGAGAGATTTGAACAACACACTGAGCTCATTCTAGAACAATACAAATGGAAGTCGTTTACTTTCCAAGAAGCAAGATGGTCTGATGTACTAAAATCATAGGAACTTTAAATAGCTATTAAAGATTTTAAAGGATAGTAATAGTATAGTCAAGTGAATACATATATCTGTGTGTGTTTTTAGCTTATCAAAAAGCCATCAGAAAAAGCTATTATATTAATTTACGATTTCGGTACATGAAATCAACATTAAATATTAAATTGAACATAAATAAGTATGAGAAAGCCATATACAAATTTAGAAATGAATTTTTAAAGGTAAGAAAATTCAATGCAAGATTAAATTTAAAGAAAAATGCGAGGTTTTACAATAAGTTAAAGGTAAAATAAACGAGATGCACACGGCAAAAATCAAGATAAGATTAAATGAATACTATTTTAAACGTGATCACAAAATTAATATTTTATCAAAAAAATTTTAGTTCAGAGCAAACAAAATCAAAAAATTATATATTTCGAACTGCAGTAACTCAACCATAATAAAAGCTTTCAGAATTATCGCTTCAGAAGTTTAGGCTTAAATGACTTAGTTAATGTCAAAAATCGGCAGATAAATGTAAGCACAGCGAAATCAAATTGCAAAGAACCTATTTAAAATCATCTTTATCAAATACAGAGTTCTTTAACAGGGTAAAAAAATTCCAAAACATGAGATACCAAATAAAACAAAATGTTTAGATATTAAAATAAAAAAACCACTAATCAAATATCTCATACTTTATGAAATAGCTTCTAATATTGACATGAAAAAATTATAATGAACTCTTTATATTCTTGCAAAATTATCCTGATTTAAAACAAATATATAATTTATGCTAAATTCATTTTTTTTCCTACAAATCAAAATTAACGGCTATATTACTTCATAATTATGGATTAGTTTTCTGGTAAATTTTTTATATTTTAAAGCTCTGAAAATTATACAATGCTCTAAGTCAAGTGAACAGATAAACGTATAGTTAATAGTTAGTCCAGCCAAATAAAAACAAATCCGACGAATAAAGCACAAAAGATTACTATTTGTTTATTTGAAAGTCTTATAAATGTATATTCCGGCCACACAGAATAAAACATATAGAATATGAATGCTGAATTTGGCATGTTTAGTTAATCTTTTTATTTCACATTTACTCTCTATGATTTGATTTTAAATCGTACTAAAAACTAGAAGACATTAAAGATGTTATAATCGTGCATAAACTAGCTGTTGCTATGATTTATGTCGGAATAAAAAAGATACGATTATATATGACGATATCGATACCTCTACATCATAAAGTAAAAATTTCGAAGTATATTAGAATAAAATAATATTGATTATGGCTTTACTCTGTTATAAAGAAAAGAAACCTGGACTATTTACAAGAAAAATTACTTTTTAACTTACAAGTGCCGTACAAAAATGATAGCTTGCGCAAAAAATCAAATGTAAACAAAAAAAACCTTAGCTCTCTGATAGAGTAACTAAACTTAAGAATATATATGCCATATACAAGGCAATGGCATTAAGTAAACCCACTTTCTTCAACTGTTTAGCGTTTATCTTAATAAGAAAGTGACAATAATGCATGTTAAACGTAGAAAGTACGACTTGTTATGGGGCTTATTGGAATTTTTTAAGTTTATGAGTTCAAAAAATCTATGAGCAAATCTTTAAAAACTATAAATTTTTACAAAATATATAACAAACTTTACGATATTATTACCTAAAAACAAAAATTGATGATCCTGAATTCTCTATACATGCAAGCAAAGTAAAAAATCTTTTTTTACCTATAAGTGTATATTTATTCGGTAAAATTATAATATGAAGAATTGCGATATTATTATGTTTAAACATTTGAATACACTTAACATTTTTTTTCATCTAAAAATTGCGATATAATTTGTAAATTCAAATATAATTACAGCATGCTATTTTCTTAATATATATTAAAATATTTTTTTATATTGGGTATCCAATAAAATATCAGATTTGAATAGACATATAAACAGTTTTGTAATATTCTAATTTTTTTATTCGTAAATTATAAAATAAAAAATGATATTTATAAGCTAAATAATCAAGTAGACATTCTCCTGTGCGATAATTATAAACCATTGATCATATTTATAGAAAAAGGAATAACTAGTATAGATAGTCTGAATAATTTTGAAAATATGAGCATATATATTATGATCTATTGGAAAATGAACCTTCCATTATAGACAAATTTAGAACTCGAATAATATCTTTTGTCTTATCTTGGTATGGGTTGTTACAAAATATAAGTCATGTAGCAATATGTATGGAATATAAAACCAAGCATAAACATAACATAAGTAAAAGGATTGAGCATTTATGCACAAATAAGTCTTGTTAGAGAAGAAGTATCTAGGATTATTGTAAATGTATTATGATATAATGGAGTAATAGCTAAGTTTATTCTCTTAAGCAATCTAAATTTTTTGCTTGTCTTGATCATAAATAAAAAGCAAAGAATAAAATATACCCATAAAGAAATTTAAATTCACAATAAAGACGATTCTTAGCATGAATAAGATTTATATATTGATGTGTGTGGTAAAATAAGATAATAATTAACAGAAATATAATTATTCATTTTCTTTACCGTAAATATATTATAATATTAACGTTTTAGAAATAGTTATTCTGCATAACTTGTATTATTAAAGTTTTAAGATGTTTCTCAATTTTATCAAGGTGTTTGTAAATGCATCTTCTTGCTTTTGAAATGCTGATATATTTCAATATAAGTTATGATAATATATTTTGTAAATATAAAAATGTTCTGCGAAAAAAAATACTTTATTTTATGTTCAATTACCAAGAAAATAAAAATCCAGAATATTTTTGCAAATAAAAACATATTTGTCTCTATAATTAGCCATATAGAATCATTTTTGTCAGCTTTTTTTTATTTTATAAAACCCTTAGCAGGAAGAGCAAAAGATAGAGAATCATCATATTTTATAGCTAAAATTTTGACAATAATTAATTATTCTTTTGTTCTATGTGATATATTTTTAATCCATAATATATATTTTAAAAGATACAATATCAATACAAGAAAATCAAATGTTGTATGTTTGTTGAAAAATAATATAATATGGCCGATCGCTTCTAACACATCTATATAATAATCTTTGCATACACGAAGAAAAGAAATATTGACACAATTTTTAAAATGTTTGAATGCATTTTGACCGTGCTTTTTTTAGAATAGCAGTTATAGCATTGAAAAAAAATTTTACATCCCTTTTTAAAAATATATGGATATTGATATATATGCGAATACTTAAGTGTTTATATTATCTTTAAACATTTATAGATATTTTTTTTCGCAAATAAGATTTACTAAAATGCTTATTCCTGATTTTATATGTTACGTAGTGATAAAAAACATAGCCCATTTCTCATGATATAAATATACAACTATCTTCATATGCTAACTTGTATACAAACAATAAAACAAAATTCGATATCAATCATAGCCTTAAGTATTCGATTATTTAGCTATTTTTTCCTTTGATTAATCACTAATATTGAATTTCGTGATATGGATTATTTGTCTCGCATATACAATACATATTGAAAAATACTATTTAAGATTTTATAACCATTATAAAATTATATTTTCCGAAACAGTTATATTAGTGCCAATAAAAAAATTGCGCAAAAATTTAATTAAGCTTAAGTCACATGTAGCTTTTTGATGTTTGCCTAAAAAAACCAATTATTCCATAAATATATTAAACGACGTCATATCACGGCCTAAAAAAAAGAAAAAAATAATGTAAATATAGCACATTTAGTTTTTTTATTACAATCAAATTTGTGTGAAATAAATAAATTTATGTACGCTAGAGTTTATATCCTAATACTAATTGCAAAAATTGATATGCATCCATAATTTTATAAAATTCTGAATGGGAAACACATAACTATATAACTTAATTTGATATAAATCCGGGCTATTTTTACATAAAATTACAAACAAAACGTAATTTATTTTAACAATTCAAATTCACATGAATAAATTTTTTATTCTGGCTTATGCAGATAATTTATTTAAAACATAAAATCAAAAATAAGAGATAATTTTTTCAAAAATTCTATATTATTTGACGATTCGATTTACTGAGCCGTAAAAAAATTAAAAGATGATAAATCAAAATTAATATTTCTCTGGGTGCAATAAACAAAAGAACTGATGCCATTTTACAGCCTAGTAAAATTAAGATATCACGTGATGAAAATCGAAAGCTGATTACTAGAAATATGGGATACTAAGGTTAGCATAACCACTGAGAAAATAATGAATCCCGACACTCAAATATACAAATAAAGATGATTATACATATAGAATATTACAACGGGATGGATTAGAGTGCAATAATATATCAAATATAAAAAAATGACATAAAATGTTTGCTTTACCAATATAAAAGAAATACCTATAAAAAAATATACTAATCGATATATTATATATAGATGAAAATTTCTGCATAATCCGATATCTATAATAAATAATACTACTAAAAGAACAGTGTTTTCGTGTATAAATGTACAAATCAGCAGTAAAAAGGATATGGAATAATAATAGGAAGCGTATAAAAATAGCTAGTAAATATATAATAGTTTCTGCTCATGCTAATTGTAATGTGTATAAGATTTTTTTGTATTGGAAAATAAACCTGGGTTTTTTTGGCATATTTATCTATAATAATAATAGCTAATATATTGAAAACACCCTAATACATTTTGCAGTGCCTTGAAAACATGGAGAATTCTATTTTATATACAAATACACAGAAAATTTTTTTATTATCATGAAATTTTTTGAATTTTAAAAAAAAAGATTGATAATTGCAAAAATGAAAGCTTTCTAGTGTATTTGTAAATAAAACGCTCTCATTATATAAAATATAAAACAACAAATCTTTAATTTTTAAAATACGGTAACCTGATCTGCGCTCCTTAGCATGTGGTCAGCCATGTTTATCAGATTTCTGAATTTTTATAAAAAACATGCTTGAATTATACAACTGAGCTATTTTTATAAATGAGACTTTAAAGATAGCGTAAAATTCAGTATTTCACATAATCTATATCTTTATCATGAAAAAATCATAACGTGAATGTAGGTCTAGCACTAACAAAAATAAATATACAGTTGGAGCAAAATTTACATCATGCATACTTCAAATGTAAAAAATCACTTAAATTAATCAAGTACGTTGTTTGAACAGTATATACCACAATGAAAATGTTTAAAAATAATTAACTATGTGAGAATATAGTATAATTGCAAATGAAATATATGATGTTTATTCACCAATATAAACACTAATAACAGATACTAATTCACATAATCAAATATATAACTACTTCTTTTCTTTATTCGAATTATTTATGGTTAATTTTTAATGAATATACGTGTATCTTTTTAATATTGCTATAATCATATTCCCCATAATCAAAAATAGCTTCATTCAATTTACTTATAATTTTACTCTTTAATTTTAGTCAAATTAACAATTTTTACAAAGGTTTTATAAAATCGTATTTTGATGCATATAAATACTATCCAGATACCTTACGGTCAGTCTAATATTATATTTGCCAATATTGAAAAATATTTTATTGAAGAACCCAAAAACAATATCTATAATATCTGCGAATCAATTTAAAGAAAATTTATAATTATTTAACATGATGTATTTCACAATTGTGCAGAAAAGACAGCTTTGTATTCGTACACAGCTTTTTAGATATGAAAGCAACGATAATGATAAATTTTATGTGGTGTACATTTTGTTTCTTAGTATAGTTAACCACTTCAACACAATTAAATCGTATTTCAGCCTAATTTATTTCTGTATAAGTTAGCTGTAGGTCTATCTGTCATTGTTGATTTTATAAGTTCGACTAGAAGATTGGACATATTTAATTAGTTGGGTCTATATTTAATGTATTTGCCTATTATGCTGCTTAAAGAATATATGAACACATTTTTATGCATTAAACATCTGTATGTATAAAAAACATTATCAAAATCGATTGAATTTTTGTACTGTAAATTTAGCCTTAAGTTATAATAATATAAAATGATATAATGACATTGTATGTTCATCTTTTATAAGAGACAGTTAATATATCATTATTGACTCAATTATTATGAAAATCAGTCGAGTCACTTTTTATAATTCTAAATAGAATTAGCCGTGAACATAAATAATACAAAAATAATAAATTGAATTCGGCTTTTATGGTTGCTTAAATATATTGTATTATAAACAATATAGATTTTAAACCCAAAGGTTATTATATTTTATCTATCATGTTATAGTTTGTTATATCCTGATATGTTAAAAACATATTGAGATCAATTAAAAATTATAGACCCGTAATTTTAATTTTTATGCCCCATACAATGGATATCTCTTTAATGAAACTAGTATTTAAAAATCAGACCAGAAATTAAAAGAGATAATTATGAATTAGGTTTCGATTTATTTTAATTGAAAAAGAAAAGATAAAGATATTAGTATATAAAGTACATCTTTACATTTTGAAATTTCGAACTAATGTTACATTTAAAATGTAATTCTAATGTAGCTTTGAAAGAAGTTCAATATATTCTGATCAATGACGAACGAGAACATACTTTATTTTAAAACAATGCCAATGATTTTAAGATTTTAGCTCAAAAAGATATGTTTTAACGTTGAAATAAGCACCTATAGCAGCCGTTTTTCAATAAAAATAGATATATTATTAGTTATGTCACTATTAATTATTTTTATTGATATTTATCCTACTACTTTATACCATTACAAATTTTAAAATTTTCAAAGTTATGAGATTATCAATTACACTAACTTATTTCGTTTAGATTCATCCTTATAAAGACACTATTGGATTCAAATAAACCACTAATGAAGTTCGTGATTAACATATACAGGTCTAATCAAATCCGTAATCGTTCTATACGATTTTATTTGATAATTAAGAATTTTTTCTATTTGTTCTAAACTTAATCTTTGACCAAAATATCATTTATTTTTTTCTCTTAGCTCTGGCATAATTATTTTATAGTTTAAATTCAAATTAATATTATATTAATTCACATTATAACCTCAATATTTACATCATAGATAAATAAAAGATAAATACGTTTACACGTTTAGTAGTATAAAATATTATATTTTGAAGAAAATTTTATGCTTAGTTGAATATATTTGATAAAAAAATCATAGTGAAGATATATGCACAAAGAAAAGTATCAACCCATTAAATTTAACATAATATGTGCGAAAAACGCATAACTAAACATCATTAAAATTGTAAAGATTGGTAACATAAATATTTTATAAATAGAAAGAAAAAATCAACAATAGTTTATATTTGTAAGTAATATTAAGACATCAAGATGCATTAAATTTATTATAAAAAAATACTTACCATAATTTCAAAACTTATACAGTTTGATGAAACAAGTAATATTTAAATTAAAATTTAAGTGAAAATAACGTCATTTAATGTGTTACAAAAGAAATGACTTATCTAAAAACACATAGTAACTTATTTACTAAAAAAACTATCAAATGCAAAAGCAAATACATTCAAGGTTTCAAAAATACACTGGTTGTCAGTAAAAAACTAAAATTTGATTGAAAACGTTATAATATTTTTAAAGCATTCAAAAATAATAAATCTGGTCTTAATATATAAATGCTGGTATATTTTCCTATGATATGAATTATTGTTTGGTCTTTAAATAGCTCGGATATTCTAATTTATTTTGGCACAGTAAACGAAAAATTTAGTTATAGGATATCTGAAAATAAAACAATTTTTGTATGATACTTATCTATTTGAGCATCATAAATTGAAATAAAACTACGAAAAGATGTACAAAAAATTTTTAATTATTTAATAATATTACTAAGCCACATTTGGTCTATAAAAAACTCTAAAAATTAATTTAGATATTTTCCACTGCTGCATAGGAAATCATATTATTATAAAACAGATCTCTAAAAACTAATGTGCAACGAAGATAGCATAAATACTATATTCAATTTTTGTTTTTCATAAATGAATGTTCGTTCTCTATATAGCCTATTTATATTCATTTTAGTGATATGTGATTCTATTATAAAACAACTGGTTGCAACATATAAAATTATTATAAATTATCTCACATATGGTTATCAAAAGCAAAATTTTACATTAAACAGTTTTTTACACTACAGTCTATATATTGAAAGCTTTATCATGTGAAAGACTTTGAGATTTGTGGTTTGTTAGGTGATAGACTGCAAAAAAATGGTATTGTATGCAGAATACAGGAAATTCTCAAAGAAGAGAATATTGACTATAATAGCGAAGAATTCAGTAAGATGGCTTTAAGCACTAAAGATGAGACATTTGACAAGATTTGTGATTAATTTTTTTACGAATTTCAAATAAAACCAAAAATAATCTTAACGGTAAAATTTTATACAAATATCTTTAGAGGCATGATATTTTATCATAAACTGCCATGTAAGCGTTTTTAAAATAGAACAGTAACCTTTTTTTAAAATAAGTGATTGAATAAGAAAAGTAGTGATATTAGAACCAACATATTTGCAGATAAAAATAATAAAATTTATACTTTAAGCAGATAAAACTAAGAAATGATCATCCAATCGCATTTATATTCATAAAATGCATTATTGGATTATAAGATACTCAGAATTGATTATGCAATTTTAAATAAGAGCGGTAATATATAAAATGACGGTGTAAAAAAATACAATCGGTCACTAATAAACGACTATTTTACCATGTAATATAACTTTAGAACATTTGAATCGACTTTAACGGGAAGACACAAAAGTTTAGTTTCTTTTATGCTAAAATAAGCGAATTCGTCAAAAATTTTTATGAATAATAAGATAATACATTGTTTACGCAGCCAGATATTATGTTGGTATATAAAAACAAACAAGAATTTTTTACATTCCGGATATAAATATATTATATAGAATATTCAAAATGTCAAGCCTACGAAGTACCATCTATCGAAGTATATTAATTGCAATTAGATGCTAAAAAATGCTTGATTAAATTACATACGGTGACATAACGAAATGGTAATACGTATAAACGCTATACCGCAAGAAAAATCCATTTAAAAGTTTCAAAAGAGACTAGAAGACACTTTATAAAAAAATTATGAAAAAACAGGCCGAAAAACGGATCACGAAAAATCAAACGATAAAACATTACAGTTTTGACAAACCAAATTTTCATTTCTACTATAAAAAGAAAATTTCTATTACATTAATAGAAACATGAACTGAATTTATAGATACCTTATGCATGTTGAATAAGCTAAGAAAATGTGATCATTAATAAATGAAAATGTAATCATTTGCAAATGTGGAACACGAATAGTACCATACGTCATTAACTTGGGATAGTGTGATTACAAATAACATAATTCGAATATAAAGGAGACATAATATCAATTGAAACAGGCGGGCAATCAAAAGGAATAGGATAGAAGAAACTTTCGAAGATATCATCCTGGTTTTAAAAGGGTATTATAAAGATTTATAAGATATTGAGGTGTAAAACAGTATCAGTTTTTTATACACTCTAAATCATTCCGATGTTTTACTTATATAATATTAGAAATAAAATTAACAATTAAAACTAAAAATTTTATTTCTAATCAACAATAAATACTTTAGATTGCATAAAATAGTGAAAAGACAATATATATGAATGAAAATAATAAAATGGCTTTAAAAAAATATAAAAAAATTGTAGTATTATTTATTCTGTATATAATTTGTTGTATTAACATTAAATAAAAATAAATGAAATTGGATTAGTAAAAAAAAGAGAAGTAAAATAAAAAAACATCAATATTTTAAGTATTATTCGTATACAACCAATTGATTCATTATATCCAAATATTAATTTTCAAATCATCGAAAAGGTTTATATTTATTATACACATAGTAAATACTTGCGTTCTTATCATCTTTATGTGTGGTTTAAAAAACACTATTTAATCTTTTTATGCATAAAATTATTAGAAATGTAGTTTTAAAAATTCAATCTTGATCAAATATACCATTTCAAAAAAAATTTTATAGTTTAACTATTGATTGAATCCTTATAAACTAGTATTTTATCTTTTAAATCTAATTTTATTACTATTATTTTATGTAAAAAAATTCATTTTTATATTTAAGTTTTCAGAATTCATTGTATTTACATATAATAAGTCATTTGTAGTGAATGGCTTGTATTACATATCTATATTATTGGCAAAAGTTGGTAAATCACTTTAACTAATCACAGTTTCTGCTTGATATAGTTTAGGAAAAAATTGGTTTTTGATTTCTAAAAAATATTTGTTTTTCTATACACTATTTATCATATCATATTTTTATATTCAAAAAAAAATTTATAGGAGTTTATAGCATGAAAATAGGTAAAGTAGATATAAATTAATACTTTGATTAAAATCTAAAACATTAATTCGCTATCTTTATAATTTATTTGTTAAATATAGTTGTTGTATTTTTAAAAAATTTGATTTTTCTTATATAAAATTAGCGAGAAAATTATAAACGTAAAAACAGAAGGTGGACTTTCATTTTTTCTCTATACATATATGATAAAATCATTTTTTTGATAATTTAGCTTTACAATATTGCAAAATATATCATTTCAAATTGAGAGAGAATTGTAACCTCAAAAACTCATATCATACGAACAACAAACGGGTACATTTTATTTAAATTATATTTAAAATTTTTCAAAAAAAGTAATTTCATTTCTGTAAATGCTTTTTTAAGTTTAAAACATATATATAGAGATTTTTAAGCTGCAACTTTTAATGTAAATGGAAGTATAGTTGAAACTACACTGCTATAAGAAATAAAATAATACCTTAAAGAATATCAAAACATTTTTAATGCTGACATGGCTGCTAAATAAAGATCATGTATTCAATTGAGAAATGTATATACCCCGAATGTCATTCCTTTTAAAACCTAAAAAATATTCTAAGCAAGCTTTTATATTCTAAACGCATCATTAAAGTATACATAGCTCCAATTTTACAAATTTAAGTTCTTTTATGATAATCAAATAGAAGAATATCATGTGAATCTATTTTAGATCGAAAATATTCTCACTTGAAATGTTTTAAATTTAAAATATGCATTTATCCTGCTAAAAAGTAGAAATTAGAAACGCATTTTTATTATAAAGTCGCTCAAGAGTACATTTAAAGCAAATATAATTCATACAAATTGATATAATTTACTGACAATTTAAATAATTTATAATGATCACAGACGTATCACACAAAAATTTAATAACAGATTTTTAGGTTATTAATTTTTTAGATATGGAAATAACATATCATTTATACTTTGTATATCAGGCAGTCATGGTTTTTGCGTACATATTGATGCTTCTTGACAACAAGTTTAGGTTTTTTAAAATGTTAAATGGAATATGAAATCACGCCGTACAAGAATCTGTTTACCAAAAGGTTTGCCTGTATATTATGTATCACGACCTGCTCTTTCCAAAAGTTGTGAAAATATACTACACACCAAATATCGATGAATCATAGTGTTTTTAAGTGCAAATATTTGTATGTAACATTTAAAGACAATTTTGCGTTTAAATAGTGCTTCTTAGTATAATTTGATTACCAATATGCTTAACTTTTAATTAGAATGCATAGGTTAATATATGAAGGCTAAATACTTGGTTTTTACATAAAAAACTAAATTGTACGCCTAATAGTATGTAAGTTGCGGTAATGAAAATTTATTATGTATAAATTGATAATCATTTTGTGTTGATATCAGAAAGTTTATACAAAGTTATATTATAATTTCATCATCCATTAAACTAATAATCAATATTGCTAGTATAAAATATGTATATTTGACACAAGTTTTTACATTACGTTTTTTGGCTGCTTATTTACTGTAATATCTATACTATATTTCGTAACTATGTAGTATCGCACATCCATGCAAATACTATGCTAAAAATCAATAACCTTGTTTTTTGGTTTTCCTGTTATAGAGATAACATAAAATATTATATGGTTTCAATAGTCTAAATGTGGGTTTATTGTGATTTTATGACAATCATATATCTTTATTTTTTAAGCAAATCAATTTTTTTAAATTTCCTGTTTCGGTGATTTGACGTTTTGAAACGATTTCCTTACAAAAAATTGACCATAGATAAACAGTAATAAAGACAAAAAACAAAAAAGCGGATCTTAATAATCATAAGAAGTACCTATGTCTGCTAATCGTAAAATTACTTACGAAATGCAGCTTACTGTTGCAGATTGATGTATGAAATTCAAAGTTTTATAATTTGTAATTTAAGTGATTGTATAGTAAAAGGCGAAATATTACTTGATTAAGTTTTGTATTTGGATTTTAATCTATATTTTTTTATTTATTTTCGTAAATAAAATATACATATGTAATATAATCCAATGCTTTTATATAAGAAAAACTGTCGTCGATTACATTATATTCTTGATCTTATAATAAAAATTACGACACAAATTACCTTCTATACATGATTTACATATCATATCACAAAGTTTAAACAAATATTTACAATGAAAAATCACATAATATATTTTAAAACAAAAAAAAATATAATTAAATGACAGTTTTGCACAATACTAAATATATATTGCGTATTTATTTTTAAAATATTATAATTGTTATAATGTAAATCAGCTGCGCACTTAATTTATAGAATTTATTTCCATTCTTTCTCTTATAAAATTGTTCAAAGTAAGAAAAAATTCAATATGCTAAAAGAAACTATAAATATTAACATTTCAATATGCTTAATTTGTGATTAAGACTTTATAGTGCGAGTTTTTTGTGATAATCATGCATGAGTTTTCGTTTTTGAATTAATAATTTGTTAGTTTAAATGTTTTTTCTTCAAATTTTTATTATAAAATATGCTGATATTATTTTTGTTTATATAAAATCAAAACGAAAATTCGATTGATATATATATAAGCTATGCAGATTTATTATAAAAAAAGGTATATATTATTAATATCATAAACTAAATCGACATATAATCATAAAGGCAGTTATGATATATTGTTTGCTAAATCCTTTAAAATTTATTAAAAAACGAAGCATTTTACATATATAAATCAGTTACAATTTTAATGGCCTCATAATAAAATTTGAAATATAGGGTAAATTTTTACTCTTTTTTAGATTATACCAACATATTATAATGCAAAAACTTAAATGATATTAAGACAAAATCATAAGTTTAGCAACAAGTCATAAAATAGAAATTATGTTGCATCATAAATTTCCAAAAAATAGTTACATGCATTATTTCTAGTGTATAATTAAGGTTCTGAAAAAGTCCAAATCAGAATATTGTTTTTTAATATATTATTAGATTCCTTTAACCTAAAAATAAGTTACATTGATCTAAAAATAATGTCAAATACCATTATATTACATCTGAAAATTGCACTGAAGAGTGGAAACAACGTAAACTGTTACAGCATGCCAATAAAAATTATTTTGTATAAGAACGCCATGTAAAATATTTACCAATATATTTATTTTTACATTTTTTGCAACTTAAAATTTTTTAATAGCAATTATTGTTTTTTTGCTTTCCATAAGTTAAAAACATTGTTTGAATTACTGAAGAATTGAAGCACTTACATCAAATTATGATAGATAAGAAATGACAAAAAATATCTACGACAAATAAAATCCATCCTTTTTATGATGTATATATAGTCGACAAGTATTCTATTTTTGAAAACTATCACCAAAAATATAATGACTTCGGTTTATAAGCATAGCAGAATTCATATTTTTTCTGATCTATCAATATAAGCGTATATAATTTTATATAGAAATTTAGATTTTTTTGCATTAGAGCAGTTCATATCCTATTCCAGTGGGAATTTATACTATTTTATGTATGCACATAATCTAAGAATTCAATTTTATAATTAAAGCAAGTTCAAATAACAACAATTATATAGACTTAATTGACTATCTAAACCAAGAAAGGTTATTTAACACTATTATTCACAAATACCAGTACCATTACATGTAACCGAATTTTATTTCTTGGATAAAGAATAAATTTTTTTTTTATGGCATTTAGGGGTAATACTTCGGATGTAGTATACAGAAATAGGTAAAATTTGAGTTTATGTGGTTTAAAGCTAGTATTTGGTTGCTTAGATCAAAATGAATACGTTTCTCGATACAATATGGTTTATTTGATTTTGATTTCAATTATATGTTAAGTTAACTTACTTTTGTTTTTGTTCTTATTTTATTGTTTTTGCTGTTAAAAATCAATCAATATCTTTTTACTATTTATTAAAAATGTTTTAATACGCATTGAATTTTTCTATAATATTATTGAAATTTATTAAATTTATTTATAAGGCTAAATTTGTGTTATAATTTGAGTATACATTTTCGAGCACATCTTGCTTGCTTTCCCGTGCGCACTACGTATATATTAATTCGGCTTTCTTCTTCTATTCGAGGTCTTCTAAAATACTTCACAACTTTTTAAGACCTTTTATTTGAAAATTAAAATTAAGAATTATTATTAATTTTTAGCTTTCGTGATTGTATTAATTCTTATAAGCATGTTAGGATACATATCAGTGTTTAAAACTAAAATTTTTAATTGTTTAAATAACGTTGTTTCACATATTTAAATGGCTAAATAAATGACGTTATAAATTTTAGGTGATATATGGGCTTTATTCAAAAAACGTGTTTTTTATAATGCATGTATTCATATTTTTCTAGTCCTATATTTTGGTGTGAAATATGTCTCAATTTTTCAAGGCTTATTATGAATTAATTTTATTAACTTATTTATTTATGGGCTAATTTTCTTTTTATCGATTTTATCTATTAAGACGTGTTCAGCTTCTTTGGAATATTGTACAACTCCTTGATGCATCTTTTTACACCTTCCTCTAATCTATCTTCATCAACTGCTCTTCTTCTCTCAAATGAGATAAGTTCAAGTGTCTTGCAGAGTGATAAAATTAAAATAATTAAAATTCCAAAAGTGTAAATTTTTTATGGATATATTTGAACCATAGCATAAACCAAAAATTTATTTGAATTTGCAAATGCTTGAGACACGTGAACTAACCACAATACAGACAAGAAGAGCAGTTGATGAAGATAGATCAAGGGAAGGTGTCAAAAGTATATCGAGGAGTTGTGCAATGTTCCCGATAGGCTGACTAAGTCTCAAAAGATGTTATTGATACTAAGAAATTCAAACCATAAATAATATGTATAATTTTGTATCGGATATATATGCTTTAATATATGTGTGCAAGAAATAAAATATAATGTTATGGATCGATGATTAACAACTATTTGCACATAATACATTTACATAAGCGCGAGTAAAAATCATATAAATGTTATATTTAATAAAAAAGCAACATTTTACGTTATTACAAACCGTGATTTTAAAAAGGCAATTTTATTTGTATTTAATGTCTATAAATTTTGGACATAATTGTCTCGAAATGGTTTGTATCTTTTTTATGACAAAACACATAGAGGATTTCTTAGTATCAATAAATTTTTCTTCCGACGGTCTAACTATATGTCAAATTCATTTATTTATATTAAAAATCATTTCGATAAATGCTGTAATCTCCATATCAATTTAATAGTTTATAGGGTGCGATGGCGCATTTGATTTAGAAAAGCTTTAATTAGAGAGACTGTATTCCAACCAATAAATAAACCCGAATAGATATGTAGATACTAAAATTTTAAATATCTGCTACGAGCGGTCTGTCAAAACTAGAAATAAAACCATAATAGAACTGACAAGCCAAGAATAAATTAATAGGTTGCAGTGCATGATGAAAAAGAAACCATAAAATTAAATGAATTCATGTTCCGTTTAGTATAGATTTGGATAATTTTGTAGTGGAAGGGATAGCATAATATACCAACGACTAAAAGTAGATCGAATCCCCCTCCATATGATTGACCCCTGGTAAAACAGGTCATATACATTTAGGTCTAACTATGAACAAAGAAACGTATAAGAGTAAAGGTGGTGTTATATCAGATAACCATAAAATTCAATTATAATTAGCTGTCATAAAAGTTGATATACTGGTAAGCAATAAAAAATAAGATACTTCATTTAAAATTTTTTACACATGCATCTGTATCACAAAATCATTTTAAATGCTATGTTATAGACATTCTGGGTAGTTTTCCAGATATAGTGATTTACATAAAATTCAACATGGTCTCTATATGAATAAATAGAGTGTTTAATAGAAACATGATCACACCAAATACTTCTGAAAATATCAAATTAAAAATACACAGCCATTGCACTTAAAACTTTAGAAATTAGGACGTCTAAATTCTAAAGTTACAAATATTCAAACCATAAGTATGATGTAAATTTCAACTGAATATTAAAGGGGATGACGCAATAGTTTCTAATTTTTATTTTTAAGTTGTAAAGGAATGTTTTAGAGTTTGTTTTTACTTTAACTGCTCAAAACTGTGAATAAAATTATAAACAGTACCATAAATTAGTGATATTATAAATTTCCAATAAAAATATAACAATGTTAGATATAAATTATGCATATGCAATAAATTCCAATTTTAAAATATTGTGTTGTTTTGATGGGCTGTATATGCTTCAAAATTTACTTATAGAAATTCAAACATCAGTATGAATCATATTTGCTGCTGCTCATATAAAATAAAACATTCAATATGGTAACATCTCTTTAAATTACCTATTTCACAAGAAAATGAATTAGAATTAAAGCCAAGAACTTTATATATTTTTTTGATATTAACCCCTGGAATTTTATCTGATAAAACATAACAGAAAATAATTAAGAAAATATGATAAATTACATAAAATCATATTATGCAGGTAATATCTAACCATATGCGCTTTAAATGTATTTACGAAACACATTTGCATACAAAATAAGCTTAAATATATCGCTTTTATCTGATATTATTATATAAAATTCTTTAAAACAGAGAAAATCTTTATTTGAAACTGTATAGTAGTATAAAGCTAAAATTAATTAATTAAATCATTGCAAAAATACATATTTTGTTAATTTAACGCGTTAAACCGTAATATTGCCCCGGGTAGACGTATACGTGGCGTCAATAATAACTTCAATTATAGCATTAAAAAATGTTATAATATGTTCTACAATTTTTATGTGACAAAGATTTTAAACACTATATATTGCTACTAAATACTAGTTTCTGCCTAATTTATGCACTTTATAAGTTTTCCAATTTTAAATTTTAGCCAATATTTTAATCAATCAACTCTGTAATTAGGTTCCCTTTAAGAAGTTATTTTTTCTCTACAATGTACAATTAAATATAATTTTTTTTATTCTTGAACGTAAATACTGATAATTAAGACTATTTTCTGTTTTTTAGATAATAAATAGGTAAAATTACGACCCTAATTATGTCCTGAATTTTCAATATACATCCATCAATCGTTTTTGTTTTCGAAAACCACAAAGAATATATACAATTATAGATTCATATATTTATGTTGTTCTATTTAAATCTCTTTCTATATGTCGGGTTTCAAAGTATCAGGCCCTCGGATATTTAAAATATAATAGATATTTTTATTATCCCACATACTAAATTTAAAAAAATTTAAGAAATACAATTAAACCTGTGCAAATTTTCTTATATACCTAGAATTTATACAAATTCGATTATAAAATGGAAAAAGTAAATATAATCTTAGTTTAAAATTTAAAATTAATAAATGATATGTAAACTAAACTTTCACGCTTTATTTAGTAATAAATTTTAAATCTGATAAAGTAAATTATGTAAGAATATTTTTGAGAAAAAATATCATTGAATAGGGTAATTATAAATTTTTTAATCATATGTATATTTTTTCTAAATCTAATTTGTTAAATATATACAACTAAAAATTCAAAACTTTTATTGTCTATTCACATTTTTTATATATATATTTAATTTTTTCGTGTAAATTTTGTTTATTTACTAATGTCTCTTGGGATAGCAACGTTCAATTGCTAAGGACTTACATTTAAATTACTGATTATGGTATAGTAAAATTTCAAAGATAAAATACTTTGCAATAAATCGTATACCAATGTAATTATAATTTAAATAATATAGAAAAAAAAATTCCCTTCATATACGCAAAAAAATTATTTGAATTTAGAAAACACACCGAAATAGTATTTAATTTAAAAAAAAATAATTTAAAAACCATCAATAATATGAATACAAAAAATTTACAGCAAGACTGGAATTAAAAAATTATAAATTTATTTTTAGAAATTATTTTTGGACGATTTTCATTTTATCAATTTTATTTATTTAGACGTAGTCAGCGTGTTGGGAATATTGCAGAACTCCTTGATGCATATTTTGACACTTTCCCCACACCTATCTTCATCAACTGCTCTTCTTCTCCTAAATGAGATGATTTATAGTTTATTGCGGAGTGTGAGAGCTAGCATGTATGCTTCTACTTCAGCCGGGATTTTGAACTCCTTAACATTTTTTTTATGTTATTTTGTGACCACCCCATCCCAAGTCATCACATATGGTACTATTCTTGTTTTAAATTTGTAAATTAAACCAAGTTCATTCGCCATGATGTCATACTTCCTATATTTTTCATTCTCAACTTCAGTCAAGTTATCAAGGCTAGTTATACCTATTAAATCAGCGTAATCATATTTTCTTTTCTATCGTATAGAAAAACATCTGGTATATTTTGTTTGATTATAATATATCATAAATTTAAATAAATTCTAATCGAATATACTTTATTTATCTATGTTTTACTTCTATTACTTTAAAGGAAGTTCGCTTAGTATACATAGGAACTATTGCTTAACTGCTGCGTCTCTCTGTGGGACTCCTCCAGCACTTCTTGTCACCCGTATCACCGTGGATCGGGCCCTTTCTCATAGGCGGCAGTCATTATGTGGAGGGAATGAGATTCTGCCTACTGTTCATCGCTACAAGTTACAAGCTAAAACCACACTCTACACTTACCTATATCCTTGCTGAACGACGTGGGATCTTTTTCAATACTGAATGCACAGCTCAACGGGTTACACAGCAACATATCCTTTTTCTCATGGCTTGTCAGTGCTTTGTGGTTTATCTTTTATGGTTCACTGGCCGCCCCCTTGGGTATTTTTCTTTAGAGTAAATTCGTTTCGGAAATTAGTGGGGTGGAAATGGAACCCGCGACCCGTGACCTAGGGGTCAGACTTGTAAACCACTCAACCATACGACCCCTTGTAAATTTAAAGATATATTTATAAATATATTTTTAGGACTATAGAGTTGATTTAATATGTTAATATAGAAAAAAATTAAAGTTCACAAAAAAATGTATATAGCTTAAAAAATAATACATACCATCAATTATCTATATTTATTTTATCCTTTTCTTATACAAGTTATGCATTTAATTATAGACATGACACGATTTTGAAATAATTATATGATACACTTTTCTTGGGATTTTATATTTTTTTAGTTTGTATTTCATATTGCAATTCCGTCTCTAAAAGGTGATTTGATGCTTTTTTTAGTTGTTTCGAGTCAAAATTACAACAACAGAACTTCAAATTTTTGATTTCAAATATTATTTTAAATCATCTAATTTATGCAAAGAAATCGAAATATTAAAAATTCCTTGAAATGAATTATCAATATGGGGTATTTTTTTAGATGCATGAAAATGTAAAAGTGGCATCAAATCATACTCTCTTGTGTATGTATTATAATTGGAAAATTTTTGGTGCATTTATAGAGATGAAGGCACCAATTAAAACAAGAAGTCGAATAAAACATAGGTATTTAGAATAACTGACAATAAACATTATATTAATTATATCAATTCGTTGAATGTAAGTAAAATCAAATATTTAATGCTTAAAGTATAACTGTTTTTACTTTTACTATTTTAAAGGTAAATCAAGCATATTAATTATGCTTCAACACAGAAATTTTCTTTTTTTTATCATATAAGACATACATTATTAAAATTCTAAAATATTAGCATATTTCGATATATACTATAATCTAATGATTTGTGCAAGGTTGAAGAAAACAAATACAACTGTAAAATCTTATACAAAGTACACAATAATAATTTATTAAAAAAAATAGAAAAAGACTTTAAAAAAATACTAAAATTGCATATTCTTTTATAAAAGCAAATTTTCATAGTAAAACGAATATTTTTAATTTCAATATTATAAATATAAATAGCATTTAGTGAAAGAAAAAATAAATATTTACAATATTTTCAGAATAAAGTAACTAATTTCCTTTCCATCTTTTTATTAAGTAAAAATTTAGGATAACTAATATACGAAAATATTTGTTCATTTTATAAATGGCATAATAATTTAGCGCAATTTAGAAAGCTTTATATGTTAAAAATAATAAAATAAACAAAATTCAGGTAATTTTTTTATTATAGGATTAATTTATATTTATACATATTAGTTTTTTATGTACACAACTTGTTTGCTACCTATCGCGCACAGCGTATTTCTAATTTAGGTTATATTATATTCTTCAATACCTCACACCCTTATGAGACCTATTTTTATAAGGATTTTCTCAATCTAAAATCTTCTAACAAAGAAAATTTAGAATAAATTCTATTAAACAATGATTGGGTTCCAATTTATTTTGTTGTTGAAAAAAATGTATAAAAATTGGATGCTATTAAAATTAACTTTATTTCTTGAAAAATAAATGTTTACCAGATTCTCCTAATAAGCACGGATCGAAGATAATTATTTAGACATCATATATATGAATGAACTAATCAAGCCAGCACTAATCGAATCATAATGATTCTTTCAATATATTTCTATGATAAATAATTGCTACCTCGCTATATATTGACTAATTAATGCTTAATAAAAATATTTTTATTTCTTAATCTTTAATACCCAAGTAACACTTAATATAAAAATTAAATCGCACAATAGAAAACAATTAAAGATATTATCGATAACAAGAGAACAAAAAATATTATTAGGAGCAAAATAATATTAAATATTCATAACAGAAGTTATCTTTTTTTATTAAAATCAATAAAAGACGCAAAAAATTATTAAATTTATTAAGAAACCCGTATAAATTATTACAAAATATATAATATAATAAGACTGCAGTGATAACTTATAAATTTTAATCTCGCTTAGTATTTAAATATCTAGAAAATAATAGCATATAAACTCAGTATTTAATTTAATTAAATAAGAATGCGAATTTATTTTGTGCATAAATACGCTAATAACGATTTTTTATTTAAAATAATAGCGAACTTTATATAACTAGTAACTATTAGAAATTCATAGGATCAAATACGAATTTTGGAATTATTTAATACATTTGCAGACGTATAATCTAAAAAACAGAGATTTATTATATTAATAATAAAACGTAAATAACATAAAAAAATGTATTTTTACGTGATACAGCATTTTGTTAATGAGGACACTACAAAGATCAATAAAAATTCATTTAGGGATATCTATACAATTATTAAAAACCTATCGTTAAGATCATACATTATATTTTTAATAAAATTTGCATTTGCAGCAAAAATAGAACCTTTTCAAGGAATAATTCCATGAAAGTAGACTATTTTGAGTTTTTAAAGATAATCGCAACATAATTCGAAGATAAAAAACAGAAAAAATGGGATGTTAACCTATAAAATTAAACAAATCATCAATTTTTATACATGGTAAGAAATGAATGCTTTTTTTTAACATTTTAGATTCAGTTAAAAATATTTCGCAAATAAGCATAATGTACGGGTAAATCGTATAATACATCAATCAAATGTAAATGTAAACTATTAAAATTTAAAAAGAAGCAATAAAATAAAACGATTACTGAATTCTGCTTGTTTTATAGCACCCATATATTGAACATTGCTAGCTCCAAACATGCTTTTATAAAATTATTCGAAACGGGTCTTCTAACACAGATATTATGCTATTTGATTTTGTTCTCATTTCTTGTAAACTTTTTATCATTTTTTCCCTTAGGGATAGAATGAACGAAAAATCTAAGTTTATTATGGTTTTAAAGAATATAAAAACACACATTGTAAATCGAATCAATTTTTGCATAGGTTTTTATATAATACACTAATATAAATAAAACGCCTATATGATTTTTTAATGCATTTTTACGTTTGCACAATAAATATTAGGTTGGTTAATTTCGATGAAATATTTGATAGATGTAATCTGTAAATATTAAAATAATTTGTAAAATTTTACATTGACAACCTTGACAGACATCAAAAATGAAACTTTTTTTTTAGAATCGGTATTAGAAAACAAAGCTATATTCCAGAAAAAGTTGCGCATAATATAAATAAAGTTATAAACAAAATTTAATAAAAATTTGACATAAGTTTAGATCAAAATTACAATATAGCAGTATTCTTTTTAAAATTCCGAGATTCATATATTTACAGCAAGATAATTATGCTAAACTTCTTATAAAGCAATTTTAGATGCTTCGTATTTTATGAATATGATATTCTTTTAAAAAATATGAATATATTTGATTTTGATAAGTATTTTCGTTATATATTCATTACATATCAGGAAAAATATTTATATCATCAATTTTATCTGCCGAACGTACATAATAATATGAAAAAAATTGAGTAAGTTAATAAAAAAATAATAAATGATTTAGGAAGGCTCCATCCATACATGTTCACAGGAAATACATAATCATACTTTTACTTTTTTTAAAAAAAATTACAGAAATTTGCAAAGTGATGACCAGCAAATAAATGAGACATGAAAACCGGAAAAGTAAATATTGAGACACATAATAGATTGTTTAAGTTTATACAAATTAATAAAGTTTAGGAATTTATTGATGCAATTCTTTATATTGAAAAAAATATAAACGTGTTGTAAATAAAATAAAGAGCTTTTAATGATAATTTTAAAGTTTTAATCAAGATATTTACAGTTTTATGTGTTCAAGAAGTACTTTATAATTAGAAGTGCTATACCTTGTGTTATGTAATTGAGGCCACAAAATATTTAAATTTACTATTTAATTTAGATTACTTATTTTAATATACAGTATTTTTTATCGATCTATAAATAGAACGCGCTTATATTGTAAGTACCGTTTTAAAATACAAATTTTAGTTAAATAAGCACCTATCAAGCTAAAAAAATATAGTAAAAATAAATGTTATAATAGCCAAATTTATATAAAACCACATATCATAAGCCTTAAACAAATAAATACATTTTTTTTAGATAGCACTTGGAAGTATATAAAATATGAATTTGTACGTTGCAATTTTTTTTATAGCATGTTCAACTATAATTTCAATTATTATTGCTTGGTTGCAAAAAAAAATTATTCATATATTTTTTTTGTGATTAGAAAAAATCCGCAATTAATTATTTATATATTTTATAAAATAAAATCTTGTGTTATAAACCTGTAAAGTAAATTCTGGTGTAATGTTTTAATACCTCAGCATCTTTAATTTCATTTCAGACAGTGAATTTTATTAAGAATAAAGTAAAACTATTAATAAAAGCCAATTTTTAATTTATCACAAACAAAATTTATTATTTACTATTCTTAATGTTTAAATACAAGCTTATATACTAGAAATACAAATAAAAATGGCATTTTAACATCCAAATTTAGGCAGTATTCTTGCTTTTTCAATATATAACATATTATTTTTCTAATAACTGATCGATTTGCATCAGAATATAGCCCTATGAACTATTCAGGGAGCATAATACCAATAAAAAAATATTTTTTTGATAAATTTTTATAAAAAAATCAAATTAATGATCAGCTTATTAAGAAAATATCGCTTATAGGTGTTATATGTTGCAGATAAGCTGTAAATTAATTCGAAAAATAACGGTAAGAATTAATAGAATGTATTTTTTAGAATATATAAGATATCCTTTTCGAGGATTATTAATACGGACTGCAAACAAACATATTTACTGCTTATTGCAACAGTCACGAAAAAAATATAAAATCCTTTTATTTCATCGATTTTGCTGAAAGGAAAATTCTTTTATGCACATATTGCGATGACAGTTATAACGGGATAAATTTTTATATTCTATATTTAGAATTACAAGATTTTAATTAGCACTTTACTTAGGTGTTTTTTATTATATACATATTTATGAAATAAACTACATATGAATGTACAAATTGTAAATCACATATTTATAATATGATGAAACTAAATTCTATCGTCTATACATGTTCTTTTTGCATGAAAAATATATCAGCTCAATTTAAAGCTAAAATCTAGTCCTGTTTCTGTGATAACTTTTTGATTATTTTTTATTTTATTCCCAAAATAATTCCTGCAATCGAATTTTTTGTTGGATTTTCTGGATGAAAACTATCGTAATAGAATCTGATTTTAGACATATTTTTGTTTAAATTCATATATTTTTTTTAAGACAATATAAAAAATACGATAAAATTCATCATCAAAAAACCGAACTAAAATAAAAACATAATTAAACATATGAGAAATGTCTTAAAAATTATTATAACTTGTAAACAAATGTTTAAGGCCTAAGTTTTATATTTCAATAGATTTTGAAAGTAAATTTTTCATTCTGATCTTATATTTAGATATAAAATATTTTTTTATATTTTTCTATCGAGAAAACACAAAAAGCAAAATCTAGATTTTCCTATCAAAATAGTGCATCAGCTACGCAATAATTATAAACAAAAATTGGTACAAAAGCAAATAATTTGCACTTTCACATGGGTGTAAAAACCATCATTTACATGACAATTAAATATAATTATAGTCAAAATATCACACCAGAAATACTTCGCCCCTATTCCAATAAGTATAGAGTATTAGAAATGTAGATACGGAAAAAAATATTACTTAAAATGGTGTTGAAAAAACAGATATTAATTATAAATTTTTATTTATTTAAAATACCTAGATAATTAAATCAATCACACGTTATTAAATTGTTTTTTATATAAATAAAAAATAAACTTATTAATTAGATATTGAATTAAGGCAAAAAAATTATGTCTTGAAAAAAACAGTCAGAAATATTTTGTTTATTAATTTATTATATATTTGAGAATTATTGAACATCAAGTATAAAATTCGTGGTTTTATTCTATTTTTTAATAATTATAATGATAATTTATTAATACGAGAAGTAGAGAATACATGAGGTTTATTAAAAATTAATTCTTTTTTACAAAAAAATTTATAGATTGATTTTAGATTTTAATTTGATGTGTTTCTTGTTATAAAATCTATTTAAAAACAAAATCGATTCTTTTTTTTCTGTATAATTAAATTATGATGAAAAATAAGAAATTTAGTTTCATAAAAACAATATAGAAATTATGTTAAGAACTGTACTTGTAAAATTCCGCGAATTTTTAGCTTGTTATTCTTACACCTCTCTTTATATAATCCATCAAAAAAAATCGTAAAAATTGCTTTTTACAAGGATAAAAACGAAAACAAACAAACGAAGATTGTTTGAAATAAAAATTAACACAAGCATTTTTTTCTAAAATATAAAAAAGCACTACCACTTACATTCATCATTGCCACATTCATTGAATATCATTTGCTCAACACTACGGTTTTCTATATCTATGATTTTCTTGATATTATTATATAGATTCTAATATCTTATATTATGCATTAAGCATGTTGTTTAATTTTTTTGCTTCCTAGTCTCGTGTATGCTATAAATTATGCCCCAAACCAGATATAATATCAAGAAACTATAAATAATGTTTATATATTGGCACTTGGAGCACTAACAGCGAATTTCAATGTATATATCAACTTATCACAATAGGAATGACCATATAAAGCCTCAAAATAGTTAAATTATGTCTATATTGATGAAAAATCAAAATTTAACTAGTATAGTCTGAAACCTCGAGAGCATGCTAGTAATTTGTAAATTTTTTTCTAAATTTCATTAATTGCATATATTGAATTATTGTGTAGTTCTGGTTCTATTATCTGCATCTGTTTTGTGATTTAGCTATTATTTTCAATCAAACATTACATATAATCAACCTTTTAACTGATTTTTACTTTATTTCTATAAAATTTCTTAATGATCAGATATAGTTCAATAGTTTTAAGTGAATGTATTTTCCGTTTGAAGCGCCCATATCGCCTAATTAAGAATTATATTTGTTTAACTAATATGGGTATTCAATATAAGATATATAATTAATAGTAACTTACTTTTGATGCTGATTGGTTTTAATCTTCGAAAGTAGGAAAGTAATCAAAATATGATAAATGAATATGGTGCTAGGTGTATTTCATCATTCATTTTAGGCAAATCAATTTATTTAAAAAGTAAATTGATGTGATTTACTATGCATTGAATTCCAAACAATGAAATTTATAAAATAAAGATTTATTTGATATAAAAATATAAAATCTTTAATTTAATGGACTTTAATTCTTAAGAATTAATCGTTAAAATAATTTTTTACATTTTTTTTGCTCATAATTGTTTTTTTTGGATACTTGAGAATTTTATGTGTATTAATATCTATAATTAAAAAATTCAAAAACATATATTTAAATTTTTATTAGGTATTGAAGAGCCCAAAGCCTAATATTTTTTATATTGATATTCCCAAATTTAAAACTTGCTTTCGAAAAAATGAAGGCTCAAAGTTACCTTACAATGTTGTATATTTAAAAACATACATTCATAAACTAAAAACAGCTTAAAATTTTATATTTTATGTGTATATTGGTACTTTTTTTGATTTGTTCTTTATTCTTATTAGGGGGTTCTTATAATTTCATGTTATATAAATCAAAATATATTGTAAGTTTTAAAAAATGTATTTTTTATTCGTATTAAAAAAAAAATTAGAACAAAGGAACCCTGTCATCATAGAAATTCCTACCGCAATAACTATATGATATAATGCAGGAAAAATGTTTGAATTATAGAATCTTTTAATCGATAATATATAAAAAAACTTCCGTACATAACACAATAAATCTAAATATAATATAGATTCTTGCTAGATCTGAAATATAATTCCCTCATATAAAATTATCGAGATATGGAATACTTTATCTAGATTACACAATCTTTATTTTTATTAAAAAGAAAATATAAACCCACAATATATATTTGGTACCCCATTGATATTTTAAATCCTTGATTGTACATTCATTATTGATCGTTTAGAAATGGGAAAAATCAGATAGTAAAAGTAAAATCATTTTTTTGTAATTCTTAGTTTTTTTCCTGTTGATTTATGACATATGTGATTTTCAGTGTAAGTTCGCGCTTAAAAAATAAACGAGTACTATAAATATATCGTTTCTTATGGTTTTGAATAATATCTAGAAGTAAAATGAATTCACAGATATATCACGACTTAATATCACATTTCTAATAATATGTAAGCCTTTTTGAGCCCTACAAAATAAAAGAAAAATAGTGAACTATGGAAAATAACAAAATATAAGGGGATATGATGTATTTCAACAGTTTATAATGAGATGTTTTATATGATGTAAGTTTATTACAAGCGCTATTCGAAACAACGAATGAAAGAACATAGGAAGAAAATTTTTATATTATTAACAAACGTCTTTTTAATCATAGCTTATTAATTTTGCTGGGAATAAAAAAAATGCAAATTATCTTCAAATATAAATTTCGTTTATATGAACACTAGCTATAAAAGAGCATAGAAAATCTGATTGAACAAATAAATTTAATATAAAGCTGAATTTATAAAGAAAGACCATTGGAATTTTAGATGACTTGAATCCTCTATGTACCCGATGTTCAAAATTTGATAGAAGGGCCCTTATATGACTTAAAGACAATATAGTATACAGTATCGTCTCTAGAAATATATGAAATAGACAAAAATATAGAAAGATGTAAAATAAGTAGCAAAGTGGATCAGATCTTTTATTATATAGTAATCTTTATAGTGAAAAATATGAATTTCATCAAACAAAAGGTCTTAAGGTATTATGAATTTATGAGTAAATTTACCTTGCAAACTTGCTAATACATCATTTGAATGTACACAAAAGAGATATACAAGCACTGGCGGCAGCTAATAGACATAAAAGGACGTTCTATATAATATTGATCAGCATATAAAGACAATACGAAGTTTCTGTGTTTTTTTACAAAAATTAGCTTTCTATAGAAATATAAATACACATGTAGAAAAGACTTAAAAACATTGGGCTAAGCATGTAGAATATGTTAAGCGACAAACAAATCACATTCTTACCATATTAAAAGTGACTAATATATGAAATCGTTTCAATAACATGGTATACAGTTAATTAGAGATACTGGTGATTCACATAGGAAGATATAACATTTAGAAATGACTGCTATGATCTGCGAACTTTATAATAATGAAATTGAAAACATTATTAAATAAAGCAAAATTAATTTACAAATTTATTTTAATTATTGACATTTTTACAAGAAAGAATATATTTATCTGTGAAGCAATCTTTTTGCATAATACCCAGTATATTTTTATGTCATTTGTTTTAATATAACGCGTCAATAAATTATGAACTTAGTATACTTTTTAATATAATTTTTAGATTTATTGATATTGTAATACCATAATGTTTATTTAATTATTTTTACAATTTTTACAATCGAAAGATTAGGATAGCTAGCATATATACCATAAAATTCCCATGCAAGTTATTTGTTTTATGAAGTTCATATTATGCACATTATGATTATGTTTAAGGTGTGCAATTTTTGTCCCATGCAATAAGTTAATATAAATAGAGATTATAGGATAAAAGGCATACAAGCATGATAAAAATTTACAAGTGATACAATTGTTAATCCATAACGAACAATCTTTAGTTATTGATGACACTCGTATAGAATGGCATAATTCATGAATTATAATTTACAAACACACTTTCTAGCATGCTAATAATTATAATAAATTTATATTTTTAGATAGTCCACAGGTATATTTGTATATATTTTTATTATCTAATGTGTAAATTTTTTATAAAATATTATTTACTAAGTAACCCGAATAATTGTAGTTACAAAAAGCAGATTCATACCAACAATAAAATGTATCGAAAATTCGCGTACACATAAATAGAAAAAAATCTACAAATATTATGCAATCTCGTCATCAAAATATACTTATACATAAATGGCACGGAACTTTTAGATATTCGATTTTCCTAATTTTAAAAAAATAAAATGGTTTCTACCAGCTATCATGTATATAAATTACATATGTTATTTTTATAGAAATATCGATACAATAATTTTCCGTTTCAAAAACAAATCTTTTTTTGCGTGATTTTTAGTCTAAACGTGTTTTATATCATTAAGTATTTTTTCAATAATGTTTTTGATCTATTAAGAATTTTTATAACATTTAAAGTCCGATTTAGGGGAAAAATTTTTAAGCACATAGATCTAAAATAGTATAAAAATCATGAAAAGGTAAATCAAAGTATAAAGTCGATTGCTTTTATTGTAAAAAAATATTTTTATGGTTTGAAAAGTGTCATGTTTCAACCTATCTATAAATGCTGTTTTATTCTACTATCACAAAAAAGATCTAAAAACTTTCATGACATAATTAATCTAGCACAATCTTTCACTATATATTATCCTTAATGAAAACAAACATGATATTTACGAGTTAATTTAAAGAAATAATCTTTTAAAATATATCGAACAGATCATACAATATAAAAAATAAGCCTCTACTGTGTGTATTCCAGAGTCGTAAGACTAGATTGATTTATATATTGGATTTACAATCGCAGATTAGATTCACAAAAGAATATTATGGGTAATTCTTGATTTTTAATTTCTATTTACTCAAAAAGTATTGCCTATATTATTGCATCATCAAATTCTTTAAAATATATGCAGATGTTAGTATGAGAATAAGATAACTAAAACACGTTTATTTTAAATAAAAAAATATTGATTTAGATATGAAATAGTATATTTATTACGTTATAAACATAAAAACATATCTGAAAACATATTTTTTTATGTTTTAATAATGCAGAATTACGCAATATGTTGCGTTTAATGAATTATATAACTTTAGTATTTAAATTCTCAAGAATTTAAGGATTTCGTATACATGTGTTTTTTTCTTGTTCATATAATAAAGAATAATTGTATAATTTATCCTTGGAATAAAACAAATTTTGATTAGATTTAAGTTATATTCTAGTATTAATTGTGGTTACATACTATATTATCAAAATAATAATAAATAAATAATAAAAAAGACTTCTATAAATAGATGTCCTTTAGATTTCATTTTCATCGTATTTCAGTATATTTGAGGAATCTTTAGAAATAATAAACATGTGAGCAAAATTAATCGCTTGTCCATATTAAAATCTGTTTAATTTTCTTTATCATATAAATTTAAGAATACCGTAAAATCCTATATATGGATAATTGACACTTATATTTCATACAATACAGACATATTTAAATCAGCAAAACTGTAAATTATGTTGTTGACATGTATTAAGATCCCTCATTAAAGATTCATTTTTTAAACGACATACATAGCATCATATCGTTTTTTTATCATCTGTACTTGTTACTCTTTTAGAGTTAAGGAATTTAATGGTCTAGATGATAGTTTATTTTTTTCTATGTTATTTGATAGCTCTTTTTATATAATTGAAAGTCAAGATATATAGTATTTAATAATTTTGAACTAATTAAATAATTTCTTGTTATTCAAAAAGAATACAATAAAATTACAGTTTTCGAAAAAAATACTTACGCAGCAACTAAAATAGTAAGAAATAGATGAATATATACATAGTTTCTTATTTATTCGTATTTCATTTTTAACTTTAGCCAGAAATTCAATAGGCTATAAACAAAATGTAAATGATCAGTCTAAATTAAGATTTTACAGACCTGAGAAATAATTTTAACTATATTTTATTCATGAATTTGATTCTAGTTTACGGAATAAAATCAACAAATAGTTATTACTGAGAATTCAAATTGCAACAAAAAGCAAAATAACTTATGTATATCTTCTTTTTCGTTTCAAAGGCGTTTAAAGAAATATTATTGATCGAACTATATTGATAAATTCAGAATATAATATGTATTAATATGTCAGTGATGATTTTGTATCTTTTATTTATATATCACGTATTTATTTTTTACGGCCTTTATTTATATTGAATCATTACACTAGCCATTGTACAAAATTCTTTTGGAAAATATTCTTACTAGCATTTTATGTCCATCATAGTGAATTAAATTATATATCTCTATTTAAAAATTACCCAAGCCTATTATTTATGGATCTGGCACAAATTTGCCACTAAAAATAATTAAATACACATCTGATCATACTCCTTAAGTTTTTTTAATATTTTTTTATCATTTGCCGACCCCTACTTACAAAATAAAACCAAAAAAATATAAATTTTGCGGAATAATCAAGAAGAACGTTTCTATGTATTTTATTTTCAGAAGATACACGCAAAAATAACTACATATAAGGATATGTACTAAAAAGGTTTTGTTATCGAATTAGAATCAATAATTTTCATTTAAATTAGTCACAAAATAATTAAATTTATACAAGGCAAAATTTTTAGATTAATATTTTTGAAAAAGAATGATTGAAATTTCTAAATCGAACCCATAATGTGAAATAAAAAATTTCAATACTGTTTTCGGCACGGATTGGCCGTTTTTACATATTAAATATAGAAAAAAAACTATTGATTTAAGCATAATAAAAGAATATTGATATTATATACATTGGATCTAAAAAAATTTTATAAAAGTTGAAGATCTCGCTTAAAAAAACAATAAAAATATTGAAGTTATTTAGCTTATTGTTATTAAAATGATTATAAAGAGTTTGTAAGCATAAATTAAAATTCCAAAAATAAAAAGTTGTTGCTTAATTATATTTGAAGGCTATTGATTTTATCTGATAAAAATTTTTTTGTTAAGATTAAAATTATGCTCGATTTAACTAATATATATTATCCTTTAAACCGTTTTAAAAAGAAAACCTCAATAAACAGAAATTTTAAAAGCTTATTTGGGCGATATAAATCTAAATAATTGTATTCTTTCATTTTTTATAGATTAAGAAATGAGTACATAATTAAACCAGGGCGTTGTTTAGAAAAACACATTCCGTTAAAATTATGGTTATATGATTTTTTTGTGCACGATTTTGTGCTTAAAACACAACTGCATCTTTGAATTTTGAAATCCAAATTGTGTTTGCAAACTAAAAGGTTTCAAGATTGCACAAATTTAAATTGAAGATGTTGTTTGGGTTCAATGTATACATATGAAAAACAACTTAAAATTTATCTATAAAATCAAAAATACCATATAGATAAATCTTTGTAATATCTTATAAATAATAATAAAATTTAGTTAGTATAATACCTTTAAATAGACGGATTTTTACAAAATACAATGAAAAACAAATGAAAATCAATATATAAATTCAAACTAGTTAGTGAAATCTTTTTAAATTTCGTAAATTTAAATATAAAATACCATTTGGTACATAAACCAACCATAAACACAAAATATGAATCAGGTTAGAACGGAAAATATTTTTTTTATTGAAATAATTTTCAAACGATAAAAGATCTATCTTTTTTATGTCCGGCATTTTTGTATATAAAATAATTCTTAATTTCGCATATAAATGTCTACGAAACATTACTAAAAAACTATAATTCATAATGATGCGTAAATATTTATAAAAAAAGACACAAAAAACAAGATATCCTTTTAGCAGTTCTAAAAAATAAAAGTAAACATATAGACACTGTAAATCGCCCAATTCCCATGAACAGATCCTATAAAATTAGATGTATATTACATTTTTATTTAAATATGATATAATGTAGGCAATTAATTATACCATTTTTGCAGTTTTTTTGTTATTTATGTCATTATTAATAACTCATTATTGTTTTTTACAATCTAATTGTGCAAAAATATATATTTTAAACAATCAAATTCTTGTATAATATATTTCATAAAATGATACAAAGCAATTTGAGTTTGTTGGTCTTATATATTAGTCATGAAAGACATATATCAAACATATTTTATGTTTATATTCGAGTTAACAAAATATTTACTATTTATCATAATTCATGTTTGTTAAAGCTAGATTTTCATATATTATTTCAATAAAATTTAACAGGTTATAAATCGAATGCATATAGAGAAAAATCTCTGATATCTATTCTCTAGATTTTTTGAATGAATTTTGACCACTTTAATTGCAGTTTTTCTATTTAAATAATTTAATGTTTTTTTAATCATTACTAAAATGCATCTATTGTTGTAATTGTATATAATTTTAATGTTTTACACCCTAGTGCAATATTGTTTATGAAAATATAACATATGAATAATCAAAGGTGTCAGTGGATATTTTTTTATGATACTAAATTAAAGATATAAATAGAAATTATTGTCGCAACAAATCTATGATTTGTTCTACTATAAGAAGGCAAATACAATTCTATAAAAAAGCCAAAAATATTTCAGAAAAAAATCTACTTAATGTAAATATACAAACTTAAAGTAAAAAACTTTTCAAAGACAAATAGTCAATATTATGTTACTACCAATATTCGATTTAATTTTTTTAATTCGAATATTCTCTATTCCAAATAGTAAGTAAAAAAATAAAGATTCTGTAAATGCATAAAGCACCTTTTGATATTTTATCCTAGTTCGCATAAGTAAAAATTCCTTTTCTTACTTATTTTTAGCTTTGGATGCCTTGTAAAGTAAATAGAAAATGATTCAAAAACCAATTCATTATAAAAAAATATACCTTTTTTTATTATCATACTATTAAATCACTTGTGTCTGTACAGCCTCTAAAACTTTATGAACTTCAAAACTATAGAAAAACCATCTAAAATATGTAAAATTTGCACAAAACAATATTTAAAAGGATTAATTCGTTTTAATGAAAAGGATAAATTGAATTTTAGATTATCTTATATTTGTAAATTTTTATGTTAAATATTTACTTGAACAACTTATCGGATCCTCTTAACGTTTACACGGTACACTTCTTGCTTATTATGCCTTTATTAAATGCTAAAATTTTTCTGTATTATGAAAACAATAGCATATAGAAAACGAATTTTTAGCTATTTTTTGCAGGAATAGATATTGCAGGGAATTTATAAACAGAAAATTCAAACCAATAGTTATAGATTGAAATTTTTTAAAGCTCTTGGGTCTATATTCTAAATAATAACATATGATTTACTCGAGCTTTTCATTAATAATGTAAAATTGCAGAAGTTTTAACTATAATTTATACGATTTAATATCAATTTTACAATTTTAGATTTTTTTCGAGCATTAAGATATCACTATTTTTATTCGATTTCGTATATGAAATAAAATATACATTAGACTATGTTGAGATGAAATTTAACATTGTGTAATACTATTTTAAAATATAAAAAATTGAAAATGAAAATAAAACAAATCATAGATGAATCGCTTATAATAAGCAGTATAAATCTTTTGGCACATTCATTAAAAATATTAAATTATCTTTTAAGTTTGTTAAATAACATTCGAACCTTTAGTGAATTTAATTTGCTGTTCTTATATATAAAATATATAAAAAGATAATTAAACGTCTTAAGTTTTCCTGGTTTTCTTAATTGCGCATTATAAAGAATTATATTAGACTAAATATTCAAATGATCTGGCATTAATAAGGTTTTCTCTGTTTATAAGAAAAAAAGAAGGCGCTTTTTAGCTGTACTACTTAAATTACATCATTCATATTTCAGTATTGTTAAATAGAAAACTTATTATTTATGGTATCTCTGTTAGCAAACTGAATTTTTTGATATTTATATTTTTTATTGAAGTTATATAAGTTCACATATTTTTTTTTTGATTCTTTAATCTAATCAATAATTTTGCAAATTATATAAAGTCAAGGACAATAATAGATCAATCCATTTAATTATTGTCTAAAAAAATATCTGAAATATATATTTAAGGTACTAAAGAACAAAAAATTGACATTACAGATTACTTTCAATGATTCTATAAATTTCAAAGAATATAACACAAACATTTTTTTTGCTAAATTATTATATATTATCGATTTTAATGCATAAGAAATTCGGTATAAAAATATTTTAAACATATGTATAAAAATACACATCAAAGCTTTATTTTCTTAACAAATAAAAAAAAAATGTATATACAAAACGAATTACAAATAATCTATTTTGCATATTTAATTAATTGAATTATTATAGTAAAACAGTGAATTATACGTTACATTACATCGACAAAGGCTTACATAGCTAATTTAACGTGCACATGATAGTTTATAATTTAAAAATGAATGAAAGAGTACATCTATAAAATTTGATCATAATGAGGTTCAAATATAATAAAAACAGTTAAAAAGTTAAATTAAACATAATAAACTAGAAAAATATGATGTTTTATATGATAAGATTATTTTTTTTAAAAGGAATGCATTAATACTGGAAATTGCAAGTACAAATTTTAGTTTGAAATTATTCCATACAGCAAACTTTTGTGTCTAAATATCATGGGTGTATTGTTTCAATCTAATACAGGTAAACACGATTTCGCTAACTAGTATAAGAGCAGTTACAAAAATATAAACATCCGTAGATAATAGACTTTGGCGCGATTGAATCTAAAAACAATGTTATTAAAAAATAAATTTATGTTAAATTTACCTTTTTTTTATATTTAATCGTTTACATTCTCTTTTGTGAATGTTCAGCAATGAATATTGTTAATTTTTGTTTATATGATACACTCCTGCGTGGGTTCTTCACACTTCCTGCGATCAGCTTGATCTCCGTGAATTAGACTAGTTTTTATAGATATCCTTCAAAATAGCGTGAGATGTGGTTCAATTTGCTTAATGTCGCTGATTAAATATGCACTCTTTACCAATCTATTCTACCAATATATTTCTAACGGTGTAGGTTTTAAGATATTATGGCACATTTTAGATTTCTTAAAAAGAAACCTCTTAATAAAATCATAGCTGTATAGCATTCATTCGGTTTTTTACTTTCTTATCAAACAGCAAAACCTTCTTTCGTATATTTATCATCTTGTACAAGCTCAAATATATTTCAGGTGTGTTGTGATTGATACTTAGAAAAATTATAAAATTGAAAACCCCTCATAAGGGAATTATTGGAATTAGTAAACAATATATGTGTTCTGTACTCATGAAACATTCTCTTTAAAAATATAATTTAATAAAAAGAAGGAAAAGGAACTGGTGGGATTCGATTATATGCTGAATCTAATATCATAAGCAGTAGAATCTTCAGCCTTTTGATCTGATACGAAAAATAAAGGTTTGTCATTTGATAAACTTTATTTTATCTTATTGATTATTTATTTCCGTATAGTTCATGATTATTTGGATATTTCCAAAATTAAACATGTGATTCTCACAATATTTATTATAAAATAAATTATTTATATTTTTTTTAAGTAATTTCAAATGCATTTTTTATGGTATGTTATATGTTTAATTTCTCGAATGTTTTTATTTTATTCGATTAGTGGACATTTATATTTCGTTTATTACAATTCAATACAAATTTAATTTTTAAATTACTTATTCATATGAGGAAGTCTAGTTTATTGGATTTTTAAAGGATATATTGTACATTTCTCATTTTATATGCATTTTAATATGATCATTTGAATTTTTATTTATAGTTTACTTAATACGCTATAGAATGTCAACACTACAGAACCACAGATTGATATGTTGAACAGATTCAGAAGAAAATTCTAACCATCTCAAGTTTAAAATATTTTTTATACATATATAAATATATTTGGTGACTCCAATAATACTATCGTTTGCGCTTATGAATCTGGTTCATTCCTTATTCTTAACTCGATAATTTCGACTATGTTTATTAAAAACCATCATTTACGATTTTATTTAGCATGGATGTATATGAGCGCTGTATTTACATATTTATGAAAGTGCAATATTTCATTTTTGATAATATTTTTATAAACGAATATCAATATATCTCTAAAATTTTTAAAAAAAATTTTAGTGAAATGATGATTTGAAGTATATATTAGGGTATATGTTTCATGAATATATTAGTATCAAATGAAATGTTTCTACTGAAAATAAACAGCGATATATCGAACACTTTGAATGAAGATTAATAAAAAAAACATAAGCCTACCGTTATGTGTACATTTTTATTATTTTAATATAACATGTAGAATCAGAAACCAGAAAATTAATACCATCTCAATAGAAAAAATATTAAAGTGGTTTTAATATTAAAATTTTAAAGCATACCATGCAGAAAATAACAGATATTTATGTTTAAATACATGTTTTTTCATTGAAGAAATCATTGAAGTTCTTGCAATGTTTATTAGAATATAAAGGTAAAATCTCGATAAAAAAAATTCATAATAGGTTTAAAAACCAAAATTTACTCATTAAAAGACAAGATAATGATGTCGCCTCTATGTGCAATAATATCATTTAGAATGCATTTATTTATATTTAACTAAAAGTATCCAGGTTTCTTAGATTAGATAGGTTTTATTAAAAATTTATCCTTATTATTATCCGTAAAAACATATATGTTGGTTAAGCAATAGATTTTATATAGCGTGAATTTTATAGGGTCATGTGGAATGTGGTTTTTTAACAGAAATAATACAATTATTCAAACACGTGGAAACTTAAACACACAAATAAATTAGAAAAACCTTTATGCTTACTATGAGCATCCCCAAAAACCAACTTATTTTAACACAAATGCTTAACTATACACATTTCGAATCATATTCATACTAATATTGAGAGTATAATATTATAGAATATAGTGATACTGCTTGTCTTAACTACATATAAAAATGAATAAGAATAAAAAGAAAATGGATTTTTCTCGGTTGTTATCTACATGTATATTCGATTAAGCACAAGTTTTTAAAATTTATTATATGTAAAAAAAATAGTTCCTTATATTGAAGTTATGAAAAACCGTCAAAGATATATAATATATGTACAGTAAATTTATTTATCTTTTCTTTATGGTATTTTCTAGCTCACAGCTTAAAAAATAATGTTAAAAGTATAGCTTTCCGTCTATAATCTACAACCTAGATCAATTATGTTATGGAAATAATGAGAACGAATATTTGTTTCATGGGTATTTATACAAATTTGAAAAAAAATTATGCATCTGAATAGAGGTTTACGATAATACTTCTATTATTAAAAAATACAAGCATAATTGTGCCGTATGATAACTCAATCATTTATGTGATAAAAAAAACATGCCTGATGTGTATGATCAATTGGGAAAGGAAATTCAAATAAGTATAAGGGATAGAATATAGAGCTGAAAAATCTAGTATAAAAAAATATGCAAAATTAGTTGCTTATGATTTCGAAAATAGAGGATATGGCACAGAAACATGATCACAAGGTTTCACTACGGTATATGTAGATCGATTCACTTAAAGAATCACTAATTATAGCTACATATATGAACAATGATTTGCACCACTGGTAATATAATTGAATCAAAGAAACCGCTAGAAAAAGGATTCAATATAGTCACCAAAATGTTTGCTCGTTTTTTATGAAATTTATGTTTGTGGGATTGTTAATAAGATATCCATGTATTAAAAATTTTTAATTTATTAAAATAAAAGGTTACTAAAAAATCCTACCATGTATATTAAAAAGTATTTTACTACAGGAATGTTTATCTGAATATTGCCTTCATGAACACATTATATAATTTTATTTCATCGGATTTTTTTTAAAAGATTTAAATGTGATATGAACCCAGAATCATCATGTTTATAAACATTATAGTTTTTTTATTTTCGAAATATTTATCGATTATATTTATATATTATTCATTCTGTATAATAAATGTTCAGGAATAATATGATATATAAAACGTACTGATTATGATATGAAGAAACACTTGAATTAGAAAAAAAAACATTAAATCAATAAGTCTTGAAAAATAAAAATCAACAAAAGAAAACAGAAAAAGATCAGATTAAGAAAACCGTTAAGCAAATATAATTTATGGTAGAATATAAAATTTCTACATAATTATGAAAGATAGCAAAAATATAGCATATAAAAAAAGAGCATCGACCATAAAAAGACCATGTAAGTACATATGTCTAGAAGTAACAAAAAACAATAATAGCATTTTAATATGTGGAAAAACATAAAAAGGTGCAATAAATTTAAGAATAATTATCAAATTATAAATCTAAAACACTTAATAAAAGAATAAGTAATTATTGGAGTATTTTTTTTAAATGTTTACCAGCAAGTTATGCAAAAATAATTTTTTTAGCATATTATTTCTTTTTATGAATGATAAATATACAAATTGATGTGTTTCTAGCGTATATTTGCAGTTTCTGCAATATTTTTTTTATCTTTAACAGTAAACGTTGTATTATTTTATTTTATCAATTTCTATGTGGTCTTAGTAGTTTTTATAATATAATTATAAGAGTAAAAGGGATTAGTAATCGTATTTCAAGTCCACTATCATTTTTATTTATAAATTTAGTTCTTCATTGATTATCGTTGCATCTACCGATATGTAGACAGCACATGAAGAATATTGCACAACTCTTTAATGCAACTTTTGACACCTTCACCTGGTCTATTTTCATCAACTGACAAGCTTCTGAGAGTCAATTTCTGTTTTAAAGGGTATTTTTTTAAGACATTATATCAAAGGCCTCTTCATGCGATTCAAAACCAAGTATCGCAAAGCTATTTTTCTGCCACAGAATTTTGCTTCATTTGTAATATATTTACAGAAAATGCTACTAATGAATTTTACATTATCATTTCTCCTTCATACATTAGAACAAAGTTGATATGAAGTTTTAAGGCTATTTGAATGTACATTACAAATTTTCAAATTTAACATTATTCTTGGGCTTTAACTGTTCCAGTGTTTACTGTGAATCTGTTGTTTATGCTCAAAAAATATGGTTCCATTATGTATTCAAAAAAATAGTTGTAATTTGTAGATATTTGTAGCCACTATAGTCTATTGGTTGAGAACATGATACTAATTAAATAATTTTAATATTAAATTATAATATGCAACCACACTAAAATTATATATTTTTGTATTATATAGCTTTAACACTTCAACTCGTTGATGTTTTGAAGGAATCTTTCTTTGCGTTTTTTAAGAGCATCGATTTATTAGAATAAATTAAAACTGACATTCAATTTTATAATTAGAACCCATTATGCAAATATTACTTGATAAGATATTATCAGTAACAAATTTACTATTTATATGCCATCACACCTTTATTTAGCAGCAGCAAAATCTATATGTGAAATATTTTATATCTTTCTTCTATGCCACATTTTTCATGTTATGACACGTACAGATTCACTCGAATAGATATGAAAACATCAAAACATGTATTTTGACGTATATTTTCTATTAGCAAAGATGAAATCCACATGTGTCTATTCTTTTAAGATGTTTCAAGATAAACCTTTCTATATTTTTTTTTTGGTAATGAGGATACTTTATTGGCATGCTTTTTTAACAGGGGAAATATTTAAATACACAAGATTAAAATTTGATTGAAGCGAATTAATATAAATTAAATTAAAATATTGTGCTTGTTGGAACCAAGAATATTTATATATCTATCAAAAAAAGTTTTACAGTTTAGAGTATTTGCAATAAAAATTTATTTGGGGAGAATAAATCGAACCTATACAGAAGTTTTTATGCCGAGATACTTAATATACTCATAAGAAAAAATGCCCATATAAAAAAATATTAAATAATCTTATTAAAATCTAGCCTTTAAATACCAAAGAATTTATAATTCCAAATGCATTCTGTTTTCATCAATTAAACATAAAAAACGTTTCATAAAATAAAAACTTTACTGATATAAAATATTTTTACTTTTTAGACATAAAACAAAACAACATAAATATAAATAAAATTAAAAAGATCTGAATGTGCAAATAGTTTCATCTAAAATTTGAATTAGTTAGTTTGTCCCTTAAAAAGTTACATAATGTGCATTTATACCGTACAAAATTATATGGAATACCTTACCATGCTGTATTGTATGCAAATTATTCATAATTTTTTATTTAAGAATTTAAATTGATTTTAAATAAATATTTAAAGATGTATAAGTGATATTTTCTTAAAAAAATATTAAGGTCAAATTTGTGTATTATTCAATTTAAAATATTGTTGATTAGCAGATTATAAACTACAGACGTAAAAAAAAATGGTCAAGATTCATAGCAGCAAGAAATGATAAGACTATGGGCCGAAAATATAAAAAAAATTTATCTCGACTGTGTTATTTATTTAGTTTTATACAAATATTAGGAATAAATACCAGAAAAATATATAAATTTAATAATTAAAGCTGATATTATAATAAAATCTTAGGGTAATTATCAATATATTCTCTATATATTAGCTGTCTAAACATAATAGAAAATTTCAATACTCATCGGATATGCTTTAGGAATACGTTAAGCATTTACGTTAATCGAAAAATCATAGTTTTAACTAATAAAGATCATCTATAATACTTCAATGTAAAGTTTTAATATGAGTGAATAAAAAATCAATTTTTTGATTGTTGCCGTTTATCAGATATGTAAAATCCTTTTAAAAAGATTAAATAAAATCATGTTATCGAAACATATATCTAATGTGTAAGAATATATATTTTCTTAGGATTCAATATATATAATTATTGGTCTTAATAAAAATCTAAATGCTATTTTGTGTCGACATTTTATTAATTGTTTCTATAAAAATATGAGCTAGTATATATTGTTGATTATGGTGATTGAGTATAGGAATAAATTTAAAAAAATTTGGTGGTAACTCAAGAACTTTATATGATTTATTTTTATTTTTTTAAAATATATAATATAGTATTTTTGAACAATTTATCGAAATATTCATATGTAATTATATTAAGCTATTAAATCTTAGTCTGAATTTATAATTTACAACTAAAACATTAGTAATATATTAAAATATGTTTTAATTTATATGTGCAATATAAGGCAATAAAGCAAAATTTTTATATTATTTTTCATATTTTATAATTGCATTAAATGAATTATAATTTGTAGATGTATGTTTCACTCTATAAAAAATTCAATTTATTTTTTAAAATGCGAAAAATATAATTTAAAATAAATCAAAACTTACATCGCATATTCAAATTGTTATATAAAATCTTAGAGCTGATTCTAAGATTTGTGTTTTGTTTTTAAGAATAAATGTATCAACTAGTAGCGAAAATATAGAATAAAATTATAGCCAAGGCGAGTATATTATAAGAATTAATAAAAAAAATCGAGAAAAGTGCAGTTCAAATATTTTTTGCTGTATTTAGATTTAAAGAGATTTTCCCTGCAAACTTATAAATGCTTTGTGTTTTTTTTATGTTTTTTCTATTTCTAATGGCTTGAAATATAACACTAAAATTTAAGCTGAGATCCGATTTTAGAAAGTAAAAAATGTGAAATTCTATCACTTTATGTAATTTTAGTCAAAAAACAGAGATATTAATTGCATAAAGATTATTATATACGCTTTATTAGACGCCATATGGAGTTTAAATTTTTTATCTAATGTAATCTAAATTATCAAATTTTTATTAAAAAAAAGTTTGATCTTTTTAGAAATCTTTCTTTTAGATGACCAGAAAAAAATGAAACTAACAACTATTATTCTTCATTAAAGAAGATATGCCACAAATTAATGCACAAATATCCACACAATTACAACACAAAACACTATATAAAACATGAATTTAAGTGTGAAAAACACAAAAGAAGTATATTTATGGCACATAAAAATAAATATATTTTAAAAGTTAATAATGAATTTAAAATAAGATTCAAAAATTATTGTTTTATACCGTTATAAAATTTTTTTTCGAACTAAAAAGAAATGATTTTATGCCAGAAATCTTAATAGCTAATATTTTTATCTTTCGACTTATAAAAATATAAAAAAAAATATATGTATATAGGCCCAAAATATGTTTTTAAATATATCAATTGAACGTTATTTATATAATTATATCCAAATAAAATAATTTATATCGAAAAAGGATTAGTTCCCTTATTCTATTGATAAAGATATCAGATTTATGTTGTTTTTAAAAGTTCTTTATCATTATAAAAAAATTGCTTAGTATCTAATGTAGATATATTTTCACGCATAAAGTTTTTTAATCTCTTAATTGCACATGTGGATGACTATATTGAGTAAAAATATTACAAAATTTATTTATGATAGGACATTTTTATTTTTTTTGATTATAGTTTTTCTCAAAAAGCATAACTTGCTTGATCTTTTGTATGCACAGGATATTATTATTTTTGACTATTTTCTCCTTTCTTTAAGCTTCTTCAATGCCTCTCCACCGTATAAGAATTATTAATTATAGGGTTTTTCACAATTCCAAGGTCTAAATATATGGCTCAACTGTTTAGTTACTTCGAGTTCTGTACGTATATTTTATGATATTGTGTTATCACACCATCCAACTAGTTTTTCATTATATGTAAAAATAAAAATAATAAAAATTACATACAAAAGAATCATAAACGAGAATAATTAACATGCTGAATATAAAGAGAAACAAATATACAGTAATATCATAAAATATGCCTTATTCACGAATGATATTAAGTTTTATAACAATGAAAAAGCAATAATATATACTCTTATTTTTTTAGAAAGAGCATTTTCTATTTTGATTTTTCTAACGTCGTGGCATTAGTTTTATATACATATATTTTTTTTATTTTGATGCGTAAAATATTTCGATATAATTAAGCAAAGATTTTTATTGTAAAATTCCGTCTCTCAAATAAGAAACACTATGTTGATTTCTTTGTTTGTATATAGTAGCTTACTTGCCTCCATTTTATACACTTGAAATATTTTTAGATCATAAAAATCAAGTAAAAATAAAACCTATAGTTTTTTATAATTTTATTTATTTACCGAAGTTATTTTTATTTTTTGATTAATAATACAATAAATCCTCGTGTTGCTTTTGTCTCAGAATTATTATTATTTCCTTTAATACATCATAGAAATCAAATTTTTTCAAAGCAATACTATAATAGATTTTATAATGAATAATAACAAATAACAACTTGTTATGCTTATTGAAACCCATGATAATTTATGATATCTAAACGTGATACTGTAGATCAATGAAAAACGGTATTCTTATAAGAAAATGTGTAGATTTATATAATATTTAACTCATTGTTCGATGCATCAAAAGTTTACTTCTGATTATAGATAAAATATGTATTTCTAGATACTACGATTTTTCCGTAGGTCATCTTTTAACTTTGAATTTATATTTGATGTTTATCTTTATTGATAATAGATATCCATATTAAATCAATATTTGTAATTTTATTTATATAAACAAAAATTTATGCCAAGGATTTAAATTTCTCGGACATAGTAGAAGCATACATGCAAGCTCTCACACTTCGAAAGACACTTGAACTCATCTCATCTGTGAGAAGAAGAGCAGTTGATGAAGATAGATCGGGGAAAGGTGTCAAAATATGCATCAAGGAGTTGTGCAATATTTTCAATGGACCAACCACGTCTAAATACATAAAATTGATAAAAAGAAACGAAATCCAGAAATTTATAAAATCAACAAAAAAAAGAATAATATATAAACAAAAGTAACAAAAATAAAATTTCTGGAAAATATATGTATGTTACCTTCGCAACAGTTATTACCATAGAGATTAATTTTACTTCGTAAATAAATTTCAATTATATGATAATATGAATTTTCATTTGGTAATGTCAAATTAATTTTTATAAATACATAACTACATTCAATCTGCTTTTGAGTTAATATAGAGTTTATTTTTAATAGATGAATTAGCTTATTCAAAAGATGTTTTATCTTAGGTTAGCCTTACTTTTTAGATTTGATGTGAATAATACAATATATTATACTTCTCATAAATTTTATTTTATATCCAATGTTGGGGATTTTATAAGCTGTATAAATCAAAAGCATATAATCAGTATTTTTAGTGTTTATATCACAAAAATTGAAATTTTGATAAATAGACATAAAATATAAGAGACAAAAATTGCTATGTAAAATTATAAGGAATCATATATATGCTCAAATACTACAGTATTGATTTTCAAGTTTGTGACAGATGTGTTCATAATACGATTAAATTGTAAATTAAGCAAAATAAATATAAAAATAGGTCTAAATTCTTATTTAAAAAACAAGAGTATCACAAATTTTGATTTTTTAAGCAATAAATTAATATTAAACCCAAAGTTTAAATTAGAAGATATAATATTTCAAAAATGGATTTTTTTTAAATTATTGGCCCAAGATGCGCACTAATTCCCTAGAAATTTTATAAATTTATTATATAGTTTCATTATTAGATAAATAAATTTTAAAATACGTTTCTTCATTTTTATATTAAAAGGTGTGTTTATGGGAAATCAATTGTTTACACCATTCTATATTTATAATTAAAGGATATAATAATTTAATATAATGCACCCATTAGAATAAGATAAAAAATCCACGAAAAATGCCAGATCCCTTTAGAAATTGACAAAGAATTCTAAACCATTTTAAAAACAGTACAAAAACCGAATTTTATTATAAAAGCATGGGCATTACGAGATTTTAACTTTGAAGATGTTCATGTTAAAAGAAGGTCATTTCTGAGTACCCAGATACATGGGCTTGTATAAAGACTTGTTATTTTAAGAATTATCTTTAGAAACAAATATTAAACTTATGAATCAAGGCAAAGTATTTTGACTTCAAACCTTTAAAAACATATGTGACGATGCCTTATAATGTTCTTGAAGAATAGAAAGCGACTATAATACAAAGACTAAGGCAAAATTAAACATGTAGAAATGGAAGCTTTAATTAAAGGCCTAGAAAATTAACTTAATAACACAAACAAACGATGAAATATATATTTTTGCGGTAAACACGAATAAACAAGAAATCAACCTAGAAGTTATATTACCTTGCTTGAAAATAAGTTTTAGGAAAGATTAATAACTTAATACATGTACTGTACTTGACAATAGCAAATTTGAGGAATCAAATAATGTAGAGGTATCAGGTTTGTATTTTTTTAAAAATTCATCTATTTTTACAACAGCCTAGAAAAATATATTTAAAACAAATTATCTCGGTGAGTGTTGATATACATGTGTTCAAAGGAAAAAAGGAGCGTCCATACAGTTATGATGTGTTTAAAAATATAGAGTAGATATTATTAACAAATTAAATGGGGCGGTTTTTGTATTCGAATGATTTATTCGATAGATTATGGAATTAAAATACGAAGAGCTTATATTAAGAAAGTATTAAAATAACCCACAAAAATTTATCTCTCGATAGAAATGAAAAGGATGGTAAAAATGTAAGACAAGACTAGATACCTAAATTTTTAAGAAATATTGAAGCATATAACCGAGAATATATGCAAATAGCGATTAATATGGCTGATGACACCAATAGCTATATAGTTTTTAGTCAAAAGGCAACAAACTTATATGGAACTATTAATTTGAACTATTATTTTTACTAAGTGACCTATAATAGAAGTTGGAATTTTTATTGTACAAAAATTCCTTTCTGAATCAAAGAAGAGCAAAATAAAAAGAAATTTTGGCTTGCTACAATTCACTTGCTCTATAGATTATAAGATCGAAATAACAGAATAAGTGATTTTAAAACATAATCTAGGCTTTCAATATACAATGTGATGGAATTTTAATTCAAATCCAAGAGATGATTACGAATTCATAGCGAAACAATAAAACACTTAAAAAGAATACAAAAATATTCCCAATAAAATCTCAATTAAAACATAGCTAGATTGTTTTTTTTAGAGCATAAAGAAAGTGTTTCTTTTCAAACGATCCGTAATCCTTTGGATCGAGATGTGATAAGAAAGGATAAAAGAAGTACAAAGAAATTAAAACCAATTCCGGTTTTTTTTCTAACCAAATTTTTGACTTATAGTCATTATTTTTAGAAATAATAGCCCACTAAGTTAATTGAAAATGGTCTTATATCACTATAAATATGATGATTTGTCTCCGATTTATTCAATGATAATCGAACTCAATATTGTGCGTTCAAGTAATACTGTCTCATAAGGCAAGTAATTTAATGCACCAGATCAGAAAATAATGCATAATTATTTAATAAATTTTAATTTCTATAATGATTTACAAACTTATAGTTTATTATTTTTAAACAGCTTCGATTTAAGGCAATATTGCCTTATAGAAATTTATTGATAATTTGTATGATTAAAACAGTCTTTTACACTTTCTTGCTGGTATTTTTTTTGAATTTTCTCTTTCAATAATTAAATTCACGAATTTATATTTCTATCCCAACCGCTCTAAATATTATTATCATATAGAAAAATGTGAATTTAATCCTTGATAGACATGTATTTCATAATATTATGTGTCTGTATAAATGAATTTAACATATTATATTACTCTTAAGTATGACTCTTCTTTAATAAATACGCTTCACATAAAGCTTATTATACAAAGCGTCTTCCTAAATACTATTGTTTGTCCATATACCTTCGATTTCGGTCGGTATTCCTTACATCTCTGATGTAATAAATTAATTTATATTGAAAAAAATATGAAAACGATGTATTATGCAAATAGATAAAAAAAAGTCTTTAATATGGTAGATATTTGAAAATTACCCGTTGACTGAAAATCTTAATTACAAAAAATTAATCCAGGTAGTCATATTGGAGATATACCAAAAAAATGTAGTGTAATATTGCACAAACATAGATAGATTGTGTTATGAAATATTAAAGTACCATATATATTTTGGAATCGCTTGGTAAGTAAAAAATTTATGGTAGGCATATATAAATACTATTCATTAATTAATACTGTTACATGAAAATACAGTAACATATGGGCCAATGATAAACAGAATATTGACCCCAATTCACTCTTAAAACACCAGTAATTATATCTAAGATAAGCTTTTTTTTGCCCAGAATATATGCACGAGGGGAATATGAATAGAAAGTACTATCTCTAACAAAAAAAGATACGTTAAGACACAACTTCTTTATTTCTATACAAACCCATTTTATAATGCTTCAGAACATTAAAGTTCTAAAAAATGCTACAATACAATTAAATTAACCAAAAAAATATAGATATACGTACTTTTATAGTAAAATTTAATGAAGTTAAAACCAAATCGACGTTTTTAAAAAATTGAAAATATAGAATGCAGAGTAAATATAATATTATATTTTTTGGCATATAAGTTTTAATTAGAAGCTAAAAATACCGTTTCATAAATACCTAAATTAAGCTTAGAAAAGACTCATCAATAAAAACTATTTTTTGGAAATATAGAAATAGTCAGAAATTCCGATAAAGAAATCAATAGAGGTGTAGAGAGTAATAACTACGTTAATACAAGTAAAAAAGAAAATATTATCGAGAAGGACACAAAAAATTTAAGAAAAAGATGCATATTTCATTATTATAATGTTGAGGTAGGAAATAGCAGCAAAGAAATATAATGATCAAATCACAAAGTTTCTTGAGTTCCATGTAAAAATTAAAAATATGGAAGAGAAAAAATTATAATATATTTAGATAAGATATATAATATATGGTACATAATAATTATATTGCATCAAAATGACTTTCTATACTTATTCATATACGAAAAGCACATTAAGACCTTAAAATTATTAAAAAAAAGCTATATGATGAAATCAGTTTTTACATTATGATTAATTTGATCTATCTTAACGGAGAAAAAGATTGACAATATGATATCTTGAAACTTAAATAGCTACCATATATAAAAAATGAGAAAAACAAATTTAATTATTATTTAGGTAGATTTTGTGTATTAACAGAGAAATTTGAAAGTTTTTTTGTAAAAAACTCTAAAAATGCGTATTGTGCATATAAAACTTATATTTCTGGAAAGTACATTGGCTATCAAGCCAATTCAGATAATAAAAAATCCTAGGTTAATGTTTATACAGATCTAGAAAATATAATTTTTGTTATTTCCTCTTGATAAATATTATACAAAAACAGTAGAAATCATTTTATAGCTATGCAAATAGACCAATCAATGTCATATAAAAACGTTCATATTTTGTGTTCCTCTTCTCTGTATCTCATGGTTTACTTTGGTAAATAACCATTAGCACTTTATAAAGCCGAATAAAATGCAATAACAACGTAGTTAATATTTTATAGGCATAAATAATTAGCATTTTTGTGTTATTCTTACTACTCAATGATATTTAGCACTTATGTTGTTTATAAATTTATTTTTTGAGATTTGAATCTTCATTTATTTTTATTAAATTTTTAGGAGAAACTTCTTTATACTTAAAATCAACACAACATTTTTTTTCCAGTAAATTATACTTCGAAATATTTCAAATGTAGAATAAAATAAATCAAATCAAAATTTACCTATTTATTTATTATAAGGTTAATTTTTCTTTATACCTTTCTTGTTTGGTGGCCAAAACTTTGACAAGCTTTATATAAAAGATTTGCAGGATAAACATTTTGTGCAATTCATTACTACTTATATCCCATATACATCTTCTAAGCTCATGAATTATGAATACGTGTGTTTTTATCAGCAATTTTGTTTGTGGATTTGCTTTTGCTTCTGTATATTTACACTATCTTGATACAAATAGACAAAAAAGTTATGTTTATGTTTTTTTTTCTAAAAAAAACGTTTATGATTAAGAACAAAGTGTAGATATGGAATTTCATATGTGCCTTAAATAGAAAAAACCTATATTCAATGTTTTAAAACAATAAAGAGTATCTAAGAATATATTCATAGACCTTTGCAAGCTATATAACACAAAATTTAATGCTTTTATAACATAAAATGATAAAATACCCTAGATTTATTATTTTTAAATGGCTTTTAACAATAACTTCATGCATAAAATTAAGAAAAATTATATTCATCCGAAATAACAATAAATATAGAGCTTCTTTTTATTAATACAAAACGAGATGAAACGCTGATCTAATCTATGGATTCAATTACACAAGTATACATGTATACAATTAAAGAATACGAATAAAAAAGTACAGTCGAAATATTTTTACCGTGAGTGTTACTAATTCTAAGAATTCATAGTACAGACCAGATGGTATTTTTAAGTATATAATATTCAACTATTCTGATATAAATATATTTACTCATATTTTAGCCAAGAAAAATAATAGCTGTTAGTCACATGTGTAGATCAGAACCTATTAAATGAAATCTAGAGATTAAATTATGCCAGTGTTACATATAAATTTTATTGTTAAATGGTTATTAGTAATTTAATATATGCTTAAGGGTAAGAAAAGTAATTTAATAAAATGCGGGATCTTAGAAAGATGTGATATATGAGGCATCGAATAAGTTTATCTTAAAGCTACGCTTTTCTAGAAATTTTGTGTAAAGCAAAAAAATATCATTGTTTTTATTATATTAAATTATGAATAAAATACATACTAAACATAATAGAAAAGGAAACTCTTTCTGTATTAAATTTATAAATTTCTGTAAAATACACCTTTTTTTACAGATAGCTAAAGAAGTTGTATAATTTGAAAAAAAATAATATAGCTTAGCGATTAGATTAACAATTAGTAACCTGCCAAACATGAAGAAATTAGTTTATGCAATAATGAATATGTCAAAAACTGTAGATTTTTCTGCACTAAATAGAAAATAGAACACTCTGATTCAATTTTATTTCTATATTATTTCTGGTTACAGTAAAGATGCATTTCTTAGATTTGGTTTGATTTTTTTATCTTTATTATACACTTTCGATTGCTTCAAAATATTTATCGATGTACTGACTATAAAATAAAATATAGAAAACAAATTCAATTACTGTTTTCCTGTTTCTAATTAAGAGATAAAATTTATTATAGTTTTAGATGATGCATTGAGTAAAAAATTTAACTATCATGCAAATAATTCGTTTTTATTTCAATTAGCCAAGTCTTATATCTTGTATTAAAATTGAAATTAATAACTTTTTATATGCTTTAACTAACCAAATATTATTGCTTTTTTGTTTATTTTACTAATAATTTACTTATCTTTGTATAAAATAATAAACTTTTGCCAGTTTCGGCTGATATGCTCACCTTCGAATCATTTTAACGCATGGAATTTTACTTGTTTATTTATTATTTGCAAGTTTAATCATGGAAAAATCATCAAAATTCTTATAATATCTGCATATATTAATATACATAGCTATTTTGTTAATTATCTGAACTAGATACTACGGAATTAAATTGAATCAGGTAAACCGAAATTCAACATGAGCTCAAAAATAGAATTTTACATGACGCAATTTATAAAAGCATTTGAATATTGTGAGAAATAAATATATAAAATATAATATAATAAAAACATTTTTACTGTTTTGGTTTTAAAAAATTGTATTGCACGCATAAATTCGCGAAGAAGAGTCGAGTTGAACTTGTGTTGCTAAAATATATCTATGGCTATGAAACAATATAGTTTGCTATTATATCATAGTGTTTTTTCTATAATGAACTATGAAATCTCATATCAAAATATAATGCTTAATCATTAAACTTTCTATATAAACTTTGTTTTTTTGTTCTTATTAAGAAGTCTACGACATTTAGGGTATGAAAATAAATTAAGTGACACAAATAGAATGTAGTCTATCCTATATTGTATTTATAGCAGAATAGATGATCGACCAGCCAATGATAAAGTTACGTAAAAGACAACACACAGAGATGTGATGAAATAATAAATAACTTCGAAATAACAAAAAACCCTAAATTCGAAAAATGAATAAAATATATCATATCTGTCTGAAAGTGTTAAAAGCTTTAGGAAAAAGTAAAATATAATTCTAGGAATTAAAAAAATCAACAACTAAAACTTTCAAAAAATAAATAACATATAGTTAATACCCTCATGTCTTAGAGCAATCGAACAACAGTAATATTTATAAAAGAAGAATTTTTTTTCTTAAGACAAAAACATTCACTTAGATAAAAGTATTAGGTCATCACATTGTAAAAAATCAATCTAAATAAGAGATCACCTGTAACAGAATAATGAAGATTATACAGACCGATTATTTTGACAACAAAAAAAGTGTAAATAGGACCCATTTATTTATTGTAAAGGCAAAAATTTTGATTGGCACGAAATAATCGGACTATACTGAGCAGAATTAACTAGTGGATTTACTAAAGGTACAAATAGTTGACTAGAATAGAAACATATATCTTTTTGAACCAAATATACATAGGTCTCTGTGCACTAAAAAAATCTATGCTTTTTGCAAATAAACTCAATTTAGAATAGAAAATCTTTGCATATACTAAATGAATGTTTATAATAATATACAAATATAAATAAAAAAATATGACCGACTAAATAGATTGAAATGGGACGACAAAAAATATAAATAAAAAAATATGCTACGAATCCACAAAATTTATAATATAAACACAGATAAATATGATCTCATTTACTCTTTAGATAATATCGAAAATATTTTGAAGAAGACTATTCGAAAAGGATATATATTATTTATATGATATGCCATGCAGAAATATATTGAAATATTTTAAATTAAAAACTATTTTCGATATAAATATGATGTATTTAAACAACTTAACTTAATATAAAAATATTTTTTGCGATAATCATCAAATTATTTGAGACTAGGCATTTCTAAAATAATCTTTTAAGTCTATTAAGCTTGTACTTAAACTTAATATGAGAAATAATTTAATAAAGAGATATACAGATATCAATAAAGGAAAAATATCATGTTAACATTCAAGAATAAAAATCCAATTGAATATTTCCACCATTATATACACATAAAATATATGAAAATAAATACAGGGCGGTTTTATCTTGATTTTATTGTGTGTATAATATTTTTAAAAAAATGTGTTCCATGTATATTAAAATATTTGCGCATTTATTGTTTTCTTAAGTATTTCTTGTAATAATTTTAGGCTCTAAAGGGATGTTATTTTTTTGTATTTAGTGACTTTTTATTGTCGTATCTGACGATAGTAGATTGATTATACCTATATCTTAACTACATTATAATTATAAAAAACCATGACTTTATTCTATTTCCATTTGTTAAAATTTTTTCTGTTGCCTTTGAGAGATATTTGGCTCTTTTTTTTTAATATTTAAATTTATTAATTTTAAATAATGTTTAAATCAAAAATGTGTTGTTATCATGTCAATAAATTTTTCAATTGCATTTGTTATATCATTAGAAATTTAAAAAAATATGTATTGTTTTTTTATCATATTTATTCGATATTCTTTCCGTGCTTCTCTAATTTCTTTTATTATTTGTTTCATTTGATTTTTGACTTTTGCTAATATTTGAGATTCATGCATATATTTTCCTAATATTAGTTCATTTTAGTATTTATTGTATAATTAATATTCTCCATCTGTATTTAGATATTGAATAATTTATTTGGAATTAACTATAAACCATGTTAAAAAAATTGTACAATTAAAATAGGGTTTTTATCAGTTTGAATAAATTTCTAGTATTCCATTTATGAAATTATCGTTAAAATACATCAAATAGTATGCCAATTAAAGTAAATATACACGTTTTTAAAATAAAAAATAATTTTCCTTTTAATAATTAAAGAAATAAATTCTTTTATATCTTATAAACGAAATATGATGGATTTATTGTACATTCAAGAAATAATTTAATCTGGAAGCTTTTACCATGATTATGTTCATATTAGATTGAACAATCATTGGTTTACCATTTATAAACTTTGAAACGCCATTATTTTATAACCTAAAGTCGTTCGAATTGCAAAAGATGACTTGTAAAATCCATTAACATATGAAATATTCATTGTTGACAATATTGAAATATAAAATTATCAAAATGTTTTTTTATTTAGGTTTTAGACTTGAGACAATGTTTACATCAAAAAAAATTATAATTGATAAACTATGTTTGCAGTATTTTAGTATTTATGATCTTAAATTATGTAATAATTGATACAACGATCCGAATGCTGATCTAAAAATTATAATCACACATATATGTGCCGATTCAGAAAAACATGAACAGATATTGTCTGTATTTAAAAGAGTTTATTTATTTTCAAATTTGCAGTGGACAAAAAATTATTTTTTATTGGCCAATCTATCTTTATTCGTATATCATTAAAATTGATCTAAATTACAGCATTAAAATAGCCCTTTCTAACATCAGGAGCATAAATCGAAATATAATGGATTAAGACATTTTAAAAGTAATCCGTTTTATAAAAGAGAGCTAAAATGAAAATAAACAAAAAGAACACATATAGAAGCATGATAACTCAATATTTATCCATTATAAAGCACAATAATTAGATATGGATGATATTTTTAGGCTTATAATCATGGATATAAATTATGATACCATATGATCAGAAGAAATACTATAAAAATATTTAAGAAAGCAATATGCAGTAAAATAAAGCATAGAAGTATAAATTTATATGATAATTTAGACTGTGATTAAAATATTTATGATAATCTACATAAATCCATTATACACGTAATATAAGAACTACAAATCTTATCACAAAAGTATTATAGATTTAGAAGCCCACTAAACCCCATAAAGCTACTAGATGATACTAAAAAACAGAAACTGCTATAGAAAGAACTTAGAATAGAAATATTTTAGTTCTGTGTTTCAACTCTGATTTCCACGTTTTAATTGATTTATCTTGTAAATCTATCTGATCTTGTAGGAACATAAGTTAATAGTCCTATAAATTGAATTTAAACGCGAATGCACATATATTTATCTTATATTTAATCAATTGATACAAAACACACATATTAATATACAATAGAACGATTTTTCTGCTATTTGGTTTGTGGCATTGCAAATTTTACGGGCTAAAATTTAAGATAAAACAGATATATGCAAGAAAAAATAAATTAATATAAATGTTCGCATATATTTAGGAATAGAAGGCGCAAGTAATGTGTTACGATTTCACATCTTACTAAAAAAAAATATGAACAATAATATTTCTAATTTATAAACAATCACCGAGTTCTCGTAGAAATTTTCACATCAGCAAGATCCGAATAATATAATAAAAATTGAGTCGGATACAAATAATATAAAGTAAAACAATATTATGATATCAATGACCATAGAAAAAAACTTATAATATTTTTCTAAGGTACATGGGCATAAACTGTACTTTAATACGGTGACTCAACCTGTATAATCTGCTGATAAGTGGATCGAAATAAACTACAACCTAGTCTTTAAAAGATAAAATATATTTTAAGTGCAGACTTAAAGACATAAAAATGTATATAATAGCTGAATAACACTCGTACGATAATAATGCAATGTTTCCGCCCTTAATACATCATCAATGCCATAAAACGAAAATACTTTCGTGATGATACAGAACGGATTGCTATTCAAATAAGCACAACATGAGTTAATGTGCATATATGAATATTAGAAAAAATTAAGAACCGAGAAAACTTTAAATATAGTGTTTGCTCCGTTTCAGAAAAATAGATAACAAACGAAAAATTAATACCATATACCTTAAAAGCACGAAATTCAAATACTTAGTATACTTGAACTGAAATCAAAAAATAAGCTGTAGAAAATCCGTAGACAAAACAGGATATTCTTAAACAAATAAGATGGCATGATTCCATTCCATAAAAATAGTTATTCTGATACACCTATTATTTATTGACAAGAGAGAATTATACAGCATATATGAAGATTGATATATAAAAAAGTATGACACAATAACGAAAAAAATAGAAGAACATATCTTAATATCTTTAAATAAGTCTTTGATACTGAAAAAATCCATTAAAAATAAATGAATTACCTTTGCAGTAAGATTGTTGATATAGGTGGAATTGATGATAAAATGACAACATTTTCTTTTATTTTTCAATGCAGAAGACTAACTGAAAAAATATACAGAAAGAATATAATGTTATGTAATAAGATAACATTCATACGGGGTTCTTACTTCATTGCAAAATGAAGATCCAAGATCTTCTTTTAATTTATACAGGGAATGTATATTTTGTAATTATCATGCAATCTATAATCCTCAGCAATAGATAAAAAAAGTACAGAGGTTTTTGAATTCACCAAAAAAATAAATTGATATATAAATAAATATGAATTTTCGGTAAGTTTAAAAATTGATAATCAAGTGGATATAAAAATTTAAGCGAAAATGGGTGTCAATACGGCATGGTTTTTGTGGGTGCATATCAAAATGGATATTTCTTTTTAGTATATAATTCGATAATTATTTTTGGTCAAAGCCATTATTTCTTTTTATCCCTGCATAAATCTCGCAAATGAATACAAAAAAATAATGAGAGATATGATATAGAATTTTAATCAATATATAATACGCTATCAGATCCCCCATGACACGAAATTTATTTTAACTAATCATTTTAATTTTACTAATTTTTACGAAAGAAATAATTTTAACACCGAGTATGCATTTTTTTCATGCAGTTATTTTCTAAAAAATATATTCATGGTAAAATATAATCTTTAATTTATGCTAATTTAGAAATTTTTGCCGATTTTTTTTCGGGGAAACTAGTATAAAAGAAAATTAAAGAATAAAAATTTCTTGAGCTCAATTCCAAAACAAAAATTTATATCATTCATATGACAAAAATCATTTTTGTAGACTCCATGTCTGAACCAAATCTTTTCTACGCGTTTGTATGATTTATTTTATAAAATAAATTCGGCAATTCCATTTATTACCGTATATGTTGTATAGTTTTATAATAATGTCATACTTTTTTTCTTTTAAAGCGTATATATTTATTTAAATACATAAAAGCTTATATTTTGGTAAATAAATTTTAAATACACATCTGATACAATGTGATAATTTCGGTAATTTTTTTTTAAAGTTTTTTAATAGAAATAAATAAGGGTTTTTATATGATGAATAGTTGTTTAAAATTATAGCAAGATATCAAAATTTAAAAGAATTTATTAACATAAAATTTTTTTCTATTAAATGCTAAAAACATATGAGATGATGATTTTAAAGTCTTACAATATTCTAAAAGCTAACAAATTCAAATATAACCCTACTTTTTGGTGTGTAATACTTTTGATGATATAAATTCATCGGATTGCCTCGAATCAACTTGCGAAATAATTTATATAAAAAAATGAAAAGCATCGGAAAACAAAAAAATAAGGGTTTGAAAGCATAAAAAAAAATATAATGTTTACATTTTTATCAATTTGGAATTTCGAATAATCATTTTTGTGATCATAGTAAAATTTTATAACCAAATACATAATGAAAGTAAAAATTGTGGTTGGATGAGAAATCATTAATAAGCCTATCTTTATGAATATATACATAATGATCTATATTTAAACTTATGGAATAATTTTAATATTTGTAAGAATTGCAACGCTGAAAATAGTCGGCTTTTAATTTTTATTACGGGCACAAAAAATCAATTGATTTTGTAATATAAATCTAAATATGATTTATCAAACATTTGAGACTTAATGTTGATAAAATTTTTATAATATTCGTTTCGTAATGCTAATGATATTTTCTTTTATTATTTCATGAGTATCTATGTGTGTGTTTATAACAGAAAGGTTTTTTTTCTTTTATATTGAATTGACTAAAAGATAGGCTTAATTTATTTAAATTTTGCTATGATATCAATATAGATATAGGCCAATTTCACGGAAAAGCGAATTTATATGTATTTTTTCAAGTTTATAATATGTATAAATCTTTTATGGACAGTAAAATACATATATCGACCAACCCATTTAGATAAAATCTATAGTAATAAATTAGACAACTTAGCATATAATTTCCCCCCTATATATTACAGCAAGAACAACATTCTGTCAAAATTATGTAAAAAAAAATGTAGTAATTAAATACATAAATATATAATAAGGATATTTAACAAATACTCTTATTTGCATTGCTGCCTTAAATGTTCTATCTGCTATGAAACGCGCAATATCTTTAGACTAAGTCATAAATTTTCGCTATAATTGATTGTTTTTGTACGTTCGAGTAAATTCCTTACATGAAAATCTGTAAGGATAAAATTCCATGTGACTTTAAACAATATTTTAGCTTTATAAAGCGTAATTTATATGCAAATTATTACATTATGACTTAATTAGTGAAAATACTTGTTTTTTTCATCTAAATGTTTATAAAATTGTTTGATCTTCGATGTATGACCCATAATAATTTTTAATCAAATTAAAAATAAAAATGTAAACAAATTATTGCATAATTTGGTAGACTAAATAAATGACGTTTTTTTTAGAACTTTAAGTTGCAGATATTCAATGATGAAAACCCAACTTTTCTAAAACATGCTAAAAGCTTTAATCTTCTTTCTTACGTTTAAATGAATTTCTTCTATAAAGTCTAATATTTTCATTAAAGACGCATGATTATCTACAAAATTATGTATTTTTATATAAATAAATATATGATAAATTATAAAAAAAACATCCATAAATATCTTTGATCATGTAAAGTGCTGTTTTTTTTATAAACTTATTTTTTGTAAGTTATAAATTTGAATTTACCCCTTTTTTTATATTTTTTTCAAATTTAGAAGATTGAATTGCCATTAGCAGTAAAGTTTAATTTTAAATAATTCAAAACAAAAAATTTGTAATTCATATAAGTTAAAGGTAAAATATTCTTATTTTTATTTATTAGAACACAATTTATAAAATATTCAGCGACCATAGACCAACACAGCACAATATTTGAGTTTATGTCCTACTCTAATAAGAACATTATAAACTTAGAAAATATGCTTGATTTTGATTGCATAATTCTAAATTTAATATACAATAATATAACAAAAGTAAAGTAAAGATAAACACACCTTTATCAAGTGAAAACATCATGTTTATAGGCTGCAATCCAACATACTAATTAGAATCACAAAAAAATAGTTATTTGGAATAAAATATGCTGCTCAATCCTATCATATAACTAAACTTTCTATATTTTCTTTAAAAACAAATTTTTTTTTACACAATCAATGAGTATTTTAAACACAAAAAAAAGTCAAGCATTATCAGAAAATATATATTTAGTCAAAAGAAACAAAATCAATAAAACCAACTTTTTTTCAATATTAATTTGTATTTGCCATATTTATTTGCTAAATTCTTTTCGCCTAAAAATAATGGTATTTTTATAGTTTTTTACCAGAAAGAAAATTTTTTGCTTTATTTTATATTTAAAACATTATTATGAATAAAAAATAAAATTAACCTTCTTAAAGCGGTCTTTTTTTAGATTTAATGCATTATTATGCAATATTTTAGATTTTAATTATAGATTTTTCTCATTTTTAGTGGCAAAATTTTATATATTTATTAGGAATAAAAATAATCACTGTTTCCTATAAGTAGATGTCTATTCATATACATTAGCTAGGCATGAAATCTTATAAAGAGTGAATATAAACACAATTTTACGTTCACTAGGTTTATATAATACAAATATTCTAATTATGCATAATTGAACAGTTTAATATAATATGAAATTACCTAAAATCGTAGTATTTATAATGTATTATCTAGAAATTTTGCTAGTCAAAAATATCTATTCATACACATATAGTAAAACAATATTCATTGCATGTACAATCAAATTAAATATGCATTTTTTTTATTACTTACTAATTTATCAGTTAAAATGCAGTATTGAAAAACCTAGAAATATTTATTTAAGCAATATTAGTGTTTTATAGAAAATAATTACAATATAAATTATTTAATGACTAAAAAACGTAATGATACAGATATTTATACAAAATCACATTGAACAATCATAAAATTCGAGTCCCAATATTTTCATTATATTTTACATAAAAAAGTACGATACTGAAAAAAACATATAAAAACAAAAAGAAATAGCCTCAATAACACGAGAAAAAAACGAAAAAACATTTTTTGTGCATAAAATATCACTTGATCTTATTATAGTTGTTAGAATATCAAAATTTGTGCAAGATTTTTTCACCTAAAACGAATCAGTAGACCAGAAGATAGCTAAAAAGTGATATATTCAGAGTATCTTGCAATTTATTGGCAGAAAACCTCTTGAAAGAGATGCATTTGCATAGTATTCTAAAAGAAGCACATAAAAAAATAGCTATAGAAGCATAAAAATTTGCTGCATTTTCAGCATGATGAAACTCTCTAGATTTAGCTCTGAAATTACTGAAATAGTTTAAATGTGGCTGTTGTCTATCTAATTTTTTTTTACCTAGTAGTTTATCTGAGTCATTGATATAATTGAAGATTTTTTGTTTAAAAAAATCAGCTTGTAAAAAAAGAACGAGATAATGTGATCAAACACATATAACGAAAACTGTTTTAGTATTATTTACCAAGGCTTAATATGTACCATTTCTTTTTAACATACAATTGCCTTAAAGAAATCATCACAAATTTTTAAGTAATTTAGTAACAATTTATAGTTTTTTGTATATTTCATCTACTCGAATCAATATAAAAACACAGTTTAGTGAACATTTGCATGTTTTCAGAATAGTATTATATTTGTTTAAATGTAATTATATTTTATTGATTATTGAATAACTTAAATTTATTCGAAAAGACACCGATTTGTAGATAATTTTTGCGATTTAGTATTTTATTTACTATTTACGATATTTTATTTCTGTTCCTATATCTATCATATAAATAAATCTAAATCATCAAAATTAATATCTAAAAAAAAAATATATTGGAAATATAAGCAAAGAGAAGATGTATAAGGTCTTATAAAGTTGACAGAATAAAATCTTGCTTCATTTTAATCAATTAACGAGACCATTCATCATAGGGAATTTGCATTATTTTATTACAATGACATATGTTTTTAGAAAAAGTATTAAAAAAATGTAGATATGTTTGGCTTAAATATATAAATCCAGATAATAAAATAATGTTAACATTATATGAATATTAATATTCTTTTTTACACGTACTACATTTGATTAAATAGTACAGAAACATAATAATATCACCTTAATGCACGTTAAAAACTTTTCATATTTATTTAATTTCTAAAAAGTGTTATATGTACTAATCTGAATAGAAATCTAAATACACGACTATGTTCGATAGATTTTTTATCTAGATAAATTATAAAATAATAATTATTACAGGGCACATATATCGAAAAGAAGCTATATGCTTGCCTGATGAAGAATTTACAAGCGTAAATTAGATAAGCATGAAAATAACTACAAAATAGAGATAAAGGATCCTTTAATTGCTATGAGACGTCGTCAAACATTTCGATTCGTATAGTGTGACAAAATTTCTAAAAAATTTTTCTGATAATTACAACCATGCATCAATGGGTTGACTTTTTCATAAGGTCTATAAATATTTTGTATTTCTACCAGTAACGATAAATCTTTAAATATTTTGTTGATTCATTTTTTAACTCGTTCATCCTAATAATGAACCGAGTTTCTTAACATTTTTTTCCTGTATTTATCCATTAAAAACACGCTGGAAATACACAAGTGGTTTAAAATGATTTAATGATAATTATCAACTTCTCAATAGTAAATGTTGTCTAGAAATACAAATTTATTAATTGATTAAAACGCAATATGTATATCTAATCACGAATTTAGTTATTTTATAATAAAAATTAAGAAATTATATCACAGAATTTTTTTAAGCAATATTTTTATTATAAATTTTTTATTTTTCCATGAAACTCATTCTTTATATTCAGAACTTCTCGCATGCAGGAATCGTAAATATTTCTTTATAATCTTATCCTTCCTAGACTTATATATACATATAATGTTTTCCATATCCTCATAACTTTCAAAAGACTGTATATTCTCTAGTAAAATTGTATTCTTTGGACAATTCTTAATAGATTTTAATTCTTTCATAACTGTAGATGGATGATATTGATTGGCGCTTTGACTTTCGATTAGCATCATATTTTCTTTAAAAATAAGCTTCGAAAAGAAGAAAATATACTGGTAGATCTTTTCTTGGGATGCTTTTAGTTTTCTTTCCATCTCTAAAAATATAACACCTTCAATTTCATGTGGTTTTTTTGTTTGTATTTTTAGATCATTTGTGAATTCCGGATTATTTTTTCTCTCATAATTGTTGATTACCATAGTATCTTTATAATTGCTTATTATTTTTTCTACAAGATCTACTATTTTTTCTGAATATCTACAGTATACCCTAAACATCACAGTAATTTTTTCTGGTGGTTCATAAAAACCATGGTAACTTACAGTGTCTTTTCTAGTCTTAATGCACATGAAATCTATAGATTCGTGCATATCGCTTATGGTTCTAGAAAAATCGACATCTGGAAAACAAAGCTGGGTGATTATATCTGCACTTTTAGTAACACTGTCAAATTCATCTTGCAAATTTTTTAATAAGAAACAAAAACGATCTATTCTGACAGTAGAAACATTAATAAAATCTCCTATAAACGAATTCATCTCTGCGAGTTGACATGTGATTGAATATACTGAAATATCAGTTATAAATAGAAGTCCGATCAGTCCCATGATATAAGCCATTTTTTTTCATGCTCAAAGTGCTATATTTATCGAAAAAACCATCGGCGAAAACTACAACCAAATCTTTTCCTTCATCTTTATATAAATCATATATAATTTTAAAACACAAACCCATGTGACTGCACAGAAGAATCAGAATCAGTTTTAAAAGACAAACTAACATTAGAATCATCAGAGTCACATAAATCGGTTTCATATACTTCAGCCGGTTTTTATTCAAAAATTTTTGCATCATTATTTTCAAAAATCACTTCATTTATATCACTGGCATTTCTTTGAATATATTTTGGCAAAATATCTTCAAGTATTATTTCTTTTGAAAGAAGCTACTATTACTTTGAACTGCCATTTCGTCCATGTGGATACAAATTTCTTTAATATTTCCTAAAATAGAGTTAAAATATATAAATTGATCTGCTTCGTAATTGAATTCTCTACCTAAATCCCCCACTGCTTTCTCATCTTTTATTTTATGTCTTATAATAAAATTATTATTGTACATGTTTTTAGATTCTATTTTGCCCATTTCCTCCATTTTCATTCGAACCAATTCAATATATTTTTATCTGCTATCGATCCAAGTTCTTTGTTATTAATTATTCCTAGATTTGAAGCTTTAAAGCACATCCTTCTATAAAATAAATGAAATTCAAAATTAATATTGATATCTGGAATAATATTTTGTCTGAGCTGATCTGTTATTAATTTCAATGGCTATAATATTTTTGTAAAATCTGTTCCTATTTCTTCATCAATTGAAATTATTATTTTTTCAGATTCACCGGATAGTTCATATGTTGTATTATACCCTTCAGTATTGTCGTAATCAAGAAAATCAGCAAAAGATCAAACAAAAAGTAAGGATTCTTCTTTCTCAAAAAGTTTCAATAAAATAGTTTCATCACAAAATTCCAGTACATATGATGACTTTTTTATTTTAGCCTCATTAAATTGTTCGTGGATTTTTAAACTTGGGTCATTCTGTATCTTTCTCGTCCCAGACACTATAGATCTAAAAAAAAAGATAAAAGTGCAGATAAGATTATATGAAATTACCTTCATAACAGTATGGTGAATTTCAGATTAAATATTAGAATGTTAATTCGTAATATCCTTTCTTGTACTAACAATATAAGGAGGTATTTAAGGAATTTTTTTATATTAATAATGAAAATAATAATAATTACTTGTGGAGCATAAATGCCACTGTCAAAAAAAACTTAAAACAATTTATTAAATTTGAATTCCTATTTTATTCACATATTTCAGATTAGGCGATATTTATATTTTTATCGAATATTAAAATTATATTATCATCATAAAATAAAAATTATATTAAATTAAATTAACACATTATCAATATATTAATGTAGAAATATGCAAAGAAAAATCTTTCCATATAGATTTAAACCCTAAAGATCTACAGTTTTTATGTAAGCTTAGAAAAGATCATTCTAAAATGGCTTTAATGTATTTATACATGTATTTTATCGTAAAATGCGATGAAGTTTTAGAAATATAAGAGCGATTTTATATATCATTAAAGCAATAATGGCTTTTTATGTTTATTATTTCTTTGGCAATGTTTTTTGGAAAACACGTTTAAATTGAGTTCCTAACAAAAAACATATATACATATCCATTTTTACTGCCTTTATTGATATACAGAATCAAAAAAAGTAATGCTCGAAGTCATTCAATTTAAGTATTCAGATATGAAAAACCTTTTTATAAGATAGAACGAGCTAACAAATTTTGTATTTTTTTTGCAAAAACAAAAAAAAAATATAAAATTAATTTCTTATGACTTTATTTTAATATTTTACAGATGATTCTTTATTTATGGATAACTTTGAAAAAAAAAACAGGAAAAAGACAAGTGATGTCTAAGTTGAATGTTAGCTAACGGAAGTTCCAGATTACGGCATTAAATATTTAAATATACCATAAAACACACGGAATGTGCTATCTACTTAAATTATCTTTATTATGAGTTTTATTAATAAAAAATTAGCAAATAGAAGCAAATTCTAAAACAGATACTTTACCATTCTATAACCACATGAGTACGTAATATTAATATATATTTAACCGAAATTTCTTCTTCTTTGTAGTATGATTTGTATATATTTAGAAGTATTATTTTTTTTATTAATTTTTAGTTGAAATTTATCATTTTATAATTTATTTATGTTTTTGGACGAAATATCTTGACAACAACTATTATCTCAATCATAAATATTCACGAGCTATTTTATCTTGTTTTTCTTACATAGATGTAATTTGTCTGTTTTATATTAATTAAGATTTATTCTCGCATTATTTTGGGGATGGTGATGTAGTTGGTTCAAAAAAGCTTTTATCAGTTTAAGTGTTCAAACCGCAACCCACCCTGATTTCATATGCGTTATAAAGAGAAACATACTTACAAGTATCCGTTCTGTTGATATTACAAAGTAAAACCAAACGAATGTGATAAACCGGGAATAAACCAGAAGGGTTAGATTTGTAGGCGCAATTACGTGCCCGAACGTTAGATGAAGCCTGCTCGTTTCTGCAAGTATATGTATAGAGCGCAACAGCATAATTAACCAGCGACAAAAAATATATAAAATCTTATTCCTCCTCCATATCAACCAAACCAGGTAAAACACGTCAAATCCGCGGATATCAAATTTGTTATTGAAAATGTATAGAAACACACACAATTAAGCAGAGAGAAGCAAAATTTTCTAATATTCATAAGAAAACACCCTAAATACGAGAAATATAATGGTGTATCAATAAAAAAATCAGTAAATTTGATTTGAATTTTTAAAAAGTCACCGTTTGTAGATGTAATACTAGCATGTGAAAAGCAAAAATATATTTCGTAAATTATAAATCACATTGAAATTTAATTCGATAGTCAAAGAGCAAATTTAAAAAATATAAATAAAAATTTTTTTTCATAGATGGAAATATGATTCTTAATATTTTAGTAAAAAAATTGATACTTAGTTTGAATCCATATAATGTGAATTCGAGTTTAAGCGCTTCATTAAGCAGTTCATTATTCCAGTTGTATAAAAATCCAATATGATCTATAAAAAAATAATACAAATCAAATGACTAAATGATAATCTTACTTTTATTTGTAATTTTTAATAATTTATAAAATATTTCAATTAACTTTATAGATTAATGGGCAAAAAAATGTAGTAAATTCACTAAAAACATCTAGATACTTCTATACAAATTAGTATGAACATAAGTCCATCGCAACATGAATAAATTCAGAAGATTTCAAAATAATCCAAGTTCAAAAAATCAAATTTAAAAGACTTAAGTTATGTATAAATTCATTGCAATGATACAGCTAAAAATTATACTTTTAACAAATTACAGAAATCTACTTTTCAAAAATAATAATAAAATGCATAAAATATAAAGAATTATTATAAACATAATTTAAACTTGAAAATACAAATCATGGAATAATTCTTATTTTTTTTATATTAAAAATATGGCATGCATTATCATGAATAAAATTAAGTCACCAAAAAAAAGATATTAGAGCGATTATTTACAAAAAAATTAATTAGATTATGTCTACAAATACATATTTTGGCTGAATTATTTTTTTCTAGGATTAGAGTACAAAAAATAATAATTATATATTTAGGGAATAACAATGCAAACTAAATCCATTTTAAAATTTTTTTAGCACTTTTACAATAGAAACTGTTTTTCTCTACTATGGTCTTTATACATTTATTTATATAATACCATAGACTTTTACTTTAGATCGCCTATTATTTAAGTATTACATATACGATAAGCATCCATTTATATTTAAATCCATAAATATTTCTTATTATTCTCATAAATAATCGTATGTTTTTTTGAATACATTGTTGCTCTGAAAACTCGCATCAAGAAATATAATTAATACTTCATCGACACAAACAAAATTTGCTTTAAATATCTATTATTTTGATATATTACGCATGATATGAATTCGAAAAAAATTTATTAAAAAAAATAACTAGATTTTTCTAAAGAAGATTTTTGATTTATTGAAATTTTTATGTGCAGAGTTTCTTATTATGAGCAGAAAAACTTTCCAAAACAATATCTAAAGAAGAAAATAAAGTATCGATAAATTAATTCATTAAACTTGGCTGTGAAATTAAAAGTAAGACTTTATGCAAAAAAATTACATTCAGGCCTTAGCCATGAAAATATGAAAGAAAAATAAAACGTCTCTTTTCTGTAGATTGCAAAAGCTAAATTTTATACTTTTTACATTTTTTAATTGCAATAATATATAATTTTTTTTTATAAACAAATGATAAAAAAATTATTATTATTAAAATTCGAAACATAAATAAAAAATACAAAGTAATAGAGAGTGTATATAAAAAAATCTATCACATAGATATGTGCTGGGTTCACTAAAAAAAATATAGACCATGATTTAATTGAAGGTCATCTTGATCTCAGAACCCTTTATTTATGTTAAAAATTGTTCAAACTTAAAGACAAAATGATGCATTATAAACATCAAAAATCATATCTAGAATTTTTTTGCCTGAATCGAGTAGAACTGCGAATTGAAACAAAAAGATTTGGAATTTTAATACATTTATTAAGATTTAATATTATTTCCTTGAAAGATTTCTAATATAAAGATAAGTTTTTCAACCTTATTTTGCTTCATTTTAAACTTAGAAGTGCTTTGGTCTATTTACATACATTATTCTATAGTATGGTGTTAAAATCTAAGCGATTGAGCGCCTAACTTTAGTATCAAGACGTCACGTATAACTATTATTTTGCAATTTTCTAAACCAAAAAACACTTTTTTTAGGAACATTAATAACTATAATAAACACTTCTTGAACATTTAATTATATAAAATTGATAATTTTAAAAACTGAGAAAAAAATTCAGATTATCTAAAAAATTAATAGCAGCAAATTTAGAATTTTCGTTTTTTTTAGAACAAAATTTATACGTATTTTGCAAAAATCAATTTTTCTATTGCAATATTTAATTAGATTACAAACATTTATGTATATTTTATAATACAAACCTGCAATTTAAAATTCCCTATGAATTATATTTATGCATTAAAACCATCAAAATTTTTGTATACAATTTATAAATCAGTTATAGGGGAAAAAATCTAAACGTATTGTGAAAAAACTAGCACAATTAAATATATTTACAGCCCATAAATATAAAGAAAATAAAAAAAAAACTTTAAGAATTTATTTTTGAGTTTTAGTTGTTAATCATTGCTAGAAGCAGATATAAATGAATAATGTCTAAATTTTTTTGGACATATTGTATTTTATTAAGCAAATTCCTCTAAACACAAGGATTTATTTTTTAAAGTTAAGAGATAATATCTTTCGTAATAAAAGACAAAAAGCACATTCACATAAAATAAATATCTAAAAGAACATCAAAACTATTTATAGTAGGAAACCAATTGAAATATGGTGATAGTTATAATAAGCCATAGGCTTTGTACTGAGGTTATATAAAAGGTAAACGTATTAAATTTCATATATTTACTGTGTAATCTAAAAATCTTTTGGATTTTGACATGATATCAGCCCATTTTACCAGTAAAAAAGACAAAACATGTTTTTGTTCGTTTCTAATTTATTAATATATGCTAACACCATTTATTTGCAAATCAGCATAAAAAACATAATAATTGATTTTTTTGAATATATTGATTAGCGATTGCATGGATTTGAATTATTGCACCACTCATTAACAGGCTGTTTTCATTTAAATTTTTTTGAAAGTTTATCTATGGATCAATTTACGCATATTTCTACAAAAAAATATATATTTTCATATATCAAGTCATCAAATGAAAAATTAGAATCTTGTACATGTGAAAAATCAAAATATATATTTTTGCTACTTCTATAGCTATTAATGCTTTTTTTGTGATATATTTTTGTGTGCTTTTAATTTCAGATAAATATATGCTCGAAATATAGAAATACCCATATAAAACCAACGAATTTACAACTATGTGAGTGTTGTATCAAGAACAAAACGAGTAGTAGAAATTGTTTCTACGTACTTTTAAATACAAAACCAGTCTAGGGACTATATTATAAAAATGAATATCCTACAAAAAGAATAAAAATTTTTACAAAAATCAAGGTTTGATTTGCTCTTGACTATCGCGCATACGTTTAATTTGAGCTATACATACCTTCTCATGCGATACATTTTTTATGTAACAATGCCAAATTAATTAAACAATTTAAATTCATAGTTCTTTCTATGCTGTACCGCTGCAATTTTTAGTCTAATCCAAGATTGATTTTAAAAAATACGAGATTTTTAAACAAATATTCTCAACACTGCAACTAATTATATTTTAATATATATGCGTGTCGGTGGGTGCTCTTTAATTTCAAAACATGCAAAAAAGAGCAAAAGTACGATTATCATAAAATTTTCTATTATACACAAAATCAAGCAGTCCTGACTAAAAAAAATGTAATTGCAAAAATTATATATAATGTTGTATTTACTGTGTTTTTCTATTTAAACAAATAATATTTTCAATGACTTTACTATAAATCAACTATATTATTATGTACTTTTTTATGATAATTTTTATTAGTTGACATATAATTTCATATTTCTATTAGATTTATTTTTGTGAAATTATAGATAATTGGCATAATCTCATTATTATTAAAAGATTTAAGAATTTTTAAAAATAATTATTTTTGGTTTTGCAAATTTCAAAAATATTTTTACAAATATTTGTTTTTGACCTTCTAAAAAGGTTTTTTTGTTTGGTTTTATGTTTTTAATAAACCTAATCTATTGTTTTTTCATATTTATTAAATTAATTTATACCTTTTAAATATTTTTTGTCCTTAACGATAATATAACTAATTAGCCACGAATAAAGCAAAAAATCCTATGGGATTAGAAGCTTTAAATGTAAGAAATTTGCTGATGAATTCAAATTATTTCCAGCACAAGAAATTGGTTGAAAATAATCATAAAATGGATTGTAACTTTATAAACATGGATATCTGTTTTTTGATTCCTTTGAAAATTAACTTCTTTTATAAAAAAACAAATTTATTTTATTTTTGACCCTTATGACATATATACCATTTTTTACTAGAAAATATGATCCTTTAAAATTCATGCTGGAGAATAAATTTATATTGTGTATTAAAGAATTCCGAACAGATGAACTTATAAATCTGAGCAATGGTGAAAACTCAGATAAAATACATTTTTTAAAAAATCAGGTCAATTTATAAGCTTTACGCTAAAACAATGATATAAAAGAATATGCGCTTTATGTATAAATCAGATAATTCAAATAATTAGATTTAAATAACAATAAAAAATATATATAAACGATGTATTCTATTGAGGACATGCGAAAACTCTATTTAAATAAAATTAATAGCTTTAATTTTTTTAATCTGTATGTAACTCATCCAAAAGCTCATCGGAACATTCTAAATTACGATCCATAAAATTACTTCTTTGATTTAAAAATTGTTTTAAACCGCTTCCAAATAAAAAATAATCGAATATTTGCACTATAATATAAAAAAATGGTACAGAAAAAATTAAAACCAGATGCAAAGCAATTTGAGAATCTTGTAAAAAAATCTGCAGAATATTAGGTTTCATATATATTTGAAGAATTAGAAGCGTCATTTGAGTTATACTGCCATATTTATAATATTTATTTTCATCATCTTCTTTTTTGCCTATAAATACAACTATAAAAATGGAAATCAACATAGATATTGATATATTTTTCATGCAAGTTGGAACTTCTCCGGGACCAATTAGTATTATAGTTGTAAAGGAAAAATATACTACAACACCTTCCCCCATTGCCTTTTGAATCATTCGTACGGTGTAAGCTCGTATCTGTTTTGAATTTGCCCCCAAAATATTATGACGCCTGAACATTATGTCCTTGTGGAAAAAAAGGCATCTTAAAGTCATTACTGTAGCCTGAATCAAAAAAAGTACAAATTGTATAGCGCAGAGAGGAAAGTAACTAAATATACTCACTTGATAGAATTTTCTTATTAAAAATTGGAATGAGAATAAGTAATAAATGTAAACTTGGCCTATATCATCGAATAAAGTTACTCTAAATATTGCAAAAACTGTATACATAAAATTCCAGCCAGTAGAATAGCTAATAGGTTGAATATAGGGATAAACTTTGTGTTCCTAAGTATATGAAAATTTTTATGCAAGATTATTCCTTTAAGTATGATATAAAAAATACTAGTTAATAAGAAAAAGGCAATCCCTACTTTTCTATTTTCAAATATTCTATACATTATTTTATTCTTTTAGTTTTTACATGTTTTCTTTTTTAATACTTTGTGAATGTTCTAGCACATAAAAAATACTATTTAGGCATTTAGATTTGACATGAACTTACTTTGTTATTTTTATATGTGCCTATTTTTGTCAATGACTTGCAAATACTCATTTTGCACACGAGAATGAATTAAAAAAATGACGCTGCGAAACAAATCACTCTTCTAATATATATGAAAAATAACCATAATAGTGAAATATTTTAGTTGCGTTCTTAAGCCTGTGCATTATAAATAATAAAATAACTTCAAATTCAACCACTTACTTTTATATAAGGCAGATATATTAAAGAAATGGATATTTAATTGTGCTTAATTTGTTCAAGTAATTTAGAAATCATTTTCATGTATTTATTTTTGCAGTAAAAATCCTAATTACTAATGTATACACGAGCATATACCTTCAGAACTAATAGTTCACAGTGACTTTTCATTAAACACACTCAATTACGATCTTTTTTTATTATATTCATTTTATTAGAATGCTAAATATGTCTTTTTAATCTTACTAAAACTTAATTTCCCCCCTTTCTAATTTTTTATTTCTCACGACCTGCAAGCACAGACATTTAAGCATATTCATCGCTAAAAATGATATTTTTCCCTGCCTATATGAAAATTATCTATCAATTTTATAAAAAATTCATTTCTGGCAGTTTTTTGTAATTATTAATGAAATCATGTAAAGTTTAGTTATTATTAAACTCTATCTGCGATTCACCTATATTCTGAAATTCAATCAATAATTCTTCTCACCAGCAAATAAATATTTACCCTTTTTGTGGTAAAATTACTTTTTTTAACGACGGAAGATATTATTTGACCTTATTTTATTCATTTGATAAAATTGTTGATCCATGACTTTTTTATTTATAAACTAATAAAATCAGACTTCATATAAATCGTACCTTTATAATATCCAGTTATATTATTGGTTTATATTTTTTTGGATTTGTAGCTAAGAATATAATTATGCTTTTATTAAAATATTTTGAAGCTTAAAATAAATTTAAATTCCCGTTATAGACCCACAGAAAGTACTAATGCGCCCATTTTATATTTACACTTATTTTAAAGATTTCGCGGCTATACAATAGATAAAAAATGTGCTTAAAAATTTTTACTATATTATTATATTTTGAAGAAAAATATTGATAATTTTAATCTATCATTTTTATTCAAAAATATTCTAAAACTTAAATTAATCATTCTATAAGGGTAAATTCATTTTGATTATTCTTTTTTTCTCATAACCTGTTATAATTTTGTTATTAAATACGTAGATTTTTTATATAAAAATGACACGGAAAGATAAGCCAGCCTTATATATATTCATGTTTTTTTGGTTTAATGTATAAATGAAAAAAATAAATAAACCTTGCTAATTACTATATATGTTACGAGCCAGACAGACAAAGACGAGGTTGTTGATGGTTGGGAGTTTTTAAAATATAACGATAATTAAGAATTGAAATGTTTGAAAGTCAATATATTGTAACTAATATTCATTAGTAAGAAAAAAACTGGTAATAAATCTGGTCTAGCTACTAAGAATACAGTAAAACACTATTAGGCCGACTCATAGTAAATGAAAGGGTCAGGATATAAATTTTTTGTTGATTGGGATGCAAAAACAAATTCCAAGATAACTATACTCAAATATGGAATTATAAAGTAATTAATGGTATCATGGAGATTTTTCCCGCAGCGGTGGTTTATTTTTGTTGTCAACACCGGTAATATTTTTTTTATAAGTGACGAAAAATATTTAAATAAAAAATTCATATAAATTTCGTCTAAAGTTTATAGTGAATTTACTGTATTTTACATAACTTATGCAGTTTTTTTTAGTCCGAAATCATTTTAAACTGAAATTATCCAATTATTAGTATGTGCAAAAAACGACAAACACCCTATTTCGGTAAAAAAAATAAGAGATAACAAAGGTTATTTTAAATAATACATTTATATTTTTCATACTAAGTATGTATATTAGAAACGAAACGCTGTAAATAGACGCTTAAAGCTATTTTGTAGAATATTAAAAGACGATGATCAGTGAATTTTTGGTTAACTTTTGTCTATTATGTATAATAATCTTAGAATATTAAATGCACATAAAAAACCAGCATACGCATGACTATTTATATTGTTTTAAACATTGAAACTTATGATCATTTTTTATTCGAATATAACTGATTACAACTAACTAACTATATACTCATATGACCGCATCGATTTTTACAAATTATTATACTCTTTGTTGTTCATAAGCACACAATAAGTTGCATTATAATCTGCCGCCAGTAAATAAAGTTTATAAAATATTAGTATTAGATCATATAAAATATCATTGTAGATCCTAATTTTTACAATAATTTAATAATTTGTCATCTCCATTTTATATTTTTTTAAATACATCAACTATTTCAGATAGTAGTATTCATGCGTACATCTGGGGAATTGACCGTGAGGTTTTATAATATTCTGGTGTGAACATAATGAGTAGAGCAAACATTAGACGTTAGATTTTTTCAAATAATTTATTATTGGATTGAATACTCTTTACGCATAACATTCTTAGATACCATATTGCATATTCATGCCACTCAGGGGCATAGAGCAAAAGGACTAGAAATTGAATAAACGATATAATATAACAGCTTTTATATAAAAATACTATTGATCATTGTGTAAAACATAATGGATTGGTTCTTGACGGGAAGTTCAAGCAAAAAAATTGGTATTTATGTTTTATATATTTCAGAAGGCGCCGAAACTAGTTGAAGAAAGACATTAAAATTACCAACCTTATATTTATAATTACTATTATCGACTTTTAAGCATATTTAAAATTATTGGAATATAATTTAAAAAAATATAGAAACATTTATTTATTGTGTTAATTAAATTCTTTAATAATAAAATGCACAATTGTGCTGATTTAATACATCATTAAATAAGAAATGATAAAACGATTCTTTTGTATATAAATATAAAATTTTATATAATACTGAACTAAAGGAACGTATAAGGTGAATAATGGGTTTTTACAGACTCCTTATTTTCAGATGTACGTATTTTTTATGGTTTTGTTAAGTGAAAAGAAGTGCTTTGTGGGCAGGATTGCAAATGAAAACGTAATATTTATGACAAAAACTAGTTAAATCTTACATTAATAGTGGAAATTTTATGATTAGTTGTTTTGCGTCAGCAAATCGAAATAAAAATGATAAAAGAAATCATGCAAAATTCAATATAATAATACACTTATTTAAATTATTTTGGTATTTTATATAGTTATAAAAAAATAATCTTATTCATATGAACCATAAATATGTGATTTCATATAACATATGATGATATTTAGCAATCATATTTATTCTGATCTTTTCTATATGTAGAGATGTAAGAATCTATGTTAAAAATGTGCAATGAATTATGCCTGAGCTTTAACAGTATTTTATTTCAATTGATACAATAAGTAAAATTATTATGTATATTAACTTCTGGTGTGAGTCATAATATTATTTCACATAAAAATTTGTCTAAAATTGCAGTCAAATTGACAAATAGGAAAACAAATATTTTTTCATAAGTCATGTTACACACACCAATACAAAAAAATTATGTTTTTATTAAATATTTATTATTATATGTATTTTTATGCTAAATCATGTTTAGGATGGTTATTTTGTGTCTATTTTAGATATATTTTATACAAAAAACGAAATCCTTAGGCAATTTTATTGTATTAACTATTTATTCCACACTATAGTTTTCTTTCAGAGAACAAAAAAAAGAAAAAAATATAAAAATCTAGGAAAAATATTTGTGAACGAAATCCCATAAAACCAAGTATTTTTTCGAACGCACGCAATTTCTTATAAGTGTTTTTTAGATTACACATTTATCCATAAAAGCGCCTATTCACTAATTTTATAGGCAAGTGGCTTTATTCTATTCGTATCTATTTTTTCGCACCTCTTTTTAACTTATAATATATAAAGTAAATTTTTTATTATATTTAACCATGTATATTATAATTTTTAATATACAATGGAGTCTATTTATTTGACATCTTTTGTATATTTTCTCTTGATATTAACTGATTTTAATGTTGATTTATTTTATTATACTGCAGATATTTATGTCATTTATAAAACATGTTGTCTGGAGCACTGCATGAATAAGAAAATTAATTCAAAAATAAAAATACAGTTATAAATAAGATACTTGATTTTTATCAATTACGACGTTTTATCTTGGATTCCTACAGTATTCAATGGATAAATTTTATAAGAGGCTACTAATTTTGTTCATTAAATCAATATAAAAAAGGTTAAAGTTTCTCGGTTGATTTATAACATTTTATCAATTTATAAATACCTTATGTGGTTGGTATAAATCTTAAATATGCTTTCCTTTGGAAAGCTTATATATTATCTGGGGCTAGAATTTACGCGAATTTATATTTTTTTAAAATATTAACGAGTCATGATTCGTTTTACATATTTCACCAAAGTCTGCCTCGGATTGTAAATTGAAACGTTATTTAGACGACAAAAAAATATAAATGTAGCGTAAAATAATGTATTACATTAGATGAAATGTAAAAAATGCTTTCAAATTATAAAGATCAATGTTAGAAAGTCATTCTGATTTAAAAAAAGTAGACTAAATATTTTCATAAACGATGAATTTTATTTTGAAAATCATTGCTTCAGTGATATAAAAATTGAGCTTGAACATATTTAGCATGCAATATCCGTTTTTTGTTTTTTGTTTTAAATTCAAAATATCTTTATTCTTGTTCACAAACGAATATTCATTCATTCATGCAAACAATTATATTTTATTCTAAAAATCGAAATCCGATTGGTAGATTGAAAATTTTAATGAACGCATTCGAATATTATTCTATATATAAAAATATTCATCACAAGAAATTCTTTTGTAGAGAAGATCAAAGGATTTTAAAGTATTCTACTAAAACCGGCATACGTTTTTTTAAAATCATTTAAAATAAAAGGTTTCACACAAGATTTATACAAAAGAAAAATTCAATGTGTATTTAAAGGCTTCTAATGTTCAAATAAGAATTTGTTGGGAAAGTTACATAGCAAAATAGCAAAACATACATCAGTATTGATTTCTAGAATATGTTAAATACAATATTTTAAGAATTCTATTGTGGCATTTTCCGAATCTACTGGTAAGAAATGTTCATTTTCGAAATACTTATAATAAAAAAAAATAATTCTTTATCTATAACATTTTTAACAACGCTAATCAATTAATCAACAATAATGATATCAGTTGAAATTATATTTTATTTATTTGTGGGTTAATTTTCTTTTTATAAATTTTATCTATTTAGACGTGGTCAGCATATTGGGAATATTGCACAACTCTTTGATGCATCTTTGACACCTTCCTCTGATCTATCTTCATCAACTACTCTTCTTCTCTCAAATGAGATGAGTTCAAGTGTCTTGCGGGGTGTGAGAGCTTGCATGTATGCTTCTACTTCGTCCGGGATTTTTAACTCCTTAACATATTTTTTATGATATTGTGTGACCACCCCATCCCAAGTCATTACATATGGTATTATTCTTCTTTTACATTTGTAAATCAAACCAAGTTCATTCGCCAAGATGTCATACTTCCTATATTTTTTATTCTCAACTTCAGTCAAGTTGAAATTATAACATTTACTTTTATAAAAATATTACATCGAATGCCTATCATTAAAAAAATAGACTATCTATCAGTAAAAACTTTCCAGTAAAATTAAAGATCAAGCATAGCATATTAATTTACATACATAATTTTATCAATAATGTAGATTCTGTTAGCCAAATGATTATATCCTTTTAAAAAAAAGATTAAAGGGGTGATAAGTATTTTATATTTTAAATATACCCATCAAAAAACCAAGGAGTCAAAGAAGATTTTTGAGATTATGTTATTAAGAATATTTACAATTACACCGATCGCCGTTGTATTGTTATTATTATATAATATTAAAATAGTTCTATCACAATCTAATGATCCAAAAGGAACATATGGTGGGATTAAAAAGTCTGAAAAGCAACAGGACGCTTTCAAAAGTGGAATGAGAAAGGAAGATGTGTCTGAAATAGAAAATGATATGAACAAGAAGAATATGCATAAGGATGGTAAACTTCATTTGAGCTTTAACAGACCAGAACATGTAGATTCAAATAATTTCTAGTTTCTTTTGCAAAAAAATAATGAACACTCGTATAATATTGTAGAAAATCGTATTCCACAAGAACCTCAGGTGATATCTCGTGAAATAGAGATGTTGCTCATAATCAAAGAATTAATAGCTTTATAACAAATTCTGATGAACTTAAAGGTGATCCAAAGTGTGAGTACAATAGAGAATTTTATAAATATAAAAAAACATTTATTATAAGTGATGAATCTTGCTATCATTTTCTATGCCCTATTAAAGAGTTTAATATGGGGGAAAAATTAGATACTTTTATTATGCAGAAATATGGTGATAAAAATTATGGACGCAAATTTTGTTTTAAAGCAGGGCTAGATATTGTAGAAGATGTATGTGATGGTGTGGTTGTTTACATAAATTTTGGTTTGTTTTTTATTGATCCAATATAAAAAATCAAATATAAAATATTATTTAGCAAAGATGATAATTTTTATATTGTAATTATGAAAAATGACATAAGGTACAAAAAATATATAAATATAAGATCTGAAGAGGTTAAATGTTCATTGAGGTGTGCAAATTTTACCATGGTGTTTTGTTAAATGATACAAAAAAAGAAATGAATTTTTTTCTTTACGCCCAAGCTCATGATCATCTTTGCTATGAGAATAATACCAATGACCAGATATTTTATGTCAATGGTGAAAATTTTGAAAAAAATTATGATTCGGATAAAGAATGTTATTATTCACTGTATACTATTTAAAAGATCTAATGCCCATGTGTTCCGCAGGATGTATCGGCCATAAATTCAATAAAAAAGAGTCTCCAGATGTGCTTGATCTAATGAGAGAAGAATTCGATAAATAAAATGATAATAAACAAAACTATAATAATATGCAGCATGTGAAGGACAGGAAGTTTTCGATTTCGGTTGTGCAGAACGAACAAACATTTTCAAGGGTAAACTAAATAGTCGTAGAGACTTCGATGCCAGTAAACGAACACAAAATATATATTTAAAAAAAGAAGAGAGTGATACACAAACTAAATTACTAAAGAATGTGCAAAAAAGAAAATATCGGAAAGTGCCGTATAAAAGTCTAAAAAAAGCAAAACAGAAAGTGTCAGGTGAAGAGCATAAAGTTGAACAACAGAAAGTTTAAGGTGAAGAGCATAAAGTTGAACAACAGAAAGTGTTAGGTGAAGAGCATAAAGTTGAATAACAGAAAGTGTCAGGTGAAGTGATAAACGACGCGCAATAAAAAGCGCTGAAAAAAGGATTGCATGTTGGTATTAAAATAGCCATGGGCGGTTGTGCTATAACAATAGTCATATTACTATTTATTTTTACATAAAAATAAAATAATAATAATAAATATCTTATCCTTCTTGATCACTCTTTACTTCAACAACGTTTTATTTTTAAAGTATGTTTTTGTGTCAATATAATCTAGAAAACAGCGCATACAAATATCTTCTACATTTAATCATGATTTCTAAAAATTAATATAAAATATGGCTAAAACAAAGCATAAATATGAAAATAAAGATTTAATGTTGTATTTACAAAGATGGAATTTCAATATCAGCAAAAAATATATGTGCATTTATCTTAGTAAAATACAAATGGTTTTTCTAAGAACAGCGGCTTGTAATTAAAACAACAAACATTTCGATAGAGACACATAAATTTATGAGCCTTGAAAAGCAAATTCACAGAGAGGGCGAAAAATAATTTGATTTAAAGAATTTCAGTAAATATTTTCTAAGGTGGAATCCAAAAACTCGCATAAAAAATATAAAGATTGACGCGAAAATATATTTACAAAAAAAAATAAAGATTAATTCAGAAAGTTTTTGTCAATATTAATTGAAGAAGAGCAGAATTACAATTAAATTATATAATCTAGTGGAATAAAAACATAGAAAGAAGTAAATTGATAACATAATTGTTGAAGTCGAATCTATAAAAATTGGCAAGCACCATATTTTGCTAAATTACCAATTTCGATGACTATTTGACTTTTTACGCAAGATATATCTTTATTTAAATATTTTTGGTCCGATGCATACAGAGATGCAATATAAAGTATATTATTTTATTGTGTGCTTCGTATAGTATTCCGAATATTAAATATATTGCCTGTTTCGTGCCGTAAATAATATACATCATTAATTTTTATATAATATTAATGGTGGTCTTGGTGATTTTTTGCTTTAGTAAATAAGATTGTTACTTTATTTTAATCGGTATTTTAGAATCTATAATTAAGTTCTTTTTTTAAAAATTATGAAGCAAGGGCTTCCTCAATACTATTTTTTTGCGAGTGACGCAACTTTATTTTTCCAACGAAATTTATGAACTATCATCTATGCACAGAAAATAGTCAATTTTATTATAAATTAAGATTTTTTCGCATTCTAATTTATTTAAACAATTTTTACATGAATTTTATGGCCTCATCTAAACAAACCATAAATATATATCATGATAGTATATATTTTTGTTGTGCGTTATCTGTTTCTTGTAATTCGTGTTGTGTTGTTTTAACAGATGTTTCTATTGTCTATTCATAAAATATTTACATGCAATTTGCAGCCACTATACACTAATTAATGGAATATGGATATTTTCAATGAATAGAACATTATATTTTAGTATAAAAATAAATTAATAAAGTATAATATTATTTATTAAGTTTTAACACCTTTTGCCTCGTTGTTCCTTCTAATCAATACATCAAATGGAAGATTATGAGCACCATTTTTTTTAATAGCTTGAACCCGAGATTCACGTTTCAAATTAAAAGCCGTAATGCAGAGATTACTCGTAAGAATGGTTCAGCAATTATTTTATTCTAGATAAGCTTTTCAAAAATTTCCAAATAAAGCATAATTTCTACGCGAAACACTTGTCAACTTGCAATTTCGCCCCTTATATTCCCAGTTATGGCACGAACGGAGTCACCCGAGCAAATAGGAAAAGATCGGAACATGTATTTTTGACGAAGATATTTTGACTGCATCGATGACATATGTGTGTTTCTGTTCTTATGAGTGGTATTGCAATGAGCTTTTCTACACTTTATGACTTGTGTGGATACTTTATTGTGAGCTTCATTTAGGTGGATGAAAATATTTAAAATACAAAATCATGTAAATTTTAAAGGAGGAAATTAGAGTAAAATTCATATGAACGTTGTTTAGTTAAAACATATTAGTTTACGCTTATTTATAAAGGGAATAAGTTAAATTTAAAATTTAAACGAAATATATCTTCAAATTGTAGAAACATAAATTACTTTGACAAATAATTCAAATAGTTTACTGTATAGATCGCTGTATTGAGATAAATAGTATAATATTACCAAAGCATAGCTTTATTCCATTTCATTAGAAATCCTCGTAAATTTAGCCCATGAAATTTCTAAGGATTTTTTTTGCCTAAATACGCTCTGTCTCATATTTTAAAGGATAGAAATTTATTTATAAAATTAAAAAAAATAAAAATTATACGGCTTTTTAAAAGTTAATAAAAATAAGATAAATTGCGATTATACTTCAAAAAAAACTTTAAAGTTAATGAGCAGCCTACATTGTTTCCTCTAAAATTTTAAAATCTAATTATATTTCACAAAACAGTTAATGGTCGCATTTAAATCATTCTAAATTTTGATAGAATTACATACGATACAAAATTTTAAATTTACTATTCTTGTATTATGGCCAATAGTTTAGTTTTAAATTTTAAACAAGTATAAAGAAGAATGTTTTGTGCACATATATACTTGATTTCAATTGTCTTAAACTTATATTTAAAACCATTTTATTAAAAAAACATTACATTTGGGCCAAATATATATCTTATTGATCCAAAACTATTTTTTAAGAGAATTATAAATCTAAGCAAAAGATTTATTTAGTTGATAATCGAAGATACAAGAAATGATAAGAATGTAAACCACAAATACTTATTTTATAATTTAACAGGGAGGCCTATTTCGTCTTCCACTAACCCTCGAATGATCAGGACTTAAAATATTTCGAATATTTATGATCTATGTTGATTTTTTTTATAAAAATTATATGTTATTGACCACATATTCAGCGTATTTAAAAGACATTAGTAGATTCATGTATACATTCGATAAGATTTAAAAATATACTAGTATTTTAATAAACAAAAATTTCATATATATGACTAATTTGAACTAGAAAAGTTTTAATAGAAGATTCATCATCTTATTTAATAAAGAATTGATCCTTCGAAATATTTATCAGGCCATAGAATACAAATATTGTTCAGCAAAAATATAAGCCATGTATTTAGATTTTCAATTTTCCTAAAATAAATAAAAAATAATAATCTGTTATTTTTGATTTGAAATACATTTTTCGAAACCCTTTTAAAAATCCGATATGAGGCTGAAATTTTTGGGTATATACAAATTAAAACTGTAGGTTATTTATTTTAGTATTTATGGTATGGGATAACGAATTTAGATGAAATTTGTTGTTTTCAGATATTAAAAAGTTAATTAAATTATATTTATACATTTTTTATGCTTGCTAAACTACAATTAAAAACATACTGAAGTATTTTTTGTTATTTTTTAAATTAAATGCTGTCTACTATCAATAAAATCAAAAGTCATAAATAAAACTTGAAGATCTATATTTGTATTATCTGCAATTTCAATAATTAATTCGAAAATTTCAATCATAAGAAAATATTTTTTTGCTAAAGTAGTTTAAGTTTTTGAAATCAAATTATATTAATAAAAATTCTATAAGCTTATAAATCATAAGAAATGGTTAATTTTTATTTATGGGCTATATTTATAGTCGTAATTTTAGTTTTTGTTCTCAGGCATAGCTTGCTTGATACTCTGTACACACAGTGTATTTATACTTTCGGCTATCTTTTCCTCTCCACAGTCTTCTTCAATACCCCTCCTTCTTTCGAGACCTATTAATTCAAGGGTTTTTCTCAATCCCAATGTTTGAATATATGCCTCAACCTGGTTTGTGACATCTAGTTCCTTCAGGTACCTTCTATGATATCGTGTAACCACACCGTCCCATGTTATAACATATGGAATAATTTTTGTCTTGCATTTGTATATTAATATAAGTTCAGATGCTAGCAGGTCATATTTTCTCAATTTTTCGTTTTCAACTATGTTTATGTTGTCAATACTTGTCACGCCAATTTCGATCAGTGTGATGCAGTTCTTCTTTTTGTCATATACAAAAATATCAGGTCTGTCGTTCGATAACTTGATGTCTGTTTTAATTCTTGTATCTACTTTGATCTCTGCGAATTCGTTTTCCATTATTTCTTGTACAGAGTGTCTGCGTATTTTTTTTGTTTTTTTGAAGTTGTATTTTCTTGCCAGCATAAAGTGAAGACATCTTACAATCTCATTGTGTCTTCTTGTATAGTCATGACCAAGCATTTTTTTACATCTGCTTGCTAAGTGGTCGACAGTTTTTATTGAGTCGTTACAGTGCGGGCACCTTGATCTATCTCCAAAGAATATGTTCCTATCCTGGATAAAGCAGAATCTAGCTTCTTCTAATGGTCTGATATTTCCATATTGTAGCCACTTTGAGGATCCTAATATTTCTAGCGTTGTATTTTTATGAACATCGAAGAGTTTTTGATGTAGTGTTTTTTGTTTTATTTTACACAATAAACTCTCTTTTTGTTTAAATTCAAGCGTAGAAAGATCTATGTCAACAAGGCCATATTTTGTTCTGAGGAATTCATTTATTACGGATAAGTGGGTTGCATTTTCATTTTCAAATTTCAATATCGCGGCTTTTCTGGGTGATTGTCCTTTTTCTTGGTTTAGAGTTTTATATAGTTGGTAAAGTATTCTTTCGGATTTAAACTCAATATTTTCCAATCCACGTCCTAGTTCATTTCTTTTAAGATATAATCTTTCTTTATTCGCTGGTTGTAAGTGTATTCCATTTTCTATTAATATTCGCCTAATTTCATCATCTAGCTTTCTAAAATCTTCTGGTTCTAGCTTTAATAATCCCACATAGTAGTTTATCAGTGATATTGCATATTCATTAATCGCCTTTATTATGTTTTTACCATTTAGTTTTGTTTTGCATATGCTTTTTACTCTATCAAGCATTTCTTTTCTAATTTTATCCATCGTTTCGGGTTTAGTTCTCGATTTGGAATCTTCCAGTATCCCGAGGTATTTATATCCATCTTTTCCTTCTATTACTGTGGCAATATCTTTGCAATTGATATTGTTAGTAGCTGATTTGGTAACGTTAATTTCCATTCCTATACATCCGAAGAATTTTGTTGCTTCATTGGACATTAGTTCTAAGTTACTTTCTTCTTTTGACAAAATCTTTAAATCGTCAATGAAAAGGAAGTGATTGGTTGTAAATGCCTTCTTATCAAGGTTAATGGCTATTGAGGGAAACTTTTCATTTAATCGGCGGCTTAGCGGATCCATACAAAGAACAAACAGTAGTGGAGATAAGCTATCCCCTTGTATAATCCCCTTTTCAATTTTTTTCTTCAAAATTTCTTCATTGTTTAATCTAAGAGATAACTTCCAGTTTTTTGTTAACATGGATATAAAGGAAATCATCCATTCTTGTATGTTAAGATTTTTTAAGCAGGACAGGAGGTACTCGTGGTCGATTGAGTCAAATGCTTTTTTTATATCGAACCATGTTACGTGTAATTCATTATTATGTTGACTGTTTATTGCAACGTTTATAATGACATGTTCTTTAGCTCCCTGTACTCTTCTGACTGTACCAAGTTGGTTTTCTGATAGTAGGTTTCGGGATTCGACGTCTTTCTGTAGTATCATTGTGACAGCTTTGGTTGTCAATTTATATAAGTTTGACATACATGTTATAGGTCTGAATTCCGATCCATTCAAAACTTCTAGTTTGGGTATGAGGTATGTGATCCCAGAGTAGAACCAACTTTTTACCTCTTTGTTTTCAAGGCATATTGATTTTACTGTTTCATATAATATTGGGTGTAATTTTGTGATTTTTTTGATGAAGAAGTTGTATATACCATCGCATCCAGCAGCTTTCCAGTTAGGCTGGTAGTTGATGATCTCCAAAAATTCTGTTTCAGAGATAAAAACCATTTGTGGTGTGTTTTCCAGCGCGTTCTTGCGCAGGTAAGTATCGAAGTTTAATATTTCCGTGCTTTTTGTCCACATATTTGACCAGAAAATAAGAAATGGAAAGTATATTTAATTATAGTGAAATTATTCAATATTAAATTATTGTTAATGAATTCTTCTCCTTATTTTGTGAAAAAAAAATAAAAAGTAGCTCTTACAGAAACAAATAAATTATATTTAAATATTTATACACCAGTATTTTCACCCCTAAAAAACAGATTTTCTTAAATAGATTTACAATAATGTTTTTGTTAATGCTTAGGATTTATTTTTAATATCCAGAAGACAGATTATAATAAAATTTAAACATCTACTAATAATAGCCTTTAATAATTTTTTTAATATATTTCGCAATTTAATTATTGCAGGATGATAGTTTATTGACAATTTAGTGTCTATCATATTCCGCCTAACATTTAAAATGATTTTTATACAATTTTAAATAGAAAAATAATATTTTATATCTACATATTCATAAAATATCAATGTTTTTTTATGTGTAATATTTGATAATCCAATGATGGTCCAAACAGACTTTTAGCTCTAAATTATAAAAATTATTGTATCGTTTTTGTAAAGAGTTGCATTACTTTATAATTTTCTAAGCCTTTCAATGTGAACTAAAATATTCAAACAATATAAATACCAAGTGTGTCGAAAAAACATATAATAAAAAATATTTGTTAGCCGAATATGCGAATAATTTTAATAAATATAGGCAATAATTGTTACAAACTTAGACAAACATAAAAAAGTTTATAAAACAATAGGGCAAAAAACAAATAAAAATTTTAAGCCAAAAGATTTTAAATAAGACTTTTTGATTAATCATAAAGCATACCTATACTTGAAAATTTCACATTAAGTCTAAAGAAATACACAATATATATAAACTCTACAATTATTTATTATTATAGTTTATAAATAAAGGCTTTGTTACAAGAAATCGCCCTTAAAATATGTAGGCAATTTCTAACGATTAATAAAGATTTGAGATTAAAAGTAGTTTATATTAATCTAAAGCATATAATTGATAAAGCAAATATAAAAATTCAATTAAATATAAAAATAAAAAGGCATTGCTTATTTTGAGTTGTAATAATGCACAGCATTTAGTTTAGAAAAATAAAAGTATATGGTAAAACTTACCCCTCATATATTTATCAAATGATAAACAGTAGCAATTTAAGAGGTAGAATATATTCCAATGAACTGCTGGTTTAATTGACTTATCTTTGCACCTTACTTTGCTTGGAATTCGTGTTTCTTTTCAATATAATTTTTGTCTTCCAACTATCGGATGAAAAACTATTCAAATCATTATAAAATAAACAATTATAGCTTTTTTTTACTCTGTTAACCAAATCAAATTGCACTATAATGCTAAACTACCCTATGTGTTTCTTAAATAATGCAAATATTTTGTATATTTCAATCACGGTTATATTCAATAGAAAGATATTGTAAAGAAAAGGTTTATTTTCTACTGTTTTTTTTTGTTAAAAAATGCATAGGTGTTCTTAGATCAGCTTGATCACTATTTTCTTAATTAAATTATTTGTTAGACTATACCATTTATAGGATTTAATTTAATAAAAAAATGTTAGATCAAGTCAAACATTAACCTTAGGAACTACTGAACTCATGACCAGAAAAAATTATATAAAAGTTAAAAAAATTTTATCTCATATAATAATAATAGAAATGAATCTTTTATAAAATAATTAAATACAACATTGCGTTAAATTTGATATGGTGAACAAGCAATCATGACAGTTATTGAAATAAAATAAAAACAACCGAGGAACTATAGTCTCTTAACTGTTCTTAAAATTTCTTCTTTCGATTTAAGCTACAATTCCTCTATGATTCTTAAAAAGCTTGTTTACTAATTCATGTTAGATTATACAAAAAGATGTATTTATGGCACATAGAGACGTGAGTATATTTAACCAAAATTATTGCTATGTTTTCAATTATCTCAACGTCTTCGAAAAAACCAACGTTTTCTAATTTTTTTATAGTTACTAGCTTTACACAATTATGTGGATTTTCTATTTTTTTTTTCTAGTACCCCTTTGTTGTCACATTCATTAAATTGAACATGAGTTCAAATGAAATGTGCAAAATCAAAGATTTTATTTGATCAAAATTTGTTTTTTATTTAGAGTGTCGTTTAATCACCCTGTTTCAATTTAATTTATTATGATCGAGATACTTAATAATTTTGCACTGATTTTGATCCAACTTAAATTATTTTTTTGTAGGAATATTCGATTTTATCTGAAGTAAAAATATTAATCAATGATTGTGTTTCAAATAATTTACTGATATTTAAAAATTTTTTTATAACTTTAACCTTTTCAATAAATATATGTTGTCAGGCACTGATCAAATAAATAAGATTTGACATGATAAAAATATAATTTTTTGGTATTCGAAAATTCAAAAAGGCTTCTTTTTTTTTGTTTATAAAAAAGATAGATTTTATTTATGTCTTTTTTATGTATTTTTTTTATAATTCTGTGACGTAAAATATTTATCGACTTCACATTCTAATTTAATTTATATAGAAAGCTATAAGTAATTTTTACGAAAGCCAAATGAAAATTTACACTAGAGATAATTATTAAACTATATAGATGAAATAAAAACACAGAAATATTCAAAAATATCCTTTTGGTTATAAAAATAACAAGGTATATATTTTATTTTAAAACAAATAATATATAGTCACCTTGTTATCCAAAATTAAAAATAATAAGGATATTTTGTCACTTAAGATTACAAAATGCAAAAATACATTGAATTTCTAATCATGATTTTGTACGTTTTAATAAAATGGATTTTTCATATAAAATAATTAAAAACTATTTTTTATTTAGATTTTATTTAAGGCTAACAGAGTTATATACATACATTTTTCCAGCGATTTTGTTGGCAAAACGATGTTTAAACCAATCTCTAATAATTTAGTATTTTCAGAAATATTAAATTGTACTTCAAATCAGAAAAATTAATTATTTTTGCTTTTTATCATAATAAATATGTAGAAAAGTATTATGCTTAAATAGATTAACTATTTATGAGATGAATAGATGACAATGCATCAAAATGAAACATGAAAGGTAACAATAAGATATAAGTTTGGGAATGATGCCGAAAACAGTTCACAGAAATTAAACATAAATATATTTGTGGTGGAATTTTAAATTCGATGCATGATAATGAGAAAAATTTCAATTTTAATCATGTTAAAAAACGCGCGGAGTAAAGTATAATATTAGTTTATCATATTTCAAATATAATACCCGATGTTTAAAAGTGTCTACTGATGTAAATTTAATATCGTTCTAATTGCTTTTTTAAAAAACAGACATAACCGTTCGAATTAAATTTTTTTTTTGAATTAACAAATCCACCTCTGATAATATTTTTATATAGAATCAATTTTTCCACCAAAAAACATATTTTATTCATCGAATATTATAATTTTTAATGTGGTTTTTTCTAAAGTGAAGTTTGCAAAATTATAAAAATCAAAGCTCTACATATTTTTAATTATACTATTATACTGATATTATACGTATAATGAATATGTTTTTTCACTGCTTGAAAACGAGAAAATATATATATTGTATGATAATGATGTCATAAATCTATTCTAAACAGCATTAACTTTTAATAATGCAATGTAACTAGAAATATTTTATGATTTTTGTACCAAGATCTATTTCGGATGAACCTACAATCTCGTTTATTTATTACAGGCTAGAATAAGATAAATTTGTTCATGAAACTAAAATTTAAAAATATGAGCAATTGACTATATAAGTATGATTAATAAAAAAACAAGTGAGAAATGTCATTTATTTATGCTTTAATTTGAATTACGTATTAAATTTATTTTTATATATTCAATGAAAATTTAGCAAATTACTTCGAGCATTGTAAAAAACATTTTAAATGCCTAAATTATTATTTATAACACTAAAATTTAGTTTAATCATATTAAGCTACGTGTAATAAAATTTACAACAAAGGAATGTTTAATATTAAAATTTAGCTTAATTTGACACAAAACAAATAAAAACCTTTTAAGCTTATTCAGATTTTATAACCCAAAATACAGTTAATTATAGCGATTAATATATAAAAATATTTACTCTCTTTACATATTACATGCCAAAATATAGTGTAAATATATAGAATATAAATTAGTAAATTTAGCTTATACTGACTCGATACCAAATTTTAATATATTTAACCTGTAATAAGAATATTTACTCGCCTTAAAATAAAATAACTTAATATTGCTGATATTATTATATCAAACGTTTGACCTGAACGTATTTATTGATTTAAATTATATAGATACTCACAGACTTCATTAGGAGCACGATTTGATTGGATTTTATATACTATATTATATTTAAATAGGTTTATTTCAACGGAGTAAACTTAGAACTGCTAGTAGCCCCAACACCAGGCTCTCCATGCCCACCAGTATTTTTAGTAGCCACAAAATCACTAAACCCATAACTAATCATTTCTAGATTAATTTCAAATGGAACAAATACCTTTCCATTATAAACACCAATAAGATTATAAAGCATACAAGGTAAAATTATCATAGAACGCGCATGTGTCTTAACAGTTCTTGGTTTATCTTCTGGATTCACACATGCTGTTTACTCATAAGCATTTCTTTATTAATGTAACTTCTCTTGGTAAAAAACCACGTTTAATATGTCGTCATCTTTTTGATGGAAGAAGATCTGAAAATTCAATTATTGTGAGTTTTTGAAGTTCTTCAAGATCAATTCCTCGGTAACTGTGTTTTCTAAATACTCGGCGTTGTTTATCAAAATTAATTGACATTTTAGATAAGGGTACAAAAAAAAAGAAAGGCTTGATTTGAATATTAAAAAAAATTACTCAAAGTTTTAGAGATTAAACGAGCAGATACATATGTTGTGTGTTTTATATCAAAGAAACGCATGCTTAAAAATTAAGCATGGATATTATTTTTTAATTTTAATTATTTTCAAAATTATCATTATCAAGAGTTGGTAAATAATTTATATTTAAACACTGACGTATTTAATCACAGGAAACCAATAAAAATTATATAATATTATTTGAAAATTAGTTGTAAAAAACTTTCAGAAAATAATTCTTCTGTTTATATAAAATAAAACAGATCATCTGAGCATTATATATAGAGAATGGGTAATATTATGTATTAATCTTAAAAAAGGGAATAAAAACCTTTCAAGGCTTAATTCTTATATTTATACAATTTAAAGATAGATTGATGTATTCAAACATTAACATGTAAATATTATAATAGTTGTTAAAAAAAACAATAGTAAACATACTAAAAGGAACTATTATTCCACCATACGATGTAAATAATGATTACTTATTTATATAATATTAGGAAATATAGTTGAAATCATATAATATGATTCTAATATGTGGTAAAAAATCTTATATGAATAGCCTTTTTATTTAGTATAAATATATTTTTTCGAATCATTAACAGTCAAGTATTCGCCTAATAGAAATTACATGAATTGAATCATATAATTTATCGTTATTTACATATTATGATAATAGAACAATATAAATTTTGAATTTGAAATATATGCCACTTAAATTCAATAAAATCTGAAACAATGCTCTACTAAAAATAAAATAATTTCTTCGAGTACTATATTTATTAGAATACAAATGCTTTGAAATCACTTAACAAAAATATTACTGTCATTTTTAGTTTTAGATGAAGATTTAATATTTTATAACGGAAATTGCATACCATCTAAACAAAGAGAATAACCTTATTTCCCTTGCAAGAAGCCATTCACATGTAATTTCTTCAAAAAATAATCCATAAAAAAAAATATTAGAGTAGAATCTTGCCGCGGCATGGTTGAGAAGCTACTCTTAAAAATTAGAATGATGCACAAGATTAATTGCAGATTTAAATTTTAAAAATTTTTTTATCGATTTTAAGATTTATCAAGGTTAAACATATTAAAAATGTTAATAGGCCTTAAAATTACCCACACCTTACGTATCATAAATCTAAAACCACTACATGTATATTGATTATTTAATATATTAATTCAAGAGCGGCCATTAATTCCACTATTTGTAATTCATTCAGTTTCAACAGCTCGTTCTATTAATATACATTAGTGATTTACTTTATACTTGTATTTTATAGTGTACATTTAATTTTTTTTAGTGTATCTACGAAAATTTTCACGTAGATTTGGAAATACCCCTATAAAGTAGAAAAATATAAAAAACGTTTTAATAGACTATCTATAAACTAAGAATAAGAATATCTTGTTTTTTAAAATTATATTTTATAGATACTTATCTTGGATTGATTTAAACAAATATATAATAAAATCACCTTAAAACGAATCATAAAATATTCACTGAAGTTACTAATCTAATAGAAATATTTTGTAATATTAATACTCGGAGCCGAAGCCATATGATAGTACGAAACACCATAAAATAATAATCTTTGACCGCCATATGCCATAGGTCTTATATAGAGAATCTAGGGATGAATGAAAGGTACAGAATAAGATAAAATTGAATGCAAGGCTTGAATCAATAAGCCTTGAAAGAATATACTTTGGGGGTTATTGTAACGATGATGAGCTGCTGGGAAGTATTAAGCTATTTCTGTAATTATATATAAATTAATATTTTTGCAGAACAAAGCACAAAAGTAATTAACCCATAAATAAACATTAGAACAACATGCCATATTTATTTTTATGAATTTAGCAGAAAATTTGAATCTTTCATATTTATAAATTAAGCCATATCAGATTAGTATAAATATTCGAATGTGAATTCTTATGCTATATTAACATTATTGTACTGTTTTTAAATATATTTTTAATTATATTATAAAAACCACCCGGCCATAATCAAGAAAATTTATTTTTTCATATATAGTAATAAAAGTTTGAAAATATCAAGCGCTGATTTCTCATTATGTAAAGATTAAAATGAAGTTATAAAAAAAAAGATTTATTTTGAATTTTTTTCTCTTCTATGTCTTAAGGCTACCTGGGTGGCATAAAAGTTAAAAACTTACAATCAGCGAAGCCTTTATCAATGTTAAAAAAGTCCGTCACACATATCATGAATTTCAGCTTTGATAAATGGGCTGTAGAATGTTCAATTTACAATAAAAAAGGGTATAAAGAATGAACAAAAAAACATGTAAATCTATTATATAAACAGATAATTATTTAATAAAGATAGTGATTATGAATTTTTTTTACAATAATGTATAAATATATGAATCAAAGAATATGTTTTCTATTTATTTATTGTAATTTTTAAAGATAAAGTTATAGATTTGGCATTATATGTTTAAATATAAATTTGGATCTCTATTTATTGATATATAATCAAGGTGTTAATATTTTATTACAAAAAAATGTTCTTTGAACTACTGCTATAATCAACTTTAGAATATGCGTAATTTTTTAGTAGAATGTATGTTGTCGATCAAATATCCAACGTAAGTATAATTGTAAACTCTTTTGACACCTAATTCTCAAATATAAAATGCTATTCATGTTCTTCCATTTTATTACACTCCTCTAAAAATATCTTCATTTTCTGTATGACTAACTTGTGAACCTCCTGTGGACTAAGTATGGCATCATCTTTAGTTAAAGAGCGAGAAACTGCTAAAGCCAGTTCAAGATCATAATTCACACTTTTAATCATGATCAAATTATTATTACTAGAATCTGACTCATATTCTAAATCCATAGGTGATGGGCGTTTATAATAAGTTTTTATATTCATAAATTAAATTTGAAGTCTCTGGCACGACTTTAGAAATCTACATTAGATCATCATAGTAATTGGGATTTTTCTAATAAACAGTTAAACTATATTCCATAAAATACAAGCATGAAAAATTATCGTAACAAAATTATATTCATCAAAATACAGAAAAATTAATATCACATCGTTTACTTCAATCAAAAAAATAAGGGGCTAAATATTATTTCAAAATACATTCAAAATTTCTCGTTCGTAATGTGGTAAATTTTTTCTTAATATTGAAACAAAGCAATAAAGATCATCAGAAATAGAAAAAAACCAAATTATATAATAGTAATTTATCTTATAGTCACCATCCACATTCATATGAACCCGTTTTTTTATATGTTTCTAACTAATCTATGTTATTCCAAACTTGCTTCACAATTGCATGTTTTAGTGATAATATTTCGTCTTTAAAATTCAAAAAAATGTTCTATTGTTTAAAACATAGTATATATGAGATAATTTACTCACTGTGATATTTATAGATTTGTGAATATCAGTAAATTTTTATAATTTCTGTATCATATCAAATAAATACATTCCTATTTTAAAAAATATTTTGGTTATTACAACAATTAATTTGCGTAAGTAGATGCAACGATAGTTGTTCCAAGTTGTAAAAGAAAAAAACCCTGAGTTTATGTAAAATCTGCGGTAGAACCTGTTCGCTTTTATCTAAAACTGACGTTAATAATACTTTTGCCCATTTTCCATACATTTTTATACATTATAAATCACATAAAGATGGTATATGCTATTGCAAACTACCATAGTCGAAACATAAAAATCCAATATTTATTGAAAAATCACAGAATCTACTTTTGTGTCCTTTTCTCATATGAAGTACCCTAAAAGGTTCCTAGCCTTCTGCTTTTCAAACAGTAAGAATTATTAATATAGTACTTTTTGGTTCGATATATGTCCAAAATGAAGATGCGATCCCACAGTTGGTTTATAAACACCTATAAAAATAGCCATAGTCTTAAAGCTACGACCCCTCTATAATATAAATTTACTCAAAACAATAAATTTCTGCAGGGTGCGGTCTGTCAAAACTAGAATTATACCTTTAAAAGAACTTCGAAGGTAAATAAGATTTATAAGTTTGATGTTTAAGACGTCGAAAACTAGGAATTACATTAAATGAAATCAACTACGTATAGTAAGGCTCCGAGATAGTGTAAAGTGAGATGGTAACATAATTAACCAACGAGGAAAAGTAGATAGAAAACTTTTACCTTCCAAAAAACATCACCTAGTAAATAGAACTAAAATAAGGAAATCTTAATGGTGACAGTATCACTAAAGGACCATATACGGAGGGGCTCTAGAAATTAAAAGTTTTATATATTAAATAGCGAGCTTCCTAAAAGGAAGATATAGACAAGTAAATGTTTAAATAATAGGTGCAGTAAAGTTGACTTTAATTTTACTTTTAATCCTTACAAAAAAGTTAGGAATACTACTGAATAATTAGCATATTTCCAAGCAATTTGTTTTAGGAAGGCACTTAAAATATTAAATATGAGACAAGCAGATGCATTAAAATGCCGTGAAGATAATGTGATAGTAAGATGTACCAGTTGAGCAGTACTTTAGTGAAACCTAAAGTTTCACCAGAACATCATTAAAAAGCTACAAATATAATAACCCATGAATTAAAATTCATTTACAAATATTTATGTCTGAATAGTTTAAAAAAAATTTAATGCACAAATAAAAATGTAATGCTAAATATTACAATATTTCTGTGAGGCGCCTTTGATCCTTGTCACCAATATGCATATTAATTTGTTCTAGATACTATCCTTATTTTTTCTTTATTATCTTTTTATCGGCATATAAACAATATAAATTGCTGGAAAACAAAAATTTTAAATAATGCTCCGATCATATAGATTTATAAAATATTATAGGTTTAAAAACCTTGAGTACAACGTATTTTTGTGGTTTTTGTTGAAACAATTTATAGATTCGCATGGTTTGATACATACTGCTAAAAATCCAGATATGTCATTAGATAAATTACACTTTATCACAGAATCCATAAATTATTCTGGGTAAACACGACCAGGAGATTAAATCGTTTTTTAAACCCTTTATGCCATAAAGTATTTATACATCGATTATAAGTAAAACATAGCGATTCAATCCTTTAAACAAGGATATTTATGCTCTTTTACCTAAAGATGTCACAAAAGGTTTTTTAAAAATAATAATTATCATCGGAAAACCTACTTCTAAAAACAATAAGCGACACCCTTCTCAAAATATATTTACTGAAAAATTTATGGAAATACAAAACCTTTTTTTTATACATTATCGGTAATTATAGTTTTTTATTAAAAATGATGCTTTTAAAGAAGATTTTTACGTAACTCATATGATAATGATATAAAATTGTCAAATGGTATTAGAAACTCAAATAAGCAATATAAAATTGAAATAAAACCAAATTTGTTTAAAAATCATATAATATTTCATGCCTAGAATAAATTTTTATTGACGTCATAGATAAAAACTTTATCTTCCTGTAGCTGTGTAAATAAAAAAACAGCAAAAAACTGTTCATTACTTATCTATAAGAACTTTCATCAAAAATTTAATTTTTGCAAAAAAACAGAAAATAATCAATAGATATTATGCTGCCAACTACTTAAAACAAAACTTAGTAGTTTATGAGTGTCAAATGTGGTTATTAGAAGTATTTTTTTAAATTGAAATTTGTGTATTTCTACATTGTTTTGACCTATAGATCATGTAATTAAGTTTAAAAATATTTCAAAATGATTATAAGAAATATACTACAAAGAAGAATGTAATTTGATGCAATTGATTATATTTGACACTAGTTTATTATAATTAAAAGATTTCTTTTTAGTTTTAACATATTATAATATGTTTAAATAAGTTCAGAGACTGATAAAAATTGAGCTTTTGACGGTATTAAATGTAATATGATTTTTAATCCGTCTCGCATAGATTTTAATCAGCATTACTTGTGTTTTGTACGATATTAAATTACTGCAATATTATGTCTATCTCGAATACTTGTTTTATATGACATGGTATGAAGTTTTTTTTTGAGTTCTTAAATTAATAGATACATATTCGTCTGAAAAAAATCACCCAAAATTTTATATATTTAAATAATATTATATTTTTAATTTTTATTACATTTGAATATATGTAGATTCTTTTTAAATACTTTTAACCCAATACAAATTTATATAAATATTCAGCCTAGCAGCCTTTTTTATAATAAAGCGTGAGCATATACAAAATTACACACTGTATATGCGTTTTTTATTTTATATTTGTCTTTTTTATTATTAAATTTGATTTATATTTCATTTTTTGAATAAAAATCATTAATCATTAACAACCCCATATAAAAACATCAAAATGGCATGTTTATTGAGAAATTATATCCGATTTACAACGTTTAAATTTTGATTTTTTAACTTATACTGTTCTGTAATTTTCGTCATGTCAAGGATTCTATTGTAGCAAATCGGTTTCTTCTGAATTACTCATGCAATATATTTACATATTAAGCGAAGAACTGAATATAGAATAAATTAACACGACAAATTTCATAAATTGTATTTTATACTTTTTTTCGGATTTTAGACACATAAAGCTTTTTTATTATCGCTAAAATCGAATTTACGCTAAATATATGAAGAAACACATTTTATTGTATCTAATCTATTTATTTTTTAAATAAAGAAAAGCAATTATATTAGAAAATGCATTTTTTTATGAGAATAAATTTATATTGAAAAAATTTCTAAGAATTTATATAATCAGCATGATTGATCATTATATTGCATAAGAAATTGTAATATAGCTGGCCTAGAATATCATGAATTTAAACAGAAAATATGGAGTTGATAATAGAATTTTTTCAATTATAAAAAATATTAATTGTATTTATATAGAAAATATGTACTGATAAACTATATAAAATTCCCATATTGGTCTATAAAAGTTATATGTATATATATCATATGTGTCTTTATTTTGGAGATTCTGATAGTGAAGACATGGTGTATATTTCTCGAAATTTTCGGCCCATTATCATGATATATCAAGAAATAGGTGTATTTTTTAGTGATTTAAATGGGTAATGTATTACAAGGTCATATGATGCAATCATAGTTTAAATAAGCTTTCAATTTAAAAAAACAAAACTAGATTGTTCGCTGAGTTTTAAAAATAATAAAAAAAATCACTCAATATAAAAAAGTAATCAAATATATTTAGTCTAATTACATAAATTTCATGTTTTCTATAGTTTAAAAAAGTCAAAGGCCATAAATTATAATCGAAAATCTCACAAATCATCAGAGTTTTTATTGCAAATATTCTACATACTTTTTGTCTGATTACAAAAACTCAAATAATAATATTATTACAATACTAGATAAGTTTTTATGTTTTTGGTTATTCTAATATATATTCTAATTAAATTCTGATCCTCAAAAAAGCCAATATATTGAAATAGTTTTATATACTTTTTTTTCTATTAAAGCTTTTTTCGTTTTATTTCTGTTGGTGTAATATAATTTCTAATTAGAATGCGTGTAGTATATTTTTAAAAATTATTTTTAGATGCTCAAAAAAAAATTAAATTATTGTTTTGTACTATGCTAATCAATTAATATCGTTTCATTAAAACCAAAAAACTAAGAAGAGGTTTCTAAACTCTAAAAAAACTGTTTGTAAGTAAAATATATACCATTATTTTGTCTCATTGTGTTTTTTTTACAAATAGAGATTCTATATTTTTGTCAAGTTATTGTACAAAGAAGATGGAATTGATAAATGTAATGGTTCAATTGAAAATAATGTGTTATATAACTTTATCTATGATGGACATTCAAAAGTTTTTAATAAAAATTATACGGATAAATTTTAATTTTTTAAATGCAGGAACAATTGCTTTCAGCTGAAAACCAGTTACGAATTTAGAATATAAAATAACAAAAATGATTTCCAAATATCTATAACGCAAGTAATAGATAAAAAAAAGTGACTTTTATAATATTGCCACACGTAAATTTACATTTAAATAAAGATTTATAAGAACTAAATAACAGGAACAATAGATCTTTATTTCAAAATTTATAACTGCGTAATTTATCAGATTTTGTATAACACAATTATTTAACAGAGTATAGTAATTTTTTTTGGATTTCGATCTTGCCATCGCTAAAAAAATATATCCTGATTTATCTTTATATATTGTATGTATATGATTTTGCTAAAGTTTTACCCTTTTTTGTTAATAGAATATTTCTAATGTGTTTTTAAGTGCATAAAACAGCGATAAAACGAATACATATGTTCTGCATGGTATGGTATTGATCTATTATTTAATCAAAAATGAGAATATATACTATATTTTGTATTATAATCCCATAATATATTTTTTTATTACCTTTATTGCTGTTTTCTAAATTATTATCGCAAGAATCTAGATTTTAGGAATTAGCATGCATAAAGTTTACAAGATCACCTATATTTTTTCGAAAAGAATGTTCAATTGATGTAATATCTTTTAAACATTCAAAATCTTATTTGGCAAATATTTTCATATTTTAATGCATCTATCTATGCTTTTCATCACATCTTGGTTCGCAGATTAGAGAAATAGTATTTTGGTAAATAACAAAGATTATAAAAAATCGTTTTAAACATTGAAGAATAACATAAAAATTTATTTTACATAAAATTTCATTAGCGTGTTATACAAACATTTTAGAACAAGGGAGAAAACTAAGCTTATTCAATTGAGAAAAAATCATTCTTGTCGCAGAGTTGGTAATTCTTAATTTATGAAACATTTATGCGACTGTCTTAGAACACTTTTTAAGTTGTAAAGCAAAATAAAAGTAATTATTTTCATATGTAAATCTACAAATAGTGTGATGAAAATTGTAACTTTAATATTATAATTTTATTTCAATTAAATTTTGTATGATATAGGAGTATAACAAACATCTATAACATAATAAAGTATATTTTTGTCATTGAATTCTAATGATTTTTATATGTAAAAACATGTATTTCACACTAGTAATCTGATTTTTATAATATGTCGATTTTCAAATGCATTTTCGCATTTTTATATATAGATAAATTATGATGCAAAGTATTATATCTATTAAAATAGAAAAACAAGTAAACATTACAATTATTGCTACAATAAATTATTTAAACAAATAAAGCAAATTTTTATATATTTTTAGTTTTACCTCGTTTATTTTTTTTTATATGCATAATAAACCACCATGATGTAGTTTATAACTCTTTAAGTGCATTTTAGCTGTGTAATAAACATCAAAATACATTTCGTAATATATTCTGGGATTTAAATTTTTGCAAATGATAATGCAAAAACCAGTAAATTATCATGTTAAACTAGTATTTATTATTTGAACCTTGTATTTATCGTCACAGGTTCTAGTTTTTTCAATTAAAAAATACAAAAAACATCATTTGTTTACATCCATCCGTACAATATTATCTCAGAGGTTCGTTAAAAGATTGCGTTCTTTCTGATAGGTTAATCATAACATAATTTTGCACATATTTATTTTTATTTGCATCTAAAGTAACCAATTTACATTTAAACCTTATTATTTATATTTAAAATAAATTATTTGTGCTTTATAGAGTTGTTTTTGTAAAATAAATACGAATTTAATACTGTTTTAGGCAATTTTTAGCCCAGATTGTACGTTAAATTAAAGGTCTAAATGTGATTCATATTTTTATTATAATTTCCAATTCAAGATTTTATAAACGGCTTTCCTTTTTTAGCAGCATATATTAAAACCCTAGATATTAATTGCAGAAATAGCATTTTTTATCTTTAAAAAAAGTTTTTTTTTTGATTCTATTTTTAAGCTTTACATAATTATTATCAAAGCTATAAAATGTATCAAAAACCTTCCCTAATCTATAATAGCTTTTTTTAATGAGTTAGCTTATAAAATACAATCAAATATATACATTTGCATTAAATATCACAAACTTTTTCGAAAAATTCATATTTCTAATATCAATTTATGATTCGGAATTTTTTTGAAATAGATAAAATTATCTCCATGAGAAAAAACTGCGCTTTTTTAATTCAAAAATATTTTCTGTCTTCTTTATTATGTTTCGGATATAAAAATGTATAACTGGGTTTATGAACATATTCGGAATCGAACAGAAAGTATCTAAGTGCATTATTCTGTATCTTCAAAATAGTTTTAAAAAAATAGTCAAAGATTAGACGGTAAATTAAGATATTTACGACATTTGAAGGACAAATATATTTTAAAAGAATGATGTAGATAAAATATATTAATAAAAGTAATACTTAAGTTGCAAAGAATACAATAAAAAGTAAACCCAGAACTTTTTGCAAATAAATCACATTCTATTTTCGTAAATTTATTTTGAGTAAAAGAGAAAATTTACAACTAGTATTTTTACATCATGGTAGAGTTAAATAGAAATATATCCAGATTTCTTAAATAAATCTCGATTAGAATTTCAATGGACCAGAAATGTAATGATAATCTAAAAAAAAATCGTATCTAACTTATTTTAATTTCTAAATATCTTACTAGATTACTTGTTCGCAAATTTAGCATGAATAATAATATATCACTTTAGATATAATAATATGTTGCACGTTTATCATATATTTAAAACTTTAAATTTTTTTGGTTAAGTTGGTCAAGTATATTATTTCTTTAATATAAATGTATATAAACCTTTAAGCTGTTGTATTTCTGCACATTACAAAACATTGTTATAATTCTAATCAAAATAAACCTATTAGTTTCTATTTAAAACATACTTATGTCAAAATAAAGAGTACAAGTTATGAGAAACACGGATATATTGATTTTTTCTAAAACATGAATTCATACAAATTCAACAAATTTACTAAGAACATGGGCTAATATTAAATACGTATCTCCACGTATGTTATTACGAGATTTATAACGTAAAATATTATCAGAAGATCATTTGTACTTTGATGCGGTTTTTTGGCCGGTATTGCAGATTAAAATTTATCTATTCTAAATTCCCAATACAAAATAATATTTCACAAGGAAAAAAAATGGAAAAACAGAAAATAAACTTTTGAATGCGAAGCTTGCCTATATACCGATAAAATGACATATGCTCCCCTATAGAACATGTCTTTTTTGCCCTAAAATACGTAAAGCGTTGCAAATAAAGGAATCATAAATATTTCTAAATAAAAAACTATAAAAAAAAATTTTACTGTAGCTTGTCAAAAAATATAGGTAATGTTAATCTAGCATGTTTCTGTTTATATGTGTTGCAAACGTGACATGTTTTTGTGATAAAAGAATAAAGTTTAACGTGATTTTATGAGCATTTGACGCATTTAAAAAAATATAAGCAAACTAAACGCTCTATGTATTTATATGCGGCATAGAGACTTTAGTATTGAGTAAATGTTGGGAGTGTGTATTTTTTATAGCGATAATAAATTTTTTTTCTTTTCAATTTTTAAATGAGCTTTGTAGTGTATTATATAGCTGTAATATTAGATCAATTTCAAAGCATCTAGTTTTTTTAAAATGATTGTAATGAAAATTCACGATGCTTATCTTTCCAAAAAAAAAATAAATATGATGTGAAACTGTATGTTATGAATCTTTTAAAAAATTTTAAATGGTGATTATAATTATTAAAAACTTTAAAATCCTATTCACAGGGTAAAAAAGGTGCTGATATAATTTCATATAAAAATGAACTTCGCGAAAGAAGTATGATTCTTTATTACTCCAAAATCTCTAATTTTCAAACTATTGATAATATATTTTATATATAATGACGTTGAGAATCTACAAAAAAACAAAAATAAATATTAATATATACCAAATTATCTTATTCATCTTTTTAAATTTAGCTATTGTATTCAATTCCTTTGAAAATATTAATAAACAGCTAATACGTTGTACTTGCATATGATAAAAACAAAATATTCTTTTATAGACACTATAATGTTTGTCTAAGACTGTATATACAATATTTATAATCTAGAAATATAAAACCTTTCGTGTTTTTTTTTGCAGAGAGACCAAACTTAATTTATCTGATGTTCATATAGAAAAAAAGTCAAAATAAAACCAAAAAAAATGATAGAAATAATATAAATATTCTTTTTCACAACATTATTGTTGTTATTTAATAAGGCCAAAGAAACTCATAGCATAAATACTAAAGTATTCAGATGACTAATGTGCCAAATTATAATTCAAGTTAATGAATTTGTGCAAAATCATGAATATGTTAATAAATTGGGAACATTACTTAAATTGATTGAATTTTATTTACCATATATATATCCAGAAATAAAAATGCAACAAAATGATAGTTGATTGATAACTCAAAATTTTTTTTAGCATCAGAAAAGATTTAATTTCACATGAACTATTCTATTTAATAAAGAATATTTGACACATGAATTTTTGAATTGTAACTATATCATCGAATTGTTGAAATATCAGGAAAAATTCCAAAATATTTTTTATTTATTTAAGAAATAGTGATAAAGCTTAATCAGAGATCATAAAAAAATCGGTACTTACGATATGGTATTGTTATATGATTGTTTGTTTGATACCCTTATAGTATCAGATAAATCTTATATAAAAAAACATTCGATATATTAAATACAAGCCCAAAAATTTAATAGTAACATGAACTGTTTGATTACTTTCAATGGATCACCTATATTACCCAATAAGTATTCACTAGATATATGTTTTAGTTTATGTGTAAGATTTTAACTATATAAAAAATATAGATTTTATAATTTGAAAAAAAACAATTTTATACTTTATTTAATGATATATGCAGAATATTTTTTTCTTAAGTTGCCTGTGTGATATCATTCAAATTTTCTTATTATTGAATTGAAAATGAAAAGAGCTCAAAGCTAATCTAATATTCCATATCTTTTGCTCTGCCAAACGTAAACTTAAATTTATTATATTAAGTGTTTAATTTAAATTCATGAATTTCACGCAAAAGCAAAAATAATGTTCTATTGGCCAAAATGATACAATTTATTTTAAAAATTTGATTAATAAGATGGATTATATTAATTGCTATATTTGATCTTGAAATTATATAAAATCGTCCAATGCAATCCTTATATTGATTTTAAATGATGTTCATATCAAAGAGGCAAGAATAACCATTTTTTGGTTTTTTTTCAATCTATATGCTTTTTCAAGATATTTAAATATAATGTTTTTCTGGTTACCATTGTTTGTACATCGGCTTGAGCTTAATCTGCATATTTTTTACGTTGATGCTTGAAATTTATATTGATTATGTTTTAAATTATTGTAAATATCACCATTGAATCTTCTTAATTGCCTAAAATCCCACACTTATTGCTATTTTATTAATTCATGCTAAAATCACACGTTCATACATTTCTAAACATTAAATTTGTATATTAAATATAAATCCTTTATTTTACTTATTATGCGCACTAGTATCCATGAAAAATTTGGCAAATATTCGGTACTGTCTACATCCATGAACAATATTTTTTTAAATTTTCACGTCTTCGCATTTTATTAATTCATAACCGTAGCGTAAATTATTCAACAAATAAGCTTCTGATAAATTTGATTAATTTGAATTGGTGATGCTATTGCAAGTTTGTATTTTTATATAGATATTTTATGTAATGACTTGGGCTATTGTTGGCTACGAAATTCCATAAAAAAGATTTTAAGGAGTTTATAATCTCGGAAAAAGTAGAAGTATACATGCTTGCTCTCACACTTCGCAAGACACTTGAATCTATCTCATTCGAGAGCAGAAGAGAATTTGATGAAGATAGATCAGAGGAATGTGCCAAAAGATTTATCAAAGAGTTGCGCAATGTTCTCAATGGGCTAACTATGTCTCAATGGATGAAATATATAGTAAAAAAAATAAACGCATGAATAAAAAATTATATCAATTGTATAAAATTTTGTATTCTGCAGTTATGAAATTTTATACACAATTTATACACACCTGTCAGTAGTTTTTTAGCTCAATTATTTATGAATCTTGCATGCAAAGATTTTATTTTTAAGTATTAAATGAACTACGAAAAATCCATCGTATTTGAATAAATTCTGTCAAGAAAATTACGCCCTTTGACAGTATTTTGGCAGAATAAGCTTTCGAAAATGCATAATATATACGAATTCCATGATAACTATAAAACGGATTTTTTTATATTCAATGTTTGAATTTATAATTTAAAGACGTTTATGAAGTTTAATAGTGCAATAATATTAAAAATGCATCCTCATATTCCTTAGTTGTAGTTAGAAAGAAAATATTTACAAATAAAAAGCTTAAACGTTAAATATTAAAAAAAAACAAACATTACACAGGATGATAAATAAGTAATGGAATAGAAACCTCAAAGTATAATTAAAAAATCAAGCAGAATCTGTTTAAGAACATTCAAAGGCCTATATAATTTACAGATAATTAAACTATTTAACATAACCAATAAAGAATACTAGTTTCTACTATGTATTATCGCATTAAGTCGTAAAAATGCCATAAAAAAATCTTCAATGGAATAAATAATATGAAAATTTACATACATATAAGGCTTTTACATTCAATACATTTTACATAGAAAAATTATATGCACATAAAAGAAATTTAAACCATATAGTTATTTAATGTGGCTCTTAAGGTTTTTTAGAGTATGTAGATGAATATTTATCTGTTATTATAATAAATGTTAGACAATATAATTTTTTACAAACATAAAATTTTTCTTTACACATTCACTAAATGTCTTACAGCTTAACGTACATGAAAACGATTTATTTTCAATTTTTTTGATCCTAGAGTAACAGTTTTAAATGCAATTTATGCTTGAATGTATTATATTACCTAAGGGCTTTAGGATGAACATAAATTATACAGTATAATAACAAAAAAATACATACAAATATATGTACTTTATCCAAAGTTATGAGATTTAATATTCTAAAATCAAGTGAGTAGTTTTTACTATACTTTAGCTAAACATATTCTTACTTTATTATAAGATAATCGACATTTTTATATTATATTTTACATAAATCATATGTATTATTATGATTTTAAAAATTTTATAAAATTTTCGTTAGTTTGATAAAACAATTCTTAACAATATTATGCTGGTCTTGTATCTTTTTTTTTGCGCGTGGTTAGTTTTAAAATCACAAAATACAGCACATAAATGCACTATATACATTTTACAGATCATGCACAAAGTTCTAAAGATTTTTTTTATCATAAAATTCATATTATGGAATTTTGAAGATGGAAAAATAGAATTATATCCAGGCTTAGAATTACTGATGGGACAATTGCGCAGAAAATTTAATAGTAAAATAGAAACTATATCAGCGTTTGATTATACTTGTTAATTATATTTAAATTTACACTTTTTGTAAATAAATTAAATGCGAATATCACAATAAAAATCACAAAATTCAGTATTTTCATCTATTTGTATGTTCAATTTTAGAAAAAAATCCAATGAAAGAAACTATGGAAACTCAATAAAATAATAAAATTTTTGATTTTCGCGAGAATATTTTAAAATTCTAAGATTAGACTGTATAATTGATGAGAACATAGGATTTTCTTTGTTACGATAATATAGACAAATATATTTTCTCAATTTTTGCACGATTTTGAAACTAAAAATAAATATAAACTTATGCTTTATTAATAAATATTTATAAAGAACGTGAAAATTTAGATCTTTTTGCATTAATAACAGAAATGAAAAATTCAAAATATAATGAATATTTGGTGTTAAAAATTTCAAGTGCTCATAGAATACAATTACAAGTATAGTTATATCTTAATATTAAAAAAGGTAGTAAAAAATATAATTTTAAGAATCAAATTATCCTGCATTAAACAAGCGAAGAATATCGTATAATTCTTCAGTTGCAATTAATTTTGCCATATAAAAAGATTCAACATCAAAGATGAAGCTTTTGAAAATTTTATTTTATTTCAACGCTGATAAATACAACATTATCACGGAGATATTGTTATAGAATCAATTATTTAGCCCAAATTCAAAATCATAATATGCAACAACATAGTGTTTCTTTAAACACACCAAAATAATGTATTTTTTAATTAAAAATAACATAATATATGAAAAGCACGCTTAAGACAACACAAATTGTTTTCAAAGTAAATAAAGATTCTAAAACCAAAGCCAAGTCAAGATAAAGGATAGATTATGATAAATAGCCACTAAGATTCATGTATAATCGTCTTTACAATAGACAAATAGTATTTGTTATATGTATATATTAAAATCATTTGCCGTCGTTTATTGTGACTGGTCATCCTTAGTACTAATTTTATAAATGCTTTTTTATTCCTTAATTTAGATACAACTTTATAAAAGAAATTTATTTTTGCAAGGTATTAGCAGAAAGATATTTTTTATTTTTATTTAAAGCTTATAAAGCTTTTCCTATTGAAATTTTTTATTTGAAAATGAAAGATACGAACAATACACATATTTCAACGCTTTTTAATGCGTAAGTAAACATAAAAAATAAATATTAAATATTTTCAGTTAAGATAAGTTTTATACATATTGGCTTCTTCATCTTACGATACAAAAACATAGTTAATTCTCTAAAGAAATATGAAAAATATAATCAAAATTCTTTAAAGAAAAAAAAATTTGTTTAATCGTTGCATTAGCAATGGAAATAAGAGTTTGATAAAAATTTTAGTTTGAAATAAGATAAGAAATATAATATGTATCTTTAATTGCGTATTTTTACACTACCTGAGATTATCTAAATAAAAAATAAATAAATTGACAATGAATTCAAAGATTGGTAAATATTCCGTGATTCTAATAACTAAATAAATAAAAAAATAAAGAATATATTAAAATTAAAATAAACATATTTATATTTGAATTATATTTTTGTACTTTATAGGCACTTTTTCATTGATAGTAACTAAGTCAATATGATTGTTGATGATCAAAGAAAATTAAACTAAAAATATTAGTTTGCAAAAACAATTCGCATCATTTTTTAGTTTAAATACCTTATAAAATCACGTAAATCATCTTTACACATCCTTTATAATTCATTCATCTACGATATAAATAGATAAATGTATTAAAGCAATTTAAAAACAAAAAGAAAGGGGTATAAAAATATGTAACTATATATAAAATATATATGACCTATATGCATAGTCAAATGTAAATATTATATAATTTATAAATTTAAAAAACAGGTTTAAGCTATAAAATCACGAAAAAAACTGAGCCGATGAAGTTGAATAAGAATTCAAATTTTGTAGATTTCTTGAATGTGGATAAATAATCCCTTTTTTACGTAATTTCGATCAATCTGCTAAGATAGATCAATAATATTTAATAAATTAGATATATTTTTTAGATAACGAAATAATTTTACGTTTATACTGTCTAAGTAGTATTTTGTGTACTGATTAAATTATCAAATCCATTTAGTACGATATCTACAGCAAATTCTTTGTTTCTAATTTTACTGGATTTTTATACTGTTTTTAGGCAGGAATATAGTAGCAAGATTTTTTTATAAAACAAAAGTTTACCGTCTAAAAGATATTTAAATAAAATAAAATAAAATTCAAACGCTTTAAAAACTATTAAGTTTGTTTGTTGCATATATTTCATGCTATAAACCAATAAATAATATTAATACCTTAACAAAAAAACGACCTAATATGACATAAAAACACATATACAGTAGTAAAATCCTTTTTTTGTCATTTATTCTTTTTTTTCTTACATTTTAATTGATTTAGTTTTTTTTCTATATATTATTTATTGATGAAAAAAATGATATTTTATGTATATCTTACAAATATTTTTTGCCTGCTAAATATTAGCGTTTTAACTAACTAACTAACTTTACTTATATTTATTTATAGTTTTATCTTAACGAATTTAATAAAAGTTAAGATTATTTTGATATTTATAAAAAGCTTATATGTATTGAAAGTAAGTTTTAAATCATTTGTTTATGTTTAAAAAGGGTTTTCTAAGCAAAATAAAGACAATAGAAAATAGATAAATTTTTAATAAAATCTACTAGGATATAAAAAAGTCGAATTTAGCCGTCTTCTTTATAAACTTTCTTTATAAAAGATATTTTTTATTATTCCTTGAAGATATACACATTATAAAATAAAAGAAAAGAAAAATATAAGAAAATCTTATATAATATATAGCTGCGAAAGTAATAAAACGTAGTGCATTTATCATAAAAAACATATTATTTACTAAAATAGAAAAATGATATTTTTTTTGAGACATAAGACGAAATTTGCGGAATTATTATTTTTATTGACTTTATAAAAAAGAAGGTTTTTTTTTCATTTTGCATAGAACTAATTGCAACATTTTGTATTTTCATCATTATATATCGCCATAGTTTTATAAATTTTTATTTTACACAAAAATAAACCTACCTACATGAATTTATATAACAGATATATAAATTAACGCCGACAAAAAACAATATTATATTATAAAAAACTATAATTTCATAGAAGTCTGGTCGATTTATATGCACGTGCTTTGAACTCTGTAAATTTTTTTCCTCAAAATTTTACAATTTATATGATATATTCTGTATGCCTACCGAGAATAACGCTTTTTGGTACTAAGAAACCATAAAAACATATTAATGTGTAACTTAAGAATATAAGTATACCCATGGTTTAATTGCCACAATATAAATATTTCATGCGAAATATAACCATTTATTATGTTATACTGCGTAGAAATATTTATACTAGTGATAATAATACCATGATGAACATAAAGCATCAAATTAATCTATTTTGATGTTAAGAAATTTTTTTAATATAGCGTAAATAGCATTAAAATAATTCGCAATTTGTTTAGAGATTCAAGATATTGAAAATGATACTTAAAAAGACAATTAAGCTAACGGGTTAGTCTATTTACCTAGCTATGTTTTTATTTTATATAAAGGTGCGCATAATCAATGATTTCTATAATGGGAAGCTATAAATACTGATGAGTGGCATAAATCCAAAAACGATTTTTTGATACCTGCTTTATAACACAAAAAATTGGTCATATATTTTTAAATATAAAGCAACCCAAACTAATATAAAGAGCTTTAGTTTAAAAAAAAATCTTTGGGTATTCAAGTATGTAAAACATAGATTAGGCTGCGAAATTAAATTACAAACTCAAAATTTTGTTTCGTGCATGCATGCTATACATTCTAATATCAAGAGCGATTTGATGTCAATTTTTACAACTACCGTAATATAGATCTATATTCCTGCCGCCATAACATTTTTTTTTGATCAGTTCAAAAAAGTAACGGAAACTTTTATATTCTTTGCTAATATTTTTATCTACCTATGTTCTACTATATTTCTGGGGTTCTTTGTTATTCCAATAAATAATAAATGCTGTAATTATATTTAAGCAATTTGCATTACAAAAATATGCGGGGAAAGAAGAATTTTCTGTAGAAATGGTGCATCCTTTAGTTGTATTTCAATTATAAGCCTTGAAAAATAAGTAAAAAATAAAACATATTTAAATATTTCTTATGTGCATTTACTTTACCTATAAACAAGATTTTGAATTTTTCGAATAATATCTCTATTAATTTATATGGTAAAAATAACTATAAATAAATATTCGTACATGAATTCATGAAAGCAACAAATAAATTATTGCATACATTATAATTTCCTAAAAAAATTATGATTTTATTAAATTCTTATAAAATACAATAAAACATAATTTTTAGCTTTTAATTCGTATATTTTCTGTCAATTATATCAGAAAATCAGAATAACAAATACATTTATATTTTTTATACTAAAATGGCCATTAAAGTGACTTAAACGGAATCAAAAATACTCTGAAAGGTGTAGAATAAAGAAATTTGCTAAATTAACGATGTTAAGTTTACAATAAATACGAAAAAAAGCTTTTGATTGCATTCTTGAAATATGCGTGGTAATTGTATTTTTTCCGATTTAAATAATAATACACTGATGCAAAATATAAGAAATAAAATTAAGTTTGTATATATACATTCATATAAACAATAAATAAATATATGTAACTTTTATTTTATGTTGCATTAGTGAGATTGGAAAATAAAATAAACTTAGATCCTATCGCCTAAATTGTAAAAAATATATCTGAATTTTAGCACGAAGACTTTCTCTGTCATTAAATAATTAAATCCATGTGTATTTTGCATAATTTCGCCTTTAAATTTTTTTATGATTGTTGTTTTAAATAAAATTTATAACAAATGGATAATTATAACAGTAAGCAGATATTAACTTATTGTGTTGACCGATAGATAAAAATTCGATTTATCAAATAATTTGATGCAAAATTTATTCATAAAAACACTATATGAAATGTAATTTGCTATTTTAAAAATAAAAATAAATTCTTGCAGAAAAAATGTAGCATACAAATATAAAAATACATGAATGGATGTAATTCTTTTTATATGGTAAAAATGAAATAGTTTTAAATAGTAACCAATAAAATAAATCGATCGACAATTAACCAATAAAAAGCTATAAGAACAAAAATTAACGCTAACCTTTACAAAAAAAATAATAAAAATTTAAAATACTCTGAATATAATCTCTAGTCTATTGTCGTCGGTATAAAATGTTTAAAAAAACCATATATATGTTTTAATTTTTTAAAGATGTAAGATTTTATGCAAATTATCAAAGGAGTTGATATCAGATATATTTCTATTGTAGAAACTTGATGCTAATATTAGATGGATTCAATTTATATATCAATTTATATATAAATTTTTAGACTATATTTTTGAATAATTTTTCATGCATATATATTTACCATAAAACCCAAGACGTTATTTCAACCATTTTTTAAAGTAAGTTGCCCTTGTATGTAGTATTAAAGCTCAAAATACAATTTATGTTTGCTTCGATTAAGTTTACATGGTTTAATCGAGATCTGATATACATGCTCATATTTTTATAAAACTATTACAGCAAAATATGGTGAGAGATACCAATAGAAAAACACGTATAAATTTATCATTTAACACACGCTATAGATATATTATTCTTTTCCATATATTGTTGATTTTATGCTAGAATAAGTACCAATTCACGATATTTTTTAATGATCTATGTTGAAATGTCAATAACTAAACACAAAATTTACTTATTGTAAAAAGGAAATCTTTAAATATTGTAAGAATATCTTTTTCTTAGATTAAAGAATCTAGAAAAGTTCTCCAGGCCCTACCGAATCTCTTAGTATATGCCTTTTTTTGATACAAAAAAATAATTTTTTTTTTTTGAAATAATACAGATTTACTCGTTTATAGTTTATATAAAGAATTTAAAAAATTTTATTGACATATTTCTCATTCAATAAATTTGAATTCGAATGTTATTTTAAAATGTAATGATATTTATATTAGTGACACTTTTTTTTAAAAACAATTTTTTAATTAAAGCCTATATATTTTTTTTTTACAAATTTTTTTCTAAATTATATATTTTCTATTATGAAATCTCTCATCATCTCTTATTTTTGCTGATACATCTATAAGGAAGTTTTTTACACACAAAGAAGAAATAAATTGCAGCTTCTTGTCATTTTGATATTTTTTAAGACATTCTGTTGTAATGCCATTATATTAAGCAATAAAAGTGACGGTTTTAATAAAAATTCGTGCTTAAAATAAATTTTACGTTAGTTGAAATTTTTTGTATTTTTTATTTGTCTTTACTGCAATTTTCGAGCATTTATTGTTATTATCTTTATAAATATTTTTCAGCTGCTCTTTTAAAATTTATAATTTTAGGTATAATTCTTGATATTATTTTGACGACTGTCTTTGTTCTTTTTACATAAACTATTATAATACTAGCAAAAACTTTTGATTAAACTATAATTTTTGGTTTTCTTGTGTGATTTTTACCCGTATTTTTTTGCTTTTACTCACCATATTATCTACTCCTGTAAGCGGTTCAATGAATGATAATTTCTTATAATCAAACATGGAAATATTTAGATAATAAGAAGCACAAAACTTGCCGGCTATTGTGGCTTTTCTGTTCATACTGTAGATATTTTCTGTGATATTCCCTTTTAATTAGCTTAATTATAATAGAATTATAAGAGTTTTGGATGTATAATCATAAAAAATAAATATAAAATGCATTACTCTATATTAGAATTGCTATTCCGGGGTTATATCTATTTATGCAATATTTTTTTATAATGAGAATATCTTTGGTCTTTCTATAGAATAACCTTTTTAAAAGACTGTATTTTTGCCGACCTATGTAAATGCTTGACCTATAAATTTAGTGATTTATGTAATTCATAAGAATTTCAGAATTTTAAAACAAAGTTATAAACATATCTGCGATAAAATTTCATCTTTAATCTGACATATGGCTATCATATCTAATTTTTTTTGATATTATCCATAATATTCTTTTTAAAAGTCATTTTACAATTGTTTTGCTGCATAAAAAAATCAATGTCTGAATTTATGCGAATATAGATAGATTTTTATGCATAGTCTAATGATCTAGCTTTCATATGCAGTACCTGCTGCTTTTTATCCGATTAATATATATATTTTGTAACGAGTTGTCTTTTTATCACATTTTAAAATTTTTTAACATAATCCATATATATAAAATATCCCGTATCTCTATAAATAAAGCCTTTGGAATTCAGTTTATGCTTATAAGTGCAAATTTATACAAAGTCTTCACTTTTCTATGCCCTTAAAGGACATGAAGGATAAATTTCAACTAATATTAATATTATCCAACTTTATGATTGATCCTTGTCACCAGAATAAAACTAAAATGCATATTGCACACGTTCTAATTTGGTCGGCACTTCTAGTTTTACGATTGGTTTTTCCTGTAGATTCGCCTATCTTAGAGATTCAAATTCCAAAGAAGTCTCTCTTAGATGGTATACATGATAATTTTTAGATTTATAGTTCTTTTTATCAATACAATTACCTTTGAATTTACCCTTTTGAGTTCTTTCCAACCGAATAAATCACCCGTGCAATCAAAATACATTTTAAAGATCATATATTTTATAATTTATAGAAAAAATATTTTTTGACAAAAAAAAACGCTGTCGGTTTGATTTATTCTTCTATCAAATGTTTTCTATGACCTTTTCTTGGGATGTTTAATATCCCTTGTTTATTTTTATCGTTTAATGTTGGATATCAAGATACGTTTCTTACAGCCAGATATTTAAAAACACCTTTCACTTTTTTTGATTTCTATTAGCATGGCTTATATGAAAATGTTGACAATAATTATCCATTTACAACTTTGGCGTTATTAAAAACTTGTTATGGTAAAATTGCCTAAAAATCAGTCGATCTTTATTTATTCATATTTCTATTATTAATTCTTATAGTTGAAGACTGAAATTCGACTATTTTATGTTATGTATTTTTTTATCTGATTGCCTACTGATTTTAAAATAAGTAGAAATTTATCATATCATATGTTTTACGTTGAAGGATTTAAATTTTTCCGAAAATTTATAATATTGTTCTTAAGCGAAAATTAATATAATATGCATTTTGTTGGAGTGTTGCAGCTGAATTTTATTAAATATAGAAATCAAATTCCTGAAATTTTTTTTAAGCAATGTTGCGTTTTTTATGTTATACATCATGTTTTCTTCATTAATCTAGAAAATTTTAACAGCTTCAAATATCTTTATAAGATAAAATAGTAGTTTTAAAGTAGGTTTTATATCGATTTTATATTTAAATAGTATTAATAAGGCGTTTATACCTTTAAGTGAAGAATTTATTGCTTAATTTCTTACTTCTCGCTAACTTTTTTTCCAAAAAAAAATTTTATGTTAATATTCTATTGCTGCGATATATATCTTTCTATGTTATTTTTACTATGTTATAAAATTCTATGCATGATTTAATGTCTTAAATATATAATAATCGCTGATTTTATTGTTCAAAATATAATCACCTCGTAGACCCTTATTTTTAGAACTTATAAGTTCTTAATTTAGACATAACTATTTTATGCGATTTATATTTTTATCAATTACTTTGTTTATTTTATTATTCAAAAAAAAATAATCTCCGTTTTTAGCGATATATTCTTAAGTTCATTTTTTCTTCAATTTTACTTATTTCCATAAACTTTTGTATCTGTCTGCGTATTTTTTATAATCTTTTAAGCATTTTCAGCATTTTTTTCTATTGCGCTTACGCATCTTTTGTATGAAAAATATAGTGTGTTTTTTGATTTAGTATCGAAACCTCTTTTAAGTATATCCTTTATCTATGATTTACATGTAAAAACCTCTAAACTCCATTGAATTAAATATATTGAAAACACATAAACTTTACTTCGACGCGAAAAAAGTGATTGTTTGATAGATTGTGTTAATAGAACGTATAAAAAAATATTTATTTGCTTTTAAATAGCAAAATTCATTTTTAAATATTTTACTTTTAGAACTATATTCTGCTATATCTTCAACTTTTCTATATGTATATCTATATTTTGTAGTCTAAAAAAATTTATTGGTGATTTTCTTATGTATGAACCTATGATATAGAAAAAGTAACAGTTAAAGTTAAAAAGTCCATATTAATTCATTTATGAAGTTTAAAAAATTCAATCAAGACCATATTAGTTGAAATGACACAAAGTATATTTACGGAATAAAATTCAATGGGGTGCATTTTTATATTCATATTTACCATAATCGAGTGAAAATACCTTTATGTTACCAAATTTCTAGTCCGTCATACTTTTTTTTTTAATCAAATTATCGTCTATTTCACATATTTGCAAAAATCAACTAAAAATATTTTATAAATATTGAAATTCACTTTCAGCTTGACATATATATTAAAAAATTTAGGTTTGATTTATTTTATGTATTTAAGCTACTTTACAAAAATTGAATTTAAGATGATTTTAAATCAATTTTATGATAAATATACTTTTTTAATCGTAATACATTTTAATGATCATAATTTCACTCTTCTTTAAAAGCCCATATTATGTTTTTTTATAAAAAAAATACTGGTGTTTGGGTGTATGCACGCCCTTTCGTTGCCCGAGTAGACACTTATATATACAATAAAACTTATTTTTGTTGTTGCGAGTACTATCTGTTTATTTAAATGCTGTGTTAATCTTATAATATCTTCACAATCAGGCGTAGTTAATTGTAAGTTTATCTTATTAAACTGTTCTTCTTTACGGACATATATAGAATTTTTTTACTACATCATTATTTTTGATACTTTTAGTTTTTTTATATGAATCTTGTGCAAAAAATCTATTTAGTTATGTTTAGTTTGATTTTTGGCTTTATGCTCAAATTTAGAGACAATAAAACCTTTGTAAATATCAAAGTGTTTTATTCAGAAAAGAAAAACTGCAGAATGCCTCATATAGTTTATATCAAAGCCATTTTATATTATATAATTTTGTAAACTTTATCAAGAAACTTCGTTTACAAACTTCTTTAATTTTTAAATTATTAAAACTTTTTACCCACAGATTTAAAATCATTTATAATAAATATCAACGCTTTTATCATAACTTACACCCCGAAAATGCATAATAGGCATAATAAATAACCAGAAAAGATTTTCTAGTCAAAAAAGATAGTAAATTTACCGAAGTTCATGTACTAAGCATATGTTTATCCATTTTTGAACTTAAAAATCATGATATGTCCCATAAATATATGCGTTTTCTTATGTACGCAGATGCTTCTATCAACGTAAAAATATTATTTCTGCACAAAAATGCATAAAGTTGTAACTTATAGGCTATTTCCTACATTAATACGTGGTATGTACGGTTTTTCAGGGCGTTAGTAAATTAATAATGTATTTATAAAAGATCGGTAAAGATCACTAACATCTATTTAATGGTTTTTTTATTTGTATTGACACAAAAATAATCTAAAAAATATCTAAATTGTGCTAGAATACTGATGTTAGATCAAAAACAATTTTATGGTATTTATGTGAATTAATCATAATTTTTATGTATTTACGGATATAATTTTACACTATACTTTATTACTAGGTTAAAATTTACTAATCATTTGAATAGTGATGCTTTAATTAAAAAAATAGCAAAAAAAAGTTCTAAAAATTTTATATCCATATATTTTATTTTAACTTTTGTAAAAATATGCTATAATATAAAGACAAAATAAATTCTTAGCAATAAAACGACATAATTATGTGGATGCAATCTTCGTGTTAGTTTTAAATATAATTAAAGGCTAATAATAATAAATGATTATCAATGAGTCAGTATGAAAATAAAAGTTGCAAACAATATTCAAATACTCTTAAATCATATTATAACTTTCTTTTGTTTTGGATTTTCAATTTATTTATTCTTCAATATAAAACCTTTCAAAACTTACATTTCTTATGTGTTTTTATTATTATATTTATACAAAAATCGCTGTATTTCAGTAAAAATTCTAATACCAACACTAAATTATAAGATTTATGCAATCAAAAAAAAATCATGATTTTAGTTGTATTTATGTGTCCTAAAAATAGTTGTAAGATTTAATTTCACACTTTATTAAAATTTTTCAAATATTACTTTCAAATCTTAATAAAAATTCAGTGAACTGTCATGCATAAAAATCCAATTCGAATAGTTTAAATTTCACTATCACAACAATATCAAAAAATATATAAGATCATATAAAGATTAAGTTGCAAGCTTATCTTTGATTTTCTTAGAAAAAAAAAGTAAAATCGCATCAACAAAGCAAAAACGAAATTTCTGATCCCAGACAATTCCATTTTTTAGAATTTAGAATTTGGCTTGATTACCTAGATTCCAGATTTTAGTCCACAAGTTTTATGAAATAGTGAGCCCCTTTAAACATATATATTTTTCATGGTAACTTTTAACTTTTATGATAGTTGAAATATATTTTATTCTATATGAGTTTTACTTTTTATTAAAAAAACGTAACAATTTTACATTTGATGTTTTAGCTGGGAAGATTATTTTTTATAAGACTTAACGATCTTTTTATCATGCATTAAATATAACAAAGTTATATGTACTAGAATTTGAGAGTTAATTTAGATCCCCTAGATAATCGAAACATGTGATTTATAATTGATTATTTTTATATAAGCAAGATTCAGTCATGATGCATGGAAAAATTATTTATCGATTTTACAACAAAAAAATCTTGAGGTAAAAGTCTAAATCAATATTTTTATAAATATACAAATTATGTGAAATGCGCAATTTTTATTAAGAATGAATACAAAATATGGTATCAGAATCATAACATGCATAAACAGTAGATTTTAAATCATGTAAAAAACTATACCTAGTCAGAAATCCTAATATCCGGATCTTTCCGTGTAATCTATCTCGTGTTTTTTTTCAATTTAATATTTTAAATAATATTCTTAAATATTTTCAGCAAATAACATCTATTATTATTGCCCAAATATACTAGTTGAATCGATTTAATGCACAAAAAGTATAGATTCGATTTTAATATGTTGAAATAATAATTCTATATCGTTTTTTATTTCTAAAACTACCTTTGTTTACTTTCGACAGATTTTATTTCGATATTTTTTTTTAATATAAATCAATATATTCACTGTTTATTTCTAAAACTTTAAAAATATAATAAAAAGAACGGTCCAGAAAATTTCCAACGATATAAAGTTATAATTTTAGATTAAAAATTAAAACCGACTTTTTTCGCATACAAAATACATAGAATTACGTCAAATTGCATCACAATATTCAATTTTTTTTTAATATAATGAATTAAGCTTTTAAAATGTTTTATTGGTGGTATTACTATTTCGGCATAAATTGAATTGTATAGTAGTTTCTAGGTTTTTTATAGTCAGTAATTTACTGAAGTACAGACTACCGAGTAAGTATTAACTTTTTGTGCTGTAATTATATTCATATTTTTATCTAAATTCTTCTTTTTAGCTGTGTGTTGTTTTTATCTGTATGTTATTTTTATTATATTCAGTTTCTTTCCTTTGTTTGTTCTTTAAAGCTGTTTCACAAAGAAATATCGATTTGCATCTTTTTGATGTGATATGTATACTTCGATATTCATTAGATCTTTTTACAATATTTTAATTATCAAATCTTAATGTTTGCCCAAGTTTCTGCAATCATAATTTACACATCATTCATCATAAGTTGCAACCATTACAGTGTAAATTAAGTATGTTTATATATAATAAAACAAAAATTTTATTTAATATGCGTAATTGACACCCATCTTGGATTTGAACTCCAAATTTTTCTTCCTTCGATTGATCGGAAGCATCTTTTTTGAATGCAAATATGCTTCATGTTATATAATTCTCTGATCAAAATGTGTAACTTGTCCCAGTTTCTACATAGACGCATAAAAATTAATTTACAGAATTCACGAACAACAATTTATATTTCGAGCGTCTAATACATATATTTTCGAGTAAACATATATATTTCCTATGCAATATTTACATAATTAAAAATTAACCATTAATCCAAAGTAAGTAATATAAATTAATGAAACACATAACTTTTTGCCAAATCAATTTATAGATATTAAATGATATAAATTATTTGGTCCACAAAATTTATAATCTCGATTATTATTTGAATTTTTAATCTTATTCTAATCTCAAACTTTTGATTGGTATAATTTGTATAAAAACATGATCTGCTAAATATTTAAAAGCATGTGCCTAAATTACTAATGGATATATTATTTTATTATTTATACTGATCAAACAATTTTAATCGACAAATGTATCAAACTTCACTATGAATTGCCTCATTTTGCCAACATTGCTTTTAACGTGCATTAATTAGAGCATTACATTTTTAACTTTTGACAAGGATATTTCTATTCATTTATCACTTGCTACCTATACCAATTTTCAAACATAAAAAAATAAGCGCGGTGATGGTTATTGTTGTATTATTTGACTTGGATTTGTTAATAGACGATTAGATTTTTGAATACTATTTATCATGGGTCATTGATAAACTATCAAACAATCATTATTGCCGCTAAGCTGCAAGCAATACATGAAACAATATTGGTATATGCATAATGTAAAATTATTTTGGATTTAAAAATACAGAAAATATGGGGCTATAAAAACCTTCCCGTTATGCAAGCTCACGTCTAATGAACAAAAACATTTCTGTATGATATACATGTTTCTACTGGAAATACCATATTGACTTGGTCAGATTAGAACCATTAATCTCATTATCGAATTTGTGAAAACACAAACGATAATATACAATTTAAAGAAAATTCAAGCTTTTTTTTAAATTAAAATTTAACATTCATGTGAAACAAGACAAAAGATATATTTCCTAAGTTATAGAGATTTTATTTACACCAAACAAAAATTTTCGATGCTTTGATAGTTTAATAATGCATATGCTTGCGAAAAAATAATATGTAAATAAATTCACATAAAGAAAAATTATGGATTTTTAACCACGTTAAAAAACCCTACTGTACTTTCTAAAATTTAATTTAAAAAATTTTAATGTGCTTATAAATAAAAAAAACCTATTAAAAGCTTTACAATAGTCCTTATTATATTGAATGATACAAATATAATTAACTGATTCATTTTCATTATTTTTATATCTGATACACAAGACATAAAATATTGGAATGCAATATTTATAAATGGCATATAAAAAAAAATTGTGTACATCGTAATTGTAAACCGTGTTTTTAAGATTTAGTTTCTCTTACAGTTTATTTTACAAAAAAAATTTGAATATACATCACTATGTTTATTAGTTATATATAACTTTATAAAAAATAAAAAACATAGAAACGTGATGCATGATCATGCAATAAATTCTAGTGAATTTATTTAAAATTATACAAGAAAATATGGATTACATCTCGAATTCATTTGTCAAATATCACCATCTATCTCTAAAGTAAAATTGGAAAGAAAAAAAATCTAGAAATTTCTAAAATAAAATTGGCCTAGTAGATTTCGCCTAATACATTATTTTAAGATATTATATATACATCAAAAAAATATGCGGTGTATTGTTTTTAAAGCTGCTGTTTCATATATTTCATTTTAAATTCCTGTATGATATAATCCGTGGATTGATAAATATTAATATTCTGATAGATAATGCACACATGCATATATTTAATATATTTTTTGCTATTAAAATATATTTTTTTTCTTAAATTTGCATGAAAACCTTTACATTCTAATATAACTAGATTTTATCATGCAGCATTTATCGCTCTCGTCTTATCTTATATTTTTATAGTTACTCATGAAAAAAACTTATTTGTTCTGCTGTTTTTTAGATTATATATTTTCCCTTTTTGATTGCTGTATCTTCGTAAGACATCGCTCGTATTACCAATTATGATTCAATTAGATAAACAGAGATTAAAGAAAAGAGTAAAGCTGTTTCATGTGTCAATCATGATATTTTAGAATTTTATAGCTTTAATTTAATATGGTTTACCAATGTGCGTTTTTGATATCTCTTGCATTTAGTATGCTTTAAATGCATGTTTGTTGTATGATATGGTCTTTGTGCAGTAAGGATCGACTTTTCAAATGCGTAAAAGGGGAACAAGGATTTTTATAATGACGCAATCATTTATATATAGTGTCTAATTTATATTTATTATCTAACAGTAATTAAAAAAGAAATATTATGCGATATTTTTATTATCTGAAATTTGGTGAAAATCAAAGTTTATCACATATTGAGAAATTTAATGAAATATATATTATTGAATGGATACACCTACACTTTATGAAAAAATTATAAGGAAAGAAAGGGTTTCAAAATTGTATGTAAGTATTTTTCATATTTTTCAAAAATATTTGTATACCTTGTATAAGAAACAAGGTAAAGAATTGAAAAAGATATAAAATAGAAACATAGCCAGTAAAAATAACGAATAAAATTCCACGGATGTAAAAATTATATAAGTTTCAGAAGATGACTTGGAACGGTTGAAATATTATTTTTGATATTGCAAGCTTTAAAAATATAAATGATATCGAAAATATTTTTAAATAACGATAGTTAGGTTTTAATACTGAAAATTGTAAAACACAAAATAAATTATTTCATATTTAGAAATTTCATTGATTCATGGTATTATAAAGGTATTCTTAATTTAAATTTCAATGTGAAAACAATTTATATTCAACACGAAAATAGTTATTATACTACACAGAAAAAAAAAATCTGTCTGTATACAAACTTATAAGCGAATAATAATATGTAATACAATTTATTTCATATTATTTTAAATTACAAAACAGAATAAATATTTATATAACAAAATCATCGATTCATTAATTTGTAAAAGATAATTTAAATTAAAAGAATATCGAAATATCGGAAGAAATTTAACACTACACATCTATTTTTATCGGAAATTTGATTTATTTTTTATATTTTAATATATTATAAAAAAAAATTGTCTTAACATAGAAATTCTATTAAAAAAACCAATAAATAATGTGTAAAATATAAATAAAAATGTCATTTTTCGTATATGGTATTTTTGCAAGATTATATTTCCTCGAAAATAAGTTTCATGGACAAAAATCTAATTTTCATATAGTTTCTGTCTGCTTATGAAAGTATATAAACTTTCAAGAATTAATTGAATATAATGATTTTTAATTTTCAAAAACTAAGTTTCATTTGAATATGGCTATTATGATTTATAATTTAGTTTTAAAAACATTGTATTTTACTTGATTTGCTTTTAATTATAGATACTAGTTCGCACCACCACAACTTTCTTCAATCTGGTATTTTATTTTAAAATTTTTACAGAAATAAATGTTTTTGCAGTTGACAAAGTTAGTTTGCAAGCCCATTATGCCCGACATTTTTAAAAAAGGTATTTAATCATTATATATTCATGAAAACAACCAATAGGTTCAAACTAATTGATGCACTCAATTTTTTTAATATAAAAGCGAACTAAAAAAAAGCACTTAAAATTTAAATTAACATATAATTATAAGCCTAAGATCATCGCACGATAGATAAAGTACGCTATTATTGAATCAAAAATTAAGATACAACGTAAGACCCATCTAAACTACATGATAATTTATTATAGGTGCATATTTTCGCGATACAAAGTATATAAATTACTAAATACAAGTTATTATATGCGCAAATATACTCACGTAATTAATATTTTGCGATTCTTAATTGTATTACCCATAGAAATCAACATGCCAGATAGATAAATAGTTCGTTTTTTTTATTTTGTTACAAATAAAACCACAATGATCATATATTAATGGAAAATATATGACAGAATATAGCTAAGCACACTAGGTCACAAATAAAAAAGAAAAGAATTTATTGTGTGTGTAGTAGCCTCCAATAAGAATAATCTTAGATTAATCACGGAAAAAATTCAACCTAGTCTGTTTTAGATTAGAAAAGTTTAAAGACATGTTTACCCACTTCACATAATTTTCAGTTAACAATAAGAAGGTTTGTGAATTTAATAAAGGTAATCATAAATGTTTAGAATTAACTAATGTTATATTTTTTATAGAACTTATAGAATTCAATCAATATTTAAAGCTATTTATTTCAACAGTATGTTTCTTGCAGCATAAATTTTAAATTTGATCAATATAAAATGTGTTTTTTGGAATTTCGGATCGGATTTCTATCTTTTGCTGTACAATTAAGTATTGCTAATCAAGATAAAAAGCAGTGAAATAAATTCATGATGATGGTATTTATACTTAATAATCTTAAGTAAAAAGTTTTCAATGTGTAATTTATATTAAAATGTATTGTTTTACCTTGATAACTCGTAAAAAAATGTAAATAAATGTATGTCATTGGAATTATGCGATCAGTAAGGTTTAATTATTTTAATCCCGATAAATTTAGGAAAATAGAGGTGACGAGCACTAAATTATCTTTCCTGTCATAATTTACACAGTCTCAAGCCGGGTTATAATTGATTGTATCTATTAAGAATATATTTAAATGTTTAAAAATGTATATTTGGGGATTTCAAATATAAAATATCAATAGACGATATATAGAAATCACAAAATAATATATACGAAATTATTTTATAAATGACTTGCTTATCACTTTAAAGACAAATTATAAGTGTAACTTCTCATTTATAATAATTTACAGGCTGAAAAAAAAATACGGCTTAAAATTTCTGTATTACAAAGAAAAACAACTCATTTGCAATGAAAATCTTTGTTTTTAAAACTATATATTTTTCTGTCAACCGCAGTTATATCGTTTTTTTTATTTTGTCATATTTTAGTGATTTACAAAAATTAAACATTTCTTCTTTCATGGGAATTTCAATAATAAGCCAGAAATTCTTATATTTTTTGTTGAACCTAGAACATATAATTATACTTATTATTTTATCGTTATTTTTTAGATTAGAATTTATTCAACCAAATCTATGCTTTTAGGTATTTGAGCAAAGCTTTCATGTTTCATATTTCAATGCTGCATATATAAGTAACTCAAATATTATTTAATATTGCAACGGTTGGTATTACTATGAAAAACCATGAAAAACAATTTCTATCAATACAATAAACGAATCTTAAAATTTACATAACCCAATCAACATTTTCTATAAATATCTATGTATAATATAAGGGATTAAAACTAAAAAAGGTTTTTCCTAGCCATGAAATATTATGGAATCAATCTTTCATTACAGTATTGTGGCTAAATGCTTTCTTGAATATAATTGTCACCCATTATTTAACGGCGTATAACCCTTTCCAAGCTAGTTTTAACTACTGGTGGGTTTCATCTACCAGTTATAAATATTTTACAGCTCTAAAACACAAAGAAATATACATTTTATCGCAACTATTTCAAATTAATTTATTTTGGTGTATCTGTAAGATTCATATATGATAAATAATCATACGGATATATAATCCAAGTCATCTAAAATTCTGAATATATAGCTACTTTTTCCCTGATTTATTAATAATTTAACTTGTATGTGCAAAAGAAAAATCTTCTATGATTAGTTTCTTTTTATATTTAAAATTTGCTACTTTAATTATTCCTCAAATATTTTCCTTGAAATATTTTTTTTCATCAAACAATATACATCCATGTTGCACCTTTAAATATCATTGAAATATTTATTTGACTGCGCTGGATGCCACATAAAACTACAATGAATTATATATAGATTTTATAATAGAACTAATGTTTAGGACAAAATATAAATATACATTTTATCAATATGATGATAATTCTCAGTTTGCTTTTTTAATAATAAAACACAATGTTTATACGATAAATTTCTTTTTCTGTAGATAAACATAATTTCCTGCATTTTTAGTAATGATACCTAAAAATTGTCAGTAAATATACATTATTACATTTTAAGGAGATCTTGTACATTGGTAGCAAGAATATCCTTAATTCTTAACTGATTCTCATATGAAGCCTAGGCGCGGACCTAAACTATATAAATAATATAATATACATTTTAAAATGTTTTTGAATTTTAAAAATACATAATATTTTTAATTAGAAGTCAATAACACGTTTTATTATACAACATAAGGGCCATTCCTTGCCTTTAAAGTAGTAATACAAAAATGTCAGAAAATCTCTAAAACTTTAGCAGGCATTCTGAATATATAACAGTGATAAAAAAAATAAAAAAATCGGAATATTGATAAGATATTACAATTATATCTATGTGTTGGAAATTCAAAAATTTGCTAAATCTTGATTCTTTGTATATAACAGCCTTGTAATTTGGATAGATAAATACAAAATATATTATATTAAGGTTTTATTGAGATTTAAAATATCTTAGCAAGCAAAAAAAAAAATTCACAAATTGTATTGAAATCTTTATCATGTGGTCGATCTCAAATTATTTAAGTCATAAGAAATATGAAAATTAAATATTTATTTTTTTAATAACCATATTAAAATTTTCTTTTTTTTGGTATTTCAAATACCTTTCAGGTGTGTAGAATATAAAAATAAGTTTATATTCTATCAAGCTACTTCACATAAAAAGCAAGATTTTCACACCAGGTTCATTTATATTCATGCGAAATTTATTGGAACATAAAACTATGTTTGAAATTCGAATAATATGTAATTGTACATTTACTTTTAACCTAATATATCTACCCGTATGAGGATAATTATAAAAAAAACACATAATAATCAATAGAACTAACTCGAATAAACCCAAAAACTTATGCGTAAGATAGTTTGTTAATATATTTGCGGAAATTTATAAGTTGTGTAAATGTAATTTTTACCAAATCAGATAAACTAGAAATCCAAGCTTCTTTCTTTACACCAAATTAGCTTCGATGCTTGTTAAATTTATCATATTCATCGTGATTGTAGCAAGATTACCTTATTTATGCAAAATTAAATTGTCAAATTTTCACATAACCAAGTAAAAGATCTTTTCAAATTAAACTAAAAATATAAATACATTTTATTTTTTTTGCGCTTATTATATAGAAAGCATTTTATTGATTATTTTATTTACGGTTAATTTTTGATTTCACTTTTATGTTTTCTCAAACACATTGAGTGATTAAATCCTTGGTGCAAACTTTAATAATACTTTTTACTACCTCTTCCTCTGCTATATCCTTATCGATATACTTTTTCTCTCAAGGCTTATCAGCACAAGAGTCCTTCTCAATCCTATGGTTTGCATAGAAAACATTTTTAAACCGTCTTTTAAGAATAAACGTTCAGATCAAAAGATTTCTTTCTGTTGTTACAAGCCCAGTAAATTTTTTAAAGTAGAAATTTGTGGTTTCATAATTTTTTTTAGATCGATCTGGTTCAAAAGTATATGGTCAATTACGTCGGGATAATAAAATCGCAATAGGAGATATTTATGTAGAATTTATAGAAATCGAGTGTGAATAGACCTAATAATAAAACATTTCATGGTCTTATACTAGAAAGTCCCGTCTAGAAAAGCAAATTGTAAATAAACACAAAATATAAATAGAATATAAAATCTAGATAATATTATACTGCGATTTTCCAATAAATGAATTTATAAATATATATACGACAAGAAATCTGCATTTTCTTTTTTTAAAACATTTTATTTGGAATTTTGGAAAGATATTTTAAACGCCTTCTTTATCTACAAGCAGCATATTATGCAAAAAAGACTGCAGAATGTCATTATGGAATGAAAAATTACCATAAGATAGAGAAAAACGTTTTTACGAAAAAAAAAACTTGTAATTTAGATGCCAAACACGAATAAATTCAATTCGATATATAAGATAAATTTCATTATATCAGACTTACCAAATTATAATGCATAATATATGTGAAGTAAATTAGATAAAGGTCTAGTAAATAAATATAAAAGAAAGAATTATAATATATTGATTTTTTATTTATTTATTGGTTAATTTTCTTTTTATCGATTTTATCTATTTAGACGTAGTCAGAATGTTGGGAATATTGCACAACTTGTTGATGCATCTTTTGACACCTTCCTCTGATCTATCTTCATCAACTGCTCTTCTTCTCTCAAATGAGATGAGTTCAAGTGTATTGCGGAGTGTGAGAGCTTGAATGTATGCTTTTACTTGATCTTGGATTACATAATCTCTTTTTTTATAAAGATCTTTATCCCTTTAACTTTAGATCCAATTAAATTGTTTAAATAACATACAATTACTTAAATACTTGTTGAACTCGAAGAAAGAACGAGACTAGGCTTGTATACAAACCGTGGGATTTAGAACAACTCTTGAATGAATAGGTCTCGTCAGTGTGTGAGATAGTGAAGAAGACTTCGGATAGAAGAAGCAACCCGAAATTAAGAATACTTTGTGCGCATGGGGCATCAAGAAAGTTGTGATCGAGAACAAAAGCCAATTATGTTACCATGAATTATATCCCTTAAAAAATCCAGCAATTCACAATACTCTTTAAAATGAAAAAACGTGGTATAGAATTGATTAACAGAGTGAAAAGGCGTTATTATACGTATTGTGAATAGTTTGTAGTTTTATTGGATTTAAAAATCATTCGCCGATCTTTATATTGTTCTCTAATGTCTATGAATTAAAATCCAGCACATTTTCATTAAAAACATTTGCTGCATAATATTTTTTTGTGATTGATGCTTTTTATTTTTTTTATTGATATATACATGGTATATTTCAATTTATCTATCTATTTCTGGTTAAATTTTTTCAAACTAATTAAAGTAATTTTACTAGTTAATTTATGATTGATTTGCTTCATGATGCCATATTCATTTTTTTAAGAACTTATAATGTTGAAATATTACAAAACGCTTCATGGCATTCTGTTACATATTTTCACTTTCATTCTGATATACTTCTCTCCTCACATAGCATATAGTTATAAGTCTCTTATAAGGCGTAAATAAGATATAAAGGTATTCTTTCTGTCTATACACATTAGCTTTTTAATGTCTTAATTTATCAAATTATTGTCTAAATAAATTTTTTTATTTATAATAATTATTAAAAATTATATGCGTATATCGAATATTTTATTTTTGCTTTTATGATTAAATTATATATTTCATCTTTTTATTCCTTTCTTGCAAAAGTAATATATTTTGGTAAATTGCTATCATGTAGATATAAAGTGAATTTGATTTTTAACACATGAATAGCTTCAAACTTTAAACCCTAGACTAAATAAAAAATTGAAATTTTAAGAAAAATAAAGATAGTAAATTTCTCATCGATTATGTAATTCAAATATTATTCAAAAAAAGAAATATTTCTTGAATTTTTATGACTAGTTTTATCCTAAGAGCACATTTGCAAGTGCCAAAACCCCTATGAAGTTCAAAAAATATGTCGGCAGCATTTAACGCCATGTGAAGAGAAATACAGCTATGCTAATTAAAATATTTTTTTTCAATTAGAACGATTTAATATGGTGCTTTTTGATATTCTATTCAGTAATTTTTTTTTATCTGTTATATTTACATTCAAGATGTTCACTATTTTATGAAAACATTAGTAAAATGTATTGTGGGTTTTATAACATAGTTGAATAATGAGTTTTTTTCAAACGGCTGCATATAAATAGAAAATATTGCTCAGTTATTTTTAAATTTATTATACGATGAATTACTTCATGCCAAGTGTTTATTTTGTATTTTTTCGCCTTAATATAGGCGTTTATTAGTATAATTTGTATTATATTATCAATTATCATAAATAAATATTCAATTGGTTTTTATACTGTTTTGTATATAAGAAATAGCTTTCAGGATAAGTTCAAAATTCTTTGATACCACTGATTTTATTGCTCAAATCCGTTAACCTGAAATTCTGTTAAAATTATTCATCCAATAATAGATAGATTAACCTAAAATATTTTTTTGGACCATTTTATAACACAATAAATATATCGTAGGATTATGCTTTTTACAAAATTGGGAATTATAAACACCATTATAGTATGGATGCTTTAAATAATATCTATTCTAATAAATCTAAAATAGGCCTTATAACGATTTCTGATCTTCCTAGAAGCATTAATTATAATATAAAAAGTAGATATTTAATATTGTATGTCTAAAAAGTTTATATTGGAAATTTATTTTCATGTGAAAGATATATACAAATATTTTTATTCTTTACAACTTTTCTATATATCATTCTATAAAAGCAGCGAACTAAAAAAAACTATGCATATTTAGCTTAAAACATCTAAAATTTACATCAAATGTATTCGCACACCATGATTCTTGTAAAATGCAATATGTTTATTTCGATATTTGATTCTTATAAAAATGTACTCTTATTAAATCCAAAGACTGCTGTGGCCGTTTGCTAAAAATACGCTATAAAAGCGGGCTGTGTTACAACCACAACGCATCTACAAATACGAGTTATTAATATCAAATATTAAATACCAGCATGTGGCGGTCTGTTGAAACTAGAAATTATAACATAGCAAAATAAAAATCTATGGATATATAAGAATGAAGCAGCGTAAGACTTCGTAAAATTTCCGAAATTGTTAAATTCTTACTCTATTTAGCAAAGATATGGCTAAGTGTATAGTGGATGTCGGGCATTAATAACCAGCGAAACAAAAGTAGATAGAATTATGATCAAACCTTATATTAACTACAACCTGGATGAACAGGCCTAAACCAGGTGATAAAATTGGCTACAGGAAACGTGAATCACCACGCGCGGGGGTCCATCAGATAGCCAAAAGCCCTAAAGTCATATTAGAACTTCTTTGCCAGACATATATACGAGTAAATATATATCAATTACTTACTCGTACCTTTAACTTTTTTTGTTCTTATTTATTAAAAAATGAAGAAAACAACAAAAATAATATAGATAGAAAATTCCCCCTTTAAATTTATTGATATTATAATTAGCTATAGCTAAAGTAATAACATATAAATTACACAAATTAAATACTATTCCGTATTTAAAGAGATAATCGTTTTGATTCACTACATGATAACTTTAATCACAACAAATTTATAAATTTTTAGCACATAAAAATTATTTATATAACCTAAGAACCATTATTAACCTTATTTATGATGTTTTAGTTTAAGGGGTTTACATAAATATATTTGAATAGTTTAATTATATCACATTTTATTCCTAATTATCAATAACGAACATTTTATATATCTTTAAAATTAAATGTTGAAATTTAGTCACATAAATTTTGTATAGTTCTTGAAAATTTCATTTGGTTCTTTGAACATCTGTAAACATTTTTTATACACATGATAGTGTGTTTGATCCAATACCATTTTTTGGTTGTAATTTGATATATAAAAATAGTATTTGTCACATGCTTTGTTTGTTTAATTAAACATGCCTATTTAATTTATAAGATATTGATTTATAATAATTTTCTTGTTTTAAATTTAGCGATAAACAGTACATTCAAATGTTTTTAGAATTTAAATTTTATCAATATTTGATATGTAGCTTGATTTTTACGTATCAATCAGCTTTGTTAATAATATCAGACTGTCTTAAGTTTATTTATTGGAATATTTATTATTTTTATGGTTGTGTCTTCGTAGAATATTTATTTTTTATTTTTTATCTTCAATGAAACATAATTAAACGCATCAAACGATATTTTTTGCCGGAAGAATGCAAAATCCAAAAAACATGTTAATTTTACAACATCCAACATGGAAGAACTAAATTTATTATATTTCAAATTTGCAAATTTTACATGAATATTAGTCTTGCATTAGATTTTATATTTTATTGTATATAAGTGATTGACTATTATAATAAATAATGTAAATTACATTATAAAATTATAAATAAAATAATTTTCGGATTTTTTAAAAGGCATTCTACTATATAATTATTATCCGTTGAATATGCTTTGATGCATTAATTTTATATAAATAATATTTTGCAAATATTTAAAAAATGCATATTCACATTTAAAGGCTTGTTTTTTAAAAGAAAACAAACAATTTTTTTTACTGAATCAATTTTTTTCATTATATACAATTAACTATTTTTCTATGTCTTTGATTTGCGATTACATTTCGGTTTGTAGTTTTATATTTTTTCTTGAAGCTTTATGTGATAAATTTCTTATGCATGTAAATGTTCTTACCCTTGACCGTATCCTCTCCTATTACTCTTCTTCGATACCTCTCATATTTAAAAGGCTTATTATTGCTATTTCTATCACATTATATCAATCTAAGATATGACTTGATTTTATTTGTGACTTGTAGCTCTATGATTTACCTTACATGATATTGTGCTACCACTCCATCCCATGTTACGACATATGGTATAATTTGTTATGGCACAATATGGAGTTAAAATAAAAACTAAACAAAGACTAATTGATTATAGCATAATAATAAGAATAGATACATGAGTTTTATTTTTCTTGATATTAGTATAGGTTATATTATTCATGTTAGCAAATATTGGTTTTCTCATTGAGTTTCAATAGTAGAAAGAATCTCTTTGCCTTGGAAACATTTTATTGAATAGTTTATTTGTGTGTTATATTATATTCAGTAAAAGCCTTCAGAAAAAATAAATGCGTAAATTGTGTTTTTTATCAGATACCTAATCAATTTTATTATCATATTTTTAGTAGAAATTTCTACATACTCAAAACAATATTTATAACAAACATAGCAAAATCACAGGCCTTGACATTTATAACATGAGTGTCGCACCAATTTTTCATAGTTCTTCATCAATGTTTTTTTAAAATATCTTTGCTATTGTAAGCGAACCGTGTTTTGGATGAGCACTCTTCATATAAACTCAATTTTTGCATACTTTCCGATTCCAGGATAAACTGATATTTTCAAACTATAATTCTTGGGTGTGATAACAGATGGTAAAACAACCTCAACACATTTTGAATAAAGCGGCTAAAAATCAATTACATTCGAGATTTAAAGAATTATCATGATGGTATTATATTATAATTTACAATTTCAATATAATAAACAAGTATATAAATAAAAAATAGAGCCGATAAAAAAATATAGACCGTAAAAAAATTGAAATAGATTAATTTTCCCTTTTTATGGGTAAAAATATAAAATATTGTATAAGTATTCATAAATTAATTTTTGATCTATATTCTAACTTTATTGAGGCACAGTCATTATACCTTCAATTTTGCAAAAGTAGATATCAATAGTTAAAAATTATAGAATATCATCTAAAATTGCATTTTTATATAAATTTCACAATCTTTTTTACAAAAAATAACATTAATACAATTGTGTTTTTTTATGGATCTTTTTTCGCGACAAAAATTTAAACTTTTATGAAACAACTACTATTAAAATGCAAAAAGAAATTTTTTAAACACCAAAATAAAATCGTAATTTGTAATTGTATCAAAGATTCAAAATGTAAAATAGTCGAATAATATAATCAATCACTATAGTCATCTTAACAGGGTTGGTTGATAAATATATTATCGTTTGAAATATAAGATGATCTTTCGTGATTTTTATTAATTTACTTTGATCGTATCATATAAGAATGTGCAAATATGGTTGTATGCTTAGTATCTGAAAAGTTGTAATTCAAAAAATCGAATTTAATAGAAAAAATTATAATTATATAATCCAAACGAAACCAATTATTGTATATATTTTAATTTTAAAGCAGATATATCACAAATAAAATAATAAGTACTATTAGCATGCAATAAATTTTCTATATTTTTATATTTCTTTTATAAAATTTCATATCTCCTGTTATCATGTAATCGTATCCCCAAAGCAAAAATTACATTCTATAATAAAAATTAGATTATTACAATCATTTTGAATTTTCAATCGGTCTGGTTATATTGTTATATTTTCAATTGTAGTTTTTTGTGCCTATAAGGCAATTTCAGACTTACTTGTGATACAAATCTGGACAATGAAGTAAAATTATAGATAAAAAATATTTTTCCTTACTTTATTTAGTTATTAGATGTTTACCAGGATCTTAAAAATCTTATTCTGAAAAAATATTCAAATATTTTTTTACTTAAATTTATGTTTAATTGTTAGAAGTGAATGTAAGAAAATAAATTGTATCATATTGTAAGATTGCTCATAAATTTTTCCGTATTATTGTTTGTCTTCATTGTGTTTCGCCTATATGTCATCGAAAAAATCAGATGTCTTTAACGTAGCAAATAATACATTTGATACATTAGTGTTTATAAAAAATCAATTTTAAAAAGTCAAATTCAATTGTGACTATCGATTTTTTCTTGCTTAGTTAATAATCATCAAAGTATTATGTGTAAAATTATTAAAAATCGTGTATTGTTTTACATGTATGAAATGCTTGTTTAATTTTAATTGTTTTTTGTTTTTAAAAAATTTTTATTCAAAATCTATATTGAGCTCATAACTTTTTTTAATATTATATAAATAATATCTAAAATATTAAACCATAAAAATTTACAAAAATTAAGCTTTACACTTAATCAAAGTAAAATTGTATTATTATGTTAGCAATTAATTTTAAGTCATTTTTACTATGATAAAAAAATAATTATCATATTATAGACACAAGGTTTTTTTTAAGAACTATAATAAACATATTCCTGTTTAGGGATATCTTTATTAGCATATAAAAAATTGTAAGGCCTATTAAAGTCGGAATAATATATAGCTAGTGGTTTTAATATTTCAATTATAAACTCATTTCCATAAAGGTATTTAATAATCTTTTAGTCTTAATTTTTGTGATTTGAATTTAATTCGCTGCCAATATTCTAATATATAATCGATGTTTCTTTATTCTAAAGTTATATAGTGATATTTTCCCAGTAAGTTCTGTATTTACGTTTTCGATTGTAGTTTTTATAGAAATAATACGGTATTTATTTTTTTAATTAAGAAATTTCGTTTGCGTACTTTTAAATAAATTGACTTTATAAATTCAGCAAATTACATAACATTTATTCTTTAAATGTGTAATATCTTATAAAATATTTTGTTAGATAATAAAAATATTAAATTTGCTCACATATGTCATAAAATCTTCAACTGGATAAGAAAAAAATATAGAATATATATATAGCAACACATATCCAAAAACTTTACACGAATTTATTTTTCCTTTTGTAATTTTTTTATTATAAATTACATTTATCTTATAGATTAAAAAATGCTTAAATACAGTAACTAACATTATGTATTTAAGATATATTGTAAAGTTTAGTTTTTTCATGTAAAAAAATATGAAAAAAAGTCTTAATGTGAGTCTTAACTTTATAAAACAAAGGATAAGTACAATGAAATCAGAATTTAAATGTTTTTTTATTAACATATGATATATTTATGTATAATTTTTTCATATTTGGAACTATGATATTATAATATGTTTTCATATGCATATATTTTCAAGGCTAAGTTTATCATCTGCGAATCTAATAAGCAGATTAATATATCTTATAAAATTATATATCTATTTGGTCCATGAAGAATATCTTTAAGATTTTATAACAACAAAATAACATTTTAAACTACATTTTTTATCCATTTACTTGTATCATGTATGCATATTTCCTGAAAGTACTATTTTTAGAGACATAGAGGTATTTTCTATTTTTAAAGGATATAAAACAGAATATTAGAAACAAAAAAATACATTTAATCAAAAAATTTCAGATTATAGTTAGATTATGAGCTACTGGCATTTAAAAAGATCAACTTTGCGATTGAATTGCTTTTAAAAATTGCTGACATTATATCTGCGAGTGTATTAAATAAGTAAAACTTTGAATAAACGAAAATTTTATTTAAAGAAACGATAATATGCTTTAGAAACCTTTTTGTGATTGTTTGATAAAGTAATTCCACTAAAAAAAGCTCTTACTTACTATGATCAGCTAGAAATAAATTCTTTTTATATTAAGCCTTTAATTTTTCCTTTTTATTGTACAGTTTATGATTTAAAAAAACAGAAATTGACGACAGTTGCAAGAATAAGAATTTTTACAATATTTTTTCTTCTGTGTTTTTTTTATAAAAATAATAACATAAAAATATTTAAATCATGTAAAATTAGAGTATAACTTCACAATAAAAAACATAAAAGAAAAAATCTAGTGTGATAATAAAATGATGATGGATTATATTCATAGTGGTATTAGAAATATATAAATATGTAAAATTTTGATTTAAACAAAGAAAATCGATTTATATTGTGTTGTATTGCTAAATACACAACAAGAAAATAGCATCGCAATCACGACATTCGCATATAAAAACTTCCATAAATTTAAAAATTCAGTATAATACATCTATATGTTTATATATATGCAAAAAATCAATATTTTGGTAGATCTGATCTAAATACAATAAACGAACTAAATAAAATGAAGGATGAATTTTTTCATGCGTTCTAACATCGTATACAAAAATAATTCATACCATACATCTGGCTCTTTAGTTGTGAATATTCTTTTGAAAATTAGTTCTAATATTTTAAAAAAACATTAATGCACATCTTCTGTTTGTAAAAAACATATTAAAATATTTTGAGGGTTAGAATTTGTCAAACTAATACTAAAATTTTGTTTTAAAATTTTTCATATTTGTCATAAAAAGCTATCCGATATGATATTTATTGTTATGTAATATGTTCATTGTTGATTATGATATCTAATATGTTTTTTTCTCGGAATCACATAAATTTAGTTAGCTTATCTGATGTCGTTTTGCATCGATAATTCATAAAATAAATTGTGTGTTCCGATATCGAACATTTGAACAAACAACATATAGCATTTAAAATATATTATATAGCCTATTTGAATGTCATATTTGTATTTTATTTTTTCTTCCGAAAATTACATAGTCAAGAAAACAAGTATTTTTGCAAACAAAAAACCTTTATTTGCTTTGTCTAAATTCAAATATAATAAAATTTAATATTAGTGACTTTGCCTAATTGCATAAGTTTTATATGATCTTTTATTTTTTTACATATAACAAAGCTTTATTCTATCTTCTTAAATGTAGAAATGCCGTTTATATGTCTTTTCATTTTTATAATGCATATAGTTCCCTTTTGTATATGCATATTATATATTTTAGTGTTTTTAAAGTCATTATGTTACATTTTTTTTGTCAATACACGGCTTAATTAAATATTACATGTAAGGTCTTAAAAATACGAAGTTATGTAGCGTTTAAATACGCTGAATATCAGATATTTCATATAAAAAATATAAATATAAGTAGGTGTGAAATAAATTATACTACCGTATTACTGACTAAAGTTATTATATAGAGAATATGTGATTCGGTAATTATAGGTGGTAAAAGCATTTTTTTAGTATTTTTATTATATTAATTCATGAAACATACTTTTTATATGTAAGTATAAAGGCTTGGCTACAAGAATTACTGATGAATAAGAAATACATGTAAAATTATGTATTATTTTATATTACATATGAATTTGGTAGTACATTATAACATTTTATTCTGTTATCTAAAAAAATCATTCATATTTTTTTTCTGTGTAATGATTTATTTCCTTGTTATTATAGCATACAATTTAAGACAGTCTTTAGTTTGTCTGATTTCATACATAGGTTAGTTTTAAAAAATATGAAGATAATAAAAACTCATCATATCTTTTGCGCACGGATGTGTCGACTTATGTGGAGTCAGGAGAAAAATGAAAAATAGAAGATTAATGTGAGCTATAATCTAAATTCTCCCATCTCTGGGGCTGTTTTAATCGAAAAAAAAGATCTTTGTTTTTTAGAAATAATAATGGATTCATTACAGCTATGTGTGTTTATACATGATTTCACATACGTCTTCATAAGCCTTTTTTGCAACTATTTTAAAGACTTTCAATGTAATTTGTAATACATTTTATTCTAAAAAATGCAAACTTAAATTATAAATCTTGCTTAGCTAGAAATATAGAAGATTTAGGTATAGTACTCAAAATTAAAATAAAAAAATTCGTTAGAAGATGTAAAAATTTGAATTTAATTTTTGAAATAAAATTATAAAATAATGTTATAAAGTAAATCTAATAATGTTCGAACTCTAGTTTTAAAGTTATAAAAAAAAAGATTAAGAAAAATTACATATAATTGTTAATTTTATTTTATAATTCAAAGATGCGAAAAGGATATTTATTTGAAAATAATGCTTAGATTTTATTTCTTTTTATAATGAATCCAATAAGCGTGTTTTGTAGCCTCTTAACAAATGAAAATTAACTTTAATTATTAAATTTATTTTATGAATACAGACATGTATTTTTCTTAATTTGATGTGTTTTTTGTACCATTATCTATACGTAAATGTATAAAATAGCAAATTAATCAATAATTAAAAAAGAAAAAAATATGAATTAACAAATTACAAATGATATCTCTACTTATTGTGCGTAATTAATACAAGAAGTTTGACTTTTCCACTAATCAGCGATTAAATAATGTGATGGACATATAATTACCATATTCATTTTTAGACAGATTTTTCTTATTATTCAAAAAAATGTCCATATATATCAAAATTATATGATTCCAACTGTCATTTTTTATTAAAATTTAATCTCTTTTTGCTAAATAGCATTAAAAAAAAAAAGCCTCTACATTCTTTCTATGAAATAAAGACTTTTTTATGATAGCTTAGTTTAAACAGAAAAAAAAATTCTTAGCTATAAATCTATCCGTTTAAAAAAAAATTAAAAACTAATCAGATTTTGACATAAATATTTATCTATCTGGTTATTATTGTGAAAAAAAAATCAGCACATGAAACCAGAAGAAATTGATTGTGTATACAACACAATCTCAATCGTATCAAATAATACAAAGGTGTCTTTTTTTATGCAATAAAAATTTCGATATATTTGCAATAAACAATAAGAAAGTGTATTTTAAGATTCCACAGCATTGTTTCAGAAATTAATTGTGCAATAAATTTCTTAAAATTAAGCATTTACAATACAGAATAATTTCTAAGAAGAAAAGATACGTTTAAAAAAAAATGAATGTATCACACTTTCTTTGCAACAAATAAACTATGCCACTAATAATTAACTCTTAGGTAATCTAATATAGTTTTAAAAATATTTAATTACACAATGATCGTCTATAGCGTTTTATTCTATATAAATGGATTCTATAGACATTAATATATATATATTTTTTTCTATCGTAAAAGTATTATATATAGACAAACATATACCAAATTTTTCGAAAACAACTTTTAAGCTTCCATAAAATGTTTTTCTGATAATAAATAACATGTATACAAAAATTAATGAAACTCATTATATTATATTCATGGATGATAACTAACTAAAAATTCACTATGATTGAAGTCAATTTTCAATGTTATTAACAAAGCAATATGACACATAAAATAAATAAATAAATATTCATTCCATAAAAGTTCTATTAACAAATGAAAACGACATATCTTATATAAAAGATAAAGAAATATGGTAAACTACCAAAAAAACGTTTTATACAGCATATTACACATTTAAAGAGGTACCGAGCCTTTTCATCATAAAAAATCCTGTTTAACGAATTTGATTGGATTTTTAAGTATATTACATATAGTATAATTATGTTTGCAATGTATTCAATAAGAAATCTCAACAAATTATCATTATACAATGTTTTCTATGTGCAAAAGAATATAACCTTTGTACTGTATACATATGGTATCCAATGTCAGATATTTATAGAAATTAATAGAAAATAATTTACCTTTAAAAGAATATGTGCATATGAATAATTTATTGATTTTATTTTCTAAAAATAAATAAACTAGTGATTTTAATAAAACATAATAATTTATACAAAAATGCCATAGCTTGAATGTATGAATCTGAAAGAATCGTATTTACAATATATTAAATATAATAATGACCAAAGGAACTTTGTAATTGATTTTTCCGAATTGCGATCGTGCAACTCTGTTTTAACGAAATACCGTCCTAAAGAGCAACGAAACAACTAGAATTTCATAAATATTGCACAAAATTTTATTTTAAATCAATATGTACTCATAAACGTAATTATTCAATTCTTCATATCTTCAGTTGAATGCACCTTTCAAAAAAAATTATAAATTAAAATATGATATGTGGCATTTTTAATACATAATGTTGACGATATTTTTTAAATTTTAATACAGAGCTTAAAATTGCGAAATTTTTTACATTATAATATATTCATTAAATAAATTTTATACTCTATTAATTTCGCGAAATAATTTATTATTGCTGATTTTAAATTATAAACTATAATAGAAATAGCTAAGATGAAAAATTAAGTTTGCTTATATATAAATATTAAAGTTGGTTTCTTGTTATTTCAACTTTTTCTTTTCTTTATTTCTTCATATGAATTTTTATTATTTTAACTCTTCATAATTTGATTAGGTTTATACAATCGCATAAGAACTTCGTATTTTATCAATAAAATTATTCTTAGCTTTTCAGCTAAGTATTACTTTATGATACAGGTACAAACAATTCTAAATGACTTATAAAAATCGATTGTAACATATATAAGGATTTATGAAATTAATCTATTTTCGCAGTATGATTTTAGCTACATTTACTATTCATCTGACAATACCATTGATGAAACGACCAGCAAAAGATTGCATATAGATGACGAATTCAAGAATAAATTGCAACCGCCTATTTTAACTTACCTTTTAATCTGTATAAAATATAATAATTTATAACACATTAACCAACTCGGAAGAATTATTCTATCTGCTGCGTATTGATCTCGAAATTTGGCATTAATAGAAGTTAATCTGCGAACTGTACATTAAATTATTACCGTAAAACCATTTCACCGCATTATTAGCCCATTAAAATAAATCAAGAAAAAAATAACATTTTTCTTATATTTAGTTTTGGCTGATTGTCGTATTGCCGATATAAAATATTATGCGTAGTTTATGCCCTAAAATTGGAGGAAAAACCAATTAATAATGTAAATGAAAATTTTAAATTTCAATATAGGTTGAATATCTCTAAATAGACCAGATTCTTGATATATTCAAGATTTTTAATTCAAATTACATTTTCTTTTTGCAAAATAAACCATAAGATTGATTAATACCATTTGTAGAATGTTCTAACCATTTTATAAAAATATAAGAATCTGAAATAACAGATAGAAAACCCAAAAAGCATATATGATCTGAAAATTTGCTACTCATTATGGTTGGAAACATCAAGAAGGATGCTTGTAGTTTAGATTTACGTAAATTTCTATTTTAATATGTTGAAAATTTAGGAAGTGCCAAAACAATGTTTTCTATGTTATCAAATCACGAGCTAAATCTTACAAGTAATGGATAAAAATGTAAATATAGCCACTAATAAACGTCTACATTCTGATGCCATAATATATAAACCTAAAGAAGATATGATATAGAAAAATATTATATATAGTTTTTTTACGTGTGAGAAAAACGAATTTAATCAAAAAAGAAATCAAGTATTTTATTAAAAATAATAGAAAGCAGCTATTTTAACACTCTATATACAGATTTACATAGTTTATATCACCAAAAAAATATTTGCGTAATCATTATAAAATATTTTGTATTTAATAAAAAAATATATCTATAGAAAGCATATAAAAAAAAATTTTTTACACTGGTATACACACATCTTGATTGCATAATGAGCATGTAAATTCTTTAATATAGGAAATATTTGCTGATTTTTATGAATATATACATACCCAATATTCAGAACAGAACATTAAAACAACTAGACACATATTTTAAGTCCCGTATATTTATGTTAAAGATATTATTAGTACAAAGAAATTACATAATAACACAAAAATTTATTATTACGTAATTTTGGTCACATGAAAAAGTTAGATAATTGTAAATTTAAAATATAAGTATGCATTAGTTACTTAGAACACAAAAAATATCTTGCATTAATAAATTTTAGGTGTTTAAATTAAATATAATAGCTTTAGATAACATATTACAATATTTAAATTGATGCTAGCTGTGTTAATGCCTATCTTTATCTTCATAGTAATAATTTTTATAACTGTTTAACAAGTGTATTTTATGTACTTAATGGTTTAAAGAAAACGAAATTTATATATTACAAATATGAAAAAATTTTGTGCAGCTACAGCAAAATTTTAATAATGCAAACCATAAACACATTATTATACAATAAAATAAAAACGTCGTTTTAGTAATATGTGACCACATTGGTAATGTATAAAAAGAAATCAATATAAGTGGATTCTATAAAATTTTGGCAATGATTATTTGACCTCCTATAATCAATTTTCCCTCTAAAACCTTTTAGAATATTCTACTATCATGTTTTTATTTGGTATTTTTTATAAAAGATCAATTTATGCCCATATAATCATTAAATAAAATAAAAAGGCATAACTACGATGTTAACATGATCATAATTCATAGAATAATACAAGCATAAGTAAAATTATTTATTTTTAGGATTCTTTATATTTTTGTAAATTTTTACTTTTATAAGCTTTATATTATATTATTAGTCAATCAATATAAAATATATCCAGATCTCATATTAGGCTTTTTGTCGTATTACGTTTCTAGATATACAATATTTTATTGGAGAAATTAGAAAGGTGTATAGATAAATAAAATCAGTATAGGATTTAAAGTTAATTTGTCATTTTTTAACATATATTCAAAATTTTGCAGAAAAAATTATTTTATGATCATTCATAAATATGAAAAACTAGATATTGCATGATGAAATGATATGTAAAATTTGTTATATATTTTCTTTAAATACTTATTCACAATTGAATGAAATTCCAATTAAATTTATTGCTTTGTATAAAGTAAGTTCTAAGTATAAATTATTTTGTTGATTTAATGAGTTCGGTATGCAGATTACATGTATGATAATCTATGGGATCGATTTTATGGTATTTGGTAGAAATGGTGATTAATAAATCCTTAAACACCTTATAAGCACTAATTTATCTTTAGATAAACATTAACAAAATAGTTTCTAATTTTAACACGAATATATTCTATTTTGGTTTGAAAACTATAAAATATTGCAGTACAGCATCCAATATTTATTTATCAGACAATATTTAATATATTATTATGAACATTGGTAAAATCGCTATCTGCAATAATAAAAAGTAAATAACACAAAGATTCATATTTTCAAAATATTATTTCATATTATTTCTATGTTGCTTTAATCGATATATATTATAGAAAATTAATATTTTTTTAAAACTTAAAAAGTAGATACGTGATATTTTAGTGTACAAGTTTCTGATATCCTTATACGTATGAAGCCCATATCAATCATTTAGAATTATAGATTCCAATTTCTATTTTTGTTTCACATATATAAGATTTTTATTTGTTATAACTTAATCTAACAACCAGATCAGAAAATGAAAGTATAGATAGAGATCTGTAATATATTTTCCATCGTATAAAAGGAGAGATTTTAAATTATATCAAAATTTTCATATATTTTGTAACCTCAATCATTGTTAAAAGCGCACATAAAATCCGAAAAAAAGTTTTGGCATGGTTTTCATCATATCATAAACATTGAAGAACGTCTACTTTCCTTTTTTTCATGATAGCACAAAAGTTCTTGATATTCGAAAAAAATCGTATTATAAACAATTCAAATAAGCACATGAACATTTTTTGTGTTAAACACCAATGAATAAACCTAATAGTTGAGTGACTTTACTTTTTTTATTTGATATGTTACAAAATATTTTTCACCATTACAGATTTAAAAATTAGGTAAATTTATGAGATCTGCAGTATCACCAATTAAATTCTTGTAATTATCCCATTAAAAAAATTGGTTAGGAAAAAAAACTATTAATAAACTTCTTGATTGAAATTCTGTGCTTTATATGTCTTTTTTTTCTTTATTTTTTTTCCAACATATGATTTATTTTGATGACACAAATTTAACTATTCTTCTCATGGTTCATGCCTGTTTATTATCTATTGTAAGATGGAATATATTATTTATCCCGGTAGAAGGATCTTATTACTTGAATCACAGTACAAAGTCCCATATCAATTCATTACTAGTTAGAAGTTTATAAATATTGTATTTTATAAAATTTTAACTAGTTTCTATATTTTTAGAAAAAAACCATAGATAAAATTTCAGTCATAAATTTAAACAATAAATGTATGTATACTTTACTTTCATTAGATAAAATTAACATTAAAAAGGATGTTTTTTTTAGGAATTATATAGGAAATACTGATCAAACAGGATAGAAAAGATATTTTCTTGCATGATTTAAAACAAACATTTTTATGTTGATTAAAATAGGTATAATAAGCATATTAGCATCTAATGAACTTAATCTATGAAATAAAGGTGTATAAAATCACGAAAAATACAATAAGTTCTATATTCTATTCAAAAAATATATGTAATGACCCGTTCATAGTGTGGTTAAAAAATTACATATACAATATGTAACTGAGTTAAGAATCCCAGATGAAGTAGAATAACACATGCAAACTCTCATACTATACATGAAACTCGAACCGATATAATTTTGTTGAAGAAAGAGAGCTGACAAATATTATCAGGGGAAGGTGTTAAAAGATTCATTGAAGAGCTGTGAAATGGTTAAAGGGATGTACACAATGCAGTAGATAGGGTTCAAAAAAATAAGAAAAGCAGCACATAAATAAAAGAACATATTTACTTTCATAAAAATCAAGCATATCTCAATGAAGTTAGAATTAAATTGAGCAATTTTTATATTATAATGGTAATCTATCAATTTTATAATAATACAAAAATCAAAATAAATTTTAATTGGAATAATACCTTAATTAGGTCTAAATTTTGAAGAATAATTTTAGAAATTTTTCTCCAAGTTTAACTTGATTAATGTTACGTGGGCACATCATATCTATACTATCTACATTGTCTTCTTTCTTACATCTTCTTCCATTTTCTCTAGTTATGCGGGTCTATCAACTTAGGATTATATCTCGATGCTAATTTTTATACATGCTTCAGTTTAGTTTGTGAGTTCGAGTTCTTATGGGTACATTTTATTCATTTATTTCCAACATAACTAGTAATAAATCATAACTTGAATGATAGCGTATTTTGCAAAGAAACAAATAATTTTTTTTAAAATCGGATTAATGATTTATAAACTTTATAAAGCATTAGAATAATTATTTTTTTAGACGAGCCTTGAAGCTAATTTCAAAAAATGCAGGAAGAGTATGGATTTACATTTTTCACTAGGAAAATGGCTTTTTCGGATTCTAGTAGCTCCAGCTTATTTTTTTTATACGCAGAAAGACCAGAATTTTTACATTTCTTAAAATTATAATTGCCCAAATACAAAATGACACGAAAAAATTATTACTAAACGATTCAATAAATTAGATGATTTTAATTTATATGTTCCAAGATAAATTATAATATTTATAAGGTACGTAGATTATCTTTTTTTCGTAATGTAATCTATTTTTTTTAATTTAACAGCCTTAAATGTATAAAAATATGAATAAAAAGATAAAACAAATATTTTCATTTTATTACATCTAGAATTATTCATAATATTTATGTACAACTTTTCCTTATTTTAAAATTTAAGTTTCTTGGATGCATTTCAATAGTAAATTGGTATGGATAGTCATTTTATACAAGATCTGATAATTAGATTTGCAAACTACTGTTTTTTTTTCTGAATATAGCATAAAAAATATTTATATTTTCAATTTAACTGAAAAAAAACACAAAAAAGGAAATTTAATTGCTTATTTACAAAGTAAAACTTGCGAAAAAGATATATCTACAATTTCTTATAAGAAAGTACTTTATACACGTGAAGAAGTATAATCTTACCTTATATTATACCACTGTCGCCCACACTCGAATTATTTATTATAGATTATTATACAAGTTTTTTATCTAGATTGAAAAGGTTGAAATACTGTCACTTATTTAAAAGTAACTTTTATTGTATATTACTTATTTTCCTAACTGAACGATGATCGACCAATAAAAAGCTTCCTTATACAATGTTGATACCAAAAAAAATAAGAAAAAATTTTACTTACTGATGACTGTATAATAAAGAAAGAGTAGGATTCAACTATGGAATGTATGAACACGTAGGTATTGTCTTAAAAAACCTAAAAATAAATTCCGTTACATATGATATTCTATACAAGCATCGTTAAACCTCCGATACCTCCAATTGATATAATGCTTACAAAAACATCAAGTTTGAATCCTTTTTAAACTTCAAATCATCGTTAATGAATTTATGTCCTAAAATATTCTTTTTAAATCAAGAATATTTACACTTTAAATTTAAATAAAATATATATGCTAATATAATATATCATCATTTGTGCTAAACTTGTTTATTTTATTTGGATATTGCAATTAGATCAAATTAGATTGAATTTTAAATGGTAATATTATATTTATATAGAGTTTATTTTAACATTGTAAACTTATAACTTTATTATCCCAACACCAGGCTTAGGCTTATCATGCCCACCAGTATTTACAGTAGCCACAAAATAACGTATTATTTAACTAAATAGTTCTGGCTTAATTACCGGAAAAACAAATACTTTTCCATTATAAACAATAATAAGATTACCAACCATATAACGTGCATAAATTTTAACAATTCTTGGGTTTGTATTATTTATTCACACATGTTTGTTTACTCAATAGGCATTTCTTGATTAATGTAACTCCTATTGGTGAAAGACCACGCTTAATATGTCGTCTTCATATTGATAGAAGAAGATCTGAAAATTATATTATTGTATCTCTTCAAGATCGATTCATCGGTATCTGTATTTTCTAAATACCAGGCGTTGTTTATCCAAATTATTGACATTTTGGTTTGGGCTATGAAAAATAAAAAGTCTAGATTTGAATATCAAAATAAATTAACAAATATTTTAGTGATTAAACGACCATATATTACAGGTTACGCGTTTCATTTCCATATAAAACGTATGCTTAAATATTAAGCACGGATAACCCATTTTTATTTTGGTTATTATGTGAAGTATTATTAATAAGAGTTGAGATATAATTTATATTTTGAACACTGAGGATTTTAATTTAATCACAAGAAATCAATACAAAATTATATAATATTCTTTGAAAATTTGTTGCTAAAAACTTTCAAATAATTATTTTTCTGTTATATAATACACAACGAATAATCAAAGCATTAAATATAATCATAGAAAACATGGGCGATATTAAATATTAATCTTCGAAAAAAAGTAATGAAAACATTTAGGGAATTATTCTTATATTCATTTAATTTAAAGATAGAACAGATGTATATGAACATAATCATGTAAATATATATAGTTTTTACAAATAAAGTTGTAAAAAACCCAAAATAAACTTTCTTCATACCTATACGATGTATTATATGCAAAATCTATCTAATAAAACCACAGGAAATATAGTTAAAATCATATAATATAATATAAATATGTGGTAAAAAACCTTTATGCTAAGTTATTTATTTATTGGATATAATTTTATTCTTCGAACCATAAAAATTCAAGTATTCGCAGGATATAAATTACATGAATTGGATCTCATAATTTATCGCAATTTACACATTAAAATAATAAAGATCAAAAATTGTTGTATTATAAATATATGCCACTTAAAATCAACAAAATCCACAAATGCCCTACTAAAAATAAAATTGGTTCGCAAGTACCATAATTATTAGAATCCGAATGCTTTAAAATCACATAAAAAAATATTATTCCCATCAGAAGATATAACTGTTTATGACATAAAGTAACACCAAAAAAAGAGAATAACCGTATTTTACTTGCAAGAAGCCATGTATCTACATGTCATTTTCGACATATTTATTATCCAGAAAAGAAGAAACATTAGATTAGACACCAATACGTAACATAATACAGAATCTATAATAAAGAAGTATTTTAAGTTGATAGCCGAGATATATTCAAATCATAAATTTGAAAAATATATTAATCGATTTTATGCTAGGTTATATTTATCAGGGGCTAAACATTTTAAAAACGTTTATAACATTAAAAGAGGCCTATATTGTACTTACTATTCATTCAAATCCATAAAATATTTTTATGCATCTTGATTTACATAAAATTATTCTTCAAGTGTTGTAATTTATTCCACTTTTAATATTCATTTTGTTTCTACAGGTTCTACCTTATCATAGACATTTTTACCTGCGCTTTACTTTCATTATAAATCTGAGGCGTACATTAAATTTGTATTTGTGTATCTACGAAATTTTTCTCGTAGATTTGAAAAATCAACTATAGATTAGAAAAAAAGCAATTTCTATAGCCTATGTTAAAATTTGGAATAACAATATCTTATATTTTTACATATATATTTTATAGATATTTATTTTTATCGATTTATACAAATAGAAAAACAATCACCGTAAAACGAATCACAAAGTATTCACTGAAATCAAGATTCACAATAAAAATAATTCGAAATATTTATACACGAAGCCATATAATGGACAAAACACTATAAAATGTGATTTTTTTTGTCGTGATTTGCTATAGGTCGTATATTAAGAATCTAAGAAGTAATAAAAAGTACACTGTGAGAATAAAATCGAATAAAGGACTTGAATCGATAAGTCTTGAAAGAATATACATTGGAGTGATCTTAACAGAGATGTAAATTGGGAGTATTACGCTATTTCTGTGATTATATATAAATCAATGGTTTCGCTGAACAAAATAAAATATCACAAAATATCGTTGACATATGAATAAAAATTAGCTATGCATGCCATATTTAATAATAGATTTAGCAGAAAATGTGAATATTTAATGCTCATAAATTAAGCCATATCAAATAATGATATATATACGAATGTTTTTTTAAGCCAATATTAACATTGTTTCAATGTTTTTAAATATATGAATTATATCATAAAAATCATCTGGCTATAATAAAGATAATTTATTTTTTCAAAGCATAAAAAGTTAAGTTTATAAATATCTAGAGAAAATTTTAATGCGTTTTTGCGTCTTAAGGCCCCCAGGAGGGCTAAAAGTTGAAAACTTACAATCAGGGAAGCCTTTCTTAATCTAGTACCAAGATGTGTCACGCCTATCAATCATTTCAGCTTTGATAACAGAGCTGTAGAAAAGTTTAATTTACAGTAAAAAAAGTATGGTTAAAGAACTAACACAAAACAGAAACTTCTAAATCTATGATATAAACAGTATTTTATATAACATAGATATTTTTCTTGTTCTTTTACACTTATAATAAAGCGAAAGAAAGAGAATATTATATATATCTATTGTGATATTTGTGCATAAAGTTGACCTTTTAGCCTTTAAAATATTCATTATATAAATTCGTAAAATCACTATTTATAGAGCTTTAATAAAGTTTTAAATATTCTTCACATAAAGTAAATATTTGATTTACTACCGAAATCGATTTCTAGTTTATACTAAATATTTCAGTAGAATGTAAGTTTTCAATCAAACCACCAAACCAAGTATAATTAAAAACTCCTTTTTTGCACTATGATCCTCTACATTTTCTTAATCTTCTGTAAGATCAGACCGTGAACCTCTTGTGGACTAAGTATGCAATATCTTTTGTGGAATACAACAAACTTATAGGTCAGTTAAAATTAAATATTCATTGGTAAATTAACATTACTCAAATAAGACACATATTTTACATCCATTAGGAGATGGGTGTCCATATATATTATTTTATTGCCATAATTTATATCTGAAGCTTCTGGCAACGACTTTAGAAATCATCATAGAAGTTTTGAATTTTTAAATTAAATATTTAAAATATACAAAATAAAATAAAAGCTTAGAAATTCTTGAAACAAAATTATATTAGCCTATCAAACACCTTATTAATAAAAATAAAGTTGAAATCTTACATTAAATGATTCTTGGTGCATTTATTATTTTAAAATACAAAAAAAAACTTTGAAATACAATTTTTACGTAGCAAAATAAATACATTCTTGCACACGAATAAACCTAAAAAAACATCAAGAATAGTAAAAAAATATGATAAATAATTCTCTTTATCCTCAAATCCCCATTCATATTCTCAAATCTGTGTTAACTTACGTTTCAAAACAATCCTGGGGATTCGGGACTTGCTTATAATTGTATATTTTTAGACAAATAAAATAGTATTTAAACATAAACTATAAAATAATACTGCTTAAAACATAGTGAACGTGTATATATTCTAATATAGTGATATTAAAAGATTTAAGAATATCAGAAAAAATTTCAATAAGTTTTAAGATGCCTATTAACTTATCATTTTTAAAAACAAATCATTTAATTAATAACAACACTTCGATTGTATATTTTGAAATAATAAAAAAATTTTTAAGATGAAAAAGTGTAAAATAAAAGTGTGCACATTGAAAATCTGCTTTAGAATCAAATTTATTTTTATTGGATTTGATTTCTATCCTTTTAAATATATTTTTTTATTTATATCCCTCAAAATGCTTATTGCTATTACAAATCACCATAGTCGAATTATAGGAATCTGATTTTTATATAATATCACAAAATTTGACTTTTCCATCCTTTATTACACAAATTACCCGGTAAAAATATGCAGTCTTTTGATTTTTAAACAGAAAGAATTAATCGTATAGTAACGTTTGGATAGATATATATTCATATATGCAATATAGTGACGCAGTTGGTTTAGAAGCGCTTATATCAAAACTTGTGATCTAACTGCAAAGAATCATGGATTCATATAAATTTACTCAAAACGAGAAACAGCCGCGAGAATCCGGTCTATCAAAACTAGAAAGTACACCCTTAAAACGACTGATATCCGATTATAAATTGAAGATTGTTGTGCAAGACACCGAAAACTAGCAATTATTTAAATGAAAACCACTACTTTCAGCAAAGAACATGGATAAGTGGAGAGTGGTGGTGGTATCGTAATTAACCAGCGACGAAAACTAGATATAGTACCTTTCCCTTACAAAATAAAATCGAGTAGTAAAATACGGAGAATTTATGGCACTTCTAAATGTGAAGAACTACATGTTGGTTAATTAGATAATCAAAAATTTCTAAAAGTCATAAATGAAATCCTAAAATGAAGACATGCACGAGTAAATAATAAATAAAGTGAATTCGTCAGGAATTTCAAAATATAGGATTTTGGAATACTTCTAAGTATTGGATTACGCACTATCAAGAACTATAAAGACATTTGAAACAATAAATATTGAGATAGAAGATGAATTGAAAAAGAAGGTGAATATGAAGTATTAGAATTAAGTATCAGCCAAGTCTATTCCAATGAGCATTCTAAAGTTTTCACCGGACACCATTAAAAATCAAAATTAAATCTACCTATAAATTTCAATTTGTTTTATATCATCCATATCTGAAATATTTCGGGATTTTTCTCTGATTCACAAATAAAATTTATATAGCGACATGTCAAAAGATTTCAGTCGGGTGTCTTTGATTATTATCACCTATAAACATATTAATTTGTGCTTCTTAATATCCCCATTTTTTTTATTTTTTCTTTTCATTGACATATAAACAGCTTGAATTCTGGAACGCAAAAAGTTTTTTTATTATGAATCTATATGTTCATTCTTTCCCAATTTATAGATTAATTAAAAATAAAACGCTTTTTTTGGATTTTAAATATTATTATGATCACATAATTCTAAAAAATTATAGGTTTACTAATCTTTAGTACAACACAGATCTTTACTTTTCGTCTATATAAATAATAGACTAGCACGGTTTTTGTTTATACTACTTATAACAATAATTTAATTTAAGAATTTATTATTTTCACAGCATCCATAAATTACCCTAGTAAAATCTGAACAGCTGATAAAATCGTTTCTTCATGTTTTGCCTTAATATAATTAATTCTTTTTGAATCAATTTAAAGTAAAGCGAAGCGATTCTATCCTTTAAAAAGGATATTTATTCATGGTTACCATCAGATATCACATAAATATTTTTTAAAAATAATTATATTTATCGGAAAACCCAATTCTAAAAACATAAAGCGGCACGCTTAAAAGAAAAAAATTCATGATGTAAAAAACAAAATCCAATTCCTCTATTTTTTATATTGATGCAAGTATAAAACCTTTATTTTACATATTATCGGTAATTATAGTGTTATATTATAATTAATGTTTTAAAGAAGAGAATTAACGTAGGTCAAATAATAATATAGAAAATCGTAAAATAGTTTTAGAAACTCAAATAAGCATGATATAACAGAAAAAAAAAACCATAAAAGATCTTTAAAAATCAAAATACTACATATATAGCAAAATTATTTACTGTAATCATAGATTGTACTTAAATTTTTATAGCTGTGTAGATAAATACGTATCAAAAAACTGTATAAAACTTTATCCAATGATTTTAAATACATAAAAAAATATTTAGAAACGATTAAGAAACTATGCATCTGAGCATTAAACTTAATTGTTTTTTTCTTCATGTGTGGTATAATTTTTTTGGGTGCATTGTTGAAAATCAAAATTAGTGTATTTGAAAATTTTATTGCTCAATAGAATATATATTCAAGTTTATAGCCATTTCTAAATCATTATAAGAAAGAGCGTAGTTTGAGTCAGTTGATTATATTTCACACTATTTAATATAATTATTAAAATTCCTTATAGTTTTCCATAATGGCATATTTTTATATATGTTAAGAGAATAAATATATTGAGCTTAAGATAGTATATAATGTATTCTGTTTTATGCAACTCTTTTATAATTTTAAATTAGTAATTGCTTATGCTCTAAAAATTTTGAAAATTCTGAAAGATTATGTCAATTGTGAATACTTATTTTATATGATACGATGTGAATCTATTTTAAATTATTATTTTAATTGATGCATATTCGTTTACAAAAAAAAAATTAACAAGATTTTTTTACACATTTAGGAAATTTAAATTGATTTTTTAATATATATTTGATCATATGCAGTTTCTCTTTTTAAATGCATATGACTTAATATTATATGTTCTAATATAAAATATTTCTGCTATTTTATTTCGCAAAACACTGCAAACACGCAATTTAATACATAATATAAGTTTTTTGATAATATATTCGCCTCATTATATTTAAAAATTTGCTTTTTAAATAAAAATCATTGATCATTAACAGCACCATTAAACAGCATAAAAAATGACATGTCTACAATAAATAAAATATATCTGATGTACATAATTGAATTTTGAATTTTTATTATTTAATCTGTATCATAATTTTCGTTAATTCAAGAATAATTGTGGCAAATCGCTTCATTCAGAATTACCCATAGAATATTAATGACTTAATGGCATAAAATAAAATGTTGATAACAAAGATATTTATAAAAGCATCAATTGTTTTAATACTTTTCTTCGGATCTTGGGCACACTAAAGCTTTCTACTACCGAAAAATCAAATTTACACTAGGATTGATATAGAAACACCTTTTCGAATGTAATCTATTTTTTCTTTGAATTAAGAAAAGCAATTTTTTAGATACTTCATGTTTTTAAGTGAATCAATTTTATCTCGAAACAGATGCTGGACTACATATTAATAATCAATATGAATGTTATCCATGATACATAAGAAATTTAAATAAATCCAGGATGGAGAAATATGAATTTAAATAAAAAATTATAGAAAAATGCTTATATTTTTTTAAAAAAAATTTACTACGATTGATTGTGTAAATTCGTTCATATAATTATTGGATCTATCACAAAGAAATATTTACTATAAAACAAAATTTAAATCGCTTAATCGGTCTATAGAGAATGCAATTATGATATAATCTGCGTCAAGTTTTTGATCGTAAAGACATAATTTATTTTTTTCTTAATGTTGGGCGCATTTTCATAATAGAAATAGCAATAGTTTTATTTTTTTTGATTTAAATGTAGAACTGAATTACATAACCATTTTATGCAATCTTAGTGAAAATAAAAGAATTTTTATTAAAAACACAAAACTAGCCTGTTATTTATTTTTATTAACTCAACGAAAATATACCCAAGATTGAAAAGTAATCAAATATATTAGATTCAACTATAAATAAAATATGACTAATAAAATAAAAAAGAGTCACTGGACTTATAATTTTATTTAAAACTACACATATCATCATATTTTACATTTAAAATCTCGCATTAAGCTGTATATTACAAAAATCTTCAAAACTATGTAGCTAAAATACTAATAAAGTCTTTTTTTATTTGGTTATGCTAAAAAGTTCCGTTTCAAAATTAGCCCCTTAAACAAGCCAAAATGATTATACTAAGTTTGTTCAAAGTTTTTTTATTGCTTGGATTATAAAGTTGTTAAAAAAAATACAAAAATTTATGTAAAAATATGATTTTTATAGATTCTCAAATAAACAAAATACTAAATTTAATGTTTTTTAACATGTAAAATTACCTTTACCTTCATTACTACGACAAAATTAGCTATATGTATCACACCTAAACTAATATGATGATTTAATCTAATATTGTTATCTTATTTTTGTTTATTTATGTATTTTTACAAATATAGAATTTTTGATTTGTGTCAAGTGATGGTTAAAGAAGATTGTTCTAAAATTTAATAGTTATTGCTAAATTTAACGCTACAGAATTTTATCTATCATAGTCATCCACAAATATTTAATACAAAACAATAATAATATTTTTGTTTTTATAGTGATAGAATAAATTTATTGTTCAGATGTAAATTGATCCAAAGTAAGAACACTCATGATTAAGATAATAAATTAAATTTAATATATTACGCAAGTAATAGATTAAAAGTGATTTTTTAATATTGCTATACACAATATTGAATTTAAAATAAAAAAATAAAGAATTAATAAAAGGCAGAGAATGATATCTATTTTGAAATTTTCAATCATACTAATATATCTGATTTTGTGTAACAATTAAAATCTAAGCAATCTTAAGTTTTTTTTCTTGATATTCAATCTTACCATTGCTAGAAAAAAAAGCCAGATTTTTCTTTGTAAATTGCAGTAATGTAAATCTTCTAAACAGCCTATGTTTTTTTTTATGAGTAATTGATAAAAAGGTTTTATGAGTATATTCTAGCGAATAAAGACGGTTTAAATATGTTTCTGATGATAGCGTATTTTTATATTCGCAAATAAAAATGGGCAAGAAAATTATATTTTAGATTTCTATCACATAATATATTTTTTGAAGTATCATTTGTGCAGTCTCATGATACTATAATCCCACGAATCTAGATTTTAGGATTAGATTTCCCAAAGTATACATAGACATCAATTTTTATACAATCCAATAATTCTATTTGTACTTTAAATCATATTAAGGTTCGCACGATATAGAAGCGAAATTTTGTAGGATATCAAAGATCATTTTAAATCATTTTAAACATAAATAATATTTAAAAAATATAAAATCAAAGAAAATTTCATATTTATGATGTACAATCATTTTAAAACATAAGTGAAAGAAGCTTATTGAATTATGGAAGTATAATTCTTGTCGCAGAATGTTCAATTTATAAATTCATAAAGTAGATTATGCGCCTGGTATGAGAGGATCCCTTTTATGCAAAATAAATAAAAGTAATTGTATCTATATGTAATTAATATGTGAGTGAGATATAAAATTGTAAATTTAATATATTTATTATATTATAATCACAATTGACATGGCAAAGGCACATAAGCATACATTAATAATAATATAAAATGGATTTTTTCGTGGTCTAAAAAAAATTCATGTAATATTCAAAAATTGTATTTTTCACTTTTAATATTTGATTTTTAAAAAATATATCACTCTTTAAAGTCATTTTTGAGTTTTAAATATATCGATTGGTATATTGAAGTATTATCTATATTAAAATAATATAAAAAGTTGCAATTCTAGGAAAAAATATAATAAATAATTTTATAAATTTTTATATATCGTTATAGCGTAAATTTTATTCTATATGCGTGAGTTTGACTCAATAGTAATATTTTATATACTTTGTGTGATTATAGCTATATAAATAGCAAGAAGTAATCTCATATTATATATTAGAGATAAAATTTTTCCAAAAAAAATCTTTAAAAGCAAAACAATTTCATCTAAATCACTGCTTTTTTTATTTTCATCTAGGCTATATCTTCACTGTTTATAACATTATTTTGATCAAAAAATGCAAAAAAAACCTGAAATTCTTTATATTCATTTAAAACCCTTTATTTAGAATGGTTTGTTCTAGTAAAGCTATTTTCAAGATAGAATAATTATTAAATGATTTTTATTTGCATATAAAGTAACCCATTTACATTTAAAAATATACATTTATATATATAATTGGTGATTTGTGTTTTATGTGTTGTTTTTTACACTTTAAATCTAACTTTAAAACTGTTTCCAGATGTTTATTAACCTTAATTGTCTGTTTAGACGATGGTCTGTATGAAATTTGTATTTTAATCATGATTGCCAAATCCAGATTTTATAAACCGAATTATACTTTATAAAAACTGTATAAATACATGTAGAGAATCATTACATTTTTTTTATCTTATAAAATATTTAAAATGTGTTTTATATTATTTTATGGGAATTACATAATTATTATTGAATCAACGATAAAGATAATAATCCTTTATTTTTACTGTTATTGAATATAATGTTTTAAAAACATTAGCTTAAAAAATACAATATAATATACACATGAATTCCATATATCAAAACTAATCAAAAGATTTTTATTCCTTCTATCAATTTATGATTCATATTTGTTGGTGATAAAATTATTCCATAAGAATTAGATGTGCTTTTTGTGTTTTAAAAATATTTATTGTATTTTACATGTGTTTATGCGCACTTGAATTTATTATAACAGATTATAAAACATAGTCCACTCTGAATGTATCAGATTGCGTTATTTTATTATCTTCAAAATAGTTTTAAAATAATAGTCAAAGATTAAGAGACTAAAATTAAGATGGTCATAACTTTTTGTACAATATTTCCGAAAATAAATGATTTAGACGTAATATTCAAATAAAAGTAATTCCTAAGGTGCAAAGAATACAAGATTCAAAAACCCGGAATTTGCAAAATAATTACATTATATTTTTCTATATATTTTTAAATTTAAATTTTTGCTTAGTATTGTGAACCCATAGTAGATTTAAATAAAAAAATATACAGATTTAGCTATAATAAACAATTCCGTTAGAATTTTAATAGACCGGAAATGTAATGAGAATCTAAAAATAATTTTTTCATGCCATTTTTATTTTATAAAAGTATTTTTCCACTTACTCTGTAATCTAGCCAGAATTATTTTATTTGCAACATAAATAAAATAATATATGAATAATTAAAATATAAATTTATACGATATTTTTTTCATACAAAAGTGCCAAAATAAATTTCTATTTTATGTTTTAGTTTGGTATATATATAATTTGTCGAATATAAAATGTATAAAACATTTTAAAAGTTGTATTTTTGCACATGACAAAAAGTTCGCGACATTCCAATCAAAATACATGAGTTACACTAACATTTAAATATAAATGTGACGCAAAAAGATATAAAGTTTTATAATACACAGATATATTGATTTTATTCTTAAAACCTTAAAAATAAAAATTTAACAAATTTTATACTCATATGGTATCATTGTCTACAAATCTCTAAATATGTTTCTAAGAGATTTATCACGTAAAATATTAATAGAAAATCATTACAATTCAATGCGGTTTTTAGGCCGACAATACAGATAAAATATATGATTTCGAAATATCTTAGTGCCAAAAAAAAATTTCTCACCCAGAAACATCCTGAAAAAACATGAAATAAACCTTCAAATTCGAAAGCTACTTCTTATAATGATAGAATGGCATTGGCGTCACTAAAGAACATGTAAAATTTTATTTGAAATTTGTGCGCTTTGTAGATAAAATGGCTATAATAAATTTCAGTGGGTAAAATATATTAACTAAAAAAGGATGAACCACTGTGAAATATATAAAATCTAAGCAGATAAAGCTTCTTTAATTTTTATTGTCAGTAAATGTAACATTTTTTCTTGGAAGTCAGTTTTGACGGAATTTTTAGATATTTGTGCTAAAAAAACCAAAAACTTTTTTATATAAACGCTTTTTGTGTTTTGAATCGCATATAGACACAAATTTATGAATAATTTTGAAAGATTTTTTTTTATTTACTCACATAATTTTTTTTGAAATATAATTTAACTGGTTTCTAAGTGTATTAGAAGGCTTTAACATAGGAACTGTTTTATAATTTTATATATTTTTTTACCACAATAAAATGATTTCGGATGCTTATCTTGCGAAAAAAAAACATGATTGAAGGCAAACCAGTGCATATAAATCTTTTCAAAAAAATTTAATATTTAAAATATGTGAAAATATAAAAATATCTAACATACAGTGGAAATTGAGCTTTGATTTTTATTTCATATCAAATTCTTTAAAGATAGAAGTTCGACTATATATAACTATACAAAAAATGATCAGTTAAAAGATGAATACTTTATAATTGATATTTCAGCGTTGAATATTTGGTAAAAAAAATATGAATATCAAGTATCTTATGTTTCTTTTTATCTTGAGGTATGCGATTCAAAAAATTCAAATATAAAAAACAATTTAAAGGTACTACTCACATATTAATAAAAAAATATATATTTAAAGCCACGAAAGATTTCTAGAAGATCTAATAAATATAGTTACTATTTATTTTCCTTAAATTTAGGAACTTTCATGTTTATTTCGAAAAGAAAAAAACTTATGATTGAATGATGATTATTAAAAAAATAAGAAATTCTAGAAGTAAAAATGAATTTCTAAATGAAAATAAAATATATTACAGTAAGTAAAGATTTTTTATTATATATTCCAACCATAGGATTGATTTGCAAAAAAATAAAGCATTCGATGAAAACGGAGCATTAATCAATTTCGCATTTGATCAATATAGAAAAAGCTATGAATGTATTAATTTATTGAATAATTTTATTTTTATTGTCATATATAAGTTAATATATTGTGCTGGAAATAATAATGAGGCATAGAAACTTATGTTTTTTTATTATTAAAAAGTTGAATACTTTCTGGTTATACGATTTCTCAATTTTAAGTTTTTCAAGTCTAAAATTCTACTTAATAAATAATTTTTAACAAGGAAATTTTGTCATGAAACTATCATGATTGCATTGATATATATACCAGAAAAAATTTTTAAAATTTGTTTTTTTTATTGAATAATTATCCATTAGGCTTAAGCAGAGCCTATAAAAAACTCGACACTTACTAAATTATATTTATTGTTCGAAAGAGTCTTTTGAAGTAATGGATGATTGTTTTATAAAAAAGCAATAAATGAAAATAGAAGCAAAAGTTCCAAAATGCACAAGAAATGGTGTAATTCTTAGAATGGAACACCCAAATACCTTCGGATAATTAATAATATTATATTTGTTTTGGTTGATCTGTAAAATTGAAACTAGTTAGATTCTGGATTATAAAAGCAACAAAAGAAACAATTTAAAAAATTTATTAAATAACAAATGCATAATATATTATAATGCAATTACCAATGAGAATATTTCTAAAATTTCTTTATATTGGATTGCAAATAATCAATAGCTCTAATCTAATATTTCATCTCTTTTTTGCTCTGCAAAACTTGCTTAAAATTTATTAAATTTATTTATGATTCTACTTTATGATAAAAATTATATAAAATTTTTGAATTTCATGTTTAAGCAAAAATAATGTTCTATTAGCCGCAATGAAAAAATATATTAAATTTAGTTATGATTCTACTTTATGATAAAAATTATATAAAATTTTTGAATTTCATGTTTAAGCAAAAATAAGGTTCCATATGCCAAAATGATAAAATTTATATTTAAAAATTATATCAATTGGTTAGATTGTATATGATGTTTTATTTGCCCCTTAGTTATACAAAAGCGTCCAATGTAATCCTAGGATAAGATTTTTACAATGCTAGTTCATCATTTCTATCAGGCACATTGTATTTGTGTTCTTTTCTTTCCATATGTTCAGTCAAGATATTTTCATTTAATTTTTTTCTCGATCCTATTGTTTGTAGTTTGGCATTAGATTCAATTTGGATTTTTTGCATTGATGCTTTATATTTGTATTGATTATGCTTTAAACATTCAAAATATCACCATGCAATCTTCTTGTATTACTATGTTCCCTTACTTGTTGTTATCTTATTAATTCATGCTATAATCAAACTTTCATACAGTTTAAAGCCTTTAATTCGTATATAAATTATATAAAACAGAAACTATTATTTATTGTGCGCAACATGTACGCGTAAATTTGGAAGAAATCAGAATATTGTTTACCCTTATCATAAACAAAATTTTTTCTACAAACACATTTTCATTTTTTTCTAATTCATAGGTATAATGTGAATTATTAAAAAAATAACATGTTTGCAATTAAACAATTAATTAAAATTCCAGATCCTATTGCTGTTTTATTTTATTTATATGGATATCTTAATGAAATTGTTTTCAATAAAAACAATTATTTATATGATAAACGTTGACATGTTTCACATATCTTAAAAAACTTACACATAAGCACGATAAAGCTTTATAACGTATTTATTTTCTTATAAATTGATTATTATCTTGGTGTGCATACATTGAAATGCCCATGATTATAGTTATAGTCTGTATGTTCATTCCTTCTTGGCCCAATTGGTTGTATATAGTAGCATATATTAAATATCAAAAGTTGGTGATTGGAATCTAATCTTATATTAATAATTTTTATGGCATTTTTAGTGACGTAGTAAACACAATCCTATTCTATAATTTAAGGCTAAATCTAGTATTTGAAAATACCTGTACATGTTCTGTTAATTATATGTTGAAATTTCTCTTCACCCCATTGCCATAGATATTTTACATGTTAAATTACGGATAAGCTGTACGCTTAATTTGCAGCCAAAATATTTTCAACCAGATACCATTCGATAGCCACATAATACCTTTAATACATATTTCAATATTCATTTTTAAACTCTTTCATAAACGAAATGATCAAACCAGTCTTCAAGCAACCTTTTGCAATATAAAATTTAATTCTCTTGATAAAAATGGACAAAATCTTTTTCTGATGTTTTCATTTTTATTTTTTATATAATAATTGAAATTAAATTTACTCATTTTATCGATTTATTTTATTTAGTTATTTAATGTTTTAAAAAAACGAAAATACATATTCGGTTTAAATTTTCCTCGATTAAATATTAAAGTCTGATAAACGCGTAAATAAAATATTTGAATAATATGATTCTGATTATGTTTAACCATTAAAAAAACCATAATAAAGCTAATTCAATTATCTGATAGGTTTTTGTTATGTTTAACAATAAAAACTTGAGTATAATAAGATATACTGATAATATAGAAGTTGAAAACATATAGTATTTTTTTTATCCTCAATTTTTATTTATTATATCTTTTTTCTGGTTAGAATACATAAAATATTTGAGAGTTAAGGACCTTTGGTTGTGTTTAAGAATTTTTATACAGATAGAGAACAACATGATGTTTTATGATGTTATTTAGTAATATATGTATTTTTTCAGTTAGAATTATAGTTTACATGGAATAACATTTCATTGTCTACATTAAGTTAGATTTAATTTTTTTATAAATAATAATAAAAAGAACAAAAAAATCTTGAACTAGATATAATAATATCAATAAAACTTGACTAAACTTATATTTGTTTTTTCACTATCATCCATATTTTATGCTCGGATATAGAACATATTATAAACTAAAAAGAGAATTTTATAGTTTTTCTTAGCATTTAATATTTATATTATTATCTTTGTATCAATTTTCATTTTAAAAAATTTATTTTGCAAAACCTATCCTTATTTCAGCCTCAATATATTTCTTTGTGTCATAAAACATAATTTGTATTATATTAATATCATTTGTTTTTGAAGATATATTTTATATTTAGCCAACATTATTTTTTACAATCCAAATTAAAAGCGAATCTTTGTTTTGCTCTGTCTTTTATATGTTAACTCCCTTGAATATTATATATTTACACAATATAAGACATTAATTTTTGTAAAAATTCGTTTTTTTATATATTATTAGTCTTAACTATTGTTCGAGTTTTGAATTATTCTTAGTTATAAAATCAAGATTCTTTCGCATTTTTAATAGCCTTTGATATCTAAAAACAATTGATTCTACAATGATATATTAAAAATAAAGAAAATTTGTGATAATCACAAAAGCATGACAGTATTAATATCGATGTTGATATTTTACTTGCCAATTTTTCTGTTCTTTTACTATAAATTCTTATAGATATCAATAACAATTATAGTTATAAGTGAGCAGATTCGCTGCACAGAAACACTTGCCTTATATAATAATGCTTTGTAACCAAAAAAAAGTTCCAAAGGACCGTTTCCATAATAAAGTTTTGTTTTAAGCAGGATCGCATCAAGATTTATCAACCAATCGCTGTGTTTATAGTCTGAATGTGGTATCGTAAGATATTCCATTAAAAAATCATTTCATATACTCATGATTATAATCTATGGATAAATAAATCGTTCAAAGTATTATATCAACATTAAAAAATATTAGTTTGTATAAAAGCAAATCTTTGGACATAGCATATATTGATATGCGACTAAATACTAAATAGGAAGAAAATTAATTGAGAAAGTTTCGAACATTATGCTGGTAATTTTGAACTATAAATCTTATTATATCATACTAAGATTTTTTATATATCTATTTTACTAGATTTTTACAAAATAATATTAGTCAATCTTTGAATTTATAATTACATAAATTTTATATGGATTCTGATACCAGATAATGCATTGCTATATGAATTTTATACAAAAATGGTTTTTAATATAGAGTAAGTCATTTTAGGACACGATTAAATAAAATATAAGATTTTAATAACACTAAGTTTTAAATTTTATATACATATTCAAAAAATAAGGGATCTTAAAACGAGAATAAACATTTACAAACGCAAAATCCCAATTCTGAAAGTAGCATTTTTTTATTGATTGCTTGTGAAATTTTTGAATGTAAAATTTGTTTATTTTAATGTTCAATTACAAATTTGTAGTTAATTATAATTTTATAACAAAAAAATAGCCATATATTATATATTATTTTTGTATCATATGAAGATTTTCTGATTTTCAAAGTTAGTATATTTGTGTTGCATTACTGTAATATAATATCCTATCTTATGTTTAGATTGCAAAAACTAGAAATGCTGAATTCGATAAATTACAGGTAATGAAAAATAAAAAGCTTAAAATAATACTTCGTTTATTGTATTTTATATATATTTTTTATCTTCTTAATTAAATTTGTTTTAGGTGACTCAGTAGAAATTTAGATATTTTTCGTCATATGTGGATTTTAAAATGGGTAAGAAATATGTTGTTCATAATATTAATTAAACACATAATATTTACTTGAACACCAATGCATCAAAAAATATTTATAAACTATTTAAATATGTTGTTTTTATCAATTCCTAATGTTTAAAACAGTTTTACTTGTTGTATCAAATGTATTATTTTCTTTTCTTCTAAATAAGTTTATGCACTCGATGAAGAAAAATTTTTCTTGATTTATTCAGTCTGATTGTACAAAAGTATATTATTTGGCTCTGAAAAGATTTAAAAAATGTATTATACTAAAAACTAGAAATTCATCTATTAAAGCGGCTTTATAAAATAAATAATATTACACTGCATAAAATTCTTCTTAAAAAAAGTTGATTTTTATGACAAATCTACATAGAAAAAAGATAAAAGAGCTTTTCTAAATACAAAATAAGCCATGCTAAATAAAAAGAAAATTTGCAAATATTTTCTAAAAGAAATAGATAGACAGATATAACCATTGAAATATGTTTTTTTGTGAAACAAGCATACCATTAAAGAAAATAATATATTAGTTTAATTAATCACTAAAGAAATAATTTTTGTATGATAAATTTTTGATTTTGGAAACTCTTCTTTTCTTTGATTTATATTATTTTTTATCCAGAATAATTTTAATCTAAAATAATTTAAATAATCATTAAATCAAAAAAATACAAGATAAAAAGAGTTATAAGTATATCAATATAAAAACATGATGTATTCAAAAAAAAATTTTTTATAGTTTAAAGGAAAATATTATTCTTAAAAGTTTTTCTATGTTTCGACAATTTTTTATGCTTTGCACATATGAAATTTGTATAAATTTATATGTAAGATCAGGTAAAAAATATTTTTACTTTTCTTACTTTTTATTTATATATTGGTATTTTTTGAAGATATGTTTATGTTTTTGATTAAATGTGTAATTTTGATTCTAAGAATTCGATGAGCTAAATAGTGTATTGACCATATAAATTCATATTTTATAATAATAATAAAATTAATCATTTTTTGATGTCTAAAAATTCTATAATTAGAAAATAACACAGTCAATGATTCTGAATATATATCGTAATTTGATTAAAAGGTTCGCATAGCTTGCAAACTAAACATAATAATTATATTGAAACCATGTTAACACAAATTAAATTTATAAATGATTCAAAATATTTTTATTTATTTTTTATTGCATGGATCTATAAAAAAAATTTATATAAATGGTCAAAAGTTAAGTAAGACAAATTAACTATCTATACTTTTAAATAGACTTATAGAAAGTAATTGATATGTATTTTATATATGGCCCAATATCCATATTTTTGTGGTAATTTTATATCTGAGCTATAAATTATAGAATTTCCATATTAATTCATGCAGTACCCTAATTATAGGTAAAAGTCATGTTTTTTATATGTATGAAAACGTATTAGGTTTATGTATATAAACCTTAATTCCGTTTTAAAATATTTTTCAAATAAAATATGGGATCATCAAAATAGCGATCTTCTTGTATAAATCTAAGAAATGGCGATAATAGTTAATCTGAATTATTTTGCTTATTGCCATATATAGTCAATTGTCTATTTATAAAGCATCATTTTTTCTTTTACATTGAATAAAAAGATTTTTTTGACCCTTTATTTGAATACATGTGTGATTTACTCAACAAATTAGCTTAAAAAACTTTATAATGAATTATTGATCTACAAATATGCGTAAAATATCTTTTTTTAATAGAATCTTATATACTTACCCAAAATTTATATGACTTAAATCTCTTTTATACTACAGTTTTGATATTTAATTTTTTGCATCGATCTAATTTATATAATCCTATGGGACATAAATGGTAAAAAAAATTTAAAAATTTGTTTAGTTTAATTTTTATATTCACGACGTTCAATCTACAATCTCTATATATTGTAAGAATGTATTGGCATGCTTTGATTATATTACTAATAATTAAAAATCTAAAATATTATGTATTTATGCATTTTAGTTTTATATAACTTCAAAAATACAATTTTATTAGTTGAAATAGCTTTTTAATATAAGAAAAATATGCAACAGGCTATAATCTTTTTTTATTACAGCTTCTCTAAAAAAATACATCCCTTATTTTATACTATTTAAAATAAAATCAACTTGCTTTACGCATCTTCTTATATTAATTATTATAGTTTGAAAATAGCTACATAATTTAAAAAGACCACTCTTTTTTAAATTACATATTCAAGATTGGAATTATATATTTCTATACTATATCTTTTATTCACAATGCCATATATTATACTATTCACTATAATCGCTATAATTGCCTAACTTTCTATGCATATTAACAAATAAAATATGCTTAATGGCATTAAATTACTCGGTTTAAAGATTTTACTCCGTTTTATCTAGAGAAAGACCCTTCACACTCAAATTAGAACTCGCATCTTTATTCATATTGAATTTATACGTAAAATTACAAAGTTTTATATTGTATTTACATGTAATTTTGTAATTTCATATGCGTAAATGATTCAATAAAAATCGGACTATTAGGATTCTTGTTCTTATTACACTTATCTTAGCCAATATACCAATGACAAAAAAACAAATAACTGATTTCCAAATAAATACTATGTAAATCATTGACAAAAAGGAACATTGAACCTGATTATAATATGAATTGAAGCTTCATATTATCTAAGTTATGCACAGTATATAAAAAATAAATATAAATTGACTTTTTACACCAAACAAAAGAAAAACCGGATTTCTGGCGCATTTTGTCATATATAGTATTAAATTATAGAAACCATGCTGGCCGTTTATCTTCATCAAGATCTTTGTTTCTTTAAATTAACTGATAATATAAAAATGTTCATGTTTTTTTTATTTACCGCTACTTCATGAACATAGAACCAAAGATCCATCCATGGCAAGCGATGAATGCGTTATAAAATATTTATAATGTGACTAATGTATTTAAAGAAGAAAAAATACCGATTTCACAGAATAATGCGCAAATTATCAGCATTTAGATATATAAATTACTATAATGGATAAAAGGGAACACTATTAATAAATTACACCAAAAATACAAAATACATAGATAAAACCATAAAACATTTTTTTTTTGCATATACATCTATAAATAGTTCATAAATATTTATATTTAGTATAATTTAACGCTAAATTTTTGTTTTGCATATTTAATACAAAATTAAAGCATAAAAAAATATATTTTTTAAACCTTAAAAAAACAATGCTTTTTAATGAAATTTATTTACAAAATGTCTCTTTAGAAGATGGATTTTTATAAATTTAGGATTGAAAATAATAAAAAGATGTTTTTGAGATAAAATATTCAATCGTTTTTAAAAAATTACATTTTCTTTTATAAAAAAAATTCAGAAGATTTTAAGTGACATTTGAGAAATAAAAAAAATCATTTTTAATTTATACAATAGTTGCATATGTAAGATATTTAAAATGCTCATCATATTTTACAAGATCAATAGTACAAAAAATCGCATCTGGTGATGAGAAAGAATTAAATTCGATCGGACCTAAATTAAATCAGATCCGTGTTGGTTGTTTTGATTTTTATAAGAGAAAAATAAAAGGAAAGAATCTAATTGATTCATTGAAGAAAGATTAGAGCTATGAATATTGTTTCGTGTTCTCTAAAATTGATGGTTCTGCAATAAAATCGGGAAGGTCTTTTTTTTGTGAAAGATTATAAGGTTTTCTTGCCTTTAAGTTGTTGACATTAGAGTCAGATCCATAAAGTTATAATATGCACGTTTGAAGTTCTTACGAAAATTTCATCTGAAAGTTCATTGTTTAATTTAGAAACCTTCTTTGGCTCAAAATAAATAAATATATAAGGTATTTTATAAAAGAATACCATTATATAATTGCATATCGTTGTTTAACTGGTAATGGTCAGATATTTTATTACATAGAAATGTTAAATGAAAAAAAATGCTTACACGCGAACTTTTGTACATAAAAAAAATAGTATTTCAAAACAATTAAACCAGAATATTATGATGCCTATAGGTTTTTATTGTGGTTTTATAAATAGATAATTTAAATTTTGAACCAAAAGCTATAGATAGAAGATATATAATTACAAAAAAAATTGAAATCTTATTAGATCATCGGTTGGTTTTCTAATATCTATCCAAGTATTATCAATGACTTAAGTTCAAATCTGAAATTAAAATATGAATAAATAAAAACGTTACATATACACAGATAGTAATCATAGAAGATCGAATAATATTCCCATTATATATCAATCTAGAATAATAACAAAATCTATGTATTTTTATCTTAAAAAATAAATATGATGTAAATAAAAAAAGGAATAAATATTTTAAATAAAAAAATAATAATCAATTATAGATTGTTTAATTTATGAAAAATTTGATTGGTATATTATTTATTTTTTTTAGAAATAAATCATGGGTTCGATGTATTTTAAGAGTATTAACAGTCCCCAATATACATTAATATTTGCAATCTAATGCTAAGAAATTGATGTAGACAGTATGCGGCAAAAAGGAAATATTTTCTCAAATAAAAACGCATTAATCATGTTTCAAACTTCGAAATAAAATAATAAAAGAAATTTTTCCAAAAATTATGTAATAAATATCTAGATACTAGATAAAAACAAAATAGTACTAATTTGCATTTTTCTATAATAATATTACTTATTTGTGTGTCAATTAAACATAAAGACTGCATATGTAAATAAAATTTTCTAATTCAAACTCCACCATTAATATCAATTAAGTTTGACATTATTTATATGATAATATTCAATTACATAGTTAAATATGTATCTAATAAAAGCTTCAAAATAGATTTTACATCCTTCTTCGATAATATAGATAAGCGACTTTTTTAAAATGCTACAAACACTGAGATATATTTTATTTGCCTTATTCAACAATAACTGGCTATCCAAGCAATAAAGATTTTTCATCTAGAGAAAAAAATTATATCTGGAAATTTAAACATAAACATCAATATTGAAATATATTTAATTTTTTTTGAACAAATTTCCTTTATATTTGAAATCATTGTAAATAAAATCATTTTATAAATCTTTATATAAACGCCAAGAGATAAATAAAATTAACAAGAATAAAAGAGATACACTTATATTTCTAACTAAAAAATTTATATATAATATATTTAAATAATTTTTTTTCTTTGTGATTTATTCTAATTACCTAAAAGGATACATAATGGATCCGGATCTATTTTAAGTTAATCATAATTTTCTGATTTTATAGACGTGTACTCTTTTTTTGGTTTTAAATATATTTTTCATGTTTAATTGAATACTTAACTCTAAAAAAATCATCTAATCTCTATATTTATGCCCGAATCGTGATAAAATAAACTAACAAATTTATATTGATCGTATTATTAGTCATTGATCGAAATATTTATCCATATAAGAATAATTTTATATAGTTTGATTTATAATGTGTATATGCTCAAAGAAAATTTAACTATTAGAATCAAAAATTCCGGCAAAAGAATTTACAAAAATTAACTTTTTATGTTTTTATTATAGAACACAGAAAATAATATTGTGACACATATAAAAAATTCAATGCAAAAATGCACAAAAAATTACAAAATAAATTATAAGGTAAAAAAATTGTATGTGCCAAGCTTCATAAATATAGTATATCGATGTAAATCATTTCGAATAAAATGATGTAAAAATTATCTACGAACTTGGAGTTTTTATTTTAGTTTTTATCTGTTCGTATTAGTATATAAGATGACTGCAATATAGCATATATGCCAAAAATATTAATTATTTTTGCTTTTTTATTATAGATTTATACCTCTAAAAGTGGAAAATAAAATATTAGAATACAAGTTGAATAGACCAGAAATATCATAAAATACTACATATCTTGATCTTTTGAACAAAAAATTGGATTTATATTGTCGAAGCGATTAATTCCAGTAAAAATTTTTATATATTTGCAGTTTTTATCTACAGGTAAATTTCCTTCTTTTTATGAATCCCATCTACTGAGACGTAGGGAGCCCATTAAAAAATATTGCACAGCTCCTTAATGCATCAAATGATACCTTCCCCTGATCTTTTTTCACAAAATTTGTTTTCTGCTGTCAAAATATACGGATTCAAGTCTCCTGAAAAGTGCGAATTTTTATAGATATGATGGATTTAATCATGATTTATAGCATATAGAAACAAGTTAAATGTAATTTACATTATGTATCGACTATTAAGATAAAGCAGTCAACCAAACGAATCATTATGACCATTTCATTAATGAATACCAAATAAAAATAGGTTTTCTATGCCTTACTGTTATATTATAAGCGCAAAAGATTCATTTTGTTGCCTTTCTTATCATAAATTTTTATATTTTGTTTATACTCTTCTTCACTATAATGTATTTATAATTTAATATGAAGTTTCAATTATTACTATAATAAAATATATTTTTTGTATTTATTGTGTGCTCTATAAATGCTACTTGTTTAATGTTATAAATAAGTTTTCAAGTTACGGACTACTTATTATCAATATTTTCGCGTATCAAAAGTTTGCTTAAAAGAACACTTATGTGTTCAAATATACATGGGTTTATAATATAATGAAAATATTGATGGTTTATTATAGTTTTTATATGATTTATTCTTACGTCAATATCTGTTTTAAGATGTGTATCTATCATAGTTTTGTTCGATTATTTTCAATACTACAGACTTCTATAATTTTTAATCATTAGATCCTAAATTTATGTTTGATTTGCACAAAACTACCAGAAATCGAATCCTATGCTTATTTTAAATTAAATAAAAACTGACCATGAATATTTTACCAACGCACTCAAAATAAGGAGGAATAAAGATGACAAATAGGCGAGTGTATAGATGAAACAATAGCTGAATTAAATACGACTACTATTATAAGTGTGATATAAAACCTCAATACGTCGTTTGCTCATATTATCAAACGAGACATGTATTACGTCATGTTTAACAGAAGATAGGAGGGATCAATAGATTCATGTGATGCACATCTAAATCCCAAAAATGTTCCTAAAAAGGCCGTAAATTTACTGACGTTATTTTTGGAGGTAAAAATGTTATTTAGATGTGCAAAACAAGCATTATCCATTTAAATCATTAGCATCAAATTTTGAAGACAATGATTGATACATAGAGAATAGTCATATATTTTTATAAGAAATAGAAGCAAGAAAAGCTCGAGATATATATAAAAATATGACAAACGTATTTAGTGATCCTAAGAAATCCATAAAAAAATCCAATAACTTATATTAATATTATAAAGTTTATGTATTCAATTATAGTTTTATATACTTATGTGTTATTGTTAGAGTGTCACAAGTTCTTCAGCCAAGCTACTTTTTTGGTTAGCAAATACAGTAAAAATTAAAAACTAAAAATATTGCAAAATAAAGATAAAAAAGCATGAAGAAAATATATACCAAAATCAAAAACATCATATGCAAAGATTTCAAGAAAATATATTAAGAATGAATATAAAGAAAAACTATAACGCTGACTACCATATCCAAGATAAAAAAAAGTGAATACATGCTAAAAATGCAGAGAGGAGAATATTTGAAAGGTAAATTAAACATTTTATCTTTTTTTTTATTTTTTTTTATCAATTTAATCTATCATTTTAACATCTGAATATTTTACAACTTGACAGATGAAACTCAACTAGAGGTAAGGCAAAAGTAAATATAAAGTCGAAATTTTGCCAGAATTGTCTAATAAAACAAACAACTAGGCAAGATAATAAATCACGGCATAATTGCTCTACAATTAATATGTTTACAAATAGCTGCAACACAAAACAAATTCTTTGGAAATATTTAAACAATTTATAAAGCTTTAAGACACCTTTGAAACGATATATATAAATAATTCTGATAGAAAATAACATAAACTCTTCGTTGATACCCATTTAGCTATATGTATTGACATAAAAATGATGTGTAATTTTACCGGTTATATTCCGGCATATTTTTTCTATTTTAATATCTTTATAAATTTAGTCTAATTCATGTGCGCCAACTACTTGAAAAAAAGTAAAAGCGGTTACTATTATCTAGCAATTTATCGAAGACCTTTTGAGTCTTTTTTAGTCTTTTCACATCATAATAAATAAAGTGTAAAAATCCTACGTATAAAAACATGAAACAACGAGTTTAAACAGAGATCAGCAGATGAAAAATATAAAATTTAGAAAACAACGCATAAAAAGAGCATTATTTGTTTTTTTTGTTGGTGAATAGCATCGCACTTATTGCAAATTTTACTTATATAAGCCATACAAAATGTGAATTGCGTACTATAAGATACAGTAAAATAATGAATGATTACAAACTGTAGGATTTCAAAGGTCCAGTGTATTTTACATATGATCTCTGGTAAATATAATGTCAAAATTCAAAGACAATTAGAAAGCATTACACATGAAATAATAGAGTAGTAACCTGAAAATTTATGGTTTATTTCGTAAATAATAATTCGCAACTAATATATAACCGGCTTGTTATTTCTAAGAATAATAACACGAAAAAGCTTATCATAATTTTTAAATCAAAATAGCAGTGATTAAAACGCCACGAATGTCAAAAGAATTACCATCGAGACTATTTTCTATGCATATTTATAATGTTTATATACGAGCACAGCATAAATATGCCATCTCGCGCAATGAATTTAATATTTTAAGTATACATCACATTTTTTTTGTAGGACTATTTCTTTTTTTTATATGAAAAACAGATTTTTATTCTTTCCTTGTATCATCAGTTCGTGCTCATTCTGTAATTTTGCAATATTATAAAAAAATCAAGGTTTTGACAGAATGATTAAACTTTCGATCGAATGGGCTGATCCATTTTACTAAAAAAAGATAAAATATGTTCTTTAAGCACAAAGATCTTTGTAAAAATACGCTTTTCCAATAGCCAAAAAATTTGGAATGAGAATTAATAATAATAAAGCAGGTAAATTACTCTGATTCCAGCATATTTTTGACTTGACGATGCCAAGTCGCGCTTGTTATAAAAAAATTACGAATTTATAAGCGTTCCATATAGTATACTTAAAATACGTAGTCTTAGCACCAAAATGTTGTAGATTCTATATCCATTGTTATTCAATAGATTAGGATTCTTTTTTTTGACCGATTCATAAATCCTCCTAGTTTGCCTTATATTGCACGTGCTCCATCAGTACAATTACTTACTAAATATCATAAGCTTACATGCAATATTCTACGTTATTCTGCTAGCTTTTGAATAAATATATTATATTTTTCTACATGCTAATGTTCCTAATGCCGATAAATATTCATAACAGTGTAAGTCTTGATCAATCAATGCGAATAAAATAAGAACCAGAGTTTAATCGTTTTATCTGTCAGATCATCGACAGTAATGGAAAAAAGGTATAAACATATTTTAATAAAAACAAAAGCTTCTTATAGATTAACTGGCATTTCATTTTGCCTTTTGGTGATGGTTTTTCTTGATAATTTTTAGTACTAGTTTTGTAACTCAATCGGGATCAATGCAATATACCTTTTTAATTATGCATTCCCAGATTAGCTCGACATCGCTATATAGAATTATTAGTCTTAGTTATAGACAAGCTAGTCAGATAATTGCTTCTGTAGACCTTTAAATATATTAAACAAAGTACATAAGTAGCTTGATTTATTTTTGTTTGTCTTCCTTTTATTTAAACAGCTTCTTTTTACGAGATTTTCTTACCAACGCAGAGTACTATTGTTCTCTGGCAGAAGCACAATATATTTGCATTTTGCTTCTATAACATAGTTAAATATTACCGATATCAAGTGCCATCTTATATTTTGCAGCAACGAAAAAAAAGCATGTTCCCAAATATCGTTATGATTGTATATTTTTTTTTAAATGTCTATGAAAATAACTTACATAAATTAATGTAAATATAAAAAGCTCATGAGACCACAAAAATTGCCTCTGGGGCCATTTGTACCCAAAAGACCCTTGATTGCCCACACCCGGTTTTTTTGATAAAATTATAAATTACTATGGATCTATTATTACGAGAACATGAAAACTAGGAATATTGATTTTAAATTATAGGCTCAATATTAATTTCATAATTTTTTTTTTGCTATGCTTTAATTAAACAGATAAACTGATATTGCAAAAATTGTATTAATATTGTAAAACTAGGTTTTTTATTCAAAGAATAAAATCTCTTAAAAGCATTTATTCGATTGAAAAATTTTTGCGGTTTTAGGTTCGATAAATAATAAGTTTTTTGCAACACTATGCTTTTTGTAAAAATTAAAGTTTTTGCTTCTCTGTTCCAGTTTTTTATATGCTTAATTGATGTGAATATAATTTGATTTTAGTGGATTCACATTATAGAAAAAAACAGAAAAAAATTAATATAAAACAACGCCTTAACATAGTCTAAAATGTTTTATGATAAAAAAGCAAAAAATTATATGCAAAACGACTGAAATCCATTTATATTTATAAAATTTGTATATCTAACTATAAAAAAGCATAAATTATTCAAAGCATATCTGCAAAAAAATTTAGAATGTATACTGGATTTTTTCTTCGAATTGTTAAATGCAAAACAGAATATATTTAGTGCCATACACAAAGTTTAACGTGAGGAAAAGGGTATAAAAAAATATGTTCAGGGTATATGAATTAAAAAAATTTCAAGTTTAAAGTCACATAAACACGTTTATTAGCGATCAATTTAGCTAATATAAAATTAATGTGTTATATTTTACACTCTCATAAAAGGCAAAAGGTGATAAAGTCTTTAAAACCATCAATTAATTCTTTGAAAAGAAAATAAAATTGAAAAGAAATTGATTTATGGTTAATCCTTATTTTATGGTGTTAATTTAAATAAATTAAGCTATATTTATTCTCTAAAAGCATTTTCATTATCTTTTACAATTATTATATATATTTTTTTAGTTATATTTCGTTTCTATTGTATCTAAGATATTAGAGTGTTTGACGATCATATAAAAATAATTTCGCCAAAAAACAATGTTTTAAAACATTAGAAATATTTCCATCTGTCTTAAGGCATACGTATTTATTTCTTTTTTTCGGTTTTTAAATCTTCAATTTATAGAATCGTAATTTTTAAATTTATTATTTTTAATTGGCAAATATTGAAATCATCATTTAGAGAACCCTTTAAATTTCATTAAAAAATAATTTTATTTACCGTTTAAGGATGGAATATAGTATTATTTAATGTCTATTTTACATATTGAAAATAAATCACATTATGTTCGCGTTTTTTATCTGATTATTTACACTTATTCGGTATGATCTTATTTTTTATAGTCATAAAGCCTTAATATAAAATCATTTTTTCTTTTATATCTGTCGGGTCTCTATAAGTTATTATTATTTACAAGCGTGAAATACGAGAAAGCTTTTTTTGCATCATTTATCTAGTTTTTCTTTCAAAAAAATTATTTAATACGGTTTTTAATTTATTATTGTGTGCTCGTTTTCTTATGCAGTTTTATATTTCTTCGTTCTCAAAATATTTGACATAAGCATTAAAGATAAAAATAAAAATCTAATTTACTATGAAGATAGTAAACGCCAGATTTTCACATTAAATATGAATATGCGCATTTATGTCGGTCCGTAGCTCAAATATTTTTAAATTAGTGAGATCAATGTGCAATGTGCGATCTTTAGACGTTAATAATCTGATCAATTTTTATAGAATATGTATTTTCTAAGGTAGCTACTGCTCAAAATTATAATAAAGCTTAATAAACATGCGCTATCGCAAATGATTTGGTTTGTTTTATTTCTTCTGAATGCACGAATATTTAGTTAAATAACGGTATCGATAAATATATATGCTTCTCTAATATTCATGTAATATATGGTTATGGTTAAGCTTATTACTTATACAGTTTTTTATAACAAATTTTATGCACATAAATATTACAGTATCGAAAGAAATGTATATGTGCGATTTATATGTATAGAATGAGTATATTGTGCTTTAATGAAAAAATGTCGACAATAGATTTAACTGTTATTAGGTGTAGCCTAAATATGTTTTGATGCAAATATCAAAAGAATTTTTCCTTTACATACGTAATTAGTGATTCATTATCGTAAAAACGAGCAATAAACCGCATCAATGCATATTTCCATTATCACATTTATTTTTCACAAGATATGCCTTTTTAACTACAATAAAACACCATTTGTTTTAACATTAGATCATTATAAAAAACAAAATCATTCTGGCTCTAAGATTTGTTTTCACGTCGTGAAGATTTTCAAAAATCCAACTATTTATAATCAACAAAAAAAATTATTCTAGTTTATACATATTTTGGTATGTATATAACCACTTGACCAGACGATAGATACTAATTTAATAGAAGACAAATATAATTAAAATTTAGGTCAATATTTTGAAAAATCGTCGATTTGATATAGGTGTCTAAAATCAACATTGTATAATTGAGAAAGCCATTAAAAAATATATACCAAATTATGATTCACAAATATAGCTATCATATACGTTATTGAAATAAAAACAATTTAGTTTTTAGAAACATTGATTTGCGAGCACATTTTTTAAACAATGGTTTCAAGTAACCAGTAAATATTTTTTATTTTCTTAATTATCTTTAATTATTTCCATATTTCTTATAATACAGATATGATGGAAATTTGTTTTATTTATCACCATACATATATAATATCTTATATTTATATGTGGTGTGTATTTTCAAGATTAGATGATTTATCCGAAATAAAAGACATATCGCCTTATTAAGAAGCTTTTAATTATAACTTACACCACAAATTTTCATAAACAAGTAAGTTATATTGTGAATTACTAATTTATGATGTGCAATCAGATCAATATACTTATAATTATAACTTTTCAGCAAACAGAAATCATGATAGTATTCAAATGCGATCATTTTTATGGTGTAGCATGTTTATAATTCACTTTCCCATAATTCTGGTATAAACATGACGGTCAGATTTAATTATATAACGTCTAATTCATGGGAGAAGGCAAAATTCAAGATTATAAGTCTGGAATCAAATGATGATATTTTATCCAAATATGTTAACGTATAAAAATTTTTATGGTTTTTTAAATTTTGAGCCACTAGTTTGTGCTTTTTTTAGATTCACGTGGATTTCTGTTTACTCACATTTGCGAAAATATTTTTTTGAATATAATAAATGGCATCTTTACAATTATATTTTCTGCATTATATTTCTTTTAATTTTATTGAATAGATTGAATTAAAAACAATACTTCTGTTTTATTTATGTATAGTTTATGAAGACATCACAATTCGAAACCAGGTATACTGTAATATTGTAAAAACTAGTTGACCGATTTGCTATTTGTAAGTAAATGGTACATTAATTGATTTGAAAACATAAAACCTAGGCGTATAATTACATTTAAAAGATAATCGTATAATATATTATTTTCTATAGTAGTTCCATATATGATCTCATCTTTAACTTAAAATAATTATTGTTGATGTACGCTTGGCCACTTTTTTATGCCATTATATAATAAACACAGTAAATAATTGGTTTTTGCAGTTTTATACAATCCCATGAAGTTTATTTATACGTTACTGGTTTCATTTGGTCGTAAAAGTATAAAGAACAGCTAAAATGAAATTAAACCAAAGTAAATGAAAATATGTACATTTCGAGTTAAAGTGATTTTAAATTGATTTTCTATTATAAAACCTTCATACAACCTATCTAATTCTTCCTAGGTACAAAAACACTCATCATATTTTAGAATTGTTTTACTTTGAATAAGCTTGAGGCCTATACATAAACATTCAGGTGGTGATCTGTAAAATATATTATAACGGAAGTAAGATCGTAAATCACGTTAATACTCGTATCTTAAGCAGTGAAATCCAAAGACACATATTTGTCAACTTCATATGTTTGCAAGTAGCGCCTTTGTTCGATGCATGTTAATGATATACAAAGTATATCCGAGGATATTTATAAACAAAGCAAATTTTTAATGCAAAACACAAAAAAAAATAATGAGAATTGACGCATTTGAAATTTGTTTTATAAAACATTATAAGATAATTAGATTAAATAAAAAAAGATCAGGATGATTATAATTTGAACCACTAACAAATAATAATTTGAACTTTATTTTTAACACGGATATTTATGGATATTTTAATAAATTAACAAACTTTTTATTCCAACAATTCTTTCAAAATAGTTCAAACTTATTTTTTAAATCCAAATTTTTAAAAAATAAGAAAATTTAAATTATTATTGTAAAAAGATCTAACATAAAATTAATTATATTTTAATTTTGAACCATCAGAAAGTTAGTTATATATTTTATCTTTAAAAAAATCTTATATTTAAATATTAGATGATATATTATTATTCCATATATTAATTGTTTAATTATAAACTATCAATATATTGTTTTTTTAGCACGTGTTAGGTCAATTTAAAGCATTAAAAACAGCAATTAAAATAAATACATATATCTTATTTAAAACATTAATATCAGTGTGATATTTTTCATTTATATTCTAACGTATTCTAATTGGTAATTTTATTTAATTGTCTGCTAAGTCTCCTTAAAATTGAAGTAATTTAAATTGTAAATATTTTGTATAGATAATTATAAAAAACTTTCAATTTTGTAATTTATTCACATAAAATGATTAGAGATTAATATATCCATCTTTGGTTATTGAATTGATTTCAAAGTATACAAAAAATCGTTGAATGTTAATTATATTATATAATGAATTAATCCACGAGCATATTATAATAAATTTGGTTTTTCTATTATTTTAATCATATAATGACGAGAATTTTTTTCTTTTATAAATCATAGCTTGTTCAAATACAAAATATCAAAACAAATTTTTTTGATATAATTCTATTTATTTTTATCCTTATTGTCTCTTCATAAAATTAATCTTATGTTTATTTTATATTTCTGCTATAAATATATCCAAAAACAATATTAAAAAGGATTATCATATATAAACTATTCATTTTTATACAACTACTATTTTAGCGTGATATTAATAATAAATTTTACCTCTATTTACAATTTCATGTTTCTCTTTGATGTTTCTTAAGACCTTTATAATTTTTAGGTGTTTTATTTTCTATCCAAAATAAATTGTGTTTCTTTCTTTATCAATGGTAAACCGTGTAATTGGGTTCGAAATCAAATTTTTATGCTTAGATAGCATAATAAATCTATTAAATTATATAAAATTATTAAAAACAAGCATGATAGATACAAATTAAGAATATATTTTCTAAAAACGTTCATGGTGTGAAAAAAGCAATCCTTTAATTAGTTTTATAATATATAATGTCTTTTATAACGTAGAAATATAAATTGTGCTTATATAATTTTTTGAAAATTTTGCAATTTAATTTTAAATCACCAGAAATAGGTCAAACGGCTTGCAATTTGTGTAAGCCGATATCTGATTTAAATGTATATTATAGCGATCTCACTTCTTTTGCATTATTTACAGAAATATGATTGCCCATAAGTGAGAATATGATTTATATTACAACACGCTCACATTTTAATTTGTTAAATTTAATTTTTTTATTGAAAAAAAGATATGTATATTCCTTTCCGATTTTTACATCTAATCTGAGCACATTTATTTTATAATTTGATTATATGTATTATAATTTCTTAATTGTACTATTGTAGCGTAATTAATAAGCAATGGTGAGAAACATTCAACAAAAAATTTATGAGCTTAGATCAATAAATTTTAAGTGATGTTTATTTTGCAAAATGAAAAGAAAAAAACCGAGACTAAGGAAAACAACGAACGTTTAAGATGCTATACACAAGACTAAAGATAAAAGAGTTCGCGCTGAATATAACTTTTAAAAAATTTACATTTTAGGCACATTACAAAACCCAATTATTGAAATGGAACAAAAACGCAAATTTACACGCTCAAACGGATTAAAAAATCACGAAATTATCGATAAATAAATTTTTATTCACTTATTATCTTATATAAATGTCTTCTATTTTAATTTATTTATTTATGTGACAAACTGTAATAAATCAAACAAAATCACAAAATATATTTATGGCCATAGAGGTTTCTATTTAAATATATGAAGATCTTTATAGAGTGGGATAATTTTTAGGCAAGTCATTAATTTCAAAGAAATATGGAAATATACATTAACACCTTATAGATGTTACAATCTATTTTTGCATATAAAATGCTGCATTGATCGTACTAAGTTTTTTACGGAAAGAAAACTATCTGTTTTTTTTTATTACTAGCTCAAATATTGAGTAAAAACCTTTTTTTTCTTAGTATAGAATTAATTGTGAAGTCCCTATATTTGAGCTGAGTCAATCCAATAAAAGTTACCCTTTTATACTATAATTCAGACCAATATACTTTAAAAAGATGTGAAAATATACCATATGTCACAGTATCAATGAATTATGATGTTTGTTGTGTTAATGCCCGGATTCTATTTTAAAGAAGATTTCAAAGTTTAATGGCACTATACAATACAATATTTTTAATTGTATTTAGAAAGTAAAGATATATAGATAAAAACGAAATATTATACAGTGATAACTAAAATTTGCGTTAGCATATATTCGAAACATGACAGACGATATATAGTTAAATCTAGCCAGGCGTGTTGAACTTGAACATCTAAATACTGGCTTTCTGTTTACAGACAAAAGTTACCATCTTACCATCATGAATTCTACTTGAATGCTTTGTTTTATTTATTCTGTTAGTAAATAGGCTAGAATATAGTCAATTTAACGATTAAAAATAAGACGTATTTTTTTTAACTATTATTGTTTGTTATTTATTTCTCATTATATAGAAGAATCAATTTTTAGTCGCAAATTTTATGGTATCATGTAGATCCAAAGTTAAAATTTACTTGTAAACAATCATTTAATAATATTTTTGAAAAAACATTTTATTTTTATTATAAGTCAGCATATTGAAATACATTTTGAAGCATTATAGCTATCCATTACGTAATCTACTCCGAATTGGAGATAAATAGATATAGATGTTGCATATAATTCAACTTATATATCTATTAAATAGAATAGAATATATTAGACACCCGTAGAATGACCATGAATCATATGACGTATCAGTTGATAAAGCTATATACAATTTGTAGATGCAAAGAATTCATAGTTAAACTTCTTTTGAGCAAACATTCGTTCATAATATAGTGTAATATGATTTTATCGTTTTTATGGCATATATGCAATATACTACAACTCGATGTTAGCTTCTATAAAATTTTAGATAAAAAATATTTATTTTTGTTTTAAATTATAAAAATCGATGTGCAATTTGTTGATTCTTTCTTTATGTTAACAGTATAGTTTGTATTGTCAAATAAAATGTTAAAGGCTAGAATGAAATCTGCACGATATTTAAAATGCATGGCACATTATTTTTTAATGTTTATTTATTAAAATTTCACTTATGGTTTTTTGAAGAAGAAATAACAGAAATATGATACAAACCATACACAAAACAAAATATAAATTGGTTAGGAAGAAATAATAATTTTATCGCATACAAAACAAGTATTACAACGCGTTGCGCTTATTAATATCAACACAATTAAGTATTTCCCCTATAATATAAATTAAAAATATGTTTAATATTAAGAACTTCAATAAAAGTTATTGTTGCATGTATAAAGTAAAAAAGAATCCTATCATCAAAAAATTGAATTTCAACGTAGTTTATAAGTTTTTTTAAAGAGAAAATATTTTACAAAAATACATAAAAAAGAATTTGGTTTTTATATCAAGAACATGTATTTCTAGAATTATTACGATGATAAAAATTTTTTAATATCATTTCTTGTCCATATTTTAAAAAGAAAATACAATGATATATTATACCCAATTTTCTTCTAATAAGATGAAACGATGAGAACAAGACATGTTTCATATTAATATAACTTTTAAAATTTATCATATTATGAATATATTTAGAAAAAGAATATTTTATATTAATTGATATATGAAACTATTGAACGGATTATAGTCTATATAGACTATAAAAAATATTGATTACTGAACAGATAATATTTTTATCGAACAAACTTAGCATATTATATGTACGCAATATAGCGACACATATAGCTTGTTTAAAGTTTAAAAATTAAAGATGCAATTTTAATGCTTTAGATTACTAAACTAATATATACAAATATCACACATAGATTTTATTTCTCATCTAATTATTTAGCCAAGTTCTTTAATCAAATTAAAAGTGTATATTAAGAACTCTAGAAATAAGTTTTTTAACGGAAATCAATTGGTTGTATAAGAATCGAAATAAAGAAAAAATGTTATTTATTAAGGCGCAAAATGTTCTTAAACCCAGAACTAAGTCAAAATGTCTGTTCTATACTAGAAATAATGAGAAAGTCTCACACTTTTCTTATATATTGTATTTATTAGATAGAAGGATAGTTTTGTGCTATATTATTTATGTAAAATAGATATAACGCCCTTTATTAACGCTAGATATCCACAAAATAATTTACTCTTTGTCTGTATTTTATTCCCAAATTTAATTAGAGATTTGCAACAAACAGTAAACCGTTGCTTTCTGAAAACAAACAAAAGTACAAAAATTATTCTAATATATAAAAAAACCTTAACAATTGGTATTTAAATGTGACATATAGGTCCTCTAAAATTTGTTATATAATTAATAATACCCCTTTATTAATATAACAATTAAGGTGTATTTTTTTCGTGCCTTTAAATTTTACTGACATCGGATTTTATGTTTCTAAAATAGTATAAATATATAAATACATTTTCTTACTTTTAGTACAATAGAAAAACGTATTCTAAATAAAAACGAGAATTAATAATTATTCAAGGCAACTAAATAAAAAGTCTATACTTTTTTTTTATGGGATTAAAGACTTACTTAAATTCTTATCGAATTTACTTTATTTATTTATGTTTTGCTTCTATTACTTTTGTGGAAGTTCGCTTTATATTAATCGGAACTATTTTGTTTAACTGCTGCATCTCTGTGTGGGACTCCCCCAGCACTTCTTGTCACCTGTAATCACCGTGGATTGGGCCCTTTCTCATAGGCTGCAGTCATTATGTGGAGGGAATGAGATTCTGTCTACTGTTCATCGCCAAGAGTTACAAGCTACAACCACACTCTACACTTACCTATATCCTTGCTGAACGGTGTGGGATCTTTTTCCATACTATAGGCACAGTTCAAAGACTTATACAGCAACCTCCTATTTCTCATGGCTTGTCAGTACTTTATGGTTTATCTTTTAGTGTTCACTGGCCGCCCCCTTGATTATTTTTCTTTAGAGTAAATTCGTTTCGGAAATTAGTGGGGTGGGTGGAAGTGGAACCCGCGACCCCTCACCTTGGGGTCCGACTTGTAAACCACTCAACCATACCACCCCAAGACTTACTTATATGATTATTTATATAAAAAAATTAGCTGGGTTTATAAAACACAAGAGATTATGATATAAATAAAGAAAAAAATTTAACGAATGCATATGTTACGTAATTTATTTGCGAATACGAATCAATTTTTCAATATTCAAAAGTGTGTTATAATATACAAATGATATCTTTCCACATTTTTTAGCTATGTTTTGTATAAACGTTGAAAAAAAAATATAAAAATTGGATTTCATCAGTTTATTATATCGCATTTGTCGTTTACACGTAAAGAATGCATCTTTAGAAACATCATATACAGATAAAAATATTAATCGCAATGTGATCAACATCTGAAATCACGTATAATCTTTTTCTTCTTATTTTAATATGTATTTGTACTATTTTTACAAGAATATTACGTATTTTAGAACATTCTAAAACATAAAGAATTACTTATTTATTTAGCTTTGCGAGAGTAGGTTGCAAATGTGGCAGTTTGGGCAAATTTAAATATACAAATCAGTGCGATTTAGTTGTTATACAAATATCTTGTAGATTTTTTATACATATGCAATTTTATTTTTTTAAAATATGTAATTAAAATAAATAACTCATCATTAATTTCATCTTCTTTGTTACATAAAGAACAATTACATTTTGTAATTTTTCTGCCGAAAAAGATGTTCAATATTTAACATCATTTTAATTATATTTTCACAAATCTTTTATATTTTCCCGTATCTAATCCTACAATAGATTTTTTAAATGTCTGTATCAAGAAAGCAAAATAGCATATGTTTTTGGATCAAAAAAAGAACAAAAAGCCACCCAACAATAAGAATGAATATATGTAGTATAACACATGGTCTTATGATTTACTATAATAATTTTTAAGTTCTTTTTTCATGTTTTATACTGTTGCTTGGTAATATCCTTAGTCAGCTAAAGTACTATCTTACAAAGCAAATTTACTTATGCAGAATTCTAGATCTATATTCATATGTTTCATATGTTCTAAAATTTTTTTTATGTTCTTTTTGCGAAATTTATCCATACAGAACAAAAACAGTTATATTTTTCTATTAAAAATATATGCCGATAAGAATTTAAAAGTTGGATTTATTTGAATTTATAAATAAAATTTTTAAATTCATTTAGAATCTGTTATAAACAATAAGTAGAAATCTTAAGAAAAATCAAATATTGTTTATAGCGCGAACAAAAGATGCCAATTGGTTTTACCCGTATAGTTATGATAATTTTTGGAATAAAATTATTTTAAAAAAATGTTTTAGAAAAATAAAACGAGAATTAAATTTTTTGTTAAAATGAATATTAAACTGCAATAATTGAGATTGTTAATTTTATTATATAAACGATCACTAAATTAGCAGAAAACAAAATAATATTTGTTAATATAGTTATAATTCAAGACAAAATACAAATGACAGAATAAATATATTTAAAAGAAGTTGTAAGAAACATACAGATCGGAATGAATACAAAAGCAATTTTATTCAAAAACTATTTTAGGAAAAAACAAGTTATGTAAAAAATTTTAAGCGTTCAATAATTAAATATATGATTCTAAAACACACCTATACTAGCTTTAATTATGAATGATGTATTTTTTGCATATATTTGTATTAAATAGTTTTCCCAGCTTAAAAAGTTTTTTGTAAAAATTTAATTTAGGCTATTATATAGCTTTTCATTTTTTCTAAACTAATTTTTTTCTTTTGTTTTATTTTTCAAAAGCTATATTTAAATGAAATATTGAGTTTGTAAAACTCTAAGTCATCTGAAGATTTCGTTTTTTTTATTTCAGATCATAAAACATAAAATAAAAAAAAATTTCCAATAAATAGTTTAGCGGATTTCTGATAAACATGCTTAGATTTTGGTTTTAAGTGACATTTGAAAAGTTATTATTTTAAAATATATTTAAAGTGAGACACAGTGATATATAGGCTCATATATAAACTATTTTCATAATCTTGAAAACGAAAATATTAAATACAAATGTGCTCTTTTTGGTTTCTTATTTAACAAAAAATTATATGAAGATATAAAGATTATACAACTTGTAATTTGCATTTTAAAGATGTTTTCTTCTTCTGAAAAAATACTCTTTAATAGACGAGTATATAAAGCCTCTTGTGACTAAATATTTTCTATAATAGTGTATACAAGAAAAAAAATTTTATGTTTTAAAAATGTTATGATAAATAATGTAAACTCTATATTTATATAAGTCTGTTAATAATATTGTCTTGTTATTTTGGGGTTTTCACTATTGGTAAAATCAATATCTTATCAAAACATTCAGTATTTACAAGGTCTAAAAGTAGTATAGTAGATCTAGAAAAATAATTAAATGTCTATAAATTATGACATATACAAGATAATACTCATTTAGATGCCGCAATTTATATTTGAATAATAATATGTGATATAATTTGGCCAATTTATCAAGTATGGCTTCATATATTATAAACAGCTTACATACTATATAGAAAAAAACATTCAGAAACAATCACATGATTTTTTCCAATATTTAAAATCATATAGTAATTCATAGGGCACCAATGATTTAATCTTTTATTTTAAACAGAAAAAGTTTAAAGTTTACACACATTATCTGTGATACGGTTACGTGATAATCACATATTTTTTATATTTTTTCACCGCATTTTGATAAAGCTTTTTTTTCCCGTATATCTTGCTGGTTACAAAGCAAAATGAATTTATAATTACTAAATTTATGATTTAAAATCAAAAATATATTTTATCATATTTCAGATTAATGGTATGGCCTCAATAATATAAAAACATGGAAAGTATGTTTATCATTCTAAAAAAATCACATAAAATAAATTCATAATTTTTTTTATTCACGTTACGAGGTATTTATAATCAATTATATTAATTATATATTTACTCTTACTATAATATGAGCAAAGTTTTCAATTATAGTTCTGTAAAATATGTTAAAAATTCCAAATATTATATTTATTATTTATGGCTAAGTTTATGTTTATCAATTGCATCTAATTAAGCGTGGTTAGCCCATTGAAAATATTGCACAACCCCATGATGTATTTTGTAAACTTTCTATGATCGTTCTTTATCAACTGCACTTCTTCTCTTAAATGTGATATGTTTAAATTTCTTGCGAAGTATGTTAGTTTCCATGTTTGTTACATCTTCGTGCGGGATTTATAACACCTCAACATATTTTTTATGGAATTATGTAATCAATCATTTTATAGTGATCAAATAAGGTTTATTCTTGTTTTACTTTGTAAATTAAACTAAGTTAATATGCCAAGATGTCATACTTTCTATATTTTTCATTCTCAACTTCGGTTAAGTTATCAAGGCTAGTAATACCTATTTCAATTAGCGTAAATATGCTCTCTTTTTTATCGTATAGAAAAAAGTCAGGTCTATTTTGTTTGATTAAAATATCCGTTTTTAATCGGGTATCAACTTTTATTTCTGCATTTTCGTTTTCGCATATCTCTTGTACGAGTGAGTTCTAAACATTTTTCGTTTTCTTTAAGTTTTGTTTGATAAACACAGTGTAAAACTTTTACCTAAAAAAATAACAATTTTATCACCAAAAAATATAAACACATAATATAAACTTTATAAAATCTGAAATTTTCTTGCTATATATCGTTCTGATTCTTATTTTGAAATTATTTATTCATAATTTACATATTAATTTATCATAAAAATTTTGTCAATGTAATTTACACATTTTCTTCAATTATTTTTATACAATAACTGTTTTTTTAAAAAGTGCAGCTAATCGCAGTATTTTTACGAATTACTTGTTAATTCGTTTAATTATTTTCATAACACTTTTATTAATTGTATTTTTTTTCAATCCTATAATTAGAGAATCCATGAACTTTTTTAAGTTTATAATTGCCATTTATTGCATTCACTGATACTTATAGATAGCTTGAAATATTAAATTTCAAAGAACATCTAATGTTGTTACTAGAATTAAGTGAATACATAGAAAAAATACATGACTACATAAACTATAAAATACGATTTATTCTTATATTATCATCTGTTTGGACAATATAAAAATAAGAACAACGAGCATCAATTTCTTTTAAAAGGTTTGTAAATGCTTTTGGATCACCTCGTATTTATATAGATATATTAGACGATTATTATAAACTGATTTAAATTGCATGGTGCTCTAAAGCGAGCTTTTAGCCACATTAAATAATAAAAATGTATTTCTAGACCTCTTGCGACTAAGTAGACTTTTTAATTTTGTATATTATATTCAAATTTTTTTATTTTTTTCACATATTAGAAGGTAGTTTGAGCTATGTTCCATGAAAATATATTAACCTATGCCTTTTCGATATTTTGAAGATAATTTATTACAATTATCATCGTTTTTTTCTATGACTATTTATTTTGAATATATTTCATATTTACCATGATTCATGTTAAAATTTTTTTATACTTTTAGTTTTCGTTATAGTTATTAATATAAATATAAAAAACAATTTTTTATACTTACAATGCGTAAATCAATTCCATGTAAATATAATCTCATCAAACTCTACTCTTTGATTTGATTTGATTCAATAGAGTTGGTTTTTTAGATGATCATTATATATTTTTATAGTTCCATACTACACATTGAAAAATGAGCTCATTCGTTTTTGAAGCTTGTAATTGAATCCAAATAATCATAGTATTATATTTTGATATTTGTATGTGAAGATATTTGTATTATGGTCGAAGTAACCATATTGCTTTGAGCTGATAACTATGCACATGATTCCAACATTTTCAGTTGAGTAAGTATAGATATTCGTATAAATTTAGTCTTTATTTTTTGGCAAAAGATTCTTTCTTTAAATCATAAAATATATAATATCAGCCTTCTTTGGCTTTCTATACTTTTTATGCCCAAAAATGCTTTCTATGGTATAATAGATTGATAATCTTGGTCGAAATATATTTATTGCATTAAAACAACATATATTTTATTCTACGGTTATATTTTATCAATATTAAAATAAAAACATCACAGTTGCTGTTTACAGATTTTATACTTCAATTTATTTCTCTTGCCTTCGATACTTCAAAGAGCAGTCTTAATGTAGTATTACATACATTTCTATAGAAAATAGGATAACCCGGTTATAATCAGATAACACAAAGTTGCCTTTAAAATAGAAAACAAGATGTATCCATTATTTGGTAATATACAATAAGCTACGATAATTCCAATATATTCCTAATCTGCTTTTTTAGATCGATATTTATAAGACTTTAAATATTATTCCTCTAAGATGCATTTTTGATGGAAGAATCGCGTAATATCATAGATTCTATGTGTGTTTATATTTATATTTTACATTTATGACGTAACCTAAAAAATTTCATCTAATGCTACGCTAATTTTTTTTTGGAATTTTGATGTCTTCTATATTACGAAACTGCGAAACAAAATTCAATTAGGCTTAAAGATGTGTCGAGATATGAATACACTTCATGCTTTTGATACAAAAATCTAAATTTGCAATTCCGTATACATTTAAACTTTTTGAAAGATGTTCTAATAAGCAGAAAATAGTACAATATTTATGTATAGACACCTGCATCAATTAAAAGTACACAATAAATATATATAATTTTATTGCAAAGATTTTACAATATAAGGGCATTTTTTTATTTTGAACTGATAATAGTTTAGCTAATAAATAAAGTTTTTATTTTTTTGCAAGCCCAATTCTTATGACAATTTTTCTACCTAATACACTAAAAAACATCCAATGGAAACAATATCTATAGAAGCAAAAAAAAACATATATTTCATTCTTTTGTCTTTCTAACATCTCTGATTTTTAATTTCTCCGTATTTTTATAACAAGAATAAAAACATGAATTATAAAATTTAGTAATGAATGTATGTTATTTTCAATGAAATTCTTTCCAATTTCATTCGAGTATAGGTTATAAAATTTAAAAATATTGGAAAAATTAAATTTGTATTAAATTATTATTTTTTTATCTAAAGTATGCATTCTTTGATTTAAAAAAAAGTAAACAATTTTTATTTACACATTTAATTAGAAATTAGGAACCTAATATCTTACTGTTTGTTTTCAAATCTTACATTAATAAAGTATACAACTATATAAGTTCTTTTTTGAGCATTTTCTATGCCTTTAAATCATAAAAATCTTGTTGCGCATCATTGCTGTATTTCAATACGCAAAATACATACAATAAATTAATTTGTGAAGTTTTTAGTATAAATAATTTTTATATGTTTTATTTTGCTTATTTTAGTACTACCGATATAAAATTCACAGATGAGAAAGTCTCTGAGAAAAAAATACAAGGCGAAGCTCTTGTTACGTTTAAATATTGTTTTGAGCGTACAAATTGAATATAAAAATAGGAAATTTATAACTGCACCAATTTGATGTTACTGTAAAATTATATTGCAATTAATGTTAATGTATTTTTTTTTGTATTAAGCTATACTTAATCTAGAATATTACATAAATGTTTTAGATATTGATTCAATTCGATAAAACTATGATCTATTATAATCATGTCAAAGATATATAAGTATTTCTTTTAGAACTTTTACTTCGAATCATATGTGTTGAAACAATACTAGATTTTTTATAAATATTTAAAAATACTCAAATTATTTTTTCGATGACTGTGTCAGTATAAAACAATATTTTTTGTATAAAGGACTTTTTGTGGGTCTTGAAAAAAATATAAAGATCATATTTCACATAGAAATTTATAGAAAAATTAATTGTCATGTCTCATTTATTTAGATTCAAACCACAAAAATGCATTTGATAAATAAAAAAGATTATAAACTCTTTGTAAAAAATAAAAAAAGATTTCTATTCTTCAGCTCTTTATATATTTTGTGCTGCATAAATATTGTCTTGAGATAAAAATGTATTCTTTTGTTTGACTTACACATCATGTAAAAAAGCACAAATTAAACATATTTTTCTAATATGAAATAGGACAGCTAAACTAAATATTATAAATTTTTATTTGCATTCAGCCGAATTCTCCAATACACCGTAAAAAAAGGTTATAAATACGTTTTAAAACCTTATTTTTATTGAAGCAAGTTTTAATCATATAATATTAGCAATATTATAAAGTTAAAATTGTATATTTTGTTTATGCCCTATTTTTAAAAAAAATACCATGAACAACATTGTGTATATATTTTAATGTTGATGATTATCTTTGATAAAAATTTATATTAGATATTTTTTAAGGTTGAATTTTTCAAATATAAACTTCGATCGAACTTAATGCACTAAAAATAGAATATTATGTGCAAAAAAGAATATTTATTTGTTACTGTTATGTTCAAAAAGCACGGCGTGGTTTTTCAATAAGTAACTTGTAACATTTCAAATGTTATCTGTAAGCATTGTATTTTTATGTTCTAATACTTAATATTTCAACATATTTATAGTATATATATTTCACTATGATAAACAGATTATATCGAATACATCTTTTTGATAACAATCATTATTTGAAAATTCTTATATTAGAATAAATATAGTTTTTATTTTTTTGAATGCATTAATTATCATTCGTTATTTCTATTTTTTTACCATATGAGAAGAAACATATATAATACAAAACATAGTCGATTCGCTATTTTATAGGCGAATCTTGAGTTTATATTAAGGGAGAAACTATACTAACAACTATTAATCGATGTCGTAATATAATTTTCAAACCCAATAAATCGATGTATAAATGTTACAGACCTAAAAATATAAATATCGTTTATAATTTCAATTTTAATCTGCATAAAATTTTGAAAATCAAATATGAATTTTTTTTGTAATTTAAGGCTTTTAAAACATATTAAGTGCCATTGAAATGCGCATAAATTTGCTTTAATACAGAAAAATTCCAATTTAGAAGAGTCTTTATAGCACATATATACATTTGGAAATCATAATCTCATATAAAATGAAGTTTTTCGTTGCACAATAATACAATGCAAAAATATTATGATCAGATCAATTTTTTAAATCTGAAACATGTCATTTTCATATTTTTTTTCATTATTTTGTGTTATATGTTTTAATTTGTCATGAGAGTTGTATTTTTTACTGTTATTTTGAGGAAAGTTGCATAGAAGATGCTACTAAATGGCTTCATAGATCATTTCTGAATAATAGGAAGCAATAATTATTGTTATCGTTATTTATATTATATTTTTTGTTATTAAAAGTGCAGTCAGAAATGCAATAAAATAAAAATATTGCTTTCTGTATTGTTTCAGATCTTCAGCAAATAAGATAAAAATAAGTCTCATTTGTGTGATAATTAAATTATAATAGAAGGTTCGAATTGTTCTGAAAAATAAGATGAGGCTGCCGAAATAATTCTTTATTTTGAATAACACAAAACAAAACTAGAATTAATAATGAATTGGTTTATTATTTACGTTCAGATTAAAAGTTTATAAAAACCGAAAAGTCAAAATATTTATAATACACCTTAAAATCGTTTTCAACTTACAACTTGTTTAAAATAAGAGAAAAAATGGACCTTTTGCCAAATTTAAGAATTTATGATAATTTAGTAGAAATTAGATATTTTTTATGATCTAATTATATACATCATTTATAATAGGATTTGTTTTTTCGTATAATATATATCATGTCTAGACAACAAATGACTCTAAAAAAGATAAAGTTAATCTACCATATGCAATCAAAGGGCTTTGACAGCGTTATTAATATTTAATATGTGCTATATAAGAATCTTGAACGGACTTATTTTTCACGAATAAACTTTCTATTGATGTATACTTTTTATGATGTTTTCAAATTTGATTCTTTAGTTTTTTATTATATTTATTGTTTTTCTTAAAAGAATCGAAACGATATTTTTTATATTGAAATGAATCTACTGCCACAATAACGCAACCAAATGTTTGTAAAAAATATTGCACATTAAGTATTACATTTGTATATAGATCTGTGGTTATTTAATTTTTAGTGCTATGGAATTAAAATTATGTTTTTCATATACCATTTTAGTTTTATATTCTTTTTTTACATAATATGTTTCGTGTTAATTATATGCTAAATGTAAAATAAAACAATTTTTTATATATATATGCGAAATTTTTTAAGTTTAAATTCCTTTCAATACATCTATATAGAAACAAGATTATAAGAAAAAGACTTTTTTTACACCTACCTTCAATCTTATAGCTTTAAAATTATTTGAAGGTTGGTTATATGTTTTTAGGCAAAATAGATACATAAATCGTGGGACATATGCTCGATTTTTATTAAAATCCGAACTTTATTACCGGTTTGAAACAGGTACACATGTATTACACAGATAATAAATGTCAAAATATAATACTTCTTAGAAATTCAACAAGAGCTGCCAGATTTGCGGCTTATATTTAATATTAATGTCTATTATATGTTTTATTATATAAATAAAAAATTGTAGGATTATTTTATAATATATCCTTTGAAAATATCTTGCATATGACCTTAATTTATGCGTAAATAAAACACATAATTTACCACATGCTCCATGATATAAATCTAAAATATATAAAATGTATATTTTGACAATGATATGTGCATACTAAAGCCACATTTTATGATTTGAAAAGTATGATAATGAATTTATTCGGAATTGTATTATATTTATTTTCGGAAATTTTTAGAAAAATATTTCTTCGCTCCTAAGAAAATCTTACTTTTTACTCTATTCTGTCATAATGCATCATTTTCGGCAACTCTGTTCTTTTCAAAATACTTTGCTTCATGGCCTTTTCGTCATCCGCCGGTTATAAATATCACAATGATAATTATATGGATTTTCGAAGTGTAGATGTCATGCAGAGACATATAATATATTCTAAATTTTTCTGATGAAATATTCCCCTATAATGCACAAATTTTATACTCTTCTTTATTTTATATTGGTTTGCGTGAAATCTGAGAAATTTGAATTCTTTCAACAAATTATAGGCAAAATAAACTGTTCATATCTGGAAAAACATAAATAATATGAAATTTTAATTTTGAGGTTGAATGCATATATACCTGTAAAATATATATTCTAACTATATAAACATATTCGTGATATTCTTGATGTAAGATAATTTGACTTTCTTTCGTTTTTCTTGCTTAATTCTTATATTCAAAACTTCAGAACAATATTTTATTTGATGCTTTGGCATACTTGCATAAATTCAAATGTTTCAAAACTTTTGTTAAGATTCGCTGTTTAAAATATTGTGTTTTGTATATTTGTAGATACATAAATGCAAAGATAAAAAATTTGAAATAATATACAAAATATAAAACTTTTATATGTTATAAATTTAGACCATAAAGTTTCATTAAATATGAACAAATGGTATAAGATAATAAGAAATAGAAAACTATATAAAGCACGCAAAATTGTCAATAAAAAATTCTATTGAGTTATTGAACAGCATTCGACATTCAGAAGATATTATTCTAGTTATAAGTTTTGAGAATATGTATATTTATATTATAAAGAATGTATTTAAAACTTTATTTGTCAAATTTATATTATGAACTCGATTTTTTTTACATTCTGTATAGATTTATCTGGTTCATCTTATACTAAATATACATATAACCTTACATATATTATTGGCTATAAGTTATAATTTAAGGCTGTATATAAACATGACAACAATTTATCGACCAGCTGCTAAAAGTTAAAGTTGCAATCATTGTTTATATATGCAAAGTGTAAATTAACGGCACAAATTATAAAATACACCGAATTCTGTGATATTAGAATTCCAATTCAACCGTATGTTAATTGCAGTGTACTATTATATTTAAATTTTATAACTAATTTTTTTCCACAATACAGTTTGTAAATTCTTAAATGCTATAATATAAATGAAAAAATCTTATTATTTGCAAGACGCTTTTAATATATCAATTTAGGGGAAAAAAATGTAATGCACTAAATGAAAAATAAAAAGAAATAAATTTCAAAGTTTAATTACATAAAAATAGCAAAATATAAAATTCTTTGTTGTGAAAACTTCAAAACTAAACAATATCTCGGGTTTACTTTTAAAGAAATTGCATTATATCATAATTACAGAAATCATGAATGAAATCTTGATTTTATGTGTATAAACTATATTATAAAAATACAATTGCCTCTTTTTTTGCTATTAAATTATAGTTAATCTTTTAAAATGAGTTCAAGGGTATTATATATTCGTGTTACGTTTATAAAAATATTTGAGGGTTTCATATAAAACATTATTTTTGATTTTAAATTATAAAAAACTAAGACTTGGGGACAAAATTATTCTTCCAAATTCTATGACTGTAAAAATGTAATAGGATAAAAGAAATATTGATAATTTCTGTTAAGTGTTATTGTATTAAGAAGTTTATTACATCATTTTGACCATTAAGACTTAAGCTATCATTAATAGATGTTAATTTTGAGTTCTTGATTATAAAAAAACGATTTAATGTTAAAAGCATGAAGACTTTAGTTTTATTATTATTGTAATTTCAAAATATAATGTAGAGGATATGAAACATAATTAGCAGATATGACGTATAGTTATATGGTTTTTTATATGTAAGATATGCAAAAATGATTTCCAAACAATCTATTCAAATAGCAGATTTTTAAATCATATGTTGTGTGTTTATGCTACATAAATAAAGATTTTATATATGATAGAGCTATAAAACAAGTTATAAAGTGCCAAATACATTAGCTTCTGACATTATATTTACCATAAAATCCAAATAAATGACAATCAACAAGCTCTTTAAAAAATTGGATATCATACAAAAATTTTTAATGATATATAAATATATTTAGATGGTATAGTAAATCACGTAAAAAAAGTAAGCCAAAAAATATTTTGATTAATAGAAAATGCAGCATATAATATAACCATCTTTTATATGGGTTATTATAGTGCCATCATAAAGCATCCGGTGTATTATTGTTGTATTCTAAACTACAATTTAAATACTATTTTTTGTTTTCTAGAATAAATGAGAGATTTTACGAAGATGATTGAGTAAATAATCGATTGAGATATATATAAAGGCAATGGTAATTATCATTAGAAAAATTTCTTTGAGGTAAGTTTAAAACGTATAAAAAACCTTTCGATTTATATTTCTTTTAATCTTATGTAAAAGGGGTCATATAACTTAAAAGATAAAAGGTATCGAATTTTTTTGTATGGTATCAAGTTAATTTGTTTGTGATAGAATTATTATTGTCTTCGCAGCATAAAATAAATATAAAAAACATATTTGATTGTCAAAAATATAGATTTGCGTGTATGATGGGCAGTCAAATAAACAATTTTTTTTATAGGTATAATTGGGTTCTACGTTAATGTCTTTTTAAAGAATACTAATGGTTATACAGTAGTAGTTGATTTTTCCTAATAATATACCATATATGTTAACATAAAAAGAATAAAATTGCAACATAAAATTAAAGATGTACAAAACCGGCAAGATATCGTATAAATATCACAGAAAAAAATACTTTAAAATAAAGTTTATCTTGTTAGAAATAAAATTTTTTAAATCTGTAAATTATGACTAAAAATAAATTTTTTTATTTTTTTAATAGTAGGATTAAAAAATAAGATCAAAAAATCTATAAAAAGCATATATTTCTAATCTAATTTTATAAAAAAATATAAGATTTTTTTTTCAAAGAACATTGTAATGTAGGTGTATAGATTGACAACAAAATGTATGTCTATCTGAAATTGCAAATTTTCATGAATTTTAAAAATAATGAAATATAATGAAACATGTTTAGTTATACAAAATACTACATTCTCGTAATTTTCTATATACTAGGAATAAAATATTCAGAAAAAACATGTAATATATGTTTTTGTTTCGTTTAGGCACAGAATACATTAGATTTTTCCTAGATTTATGCGTTAAAATTTGTAATTTGAAAAAAAAAATTAAGTTTGAAATTACGATTATCAAGACGAAAAAATCCAAATTATATTTAGTTAGAAAATTTACAAATAGTTTTGCTATCTATAGATCGGCTTTTAATGTGTGTGCGTGTTTAAACTTCTCTATAGTCTTATGTAGCCTATTACAAGTTAAATGGTATTTTTTTATTAACATATATAATATTTATTGCAAGAAATCATCATCTAAGGGAAAAATATTTGTAAAATGTTATGCATATGAAATAACTTTATACAAAAATTTAGTGAAGAACATTTTTTTGTCATATAAGTTAGAATTTTGTCTAATACATTCCAAAATCAGCACCTAAACCGTGTATTAAAACAATAAAATTAACAATTATCATAAAGAATAGATAAATTTGCATTTTTAGAGATCTTAAGATAATACGATGAATCGAGGAAATATGAGAATTCTTTTTTCATCCGAAATTTTTTGTAGTTTGTGTTTTAAAATTTTAAATACATGTTTTTACGTTTATACGTATAGTTCCTATGTTTAGAGATAGATTTAAAAATCTTTTTCGGCAGAAAAATGGCACAAAAGTTTGCATTGAATCTAAACATTATATTTTTTGTATTAATAAGGCAATGGCTTGAAATTTAAAATATGCACAAACTTTATTTTACCATTCCAATTAACTATAATAACATAAAATGTCAGAACTGTTGGCGATACTAATAGTGAACAATCACAATAAAAAAAACCCTGAAAATTTGTTAGTAAACTCAGTTATATAAAGAATACAAATATATGAATTGAATACAGTATTAAATTTAAAATTTTGATTTTTAAAAGCGCGTCAGCGCAAAATAAAGCTTGTGTTACGAATATTATTTTGTTATAGTGATAACAAAAGGCACAAATAATCCACATGTGCATTTCAGGTGCATAACATGAGCTCATTTTTGATAAGAATAGATTTAATAGAATAATTAAAGATTTTCATACAAGATTATATGGTCACAGTATATATATATTTGTAGTTACACAACAATGATGTATGAAAATGTAGATTGTAATATAGTAAACAAATTTTGATGTAGTTTTATGTCCGACTATCGTAAGGTTGCAATCTATGTGATAATATTATTAGGAAATATAATAAAGTCTTTAATTTAGGTAAAAAATTCATAAAGATCTAAATAGCATATAATTCCAAATGAAACGGTTTTCGCATAGTAAAATAATATAAATCGACTATTATAAAGTATAATATACCAGCTTAAGAAGTAGCAAGAATAGAAAAAAGTGAATTAGTGCAATAAAATACTACAAATCTATAAATTTGTAGATCTTTCGTAAAATATTTACAAGAAGTGGAGAACTGAGAAACAAAAAAAAAGCTTTCAGTGACAAACATATGGTTTTAGCAATAAAATATATGTAAAGTAAATTTTCTTTTTTTATAAAAGTATAGTATGCAAAACGTATAATTTTTTTTTGTACATTTTTTATTAGCTTTACTATTGCAAACCAGTATTACGGAATTATTTGTATCTTATATCCATCAAAACATTACATATTCTGCATCAAAATTAAATAGCGAAAAATTCATTAGAAAAATAAAACGGTGTCAAAGAAGTTGTATATTCAAGTGTAAATATGCATTATAAATATGTTTTCTCAATTGTTTTATTTCTTTACATTTGAGCATGTTTAGTGCAGTATTAGAATATATTGCAGTTACAAAAATCAAAGACAATAATTTTATATAAATACGAGTTAAATATGTTTTTAGTGCCTTTTGAATACCTTTTACAATATAACACCTCTAAAAATCATCACTGTCAAAAAAAAACGAGATTTCTGCTCTAAAAAAAAGATTTTTTTGTTGTAAAATCTATGTAAAAGTTTTAAATTCATATTAATTATCACGCTCGTTTAGATTGCGATTTTTTGTACTAAAAATATGACTGTAAGAAAGTCAAAGCAAGAAAAGAATTTTACGTATTGATTTAATATTTATGATTCATATGGTTATAATAATAATGCACAAAAATATATTTATATAAAATCATATTTTAAGATAGGATAAAATTAATTTTTTTGACATTTTGTGTGAATATTTTACTCATTTACCACATTTACCTTTTTGTTATTTTTTCTCATATACCTAGGATATATATACAATTTAACAAACGTAAATTTACACATTATTGGGCAAATACTAAAAGGTTATCTTTATATGAGATATTTTTTTTGGGTGATTTGAATTACCTTAATATTTATACATGAAATATTTATATCTAGATTATCACAACATCCGTAATATAAATCTATCTGACCAGTAACTTTAGGTATTTTTGTTGGTGTTTTTGCATATACAGAGTGCTAAACATGAGGAAAAAAATGCATTTTTATATTCAAACTAACAATATATTGCATGATTGATATTTTTTTGCATCAAAAAACGTAAATTATATAAAATGATTATAATGAAAAGCAATTTTAACATTGAGTATATCTGAGAAAGACCCCATAAAAGCCTATAAACTATACTTTTTTGCGTATATTATGCATAAAATCTATTATTATGCTTTTTTTACCATCATCTTACATAAATTTATGACAATATAGACATCATACACTATGATTAATGCGACTCTACGCTAGAAATTAATAACTTAGATGTATATATTATTTAGAAATATATTTTCTCTCTCTTAATGCTACAAGCATAAAAATTATAGTTCAAAAAAATAATTTTTCCAATATAAAAATTTATATGACTCAAATGTCAAATATATCGCGATTTTGCTCCTTTTTATAATTAAAATTTAACCTTATTAGCATAATTTTTATGCTATTATGATATATAATACATGTAAATTATAAAAAAAAGGTTTATATAGGCTTGTTTTATATAAAAATATGACATCATTTTATCAAAAAATAAAATTTATATCTTTTATATTGTAATCTCAGAACACAGCCTATTCTCATTTGAAAAATCTCAAATATACTGACTTCGAAGTAAAATAAACATATTATGAAATTATTTTAACCAAAAAACAATATTTTATATTTTTGCAATATAGAAGCTTTTAATTATTCCTTTTGGGTAATAGATGTATAATTTGCATGTTTTATGTGTTTAATTCAATACTTTGTGATACTTTCAATATTATAAATGGAAAAATATTTTACATTAACTTCAAATCTACCACAAAAATTTTTTATATTATGTTTAAGAATTTAAAGATATAATATATCAATTTGAATCTAATTCATCTAAGATAATTTATGTTTTCTACGTTATTTATAATATCATATGGGATATAATATTTTTTGATGCTACGAAATATCATACGCTATATATAATGTAATTTATGGTGGCAACATAAGCAGTAGCGCATTGAAACTTTTTATCCAGAAAAAAACTTTAAATTGATGTCTTTTGCGTTTAAGACGTATATTGAAAGGTTTTGTGGCGTGATTTAATGCTTTAGATACATGATACTTTGATTGAAAATTGAGCATCAATAAATATTCAAATCAACGATTTTTGCAATTATGTTTATTTAATTGTATTTTATTTTATTTTTCTCTATTTTTACTTAATAATTTCAAATAATACAAATTCGTGAATGTTTATCTCCTAGATACCTACACCTGTATTTTTTTAAATTTCAGTTAAAAAAACATGGTATGATATGAAGAAAATATTCAAATATAATTATAATAAGAAAAGTAAAAAATATATAGCGAGCATATTTGTATATATGAATATTACTTAAACATTGATGTAAATATATCACTCTGTCATAATATCAGTATAGCAGAAAATTATTTATATATTATAACGGAGAATATAATATGTGTTCAAAAATATTTTATGATAAAAGGTTTATAAAAACGTAAAAATTCAACAACAATATAATTTAAAGACTTACTTGTCAATGAATAGCTATAAAAATTTTTTATCTTGTAGATTACAATTTTAAATCACAGGAAATCCAGATTATTCATTTGCAAATTTTACCATCATATATTCGATATATTTCTTGAATAAAAATTTCAGTCAAAAAATTTGTTTTAGACAAGTATAAATGATTTATTTCGCTTATTTTTTTATTAAAAAAAAATGTGATATATTTTCTATTTGGAATAAGAAATTTTTCCTCTCGATTCTTTAACTAGATTCAAAGTCTGGTAAAATCTTCGATTCAATAATTTTAAGAAAATATTTTTATTGGTTACAAAAAGAAATATGTTTCTGTAAATTTTCGTAGTTATTTGCTTTTGTAAATTCGGTTGAAGCCGCTACAAAAACAGTGTTTTGAAGAAAAGCTAAATTTTCGTTTAAATATAGGCTTTTATTTTCAATCATATAAAAGCTGTAAAGGCACATAAAAATGCGCAAAATTCATCTAAAATGTTCAAAGTTGTATTTTCTCGCATTCCAAATTTTTTGTACCCGTAAAATAAACAATCTAGTGTGAAGACTGAAATGCTTCTTATCTTCTTAATTTATTGGATAACTTATACCGGTTGATCATAACTGAAAATGAGCCGTGGAAGTTTGAATAATATGAATTATGTGTCAATCAACAAAGGAAGCTTTTCTTTTAGAATATAAAGCTATCGGATTAAAAAAATATTTTGGATATTGCATGTCTGACAAAATTCATACTTTTTATTCAGTTATAAACGAGTCTAATGCTCGTGAGCATTTAATTGGCTATTTTTTAAAAGGAAACATCGTTATTATTTAGATGTTAGCTTCCATACCTTCCCTTGCTAGCTGAAAATGTGTAAAATTGTTTAAGGGCCATAAAAAATAAAATGTAATATGCCAAAATCTTATTACTAATTATATACTATATATTGTTTTCTGTTCACTTGTAGTCATAACTAAAAGACGAAATTAAATTTAAAAAATGTTTTGCGTGCGATGATTTCTAGCCCTTTAATATTTCTGCTAAAATATAGTTCACATATTTTGAATTATAAACTGATATAAAAACAAAGAAAACGGATTTCAAATTATATAGAAAAGTTTATATTCTACACATAAATTATAGGTGAAACAGAAAAATCAGAAGCAGAGCACTACAAAGATAAATCATGCGAAACTGCGGCTGTAACCGAGAAAAAAAGATGTATTGGCAACGGAACATGCCCAAACCTCCTATAAGCATGCACAAGCTCTTGGCAATAGAAACGATCGATACTTCAACAGAATCTTCGTCAGATGAATAAATTCAAGATGCCTATGCGGCAATCCAATATGCTTCCATCGTAAGCCACGCTTCGGATGGGATAAACTCCAAAAATATTACAACGGAAAATTCCAATGTAATTTGTCCCAACAGGAACTCAAAAGAGGAGCGATGAGAATATATATAGACAAAATGGAAAGAAGTCGGCTGTCAAACGATTCGATGCCGAAAACGTCTAAAACGCAAAAAGAGCAAAATTAAGTGATCCATCCCATTTTGTAATTGAAGAGTATAGAAGAGTCGACTTATGTAGAATGGAATTCAGTGAAATATACGAAAGCTTAAAAAAGGCAAATATCGTTGAATTTGAAAGGACAAGGAAAATCCCATGCTATAAAGTTGACACTAGTACTCTAAAAACTATTAATATAATAAAGGGGACAATTACATCCACCCAGAATCCCAAGAATATGTCCGATGTTGCAGTGTTGCTACAAACCGCACAACAGACTTACAAACGCCTCACAACACGACCGAAAAAAGATAACAAATGCATTTTAGAAAAAATCGAAAAAATTACGCTTTTAGAAAGAATAAGAGATGGACATGAATTATATAAAAATAAACGCAGTGGATTAAAAGATGAGAAAGTAAAAAAATAAGAAAAATAATGCGGTCAAGAAACATGATCCTAGACATAGATGAAAATCTTATTTCTGTGTTAAATATCTATATAGAAAATATGCGATTATTGCAGAAAAAAATAGAGCAGTACAAAAAAAGATGTGACTTCACCATAGAAAATAACTGCTATGAGCTTAATGAAGACTTTTATACAGAGGATTGAAACAAAACAAAAATAATGCATTTAGAGCTTTAGGTGAACAAATCAAAAAATTTTGCATGAAAATGTTGGAAAAAGGTACGGAAAATCACAACAAAAAAAATTATAACGATTACCTATGCCCATTTCTACCTGTCCAAAAACAGGAAAAAATTTGCTTCATAACAGAGATTGAATTTGATAATATAATAAAAATACTGTCAAACTGGAAAGCTGCTGGCCAGATGGAATCTTTAATTTTTTCATTAAAAAAAAAACGAGTCTTCATAAATATATATACCAGATCATATCAGATGAATGTCTAGAAAATAAAAACCAGGAAGAATGGTTTTATTCAGGCACTACATACCTTATACCAAAAGAAGATGTCAAGATAGGAAATGAATTTAGACCAATAACATGTATGTCTAATTTTTATAAATATACGAAAAAAGAGGTCAAAAAAATGTTTCTATATCAAGTAGAGACAAAACGATTAATTGCAGAAAATCGGTTAGGGACAATAAGGTGCATTCAAGGAGCAAACGAACAAGCTCTTATAAATATTGCGATAAACAAAGAGCATGGGAATAATTAATACAACGTGGATTGATGTGAAAAAGGCGTTTGACAGCAGAAACATAACTACCTACATGCATGTATTGAAAATTTGAATCTACCAGCATGGATAACATCTTTCATAAGAAAGATTACAAGTAAATGGAGTATACCGTTAAGGTATAATGGAGAAGAAATCATGAACAAAAGGTTACGATATTGGAAAACTACAGGAAGATAGTCTGTCACCTTTTTTATTCGTTCTATGAATTGACCCCTAAAGCAGAAAATTAAATGAACGCTGTCCAGGGGTGAGTGTACTGAACGATGAAAACTCATATACAACAAATCACCTACTCTTCATAGATGACCTCAAATTAATATCAAAACCCCAGAAACACTTAATATCATGACAGACGAAACACTAACCTTCTCCAATGCAGTAGGCCTTGAAATAAACAAAAACAAATCAGCCACCAACCATGAAATATCTGCAGATGTAGCAACATTTATAGAAGTCCCGGCAGCCTACAAATATCTTGGGGTAATTGAGAATAGCAAATCAGAGCTAAAGCAAGAAACTATAGATATAATTGCAGAAATAATATTAAATCGAATAAGAAATTTATGTAAGACTAAACTTAATGCCGCAAATTTATCAGAAGCCATTAATGAACATGCGAAGTCAATCATAAATTACCACATAGGCGAATTTATATTAGAATAGAAGAATACATCAAACTTGATGATAAGATAAGAGATATTATAAACGAATTTTCCATTCACCTTCAGCCTAGTAATAAACAAAGATTATATATAAAGAGAAATGAACTAGGACGTGGGCTATGTAACATCGAATTTAAAGCTAAGAAGATGATCTACCAGCTAAAAAATCTGCTTGAAAACAGTAAAAACAGCTCACCGAAGAGGGCCGCGATTCTAAAAGTAGAAAAAGATAACAAGACACATCTCTCACTAATTATAGAATACTTTAAAAATAGAAATCATGCTAATATCACCGACTCCGAAACACTGGAGAAAAGGCAGCAAGAAAGTCTATTGAGTAAAATAAAAGAAAAACCATTACACCAATAACTTTTTGAAGCTAAGAATAATGATATGATTGATATTGTTGGATTAACAAGATGGATAAAAGATGGCAACATTAAATCAAGTCAAGAAGGAAAATTCTGTTTTATTCAAGACAGAAATGTGTTTTTCGGTAAGAGGATAAAATGCCCAGACTAGAATGAATCTATGAAAACAATTGATCACCTCGCAACAAGATGCAAGAAAATGTCCGAGCATGATTACACGCGAAGACATAATGAAATAGTTTGATGTCTTCATTTCCTCCTATCAAGACGAAACAACTCCAAGAAAAGCAAAAAGATCAGAACTCACTTAGTACAAGACATCTGCAATAACGAAAATGCAGAAATAAAAGTTTATACTAGAAGTAAAACAGATATTTTAATCAAACAAAATAGACCTGATATTTCTCTATACGATAAAAAAGAAAATACGATTACGCTGATCGAAATAGGTATAACGAGCTTTGATAACTTGACTGAAGTTGAGAATGAAAAATATAGGAAATATGTCATCTTGGCAAATATTATTGGTTAAAATTACGAATGCAAAACAAGAATATTACCATATGTGATGACTTGGGATGGGGTGGTCACAAAATATCATAAAAATATGTTAAGGAGTTAAAAATACCGGAAGAAGTAGAAGCATACATGCAAGCTCTCACACTCCGCAAGACACTTGAACTCATCTCATTTGAGAGAAGAAGAGCAGTTGATGACGATAGATCAGACCGAGAAAACAAAAGATGCATCAAGGAGTTGTGCAATATTCTCATCACGCTGAACACGTCTAAATAGATAAAATCTATAAAAATGAAATTTACCTATAACCTAATACAGATACAAATTAAATGCATATTTCTACCTATATATATGACAAATCATTCTCAGAATTATTAGCAGTTTATAATAAAAGGGCAAAAAAACCATGTATTTTTGTTTTGCTATTGTATTTTTTCTTGCAATATCAAGTAAAAATATTGAACTGTTCTTAGGCATATATATGCAGACGCAAAATTTAAGAAAATTTAAATGTTAAAAATTATACACAAACAAGCGTTACATAATGTATGAAAAATACGAGCAAAATTTACTTTTTCTTAAATTACCGGCTGTAAATTTTTGTACACTACTGTCTAATACCTATTTTTTGCTGCATTCAAAATGATTAAACGCTTATAATAAAAAAAAAGATTTTATAATGCCCTACATATAAAGTTTATTTTATAATAATCGCGTATATTTATAATATTTCTTGAGAAACCATTTTTTAGCAAGAAAAATATGATTTTTTATGTTCGGGTGTTTTATATAATTTATTTTATAAAAATAATTATGTAAAATCATGCAATTTCTAAAAAAAACGTAAAAAATATTAACGCACTATTGATAAAATTAACATACTTAAATATTTTCAAAATACTTAGGATGATCGTAAATATAATATATTGTGATACTCATTATTTTAATCAATAAATTTGGGCTACCTAGACCTAACTACAAAGGTAACATTAATAATAAATAAAAAATGTAAGAACGATATTTTCGATGTAATAAAGCTACACAAAAATGGATGTCTTTATTTTTTTCATCAATGAAAAAACTCTATACTTGATCATTGGTAAACCGTAATTTGCCAATTATCTAGAATAAATCACTTGCTCTTTTATTTTCAAAAAATAATAAATACGGAAGGTTAATAAAATTTGAATTTTACGAGACACAAATAATTTATCAATTAGATTTATATAGTAATACTTGCCCAAAATCCGTGTATAGTCGATTAACTGCGTAAAAATATATCAAAGGAAATATCACCCAGCATATTTTGTCATTCAGAATAAGAGTCTCTTTAAAACGAAAATTCTATAAATTTAATAAAAATGCACATAAATTTGTAAATATCTAAAGAAAATATGATCTAATAACCATATATAAACTATTTTTGTTGTATCATAATAGTTACTTTCTTTTCACAGAAAAACCAAAGAAAATTATAATTATAACCGAATCGTTGTTGATATTCATAAGCTATTTTATAAATAGATATTTCCGATCAAATCAGATTCATTATTTCTTCATCATAATTTAACTTTAAAGACCCCATAATAATTTTAAAAAATTAAGTGCTTGGCAAGAATGTTATCAATTTTCAAACAGTTATGAAATATAACAATTTAATTGTAATTCGCAGAAGCAAGCAAAATCATTAAAACTGCTGCTGATAAATTTACATATGAAAGCTTCCATCTTGAAAATGGTATTGATTTTTTAATTGCATATAATGACAAGTGCATTTATAGTCTTTGTACACTATCCATTAAACTTATATCGTACCAGGACGAAATATATGGGTGTGCACATTTGCTTGAGCATATTCTAAGCAAAGGTGGATGTAGAACTTGTTATGAAGAATTAAAAAAACTTCTTGCATTTAACGGTGGTGACTATGTACGTGCTGAAACTTATCGGGATCGGACTTTTTGCGGTATTAGTATTTCTAACATTGCATTTATAAAATCACTTGTGGTTTTTTCTAAATTTTAAGAATGTTGACTTTGAAATAGATTTACTCAATAAAGAAGTTATTAACGTGGCTTTGGAATGATATTATAGAAAAATGGAATATGATTACTCTGCAACTGAAGTATTATTTAATAGTTTGTTAAGAGATGGATATAAGAACTTTTCATGTGGTAATAAACATTCATTATCAGTTAATAACTTGAAGAAATAATTATTCAGTTTTGGAAAACTAATTATTGTTCAAGAAAAATGAAACTTGTGGTTTATTGTAATAATAGAAATGTAATTAATATAATTAAAAAATGTTTCTCGGATATTCCGATGTGTTCAAGTTTGCATTTATAAAGATTGTGAAAAATATCTGGTTTCTAATTCCAATTGTAAATCCGATGGGCACCATGCCATGTCTTCTCCGATACAACCAATATGTAATATCGATAATGATTCGAAATCTTGTATTCTTGATACTAATTATCTGAATAAATTGTGTAAAATTATTACCGAAAGTAAGATAAGTAAAATCATCGTATCCATCGAGATACCAAAACCAAGAAGCATAAACAATATGGATTCTATTTATTTCATCAAATTAATGATGGGATATGAAGATAAAAATTCCTTTTTATGGATTTTAAAGAGGAACGATCTGATCATAAGTTTAAAGGCATCGATTATAGAATAAATCGATTGGTCAATATTAAAGATATCAATTTAGTGTACAGCCCGTGGTTGCAAATACAAAGATGTTATTATAAATATAATAGAAAATTTCTAGATGTCATCGGAAACGATGATATAAAAACGATAAAGAATGTGACAGCAGCGCATAAATATTTTATTAATTGGATAGTTAAACAGCCTTTCTATATATAAACCAATAATTTAATTGATAAAGCGAGATGGGCTTCTTTTTTGTTGCATATTTTTCCCAATGAAATTTTTTTAAACCTATCCTTTGACAATGTTGAATTCGATCACCAAAACTTTATTTTAACGATAGATATTTTAAGGAAAAGGAGAAAATGTCTTGTTATGTATTTATCTGCGAATGAAGAAGATGAAGTCAGATATAAAACCGAGAAACAAAAATTTACTGGACTTGAATACATGATTTCTATGGATTTTATTTCAAATATTCAAGAATGTAAAATCAATCATTTATTGAAGTATAAGCTGACATTAGATGTCAGATACCAAGGTAATCAGTTAGAATTTTATAAAACGGCCAGTAAATTCAAAAAAGAAAACGATGAAAAATAAAATGTGACTCAATAATGAATCTATGGATTATATCAAAAAATAAAATTATTTTATATTTGAAGATATTTAGAGAATACAAATGGCGTAAAAAGGCGTCAAAATAAAAATATGGTCGATTTCGCGAATATTATATTACATCCCGGATTTATTGCATCTAACAGGGCTTACGTATCAGTTAAAATGAAAACTGATATCTCAAATGAGGAATATATTATTTACAAAGTATTTTATGAGATGGTAAGACTGTATAGCTAACTATGTGCATTTTTTATGCTTCATGACTGTTTTTTTGATGAAAAAATATCAAGATCGTGCAGAAAAATTTATTTCTATGCACGATATGATTTATAATAGAATAGAATAGAATAGAATAGAATAGAATAGAAAAGAATAGAATAGAATAGAATAGAATATAATAGAATAGAATAGAAAAGAATAGAATATAATAGAATAGAATAGAATAGAATAGAATAGAATAGAATAGAATAGAATAGAATAGAATAGAATAGAATATAATAGAATATAATATAATAGAATAGAATAGAATAGAATATAATATAATATAATATAATATAATATAATAGAACAGAATAGAATATAATAGAATATAATAGAATTTATTTCATTTTATTTCGATTCCTTCTTTAAATTAAAGGATTTACTCTGCGAAAAAAATCCATCTGATAGTCTCTTAAATTTTTGGAGACACGCCAAGTAAAATACAACAAGAATACTCGAGTCGTATGTATTACAAACAAAATTGGTGATTTCAATTCTCTTTTATATAGTCATTATGCAAAAATAATCGAGTTTGATCATATATTTTTAGATGAACTGGATTTGAAGGATTTAAAGGTTCAAGAAAACTGTTATTTGGCCATTATAATGACGACAACACATCCTAAACACGAATATGAATGGTTTTTATTACTTTTGGCACGAAAATTTAATACAAATAATGTACACTACCAAAAAATAGACAATTAACAACTTCCATGTATTGGAAAACATAAAAACGATGTTGAGCTAATGAAAATTTATTTTGATCCTTTAAATGTCCCCAAAACAAATGCAGATGAAAATAAAAATATTTTAAGCAAAGAAAAGAATCTAGTATATTCACGTTTTGAGAAATACGAGGGTGTCTAAAATAAACAAGAATTTGATATGAAAATCAATGAATATTGTATGAATATGCTTGAACCAAAAAGTAATTGTGTTTCTGTATTTTTAAAAATAGGACCACAATACCTTGGCATAAATTACGGAAAGGTCATTCTCATAATTATATTTTCAGAACCAAAATTCATGGAAGAATTTCGATTTAATAAGCTGATAGGATATCATGTAAGAAATACTGTCCATATATTTGAAGGTGATTATTATATATGTTTTCAGGTAATAACTGTAAAATTTTCATACAAAATCATAAAAAATAAAATCTTAGGATATATACAGTGTTTAAGAAACTGTATAAATCATATTATAAAACTCGATGCTTTTATGATAGCTTCGCAGGATAAGACAAAAATTGAAACTGATTTGCAAATAATTCATATGAAAAAGAGGATATATCTATAATGATTTACAAAAACTTAGAAATACATAATAAAGATTTTCATGATATTTCGAAAGAAAAATAAAGGGAAATAAATAGAATTTTTTATTACGAAATTATACACTTTAAGTTGCGGCTGATATTAACAAGTGCATATACTATGGCTAAACTATACGAAAAACATAAATTTAATCGCGAATTTAGTGCATATGACTCAAACACTTTTTATTATAGTAAAGATCTCGAAACAATTTTACAAAACATGAATATGTGCATTTTAAAATTATAATTTTGAAGAAATAAAAATTGAAAGCTGAAAGATAATTTCAATAAATTTATATTCTCCAAAATTCTCTGAAATATTTTCAGGTATTTTATTTTTAAATTTCGGTTCTAATATACTTCTGTTTACAATAAAGAGCCACTTTAAAAATTGATTGAATATTTTGCAGTTCAGCACTAATTTTTTGTTAAAATTTGTTTTTTTTCACGTCAAAAAAACATACCAATATGCAACAAACCATATTTCATAAGTTTCTTATATTTTATTTTAATTGTTTGTTACATTTATGTCTTTGCTTCATCGGTATACAAATGCAAGACAAAAATTATCCAATATGTTACAACATGGAACGGTTTGGTGATACGATAATATAAAAGATACCTGAACGAACTAGATGCCACGAACCAGGTTGTGGCATAATTTCCAAGCTTGGTATTGTGAAAAACCCTTGAATTTATAGGTCTCGAAAGATGAGGGGGTATTGTAGAAGTTTGTGGAGAGGAGAAGATAGCCGAAAGTATAAATACTCTTTACGTGCAGAGAACTAAGAAAATTGTGCCTGAGAACAAAAACTAAAATTACGAATATAAAATTTGAACCATAAATTTTAAAATATAACTTATTCATTATATAGCATGGTAGTCCTGTATTTTTTATATATTATGCTGATATCAAAATTGAATTTAATAAAAGTTATTGAAAACAAAATATAACGATTTCTAGTTAAAAGATAAAGCCTTTTTTATTTGAATATATGAAAAAATAACAAATATTTTAAGAATATATTGTAAATATATAAAAGGCAGCCAATTATTTCATTTTCCTTTAAATATTTATAATTAAATTTATAAATTTAAAATATACTTGATCTATTGTGTTCTTCCTTCTTCAAACGACAAGATTTAAAATGCATTTGTAAGAATTTTTGAAAGGAAACATTTTTATTCTGCTAAAATCACATTCCTAAACCATAAAAAAAAATATATGCATAAAATACATTAAATTAATAACTTCAAAACACCCTTTTGGGGGTTTTTCACCTAAAATACACAATCCTGCAAAAAGAAAGCTTTTTATCATATCTGTATACCCCCGAAAATATCAAAGTTGGAACTGGGTGTTTTTAATATTAATTTCTAGTATGCTGCTATAACCGGATGAATATTTATCTTATTTTTTTTATAGATAGCAGCATTAATAAACCACAAGTGCGGTATTAGTCATTTTAGTATTTATAAACAACAAAAACCAATTATTTAATATAAATCCTGTAAATATCATTCAGTCGCTCGGTATTGCATAAAAAAAATATTACTAATATACTATTTTCGACAAATGAAATAATTAGCCGTATAAATTCAAGTTTTTGTATGTTCTGTAGCAAATCAAACTCAAAAGAGAATATTACATGTAACATTACTTTCTTTAATTCTTTAGATACCCAAATAAAAACCATTATACACATATTTCACCGAAGACAAGATTTTTCAACTAATTTGTATATAAATTTACCACTAATATATGTATCTAATACTACACACTAAGACACACAAATCTAGTTACGGATAGACAAGATGATCATATTATCTGTAAATATATAAGTGCCACGCAATACTAATATATCTTTTTTTACTGGTAATTTAAAATATATTAAAAATCTTTAATTGAAATTACTGCTATTATAAATGTGTAAATGCATAATCAGAGTTTTTTTATTGTATCCATATATTAATAAACTAAGTTACTCATTTTTATTTGATTTAACAAACATGTGATAGGTTTAAATTAGATTCTGAACATTTACAACTCTGTATTTGATGTAAATAAAGACCTATCTAACATCATGATCTAAAAAAACAAATTATTTAATTCTATTGGATTATCGATTTTTCATATATTTTACGTATATAAACCTCTTTCAAATATATTAATAAACAACACTTAATAATTACGATTGTATTATTGACATACTTAAACGTATAAAATTCGAATATTAATGTTTATAAAAATCACTCTTTGCTCCTTTATCTTATATTACGTGTATATTTTCTCAATCGACGAAAGTTTTTATGGCACCATAAAAGGATTCATAACAGGCATTATTATGTTTGACATTTATAGGAGTATTTAAAAAGATGAAATGGAAATAAACATATTCCAAGTTAATGATGATAAAAACCAACCTGGTTCATTATTTTCTAATATAGGGAAATAAGAAAGGTTTACCGTATATAATGATGCTATAATGAAAACATTTTTTTAATCTATATAGAAATTAGTATATATTTTTTTATATAACCAAAGGATTTGTGTATATATTACATACTCTTATGTATTTAAAGTATAAAATCTACCATATAATATAAAAAATGTACATATAAAAGACTTAGAAACATTGAATTTGTATAAATACCCACTATTTATATTTTTAAAACGAAAATAATTTTATAAAACATATTATAAACATAAAAAAGGAAAATTTCGAACGAATAAAATGCTATTTCAGATTAGTTTACTTCTATTAAGATAGATCTTCAAACAGAATAGTTCGCCAATAAAATTATACACGAAAAATAAATTATATTAAGAAAGAACATAAATTTTAAATGCAAAGAAATACGTTTTTAGCTTTTTATTTACTCGAGTTTATAGATATTTTTAGTATTCTGAGATGAATTGTATATTTATATAATCTTCTTATACTGTAATTATTATTAAATTGTGCATTTTATTCATCCAAATGAATATATATCGATCTTTATATTGGTTTAAAAATACCTGTCAGTGTGATGCAAAAAAATGAGCGCAACTAATTTAAATACGTATTCACTAAAAAAACAGAATCTTTATATTTTTTTATAAAAGCAAATAATTTACAAATAATTCTTTTGATAAATCTACTGTGAGTATAGGATATAAGAATAAAGATTTGTGATAAGATAGATCGCGATTATAAAAATTTATCAAAAAATATGCAATTAAAAAATTTTTCTAACACGATTTTTGATGCATTGAGAAATATAATTTGTAGCACTAACATCATAATAATCTGATATATTTAGAAAAAAAATTAATACATACATATAATTACTAAATTTCATCATAATGATTGCTTTTTATATATTTTAAATACAAAAAATACTATTAATATAAAAATTTTAATTATAAATATGATATCTTAGCGAATAAACTTGGTTCGATACACAAATTTATGACAAAAATAATACCATATTCAGTGACTTGAAGTGAGGTGGTTACATATTTTAGCAAAAAAATTAGTGAGAAATTAAAAATCCAGATGAAGTATAAGTATACTTTGCAGCTCTCACACTTCGTAAGAAACTTGAACTAATATCATTTGAGATAAAGCATTTTACCAAGAAAGACATAAAAAAGGTATTAAAAAATGCATAAACAAGTTGTTAAATATGTTCAAAATTCTTTTTACCTCTCAGTAAATGGAAATTATAGACAGGAGAAAATTAATCTATAATTAAAAAATCATTATATGATAAAAATAAATTATACATTTGCATAGGATTTTGAATTGTGGTGCTGATGATTTTTTTATGCATAAAACTCTATTTGAATATTTTTAAATTTGATTTTTTAAATTTTTATTGCTACATTACTTGAAATGTAAAATAAGAAGTTTGTATAAAATTGTGACAACCAAAAAATATAAAGTTAATATAATCTTAGGAATTCAATAAATTTAAAAAAGTTTGTAAATTTCACAAGGAGTTGTATTTTGGAAAAATTAAACCTCTATCTAGGTTTTAAAAAGGTCCGATCTATATTCTTTTATTAATACGCTCTTTTTGTATGAAAAACTAATGTTATTTAAGACGCATAAACGAAACCTAAACGCTAAATATCTGGGTATAATATTATGTTCTAAATTAAATGTTTTTCGTAGCGTCAATTACGCGTTTATCATAGCTACATGATTATGAACATAAATAAAACGCATCAAACTGTTGCTTCTAACTTGATTCTGGTTCTGATGGATTTAATTTGCTATAAAATTCAATTCATAATTATTTTATTCTCTACACCGAGCATTCTACTTTTCTTGTTTTTAATACTAGTATTAATATATAATCTATATTTTTCACTTATGCACCTTTTCTGAAATTAAATATTTTTATGTTCTGACCCTTTTTTTTCTTCAAATATCCTTCCTTTTTTTTCTTTTTCCGGTAAAATATTTTTACTTCATTCTAAACTATTTTATATATTTTTTTTTCATTATATACCACAAATATTTTAATTTTTTGCATCTTTGGAAATTTTTCGATAACGCATTCACAATGTAATATAAGGTTTAAATGATGTTAATTTTTTTTATCTATTTGTCTGGCTTTTTTTTATAGATTTCATTCTTTGAGACAGAGTCAGCCCACTTAGGATGTTGCACAACTCCTTGATACATCTTATATAACATATAACTGATCTATCTTCATCAACTTCTCTTCTTTTCTCAAATGTGATATGTTCAAGTGTCTTGAGTAAAAAAAACAAATTGAAATAGTAAATACTTAGATAAAAGAAATTTACTTAAAATTCAGTCTTGACATATTACAATAATGAGGGGCGTGCCACATAAAATAAAAATACATAATTAAATAAAAGTTATAATAAAAAAAGAAAAATGCATAATAAATAAAATAATTACATAAAATTAATCTATGTATATTATAAATACAAAAGTAAAAAAATTTGCAACTTCAAATAAACTTATTGAAAGATTAAATAGTTGCATAAAATAAATCTATCTTTTAAAGAATGTAAAATTAAATAAAATAAATTTAGACAGAAATATGATCTTATTTGAAATCCATATAAAATTACAAGCGTTATTTAAGAATTCAACATATAAATAAACAAATTTTGCATAAAATAAAAAGCGAATATGTTCCAAGATTTGGAGCTTGAAAGAATTTACAATATAAAGCGATTTAAAATTACTGTGAATAAATTGCTTATGAATTATGTGAAAATAGTATGAATATATATTTAAAATATACCGTAAATAGTATTGTTGTTATATAGAATAAATCGAAAAAATGCAAAGTAAATAATATCATTTACAAAATCGCATATAAACAAAAATTATATAAGAAAAACGCGCAAAACAAGTTGTTAAAATATTCAAAAGGAACATAAACAAGTAAATTATGTGCATTTAAGGAATAAAAATGTATGACACGATTCCAGGATATTTTTTTTTATTTTAACGTTTATCATTAATTCTTATTCAAAGTGCAGATCTAATAATATATAAAAACCTTAGGATGAGAAAAACCTTGAATTTATAATTAATAGGCCCTGAAAATGTTGACTTATTGAAAACAAACACGGAGAGTAGATGATAGATGCTAGTATTTATACGCTGTGAGTATGAAAATCAATAGTCTTGTGCTCGAGAACAAAAACTAAAATAAAAAATACAAACTTAGCACATGAATTAATAATGACATATTTCATAGTTGTTTATTTAGGATTTAGATCTGTAAACATGAGTAGGAGCATACAGACAAACAATAGGATCGAGGATGACATTCAAACCAAAAGTCTGGACTTAAGAAGGTGTTATTTAAAAGATCGTTAATATGAAAAGCTGCCAGGAATTATCAACCGAATATTGATTATAGGAAACTAAAATTTTTCTTTTTCAAGATATAAAAACAATAAATGAAATTACTGCATATATTTATCAATGTAATATATGATATATACAGTGAAAATCAGCATTTCTCTAAAAAATAAAGATAAAAATCCATATTTATATCGGAATAAACAGTGTTAGGTTTAATATACTAACTTTAAACACCAATAAATATAAAATAATACACATTTAAAATGGTTTTTTCCTACGTTGCAGTACAAAATGACAATAGAAAGTTCTTATTGCCCGAAAAATGAATGGTTTTTAGAAATAAATGTTAAACTTACAAATTCAAAGAAATAAATATGTCAATTGAACTGCAATGAAAATTCAAAATATTAATTTTCAATACATAATATAACATGCAAAAAAAAACAAATCAAAAAATTACTGAGAATCTAAAAAATAAATACTCAAGGCTAGAAAATAAATCTCAAAATGAAAAATACACATATGAATATTCAAAAATCAGACAATGTAAAGGAAAAAAGACTCTACCAATAAGCATATTGATTGCACAAAAGATGAGGTTTTAAGACAAGAAAAAAGCGAAGCGAGAATGTTAAAAACGAATTTTAAGAAAAGTTATAACATTATAGTAAATTGAATCTGCAAATATGAAACCTACTGAAATTCAGATCCCTAGTAATTAAATCCTTCTCGACCAAAGCATTATAAAAAAAACCTACAAGAAATAGAGAAAAACAGATTGAAAATAAATCTTAAAATTGTAAAAATTATATAAAAATATATAGGTCATCTCAAAAGGTAAAATAAATAGAACTTTTTGTTTTTCTGTTCTAAAAATATATTTATTGATCAAATTTTACTATAAACCAATATTAATATTATATTGATCATAATAGATATAATTAGACGGGAAATTAATTTCTACTTTCAAAAATAATTTTACCCCTATATTACAAGATTATCATATCTAAAAAAACCAAAATAAAATTAATAAACTGTATTTGAATAGTTATTTAATGATAAATATAATAATTTACAGCTCCACACTCAATTTACTTTAAATAAGATAATCTTATGTAATTCAAAAAAAAACTTTACAAAAAAAAAGATTTTTTATAAACAGGTCAACATGAAATTTACTACACCAGATAAATATGTACATCATAAAACCAATTATTTATAACTTAGATTATAATAATTTATTCAATTTAACTTGAATTTTTATTTTCATAAATTTTAAGATACAAGAAATTATTTGTTTTATTGAAAACTCTTTTATTTATAATTCCAATAAGATTTTGTCTCTACCTATATGTCAGCTTTTTAACAAAATAAAAAATACAAAAAATGGGGATAGAACCCCTTTATCCATAATATACACAGATATAATAACGTAAAAGATTGGCCAATAACTATAATGACACATGTAAAGACAAATCAACAAGTAATTTAATTTTTATTATATTGGTTAAATTATATAAGGTCAAGAATAAGCATATTCTATAAAAAAAGACCAATCGATATTCAAAATAGAAATATAATCAGTTATAATACTTAATAAATAATATAATCAAATCGAATTTATACATTGCAACAACCGACTAAAAATTTAAATAGCGATAGACCTTTCCATCTTGATAATACACAGCTAAAATTTTATTAGTTATTGAAGATAATCATGATAAATATTCAAAATATGCGAAATCAAAATATTTTTTTTGGTTCCCATAGCTTATATCACATACTAATAGCATTCATATTTTTTTGCGGAGTAAAAGTGAAACCAGCCTCTGATTTTCTAAAGAAGGCAAAATAGACTTAAAATACACAATCACTTCTGGTGATCCACGAGATAGTCCCTAAATTGATGTAGAAACCATGAGGGCTAAAAGGTGCTATCGATATTGCACAACCAACGGATTGAAAGCAGCCCATAACGAGACTAAACAATTAATCGAACAAGAAAAAAGTAAGAGGCCAAAAATTTTCTGTAAAAGATGAGGAAGAAAATGTTGGCTAAGAAGAGGGCACAGAGAATGTTGAATAATATTTCAAATGGCTAAATTTTTTTTTATTTAGCATACTTTAAAAAAATTAATAAATATTTAAATATAAATAAAATAAAAATTATATAACTAGTTTTTTTAAAAACAGATACTTCCAGGTTCAACATTTTATATAAGACCGTATAAAAATACTATAGAAATGCTTTTAAAATATATAAAAACTTCATAAATTCAAATTTAAGGTTTTATTCTTTTTTTAAATAAAAAAAAGCAAAAAAGATTAAATTTTAATTCAATTTTTTTGATTTTTAACAAGGAGAAATACATAATCGCACGTTATATATCCATGCAATCAATATTACGTATTTTTAGGAATTTGTAATATACATTTTAACCATTATTTGCTATTTTTATTATAAAAGAGAGTAAATAACGAAAAAACTTATTATACGATGAAAGTTATAATTTATGATTTTTATAGTTATTATTTTAAATATTGATTTATAAAATCTGTTGTAAAGTCTTCTTCAAAAAAACATTAAATAAAGTGTAAATTATAATACTATCTAGATTAAATACGATACAATTACAATTATTATAAAGTATTTCTAGGAAACACATTTAACCAATGTGGAATTATACAGCAGATTCAAATAGACTAAATTGATGGTTTTGCATGATTTAAGATAAAAAAATATAGCAAAGATATGCAATAATTATGGTTATTTCCATAGCTTTCAGCATAAAATTTTAAGCAATATATTTATATTTAAAGAGAAAAAGCCCAACTATTGTTTATTTTATAACACAATCCATACAAAAACCTATACACTGTGCTATATCCACTATAATTACAATTTTGTTGTAGCAGAAGTTTTTTATCCAATTATCAGCCAATTGTAGGCAACCCTACTGTGAATGAATTAAATAATTTATATTTATTGACTAAAAAATAAATAAGTATCTGAAATCTATCTATAATGGATTATATCATATTTATTCCAGAGATAAAGTCAATTAACATGATTTTTAGCATTTGCCTTAACTTCATGGTTGTTTATAGTACAAATTTTACGAAATTTCTGTATGGGGATCATGATATAAAATTCTAAATAAATAAAAATTTATGAGCTGAATATTTTTGTTTATTCTTCAGCAAGAAAATAATACTTAAAAATATTAGAAACATTACGCATTTAAATTTTATTTAAAAATGAAAAAAAATATTTTTAAAATATGCATGATGGCAAGAAATGGCATGAAAATATTAAAATTTTATAGTATAAAAACAAAACCATCCAAATCAGAACCTTTTATTTACAACTGTCAAAAATTTTGTTTTCAATTATATGCAAAATCCGATTCCTCGACAAAGAAGAATTTGTATCTCGTTCAATATAAAAAATAAAATGCAAGTTTTATAGTTTTTAAAATAAGCATACTGACAATAACATGAAATAAAAGGCCAAATAAAATATTAAACCGCGTAAATTATATAAAATTGTAACTTGTGGTTTTACTATATTTAGTTACAAAATTTGATAAAATATACGGTCATTTTCTATAAAATATAAAAATTTCCGTATATTAGTGCAGAAGTGGAACATCAAAAATAAATATTTTATGAAAGAGCTTTAATTTTAATTCACATCTTGTTTCTCGTCATAAAATCAAAGAAAACTTAATATAATCCCAAGTGTTATTGCTTAACGAAAATTCTATGATTTCATGTTTCATCAAATGAGTTAAATTTTATTGTTAAGCTTATAATTCCCAGAAAAACTTTAATTTCGTAGATATATATTTTAATATCGTTTGACTGTCATTTTTGTTATTATATTTAGTAAATAACTATTTCTACATCACACATATAAATTTGTGCAAAATTTTGATTTATCGTAGATAGGGGAAGTCATTTTTTTGATACGCATGAGCTACTTAATACAAACTAAAGAGTTAAATTCGATTTAAAGATTAGTTATAGTAATAAATGTAGTAGAAAATGCTGTCACAAATAAGGCGATAAAAAAATCAAAAAAAATATCGAAAAGATTTACTTAACAAAATAAAATTTTCGATAAAGAACAGCGACCAAAAATCATGCTTTATATACAAAACTGCGGTATAAACCGAATATTTTAGCATTTTCCTGATGATCTGTATAAATATATGCACAAAAGCGTTTAAATCTCCATGTTTTATTAACCAAAAACCTATATTAGCCTTAAAACTTAACCCAAATGCAAAAAAAAGTTTAATAAAGGATGCCGTTTATTATTTGTCATTCTAAAAAGAAAATTTTACCATTTTTTGATGTTTTCCATATGTCATGTAATTTAGTGTTGCTGGTTTTTTTTGTTATATGTAAAAAGGTTATATAGAACTGTAAATCTAATATTCAATAAAGACAGCAGAAAACAAACATGTATATTGCAAAAAAAAAAAAATTCAATTCTAAATCTGTTTAGTAAGAAAAAGGTAATACCAGTCAGACATTTTAACAGTATTAAAAAAAAGTACGACAATTTACTTTTCAATCTGATGTTATTATGTCAAATTAGAAGATGTCAAGATTATAATTCCAAGTGATGTATCGATGTATTACTACGAATAAAAGGGAAAAAAAATTGATTCGAGTAAGAGGTCGGTCTTATTAAATATAAATATATAATATATAATAGAATCAATCGAGTTTACGTGACATTAATTTCTATTATCGACTATTATATACAAAAATTGCATCCAAAAGGCTAAGATATATCTATTTTTTTAAGAATAAAAAATGCCAACACTTATAAAATGTATATCCATGAATTTTAAATACACTGAATACTGATCATTGCGCAGCATTTTAACCTTTTCTCTATAGACTACTGAATACCACGACTTTATCACGTCAACAAAATTTTTTACTTATATCTATGAGACTTGAAATATATTCAGCATTACCTAAATTTTATTTCTTTATTTAATAAAAACAAAAAAATGTTGTAGACTTTACGAAAATAACATGGGTTTCATAGAAACCTTGTATCCCTGATATTCCTACTCATTACGTGATTTAAAATTTATAGCATATAAAATTATTTCATATTTAAATATATTGTCAGTTTTTATTGATTTTACAATTTAATAAAATTTTTATCATGACCGTCTTAAAAAGCCCTTGTATTTTTGATAAATAATTCACCACAAATATTTTTCCAATAATTTCTGTAAATATTTACACAGCTAGGCCCTCAAATTTCTTAATTTAAAAGGTGTTTGTCATCTAAGCTTTCATTTTAGAAAGTAAAAGTTGAAAAAGAACCATAGTCAAAATGAATAGAATCTTTCAAAGTTTATATAGAATGTTGAAAACTTATGCACATGATTAGTATGAATCTAAAAATTCTGGAACAACAAATAGGTTGAATAAAATCATCTAAATTAGTGTTTACTTAACCTGAATTCTTTTATAATAAAAGCACAATTAATAATGGATTAAAAAATGAACATTATTTATAATTAAGTTGAAAACACACATCCTTAATATTATATCTTTTTGCTAGAAAATAACAATTTTTCCTAGATTCAAACATAAAAATTTTCTATCTATAAATTTAAAGATTAATCGTGCTGATTATAATCTTGTGGCAAATAAATCTAAAAACACCTAAATGCGATGTAAATGCAACAGAAACCAAAATATTCCATTCAATTTCATTTGTATACGAAAAAAATTTGAAACTTTAAGTACTAAAGCCATAACAAATTCATTTTCGGCTTAGAATTAGAATGTAGATTTAGTAAACTATAATTTAAAGCGCTAAATAGAAATAAAAGCAAAAGCATTCATAAAGGTATAAGATCATTATGAAGCAGAATAATCATTTTAAAATCTATTGTTTTATAATATTGGTATACAAATCGAAAATACCCATTTCATCTATATAATTCTATGTTACCTTATTTTGTATACTTATTTTAAATCTTATTTCTTTCAGTGTGATAATATGATAAGATGAAGTCGAAGTAAATCTAAACATCACACCAAAAATATTTTTGAATTAATTATAGTAGAAACATCATACATTTTGCATGTATATATCACCAGAAAACAAGATAATTACATATAATAAAATTTAGAACTATATAACCGCTTTTAAAGTAATATTGCAGATGTTCCAGCGTAAATTTATAAAATGTATATGCGTTAATTATGATTTGGTCAATTAAATTTGTTCAAGCATCATATTAAGATTTTATATTAAAGGATTTTTAGTAAATCTTTTGTGTCTCATATATTTACAATCTTCACAATGCATCATCTTCTTTCATTCAAGGAATGTTAAATAATTCATGTTTTCGATAAATTACCCATTAATTGCAATCAAAATGACCAAATCTTCAATGTTAAGCTAAAAATCAAATTATTAAAGGTTTGATAGATAGATGATAAAATAAACGTTCAAAGAATGCGAAAATACAGGAAATTATTAATTTGATATTTCATCATCAGATCACAATAATTAGATCAAAAAACAAGTAAATCATATATGAAGCTAATAAATATACACTAATATACAAATTAATTATTTTAAAGTATTTTAAATATCCACACACGAACCAGGATATTCATAAGTATATTCGAAAAAGTATGATGAAAAATTTTTGAACGTAGAAAAACCGATGTAACGTTAAACAAAATGATATAGTGGCATTCAAACAATATTAAAATTCAATCAACAAAGTATATATGTTATATAAATTCAAATACTACCATATAGTCAAAAAAGAGACCTAAGAACAACTCATTCATTTCAGCAGCATAATATTCTAATTTGTTGGTAATTATTTTCAATAAGTTATTTATAAATTTATCTAAGAGAAATTCTAATATGTTTGCTTGCGCAAAACTTTAAATTGCTTTATATTACATATTTACGGTATACTCTTATAAATCAGATAATCCATACATTCTTCCTCAAATTATGTTTTAAACTCAAGACTTATACACACAAGTCTTTCTCTACATGTTAGTATTTATAGTTTTGCTTCCTTTTTCCATTGGTATCACTTATTCCTTAACATACGACATATTATATTTTATGACTATAACATCCCATGTTATGATATATATTAGTATTTGACCGATACATGTATGGCCATGTTATATATTTTAGAAATACAAAAAATTTATCATGACAGATTATAATTTAGTATTTAAAATCTGTCTTTATTTTAAAGTTGCTCATATATATTCAGAAGATTAATTTTAGATTTATAAAAATAACGAAAATTTTTATATTCATCAAATATACATTTATACTATCTTTTAATATATTCTCACTTGTTTTATCCATAAATTAAACAATAGAAACACATAGTTTACATAAGAACAGATTTTCTATGATTTCTTCTAACATAATCAATAAATACACATATCTTAAACAAAAGCAGAATTCTAGCTGTTTATTCGAAACTGTTGATCTTTCTAAAATTACTAGATATTTTCGGTAATATATAAATTAATTCGCTTTTATAAAAAACTATATTTAAGTAAAGGCAATGCTTGCTTCAATAAAGTGTGATGAATAACAAGAAAATGTAATCTATATATCGGTAATTTGTTTCTGAATCAGAACAGAGTAAACTTGGAAATAGAAAAATAAAATCATGCCTTAGAATTTCTAGTCATAAAAAACAAATAAAATATATTTTAGGGTTAAACATAATATTGCCACAGCATACCTAGTTTTTAACGAATTGTATGGTGTTTATCAAATATAAGCAGCTTAAATATATGAGCTTTTGAATAAAAGTATAATTTATAAAATTATAGTGCAATCTTTCGTTTAAAAAAAATCGCTTATGATAAAAAGCCGTACATCAAAACTTATTTTCAAATCACTATATATCAAAATATAATGAAAAAAGATAAACGGATAATTCTTTATTGTATAATATTTTAGTGCACGTTTTAGAAACTTAAAATGACGATAAATCATAAGAATGCGTCCATGGTCATTCAAAAAACAAACCAAATATAAAATAAACTTTATTATCGCGTAAAAATTCTCGTGAATAAAATTCTGATAATGTAACTCCTCTCTTACCATCATCTAGTTTAGAAAGTTATTTAAAAAAATCAATTCAATACAGACGCATTTTATATTAAATGATGTCATTTTTTTATTTCTTTGCGACTTAGAGATAAAGCGCATGGTTATCGTGATTTATAAAATGCCTAAATATATAAAATGATGTACGTGAAAACGTTTAATTTACAATATATTTAGCGATATAGATTATCTTTTATTTTCTTAGGAATTTAGTTGTTGCTCAATAAATAATCTGTCGACATAAATTCTAGGAAAAGGAAATTTTATACATTCGTCTAAAAATACTGCGATTTTCTAGGGCCGATATATAATTTTTTCGTCCCTAGAAAATAAAATTGAATGCTTATGCTAGATAATTTATCTATATAATGCTATTATTAAAATCTGAAAAAAATTATAGTCAAAATAAATATTTTTAAGAAAAATTGTAACATGGAAATATATATGTAGTTTTTTTTGCCATAAACTGATATACAATCATTTTGCTTTTTTTTTATGTTTAAAAGCAAAAAAATTCCATGTAAGATTTAATATTTATGCAAAAAAAAACGAAGGCGATAGAATATTACTATATTTAAACGCAGAATAAAAGTCAGAAGAAGTTTTTCATTGCAAATTTTTTATTTTAATGGTTTTTAAAATTGTATTTATTACAACTAAATTGAAAAAAAATTAAGAAAATTTTGCAGTCTAAACAAAAAATTCGTTGTTATATATTTAAAAAACAGAGAAAGCGCAATTTCAACAGGAATACCAATGCAGACTAACTTGATATTTTTTTTAATATTATATTTTCCTATGTAATTATTAAAATCGATCAAATTTCAAAAAAACCATCAATCTTATGGTTTGAGTTTTTTTTTATAAGTTCTACAATACCTCTGGTAAATTTAAGCTTTAAATCAAAAATTCTATAATTCATTGATTATTTTCAACTATCTGCAAGAAGTTAGGAACAATTTTTTATGAATAAAATCATGATTTAAAGAGAATTTCAGGATATAAATAGAAGTAAAACAGATTATAATATATGCTAGTATAAAAATATCACAAATTAATTGCGAACCAATTTAATTTTAATCCAACATGGGTTCATTTATTTAGTATAAAGAACAATAAATTTAATTTTGCATTTAAGTTCTTCAACATAGTATTTGTGTCTGAACCATTGATTTTTTATTCGAAAAAAATATTCTTATAATTTAAAAGGTTCTAAAACCCATGTGCTTCGATTAGTATATTTCCCCCTTAATTTGCATTTTATATTATTATCTTATATGCTAAATTTTATTTCTTCGACTTAATTATAATATGTGTGATGATAAGATGGATAATCAATCACAAAAATTATAAAAGCTACACAATATTATATATTTTTATATTCTTTAACGTAAATAACTAAGAAATTTTGCTTTATGTGAGAAAAGTAATGTAAAAACATCTAAAAAAATAATACTTTCATAAATTTTTGTGTGATAAAATGAACATAATTTTCTAAATCGAAAACGTTTATTTCAAGGAATATATGTCACCCATATAAGAATTCTACATACAACAAGCTATTAGATTATCCCTGTCATAGCGTAAAAATGCAATCTATTTATTTTGAGTTTGTTATTTATAAATATTCAAAGAAGATATAAATAGAGTTCAATTATTCGTTTTGTGATCAATCTTATTATAGACCAGTAGAATAATGTAAATCTAGAAATCACGATCAATACAAAATAAAAATATCAATATTGTGGTTACATTGAGTTCTATGGCTAGAAAAACACATGAAATGTTTCAATAGAATAAATTTATTTATTAAAGAAATTGAATATAAGAGATCAACTTCTGGCCTTCATCTTAATAATAAAAAAAAAGATCTAGCTTTTGAAATTGATTTGAGAAATTAATTTTAAGCCTAATGTGATGAAGAATCAATCAAATCCAAAATAATTTTTTTATGAATCAAAATTTTTATCCTTTGTCTATAAATAAAATGCAGAAGATGAATAATATGCTTTTATTTTTATTCACTTTAAAAGAGCTTTTAAGTTCCCTTGAATCCTGTGATTTATACAATTCCGAGAATCTAAAATTTATTCAAGATAATTCGTACCCTAGTCAAGATTAATAATATCATAATCAATTCAACAGGGATCATAAATATCAAATACCGACTACGGTGTGGGAAATAATACAAGACTTTCATTCCAGCTGACGATTGTAGAAAGAATGATAAAATTTCGAGTTCATATAGGCATAGAAATAATACTATTAACAAAAATCATTTGACAAACATGAATGCAAAAAAGAATATTATATATTCGATTCTAAGCTAAGCTTTATAATTAGAGATCATGCAGCAAGTAGTAATGTGAAAAACGAGTCTAGCCAACAATATAAACAATCCAGTCATCAGAAACATTCAGATAAAAATTCATATAGGATACCAGATAATACTTTTAGTTTTCGGGATATAAATTTAAATATTTATCATCCGAACATTAATTTATCATCATCTGCATATATGATATTGAAAAACTTTGAGTCACATTGTACCAAGCATAAACCGGATATGAAAGAAGATATAAATAGGTATAACCCAGATTTTTTGGTTCCAAAAGTTCAAAATGTTATAATAGATCCCCATTCCACAAACGAATACCGTCACCAAAGGGGGGCTCTACTGCCCTGCAATCGAAGGTACCAAATTATTTAGAAAGTAAAAGTAAGCCAGATTGCTGTAACTGTTCTAATTTGAAAACGCCCAGCGATTATCGTGAAGACAATTCCAAACGAACAGAAAATAAAGTTTTTTCCAGAGTGAGCAAGCTAAATAAAATTTCAAGTAGTTTTGGTCTATGTGAGTCTGGGATATTGTAAACAATGATTTAAGAGAAACAATAACTCTTACACTAGAAATGATGAAATCTAAGAACAAATATGGGCCAAAAATGAACATATATTATGATTTAATTAAAGATGTCTTGGAATTCTTTTGTAGACGACGCCATTGCCAATAATAATCAGTAATCATGTTTTAGCTTATTAAGTAATTTAAACAAGGAACACTATATAAATATAGCAAACAAAGATGACGAAGAGAAAACGGTTAATTAAAACACAAGATATCATGATAATATTTTATTTGAAACATCAAAATCCGAAGGAAAGTTATAGCTTCATTTATATCCAGAAAAGGAAAATATACATCAAGACTTTGATTCTAAAAAAAGCCAAAGACTTTATACGATTTAAAATTTGTTAATGAGGAAAATAAAAGGCATTTAAATATGAATCAAACTAAAAGTGAAGGCCTCGAAATAATTTTAAATAGCCATAGCTCGAATAATCGATCTTCGTAAAAAGATTCCTATGAAGAAAACGTAAATATTAAAAATAGCTTAGTACCATACACAGGCGTAAAGGATATAATTAAATTCGAAATAGATAGATATACAGCCTCATACTCTCATTTTAGTGCCAACAAAGGAGGTAATTCTGATGATCCTCATATTTTTTTCGACAACATTGGATAACGAGAAACACTTAAAAAAGGTTAGTGAATCATATCCCCAAACATCTTACGAAGACTATATGTGATCTAAAAAATAATTATGTAAAATATATCTAATTATCACCAGAAATTAATAATGACTAATTTACACAAAAAAATAGTCTTTTGTTCCCTAGTCTTTTTAAGAATAAGAAATACATAATTTTAATAAATTGTACGTAATATTAACCGAATATTCTTTATTTGCATGATTTTAAGAATTAATTACTTATTAATATCCACAAATTATAGAGTAAAAAATCAACAAACAACAATAAATTACAGCTTATTTATATCTTAAATCTACATCCATATAACAAATACTTTTTATCGGTAGAATTGTGTTAAATGTGATTTTCTTATAAGAATATAAAACAATCCAGCTGATAATACGTTAAACAATTTTAATAAAATTAGATTCAGCATATACCCGTTGAAATAAAAAATTAAAAGTTAGGCATAAACAGATGGTTATTGTTTTTTTATTTTCCTTGCAAATATATCATTACAATATTTATTTTATTTATGGGTTAATTTTAATTTGACTTTTATATTTTCTCAAGCAGATTGTGTGAATCAATCTTTCTAACAAACTTTATCAATACATTTCTTATCTCTTACTCTGCCATATCCTCATATATACCCCTTCTCCACATAAGACTTATCAGTTCAAAAGTCCTTCCCAATCCTATGGTTGACAATATAATATTAATATATATTGCAATAAAGTTCCACAAAAAAATTATTCATTCAAGAGTGTTATGAATCATCCCTGCTACGCTTTAAGCGTATGCCACGCCTTGGTCGGCAGAAAATTATAAATTACTACAATGACAAGTTGAGACGTACTTATCTTTGAAACAACTAAGAAACTAGGAAATATAAATTCTGGTGGAAAGAAATGATGGGACAAGACACATATGAAATTTTGATCACAAAACTTCAAGGAAAAGATAAATAAAGAGTGATGATATTTTGAGCAGAACAAAAATTAAGAGGAAGAGAATTTTTTTTTAAAATGCAAATAAATTTATATAAGGTGTATTCCAAAGTTGGTAAACGAGAGATAAGGGTTTTCTAAATAACAAAGAAAGATAATTTCACAAAGATTATAAGGAAGGGATAAGAATAAAAATAATTTTATAAATACGAGTACCAGAGTCAATCCCATAGAGATATAACTGAAATTACTAAGACCCTACAGAGCATCCTGTTGAATTATGAAGAGCTGTCGAAAAATGTGAATCAATTCAAAATTTTTATTTATATTTAAGAAAAAGAAGAAAATATTAGAAATAGATACTGATTTGAAACGCATATATAGCGCCAGAGGCAAGTGTTTCGTTGAAAACATAAATTCTCTGCACAAGATAATGCCAATAAACCAAGAAATTAGAACAGAAAATTCAATACACTGAAGCTATAGATGTAATCGAAGAAAAAATATATTGCAATATAAATAAGGCAAAAAAAATTTTAAAAGCGGCTCTTTTTAGTATCTTAAAATTTATATTTTATTTTTGCGTAAAAATAGGTTAATAATAAAATAAATATTATTCCGTATTCTAATGGAACAACAATTTTCTAACCTTTGTTTTTGTGTATAACTAATATTCATAAATTTGTGACAAATATAAAATAATGCTCACATAAAGACATTTTTCAAGTTAGTGCACGTTCTTTGATTCTATCAAATAGATGCAATTTATCTTGGCTTAAAATCGATGTTTTATGATCAAAACTATCATTATAAAATTTTCTATGGGAACTTGCAATAAATAAAGCCCAGTCAAAAATTAGAATTCATGTTATTGATGATGAATTGCATTATTAAAATTAATTATTTTATTTTACATAATTTAATTACTTGATCTTTCAATTGCATATGCATTTAATCTATTATATGCACCTTTATATATTAATTTGTAATCTGTCTAATAAAAAAATCATGAATAATATTAGAATCGGGAAATGTAGATCTTTACAGATAATAAAAGTCATTAACTGTGCTTTTATGGCTACAAATATTTATTCTATTTATTTTCTGTTTTACTTAGTAATTAATATATAATTTTATTTTTTCATATAATCTTGCAAACCGGGTGTTATTATATTATGATAATGGTTTAGTTTAAGCCCTTTTAAAATTTAACCAAAAACCCTAAGCGCCAAACTATAGTCCTTAGAATTTGAAATTTATTTATATGCTATTAGTTGTCTTATACACCAAAAGGAATAAAAAATGATATATATATTATAATTATGTATTTGACTAAATAGCTTTACTCTTTATTTTCTTATTCATGAAATACATATATATAACATGGATCAAGAAACACGATGAATTATAGAATTTGTATAAGCAATTTTTAGATTTACATATTCCTGGGTTTTAATTTAATTTTGTCATCGATTTAAGACACGACAAAATATTTTTAATGTCATGAAATTATATGAATGAGCACCCCAATTAATTAAAATAAGTAATTTTTGACTTGTTATTCTTTTCTTTTGATAAATATGTTATTAAGCTAAGAATTGTGTTAACTTATAAGCTAGTTTTTTTATATATACCGTAGATGAAACATTATAATTTAAAAAAGTAAATAAACGAATATTATTTAAGAATAGGGCTTAAAAAAAATTTATGTTTGAAATAAATATTATAGTTGTCTTGGGGTACATAAACTCACTTAAATACAATACGAAATTTTTATTTATGTAGTTCTTATTATTTCATATTTATCAAAATGAATTTAACTGGTCTTGGGTCAAGGATATTATTATTCAGTTTATTCGGATTTCAAAATATTATCTTGCAAATATATGTAAAAATATTACCAAGGTCAATATGCCAAATATATTATTTGAATATACTAAAAAAAGTTTAATGCAACAAAAGTAATATATGAACATGTGAAATATCAAATTAAACATAAAATCACTTATTGTGCGTAATTTAGACGCGTATGGTTTCCATTTTCACAATCCTGGCAGTTAAAATATAGTTCAAATCATATAGAAAAATATTTTTGGAATAAAAGAGACTAATGTCTTTTTTCAGCACAATATTTATTTAAGGGTAAATTTTACTTCCAAGTTTACATTTTTTCTCGCAAAACTTCAGATTGCTCCATGTACAGATTCGCTGTATATTCTTATTAAGCAGAACATCCTTTTAGTTCACCCTAATACATCTTCTCTATAAGCTTAAAACATTTCAGTGTTTTTCATAGACTATTCTTTGTGAATAGACATTTTTTTCCGTGACATTACACATTCCTCAATGACAACTTTTTGGGTAATTACAAGAATATTTTTTTTAAATATAAAATTTGGTTTTTATGATTAAACTGGCACCAAATAAATAGTTGATTGTGGTGGGAGTAGTATCAACATGCTAATTTTATCACAGAGGTTTCTTAAAGCTGATATTCAACGTGGTTAATGTGCAAATTTTTATAGCAGTTGCGTCAACTAAAGTTAAAAAATTCGAATATTTTATGTTATCTGGCAAACACAAAAATTTATATTATCTTTTTATGTACAATAAAACCTTATAAGTAGAGAATATATTTTCTTATAAAGTGTGTCATATTCATTATTTTTTTATACGATTTAGTGGACCAGAGATTCTCTGATTTTATGAAATATAGTGTGTATTCTCAAATTAACACCACTTCACATTATGTAGTCCTATTATATGATATATCTCAAATAGAATCGAAAAACACATCTTAACGTTTATATGTATTTTTCAGGTCTATTAATAACTTGAAAATGTATTTTCGCTTATAACAAAGCAAATGAGTTACAACAACAAAATTATGCCTTAAGTTCTTATATGATCTTCTAGCGATCTTATGCCTTAGAAAATGAATTTTTGAAAAAATTGTTTTAGTTTATGTAAATTAGATTCAATTCTACTTATATCACATTATAATGAAAAAGAATATATATAAAACAAAGAATTTATGATTATTTGTTGTAAATTTGCATATATAGTTGTCTTTTATAATACCACGAAAATATTTTGTTAAAAATATAAACCTTTTAGGGATTTAATGATCTTTTGAGTGTTCTAACCCCCTAAGAGTATAGAGAAGCTTTTAAATTTGTTTTAAATTTGTAGTCTCGTAAAAGAATAGTGCTTCAACAAAAATCATAGTAAAACCTCGACATTAGACTATAAAAGTTAAAAGTTCATCAATTTAATATAATAAAGTAAAATCAAAATAAAAATGTAATATTTCAGAATTTTGATATTCTATAGGTATTTATTGTACTTTGTTATTTGCGCGGGGTTTTTAAATCCTTAAATTTTTTTTTTGGTTTAGATTTTCTTTTTGAAAAGCTTATGGATGTGTTGTCCGATAAAAATATAATGACTTAAATAAACTTTATAGAATAACGAAAAGACATTTAAATCCTGTTGATAGCAGAAAAAACATAGCCGAAGTCTAACATTTAGACTTTTAAATCTCTTGTGTGCATCATCAGTTATGATATACCGATAAAATACTCTCATTAAGGCATTTTGATTTTTCGTAATTTTTGGGTTTTACAAATGCCCTGAGGTTATTTAATATTCGAAGCATATAAATTACAAAAATTATGTGTAAATGTTTATTCTACGGTATTATATATGAGCTGGGATACAAAAAATCTAGAAAAAAGTATACTTATAAATATTTATGGCGTTGACTGTAGATTTAAAACAATAACCACCTTTTAATGCATAAATCTTGGTGAAGTATATTCTAGGCTATCAATTGCACATATAGCAAAAAATCGTTTTAATGCGCTATCGTCTTACAAAATATGTAGATATACTCATGTGGTTAATATTAAGTCATAACAGTATACTGATATCTTACATAACTCAGAATTCTTACCACATTCTTCTTAAATTTTTAAATTTTTTGATGAATAAACTTATATACCATCTGAATTTCAAATTCCACGATATCTAATCATCAAACATCAATTTACTCGGTTTTATATAACTTATTTGTATATAAAGTTACAGTTTTATGGCATAAAAATATAATCAGTAAATTTATTAACCCAAAATATTAGATTTAATTTTTAATGATACTCTGTGATTTTGCAATGCTGAAAATTTAATTTTATTGTTATTGATCGCATTGAAATTAATTTTTCATCTATTTATTCTTTTATCTACAAGTTTAAGTATACTTGAAAAAAATATGTGCACGATGGCATATATTTAATGTGATTTTGATATATAAACAAATTACATATAAAATTTTTTATGTTTTTTTGCTAAAGTTGTATCTCTACTATTTTTTACGGCTGTAAAAACTTATTAAATCCTATTAGTTTCTTCTTTAATTGCGGAAATAAATGATCAATAACACACAAACGTTTTTTTTAAAATTGAAAAAAAGACATTTCTATCATTTATTTTTTTGCAATCAAAAAAAACAATCATGTATTTAATTTGATACATTTGATTTTGAAATAAGCCAAGAATATTTATTAGATAAGTGCAATTAGACCAAAATACGAAAAAAATCTTCTTTTTATTCTATATTCAATTCAAGTTTTGAGCTTACGTAATATGTTGGGTTTTTTTAAAAATTGTATACATAATTTTAAACCTCGTGAAGTTATGTTATGATGTAAAATAAGACGGATTTTTTATAGATATACATTATTTTATGCCATTAATATCTCAGATCTCACAAAGGTTACGGTTTTATAAATGAATATTTGACTACTATATTCTATTTCTATAATTACGCTTATGTTATACCACTGAAACTATATTTTATATTCTATTGTTGCAAAGGAATTTTATCTAAATATAAGTCTTTACAAGTAAGATATCAAAAAAGACAAAAAATATATAGTTAAACAATAAAAACTCAACGCCAAGAATTCAAAAATTATAGGAAAGATATATTGTAAAAATTATTATAACTTGAATTTAATAGACTAAAAAAATGTATCATTTCATATTTTTTGATCGTATAAACATCTTGTTTACAATTTTTCCTTTAATTTATGAGTCAAGATACGTCATATATACTAATCTTATTTTCTGAGACGTTGTAAGCTGATTAGAAATGACTCAAAATCCTTCAAATCATCTTTAAAAATATTACTCGATCTATCTATATCGATAGTAAATTTATTTTATATTGCTTGTTGTAAAGATCGTATTCAAGTGCTACGACTTATTGCCAGCCTCTATATATTGGGATTAATCACACTTTAACATATTTCCGGCATAAATTATTGCATAAATTAACAACATGATTTTATTCGCGTTTAAGTTTTTAAAACCAATTTAAGTATCAAATATCTATAAAAATGTTTAGATTTAATATATCTTAATTTTATAGTTCGATCGGCCTTTTTTTGTATGATTACTGTTTACAATAATAAGTGCAAATAAAATAATAAATGAATTAGTCACTTTTATTATAAATAATATGTTTCTATATATATTTTATTTTCGTCGAGTAGATTAAATATTTTTCTGGCATATTTAATTAAAAGGCATAGTATCCGGAATTTTTTATAGCATATGTAATTTAAACATTTATTATTAGTTTAAAATAGAACAAAAGACAATACACCAAAAAATTAATCTAAAATTCCATAAAAAGTATGCTTTCAACTAATAAGAGGCATTTCGGGAAGAACCTGGATTTTAAGCTGATAAAGAATAGTTTAATTGTGCAGAAACATTTTCAATGCACCATAGAAAAGGGTATTCAATAAATCTTCTTATATGAAACCCATGATCCCAGAAGAGCATGTAGCTAAGAACAGAACCCTTGTATTTGATTATTCCTAGACATATTCCGGCTTCATAGATTATAATATTATAAAAAATATTATAAGCAAATTTAGTTATATAGTGCATTATCTAGAAACGAAAAAAAACTAAAAACGTATAGAGGCATCCTTGATGAATGGAGTTCATAGTTTTTTTTACAGGATTATGGCATAAAACATGGATTGTACGCATTATTTGATATAAAACATACACTAACTGAGTATATAATTCTATATATAATTAAAAAAAACAAAATATAGATTTACAAAAAGATAGAAATTTCATATAGATGGTATTTAATACATAAAGAAAGTTTTGCACAAAAAACGAGCCTAAAAATTTTTTTTGCATATATACACATAATTGAAATTTATTTAAATAATATTCAGTAGAACAATATTTAAAACTGTAGTTATTTAGATAAAATAAAATTTAACTTGGACTTCTTAAGCGAAAATATACTTATTGAATTTAAACGACACTATCACTATCACATATTATTTTTAATACTTATATTCCCTTGTTTTTGATGGAAACCTGATCATTGGAAATGAACAAAAAGATCATATTTAAAATATTTTATTACACTTTATAATGTAAGCTAGTACCGGTAATACCAAAAAGTAAATGGTTTTTTATTGATTTCTCATGAATTTAGCTGTGATTCATCTTTTTAAGTCATATAGTAGTCAGCATTAGGCAGCACAAATTTGTTTTACAAGATGCTATCCTAGTCACAATAACCGTTTCTGTTGGGCTTATATTTCTAAAGACTCATAATGTATTATAGTCTTGGTCGATTCAGATTCCTTCTGTGAGCTTTCAATTCTGTTGGCATTCTTAAAATCCTGTCTAGGTAATGGGGATATGTAATTTGATTTTATAAAAATCAAACTAGAACTAATTTAAGACTAATTATTTTATAGTTATATGGTAAATTATTTTATATTTATAAAGGCAATAATTTCATATAAATAGTATGTTCAAAAGATAAAAAATGGCCTAAATAAAAAGAAGATTGTGCTTTATTTAAAAAATAATATTATGTGAAACATTATTGAAAGTGCCTTCGATTTTAAATCAATACAAATAGGGTTGCGCTTTTATTTAATTTCTTGAATGCACTGATTTTATGAATAAAATACAAAAAAATACTAAATTCTCCCCTGATATCATTATCTATATTTAAAAAAAGTATCAACATCAAATTAAAATTATTTACCAGCCGAGTAATAATGAGCGCAAATTATTATATTTGAAATAACCTCTAAAGAGCTTTAAAAGGATATAAAAATAAATTAAATTAATATCTTTTTACACATTTAAATAGTATTATTTAATAAGCTTCGAAACAATCATTCATGCAAAATTACTTTATCGTTGTTTTTAAATCCCTTTTTTCATTTCAGAAACTTCACTGACTTTTAAACGCTTGTTAATCTATTATTTTTTGTTGAACAAGACAGAGTTCTAAAAATTTCCTGTAATCTATTGTTATTTTACATAAATGATCGTTTAATCTTATTGACAAATCCAATTTTTGAGTATTATAATAAAAAAAATTTCCTCTTTTGATATTTCTAAATATTAAGAACCCCAGAAGAATCATTTTCATATAAATAAATTTTTGCATTTACAAGAAACAAAAATCTATAGATCTCTAGTCAACCTGATAGATTTGTTCTTATATTGTAAAAAAACACATAACTCTTTCATTCTGCCCTTTATTTATCATGCAGTTATTTATCGTACCTTTGAAAAGTAATATATTCGTTGCAAAAATATTTCTAGTATCTTTTTTATAACTTATGTAAAATAATATCATAATCGAATTATAAATTCGTCTTTCAAAATATGTTCTTTGGCTATTAATATAATATAAAATACTGACCATCTAAGGTGCTCAAGTTACCTTTTATTCTTTGTATTGTATTCTTTGATTTGGTTTTGACGCGATTAACTACACAGAAGATCTACAGATACAATGGTATAAATATGTAGCGTGTGTATAGCTGTTATAATATATAAGTATATCTAATAGATCAAATTTTGTCACCTCTTTATTATTAAGTATGGTTTCTTGTTAAATCATTCCTATAGGTTGTTTCATATTTGAAATCAAAACCAATACCTTTATGACTTTTTTTGATATATATTTTTCATTTTGATCAGAAAATTATGACCCCAGAACGATACTGCTATAGTAAATAAAGCCCGGTCTATTAGATAATAACAGCATCTATCATTTGCATATTCATAGAAACAGATCTTTTATAACTGAATAATTTTATAATATGCTCTTAGGCCACATAGTATCTTTGATTAAAAATATAGTGTTTAAAATTTTAAGTATTATAGACCAAGCTTTAACAATGAAACCATGGAAATTTAATTGAAAAGCATAGAACTGACGGTTATTTGTACAAATATGAAATCTAAAGATATAATAATGAGAAAAATGCCATATACAGCATTAATGATTTTTTAAGATACTAAGAAATAGATTAAGGAATGAAAAAACAATGAAAAGCATAAATAAAAAATAGGATAAATATAAGTAAATATAAAAATTATTTGGTTTATCGGAAGATAATCGTGCATATGTGTTGTATTAGTTTGTATTCTACCATTATAAAATTTCAAAATTATTAATCTTTGATAATTATATGCACAAAATATTTTATAGATTAAATTCAAGTCTGTATAAATATATTCAAAGGATGAATATGAGTATAGAGTATTCATTTTGTCTAAGCTCAAGAGAATTATTGAGCATCAGCGATGAAAGAAATCTGAATCATATTAAAAGCACTTAAGCTTTCTATAGTGTCATAAAACGCTGTTTTTAGTTTATGTATATGTAAAAATATATTATAACCAAAAATATGAGTAGTTTGAAATAAAAAGGACATTTAAAAAAAATCATTTGATAAGGTTTTGCATTATAAAATAATAATGAGCATATATTTTCTTGATTTATATTTGATCGTCTCAATAAAAAGCATGGCAATATCCAATCATTTTCAATTGGTAAAATATTGGTAAATAAAATTAGAAAATCTATTTTATGGCTAAGATTTGCCTTTATTTCCATTTTTTTTTGTTTTACATCATATAATTAATACATTTTCCCCCCGAAACTCTAGTTCATAGTAAAATGTTGTCATATATTTAAATTATTATAAAATTAAGAATATATAACGAAATTATACACACTTGCATTAAGAAATTTAACAGTTTACATGTATAATAGATGTATTACGAAAATTTTGAATTTTATATTGCGATTAAAATTTTTTTACACATACTCGAACTAAATTATCATTATGTTATTTTATTATCATTGGATAAACATTAATGTAATTAACTATTAGATTTATAATATTTTCTGTATCATATATCAATAGGTTTTATTTAAACCTTTCCGACTTATTTTTACGTCATAATGCGTATATAACTCTTTGCTATGGAACTTTATATATATTTTTCAGCATTAAATATATTTTGTAATAGTATTTTTTTAAAATCTTTTTTTTGTTGATTTAAGTTTATATATTATTTGATTGAGGATGTAAAAAGAAGCAGAAGTACATCTATAAACTATAGTATCATGAAAAAAACCTTTCTTATGCGTATTGAGCGCAGAAGATATATCGACAGACTATACGGGTAATTTTCGTACAAAGAATACACAAAAAATCTATAATATATAAAAATCTAGCATTTTGCAATAGGAAACGCAAAAGTTCAGAAGATAAACTAGCCATAAGAATTTCTTATTTATAGGCGAAATTTTAAGATGTAATTTTAGTCTTGATTCTCGAGCACAACTTCTTAATTCCCTGAGCGCACAGCTTATTTAAAATTTCGGTTATCTTCTCCTTTCAAAAGTCTTCTTTTATACTACACCTACTTTCGCGACCCATATAATCAAGGCTTATTCAATTCCTATGTTTGCATATATGCCTAGATCTGATTCGAGACATCTAGTTTCTTCTGGTAACTTTATAATATCGCGTCACCACAACATCCCATTTTATAACGTATGAGATAAATTTAGTCTTGAAATAGCCACGAAATATATATACTTATGAAATTTTCGTATTTATCTACTTTCTTTATGTTTATAAAGAATAATTTGCAAAATAAATACCTTACTCATATATCGTAGTAAATAAATCAAAACCAATTCGTGTAAACTCTGTTATTCTACTACAAAACTCTTGAAATAGCACGAAAATAGTAATAAAAAAGGAATATAATATACGAAAAAACTTAGAAACAACGCAAAAATCTTTCTATTTTTCTGGCTTTTTGCCTTCGTTTTTTATTTTATAAATATTTTATAAAGACAGGTATAAATTCGGTAGTGAAAATAGTTTATGAGTCCATATATATTCATAGGAGCATATTAAGTTAATTTTCTGCATAATGTCTATTGAGGCTGTATATTCTTGTATAGAAAAAAGTGCAAATATGTACTATTTACCCCTAAAAAATCCATTTAGATGACACATTTTGAACAGCTTTTTTAATTTAGATAGGTGAATTTTAGTTACTTACCAAGCCATATTTCTTGTACATATAGTTGCCTATTATGTTAATATTTATACTTATTAAAATAGAAATTATGTTTTTTCACCTCAATCTTCAATTTTATGGCAGGCTACGAATCTTAACGGTTAACTTATAGGTGGGAATACGTTTTTATTTGTATAATCATATTTTATGTGTCAATAAAAAAAGCACATACATCCCAATTTTGTATAAGCACTAATTTAAGAATAACTAGATAATCTCAAATCTATTGAAAATATGTCTCAATATTACTAATTGTATATATTTTGAGATATCGAAGATAGATTCAATTCGAAATGTAATATGTAAACGATTTGATAACAACTTTTATATATACCATAAATAGCGTGTTTTTTATACGTATTTTAGAAAGTCTTAGCAACAAATTATAAATTTTTTGAGTCAATATGCTAAATAAATTTATATGATGTAAGTGAACTGAGGCTTACTGAAGATTTAAGAAGTCTAAATCCTATTTTTTGAAATATCTGTAAAACATATTTTATAACAATATATCTACCTATATTTAAAAAAGGTATCAAGTTACATATAATTATAAATAAACGAATTAATTAAAATTATATAATTTGATTTATTTCGGATATGAAATTACACTTTAAATAGATAGTAGCATTGGTATATTAATATTAACTAAAATAGCTCATATATACAACACCGATAATTTCTGTAAAAAAATTATGTCATTTATAAAAGTAAGCCCTTTATTTTTAGGTTTTATATGCACAAAAAAAATTTATTTGCTTTATTTATATGCGTCATATTTTTGCATCTTGAATAAGATTCATAAGAGACAACCTTGTTTAATAACCTAGAATGCTATATTTTTTTACTTGTTTTGCAAGCTTTAATACATATAAGAAACCTCAATTAGATTCCAGAATTCAATTTTATGCGTTTTTCTAGCAACAACCAATATTTCAATTCTTTAATAGTTTATTAATGCTATACAATTGAAACAAAAAATTAGCACAATAGAGAGATTCGACTGTTTATATGATAAGATTATTTATTGAAATATTTAATGTAAAATGTTTTTGCGGTTAATTAGATCCTCTCATTTTATCATAAATCAGTACTTAAAATATGAAATAGTTTTAAAACAAATAAATCGAAGCCATGAATGCTTTTAAGACATTAAAATAAACGTAATGTAGCTACATTTGAGATCTTAGTATACATTATTGCATTTCCATCATGTTTATTAACGTATCTTATGAAGTTTTTTGTTTTAAAGTTATAGATATAGAGAACCCCACAAAATCAAAGATTCAATTTAGTTTTCTGTTTTTCATATCAATAATTTCAAGTAAATATTATTTTTCATTTTTTTAATGATACAAAGATCTCTCATTTTTTTAGATCGCGACTCTATTACTTATAAAAATTTGTCACCAATAATTTTAGCAGCATAGCTTTCTTTTTTTGCGCAAAAAATACACAAGATGAAAAGCTATATGAACTAGAAAAAATGAAGACTAGATATATATATAATATATATTTTTATTTCATAAATACATAGCTTTTATAAAACTTAAGCAAATCGAAATAATTATTTGACCTTGCTTAAGAAATCCACACAAAACAAATTTTTATGCAACAAAAAGTAAAAATAAGCCAATATATATTTTTATGCGTTGTCTATGATAATGATTGTATTCTTTCTGAAATATATCTTTTATTTGGATTTTATTTGAATTTTGAAATAGTAAGCAAACATTTTTAAAAATTATAAAATTATTCAATCGCAATGTATATTATAACACTTAAAATGTTAGATCAGCAACTCTTTTTTTTCAAATCTTTGTTAATCAGCATACGCTTTTCTCTCATTGTGATTTCTTCATTATAATTGTTTGATTCTTTTCATACTTTTGAGACAGATTTTGATAGTCTCGTAACTTCTTAAACAAAATACAGGTATTAATTTGTTTTATAGTGAATACACTGAGATCAATTCCAATAAAAAAGATTGCGTGTTTGAGCTTATTCCATATTATGAAATTTTTAATCCTTGTTAAATAGCCAAAAAAACTATTTTTTATTACAAACACTTTTATGAAATGTTTTCCAATAAAAATTTTTTTATTGTACGTTTTCTTACTTACCTCGATGATTTTATATAATCCTATGCTTTCAAAAATGGATCTAATAACCTGTAAGAAATTATCTTAATATCATTTTTTAACATGAATATCTTACAATAAAACAACCTTTTTAAATAAAATATAAATTCAGTATGAAAAAAGATTTTTTTCCAGTGTAAGTTTTTCACCTAAATATAAGAAACAAGTAAAATATTTAGATTTATTCATAGATAAAAGAGATATAGGGATATACAAATTTTTTTTTTATTTTCGAACACTTTTAAATACATTACAATCTTTCTTCTTCTTTGTATAATTAGATATTGAATTATAACGTGTTTTTAATATAATTATGCATGGTTTGGTTGTATTTGCCATAATTTTTGTACCACGTTGAAGAAAAAAGTTTTCCTATACCAAAATAAAAAACATAACGCAAAAAAATTATACAAAATATATTATATATGAGACTTAACGTTAAACTATATATGCATAATGGGAAAATGTTTATATTTTTTCGCGGTGATTTTGATCATCAAAAAATTTATTTTAGAAATATAAATTTATATACATTAATGTCTTTTATTATTCATTTACCGACAGTAATGAAGAATTATGTATTTTAGATTAAATAAAAAATGCATTTCCAGTACTTATAAGTAATTTATTTACCACAAATATACTATTTTTTAAAATTCCTAAAAAAGTGATGATATTTAAATGAATTCTTATATAACAAAATGCAATTTTAATTGCAAAAAAATTTAAAACGCAATTTTAAACAATAAACCACATTCTTTTAAATCTTTTTTGAGCTTTTAATAGATATATAATATTTTTTTATGAAGCATAACAAATTTTTGAATCCAATCAAACACATATAAAATTATATATATTATAATTATTCAAATCGACTAGCATCTCAGCTGTCATTACTGTACAAGTGCAAGTCAAAAATTATGCCATATGCTATAACATATGTCGGTGTCGTACAAATATCATAAAAGGTAGCTGCGAGAACTAGATGACACAAATCTGATAGAGGCATATATATAAACCTTGGGATTGAGAAAAACTCTTAAATATATAGGTCTCGAAAAGAGGTGAGGTATTGAAGAAGAGAAGATATCCGAAAATACAATTCGCAATGAATTAAGCAAGTTGTGCGAGTGAAAAAAATCTAAAACTAACCTTTCAAATTTAGCTCACATTAAAAAAATAATTATTCAAATCGACAGAATAAATCTTTCAATAAAATATGATTCATAATTTTTGAAAGTACACCCAGTTGCAAACAAAATATTTTTTTTTTCATTAAACTTTGAAATTATGAAAAAAATATCACAAAAATCAGATTGAAAAAACTTTACATTTATTAAATATAAAAAAGTCTCGTGTTATTCATATCAAATGTTATTTTTTAGATTTTTCAACAGCATATATTCATTTATTTTAGATGTGACTTTTATTGTATTAAATGATCATAAAAATTTTGGTTTATTATAGTCAGATTAATGATAAAAGTAAGTTTAATAGAAGTATATATACATAAAATAAATCAATTAGTATTTTTAAAAAAAAATTGATGTTAAATTCAAAATTTATTTTAAGATATGAGAAATGGTCAACATTACATGCAAAAATTTGACATCTTCTTATCCAGTTAAAAAAAAACAGCATAAACTTTAGGATCACCGCATTTAACAATACCACAATGAAAAAAATAAGCTACACATTCATTTTATCAGTTCACCTGGTGAGAGGGCTTTAATCTCTGGTCAATGTCATCTTTAAACAATAGGAAAGCATTTCGTGGATTGCTCCACTGTCTTTTAATCACGAAAGATTGATAGTTGTTTATTCTTCACGAAATCTTTTTACACTCTTGTCGTTGAATCTTGAAGGATTGGATTTTAAAGAATACAAATATGTGTGATAAAGATTTCATAGAAGCCAACAGCCTCTAATTGCTATTACAAAGTAATGAAAGTAGGTAATCATTTTAAGTAATATATTTAATATATTTGATGAAATACACGTAATTTTCTGATCGTGTAAGTTTATGAAAATATTCAGTATATAGGAAAATCTAATTAAAAAAGGTGGCTAGAATTAAAATTTAAATATAATGCACTTGGATTTTGAAAAAGACTATAAAAATGGTATCAAAATTATATTAAACGTAAAATCATTCTGTCATATATTATTATAAAAAAATTATAGGTGATAGTTAATCTTAAATAATCTAAAATATATTCAGAGGATAAAAGGACAAAAAACATATAAAATAAATATTATCCCCAAAAATTTCGGGCGTAATGTATTATTTATAATCCTCAAATCAAAAAAAAACAAAAATTCTGCAGCCTTATATGGAAAAATCAAGAGTTACTAAGCTAAAAGGATGATAAAAGACAAATATTGGCTACGTTAAATATTCCAATCAGGTAAATAATAACTTTCATACCATATAAATGTAATCCAAGCCATAAATAAAGTAATTTTTTTTTTACTATTACTTACTATTCATTAAACCAATCCTATAAAATTTGTAACAAGAATTATTTACTGATTCTACATGAAAATATCCATAAAAAAACAATATCCGCATTTCTATGCTCTGCAAGAATCTAGATGATATTTAGTTGGCCAAATGAACATAGTTTATTATAATCTAGTTGGTAATTTTTATACTTGAATTATTTATAATAATTTAGGCTCTAATATGTTTTCTGACGATACGAATGCAATATCTTTTAAGTGAAAATATTCAACAAATAAAAGTCACTTTCAGACCACATCATGTACATATGTAGTCAAAGCAATATAAAAACATCAGATATCAATCCGTTTTCACATTTAAACAAAGATAAATGACAGATAATATTTAAACGTTCACAATAATCTTATATTCGATTATTTGAAACAAGACCACCAGGTTAATCGAAGTAGATGTATAGAAAATGTATATATTCATGCATAACAGCTATTAAAAACCAGAAAAAAACCTTATCGCCGAAATTTTCGTATTCAGGTATAATATATGTCATCATTGATGCTACGGAATATCGCAAGCGTTTAAAGTCGGTATATGCTTTATAAGAACAATATACCTCTTTTTAAAAGAAAATAAGAATTTTGAAGAATATTCTAAAGATTTTAAATCTAAAGATATACTTATTTAAAAAAATTTTATAAATTTAAAAATTTAAACATTAAAATCATCAAATACTAAAATGTTTGCAATGAGCTAAGCTCTGTAACTATATCAAAATCCAAGAAAAAAGAAATTTTTAATTTTTATAATAATTATAACATTTAATATAGTATAGTACAAAAAGATGAAAATATGGATCAGCATTTTATTTAAGACATGTATGAATAATAGCATCATATTATCGACCATTGCAGATATTTTAAGAATATTTTTCTTAGTATCCAAATGGGTTGATTGTGCTATTGAATCATAATAGTTCATATATCATACTTATTTAGAAAACATGATTCAAATGTCTTTTTTTAGCGGTAAATAAACATTGTGATGTCTACATAAGCCTTATAAAAAATAATATATCCTTTTATGATTTCTTATATTATAAAGTCTAATATTCTCTTTTATGATTCTATCAGCTAGTATATACCTAAGCCTATACGTCATATTTAAAAATTGAATTTATAATTCCATAGAAAAGATCTATAGAATGGGTAACATACTTGTGATAAAACTTCTTGAATTTTAGAACAGATATTTCTTCACACGATATTTATCCCATCAATTGATTCATTTTCCGTCTAAAACAAATTATTCAAATATCAATGGTGTATTTAAATCTTAATGACTTGCTATAGATCTTTTCAAATGCAAAACTGTCTGTTTTAAATATTATAAAAATTTGTATCTGAACTAGTACGCGTTTACCATTTATGATCATGTTATTCTTGCCATATAATTTTTAATTTTGTTATTACAAAGCTTCATCTTCGTATTAAAAATTGTATATGAAGATAAAAGATAAAAAAAGTATTTGTTTATGAATGTATAATATTATAGTTATAACGTTTTTATAAAAGGTTATAACTGAAAACCAGGAAAAATAAATAAAGTAGCAAAATCATACGAATTGACTTGATATAGGACGAAGATAGCAATAAATGAAAAAATCACTTTATAAAATAGTCATCATTCGGTGTACGAGCTGTTTTAGTTAAATATCAACAGTATAAATGCTCTTTTCATGATAATTTCTTTTCAAGATTCTTATAAATCAATCCAATTGCGCCTTGAGATTCTATCACGCCTTGTGGCAAAAAATATTGACTATCTGTAACAACAAAAGCACAACGCTCTTTACTTTTGAATAAATATAGAAGCTAGACAATGATATTATAGCAGACAGAAGCTACAGCTTTTCCAGAACGAAAATTTGATTGTAAAATTTCTAAAAAATACAAAACGATTGTATTTTAGACCATAATAAAAATTTGACATTACTAAATATTTTTTTATAATTTAAATAAATAAATTAAAAAATTTACTCTGTAGTTAGATATCATTTGATTGGTTTGTTTACAAGAACAAAGAAAGGAATATCTCACAAGTAAAAGTTAAAGTCGTAGAATATCCGAATATTGTCGTAAAAGAACTACGAATATCAAAACCGTAAGTATAAATCAAATCCTAAGATATTACAAAGCATTTAGTTGACTTGCGATAACCGTATCAAAAAAGAGAATATTCACTAAAAAAAATTATATACATGCAAGAATCAAAATATTAAAAAGACTAATATTAATACGTCTAATGTGAGATTTTTATAGCACTAAAATTAACTACACAAAAAAATTTATCTGAAGCGCTATATTAAGCGACTTTATCTTAAAATCTATTTAAGAAAATTGGATTAATATAAGTTAATAATATAAAAACTTCATATAAAATACAGATAAAAGAAGGCAAAAGATCGATAAATAATGATGAAAAGTTCAGTTGGCAAAAAATCAATACAAATTTCAAGAATGATAATTTCTTTCCCAATTATAATATAAGTAAAAAACAATAACCGCTGATAAGAAATGATTGCTGGATTTTGGTCTTAATAGTATGAAAAAAAATATAAAAATGCTGTTAACTAAGTATCCATTTGATTAAATTGTATGGCAGAAGTTCGTGTTTTTCAGTTGAACCTTGAAAAAATTCAAGAAAAATTTTTAACTACTGGCCCAATCGTGTAACTCCATGACCTGATGGGATCTATAAATTTTATATAAAGAAAATGATACCTTTGCACTAATATGCTACGATAATATTGCAGAGAAAATACGTGCAAAAAAACGGAAACGAATGCTTTATAAAAAAAAATAAATAACATTTATTATAATGTGTACTAATTGGTCTTCAAATTTAAGCCTTAGACCTGTATTTAAATTCACTATAAATGAAAAACTAAAATCGTGAAAATATTCTAGTAATTAGAAGTGAAAAGGCGCAATCATTTGCATGAAAAACAACTAGTACCCCATGAATTGTAAATGATCTGTAGACAAAGCTACTGGACTAGGCAATAAAAACGAAACTTAGCGAAAAATAGATCTCCAAATAAATGATGTAGAAAAAATTTCTTCTTGAAATTCATTTCTATTTAATGACGTTGATGGCAAAACGTGAGTATAAAGAGTGGGCATACAGCCTTGTAAGAGTGATAAAGAGCATATAAAACTTGTTATGATGCATTAAAAGATGAAACAAGGCAAGAAAGCGGTGCAACGCTTGGTATATGCACATTTATATTTATTTTCCGTGGGTGTGGATCCATTGTTAAATGAACTAAACGTTTAATTCAATTGAAAAATAACTAATAGGTAAATTTTCTATAACAAATCATGTCTATTTCTATTGATCTAAAGCTTAAGACCAAAGAACCGGAAAACAAAAAAAAGAATACATCATGGGGATTGCATAGAACTAGAATAAAATAAAATCAAGCCTGCACCAAATAATTTATATTGTGTTAAATATGTAGGTTGGATTTTTGGTTACTGGGATCTGAGTGCCTCAAATACATTAAGAAAGAATAACATTGTAAAAAGATACAACATTTGGTATTTTTATCAAAAAAAAACAAGAATTCTGAATATAGTGTAAAAAACGTATACAGCCAAAATGTTTATAAATAAAAACAGCAAAATACCAATAAAACCGCTATATAGACATTTTTAACATGAAACAAAGAATTTGCTACATGAGTTATTCATTTTTTTTCTAAATGAGAATCATCTATAAGCTTCAAGTCGGCAAAAGATAAAGATAAAATTTTAAAAAAAAAATTAAAAATATAAATAAGAAAAAAGTGGTTTTATTTTTTATGCAGAAAACTCTCTTTTGGCTTGATAAGACACTTGCCAAGAATAAAAGATCAAAAAAAATCATAGCACCCATGTACATTAAGTAAAATGTGAAAAAAAGTATTGTTATAGATGTATTTGATTTTTATACTACAATTGGATATTCTATTTATATAATGTTTAAAGTTGCAGCAGAAATTTTTTTTAATGTGTATAAAATAAGATATAAAACAGTATAAAAATCTTTTAGATTCTATAACATCATAATGATCACAATTGAAATCTGTAAAAGCTAGATGGTCACCGTGTAGAGATGTTCAAAAAAAATGCAAAATTATGTTTCATTCAAGACGTAAACTGTTAAATAGAGATTAGTCAAAATATCAACACTATAAGGAAATATAAAAAAGAGTGAAAAAATGGCTACCTATATAAAGGAATGCAGGTTAAAGACTATAGACGACAAAATATATAAATTTTAAGATACATAAACTGCATTCTCGCAAACAAAAACCCAGTAAAAATCAAATATAAATATCAATATTCTAGTATAAGAAGATATACATAAGAATAAGCTTTATAGAAAGTCGAAAAAAAATCACAGTCAAAGATAATCACAAAATTTAAGAGACATTTTTGTTGATGATTAGAAACAAACTTGTGCACTTTAATATAAACAGGAATAACGATTACTGATATACATATGATATACATAATTGTAAAGCTTATAAATATTGAATAATTAGACAAGGTACTTTCCCTTTTTTATAAATGTAAAACTCGAATATTATCAGACGTTTTCGCTTTTGGATTGCATTCTTACATAATATCATCTTTTGTATAAAGAGTTTGGAATTTAAACTTGCTCAGAAAGAGCTGCAAAAGCAAACGGATCGTAAAATATACTTAATTAATAAGTCTTCGGAGATTATGTATCAATGCGTAAATTAAGATGCTGATGTTAGCTGAAGAATGAGAAAAATATATTATATAGAGCAATCTAAAGTTTTTGCCATGCAACGATAATATAAATACATCCAATATAATTATAGATTAAGATCACATATTTATCACATTAGGCTTTTTACTTTTTGTTTCCCGAACTTATACTTTGTGAACTTAAGTTCTCGGAAAGCCAAAAAGATCGAAATACCTGCGTAAAATTATTTGAACGAAAAATCAATTTTTTTTTACGTCCTCTTATGTTTGCTAAAAGGTCTAAAATCACCAAAAAAAAACGAAACATGTTTTGCTAAATATAACTAAATGTAATTAGCAAAAAAAAAACATTAACAAAATGCATTGAAAGTTGGTATGCATATTGTTTTAATTTTTAATAAATTTCCTTAATTCACTGAAGGGGAATTTAACCTCTTATTAAATACTGCATCCATAAAAAAATTCTTACAAAGGTATTTTTACTACGTGGAATTATATTTATACAGAATTTAAGTGTTTTTGATATGTCGAAATAGAAAAATCCAATTTTTTATGATAAAAAGTTTCTTATAAGTATCTTATTTACAATATCATACACAAATATAAATATTTAAAGAGACAAACGGTAATAATTGTAGTTTGTTTTTTATAATGCTAGAAATAAATTTATCCGATGTTTAATGATTTCAAAACAAAGAACACAACATTATGAATGTTTTACATCCTTATCACGAGAAAAAATCAAATTATAGTAAATTTTATCGTATTACCGTACATAAATACATATAAATAAAATATAAAAGAATATACAAGATAACAATGAATAGAATAATATAGAAAAAATTTTAAAATCAATTTTTGTTATGCAATCTCAATCATGGAAAAATAAAACCAATTTTTTTTGTTAATCAATTATATCATTGCCTTAAAATGATGTATAGCTTTTTCACTGTGAATTTCATATTTTGACTCAATAAAAATACAATTTTTTGTTCTTTCTCAGTGTAATGAATTTTTTTTTGAATATTTCAGCTTATATAAATTTGATAAGTATGTTGAAGCATATCACCATATTTAAACATTCGTGTATATAATAGAAAATCAAACCAAATCTTCTTAGATGCCTATTGATCAATGGTTTTTTTTTGTTTTATGTTAAAAATAGTTTCACGATGTTATTATCATACAAATCTGGATTTTGGGGTTCGATGTAACAAGGTATATTAGGGAATATATAATAAATCAACAAACAACTGTATAACTATATCTATAATTTTTGCGTAGATTTACATATTCCCAATCTCTTATGTATATTTAAAATCAAATATGAGTTCAAATCGTAGAGAAATATATTTTTGGAAGAAACCATAGATCAATGAAATTAATATATACAAGGAAAAAATATAAAAAACCATATTTTAATTAAAAAATTGAATAATAAGATGGAGAAAAATTTTTTATCCCTGATAAAATAAACCATTCTTAATTGATAAAAAATATTCCGTAAATATTTACCCATCATATATTACAGAATCATTCTTCTTGAAGATTTCAGATTCTAATTTATAAACATATGAACTTCTGCTAATCCACTTCTTTTGTATAAGAAACGCGATAAAGTAATTGTATTTAGTGAAAATATTATGGAAAAGGAATGAATAATTGTAGAAAAAAACCTTAATATATGTCAATACAATATGAGGTTAACATACATTTATGCGTGCAGTTATTATATATAAAAATTACAATTAGGCTCGGGGAAATTTTTTTGTAAAGTTATATTGTTTCACCGCAAATATATTTTTAGTAATTTTCCGATCATAAAACACATTTTATAACTTTTATGAAACATAAAATAGCGGATTCAAATAATCGATATTATTATATTTCTGTGCAAATTAACACATATAATAGCTAAAAGATTTTTAACTGCCCAAGTGCTGTATAGATAGCAAGAATCAATTCAAATTAGATTTGGAGATTAATTTTTTTATCCAAATATATAAATTTTATAACCATGTCATCTAAATCTTCCTTTTTGAATATTTGAAACTTAGCAAAATAACCAAAAATTCCATAAAATTATTTATATAAACATCAGAAAAGAAATTTGTTTTTCTTTCCATTGAATAAGTTTTAACTAATCGTTTCGCTAAAATTTAAGTATTTTTATAATTGCCTATCATTAATTTTTTATCGGATATTGATTTTGTTGTGAATTCAAAGTAAAGAATAAAATGAAGTAGTTCTTTTTTAATAAACGTGGAGATTTGTGTTAGAAAGCGTTTTTTTTTATTTAAATCTAATTTAATCAATATATACAGTATAAGATTGCCATGTTTTGTCTGTTATATGATTTTAGGAGCGTGTTTTTGTCAAATGTTTTAAACTATGGTTTTACAAACCTAATTTTATTCTTTAACCTTGTTTATCAAAAAAATTATGTTGCTTTTTTTCAATTATATATATAAAGACGATAAAAGTATTTTTGGAAGATTGCAAATCTCTTGATACCTATTTTTGACACATTTAACCATCTATTTACAACAATAGCACTTCTTCTCTAGAAAGAAATGTGTTTAAGTGTGCTCCGTTCACTAGATAAATATGTAATTGAGTTAGTGTAGATATTGATTTTCTTATACTTTTTAAAGATATGGTCATAATTTTGCGACATTAAATAGTTCTCATTATTGCCATAAAAAATTTACCTTTCATTGTTACGGAATATACTTCCTGCGTACTTTTTTAGGATTTATATGCATGTTGCAAGCTTACATTTTTTTATTCTGTGTAATAGATCTACTCAAAATATATATTTTGAATTTATTATGTTATGTCGAAAATTTTCATTAAGATATAATTTTTAATTAAAAATTAGAAGAAATTTTTGTACTTCGATATGCTTTAATATATTTATCTGTATTTATGCACATATATATCCAGCATAACTGAATACAAAACATATTCAGAAATAAACTGATTTTTCTTTTACAACTTTACATTAGTTTTAAAAAACTATCAAAATTATACAGGCTAAAATTAGAATTCATATAAGTAGAAAGTAAAATATTTGTATTTTTACATTCATAGATGTAATTTAGCAAACAAAAAAAATCCTAAATGTAAACAATATTTTAACAAAAAAACACATATTTTTGGAAATTTTATAATCTAATCATTTTATATATATATAAAGTAATAAAAATATATAAAATTGTTTTTTGACATTATATGTGATGCATAAAAAATACACTGACGAACTTTATAAACTATTCCGATAAGACTTATAATAGAAAGAAAATAAAAAGTAAAGTTGCAACAAATATTTTAATTGTTTTTATATGTGAATTAATTGAAACGCTTCTTCTTTTAATTTTGTCATAAATTTTATTTTTTTTATTAAGTTTCAATAATAACATTTGTATAATTTATATGATCAATCAATAAATTATTTAATTTCAATTAAATGTTTAAATGGTAACATCGGATATGCGAAAAATTATAAACGAGTATTATGTATATAAACTTTATAGCTATTGTAATTATTTGCACATGATACAACGTTCGCGAATTTTCATTCGAAAATACATTAAATATGTTTGCATGCAAAATATACTTAAAGCAAAATAAAGAATGCAAGTATATTTTTTTAAAAAAAATTCAATTTTATATTATAAAATCATAAATGTTTTATCATAGTAAATCTATTAAGTAGCTGGTCAAACGCTGCATATTTATCTACATATATGTTCTTAAAGGATTTTTCAAGTAAAATTATATCAGAGAAGTTGCCTAGATTTTATAACCGGTTTAAAGATCTACAAAAAATATGAGAAATCAATTCATAAATATAAATAAATTAATAAATATTTCAAACTGAAACATCATAAAAAAACCTTTATTGTATAAATTTCCATAGAAAACAGAAGAACAGTATAAGCTCACACTTGAAAATCCCAAAGATTGTACCTTATTATATTTACCTATTACCAATAATTGAGACAAAAACATTTATAAAGTCTATATTACCTTATCCAGCAATGATTTACCGATGTAAACTAAAATAAATAATGAGCTATAAACGCCTTTTGCCTTATAATATATTATAAAACCCAAAAGTGAATTATTCAATATAAGAATTGTTTTATATGTTATATGTATATTTTTTTCGCATGGAAATATTAAATATTCGATAAAATAACGCTTCTCTTATTTAAGGCTGCACTGTATTTTTTTTATTATTTAAAGCATTAATTTTTGTTATAAATACCTCTCAATAATATTTCTATTTTACAAATAATTTTGATGTTTTTTTAAGTGTATCTTAACGGTTGAATATATGAAATTATAAAATAATTAAAGCAACGTGTATTCTTGTAATTGTTCTTAAATTGTTTAATGATTCTTATTGATCAGACAATAAAGGTTTTCTGTTGAATTAAATCTACCTTATGTAAATATTCTAAAGCATTATATACTTGATTAAAGAAAAATACGATCAATCAAAATAATAAGCAATAAACTAAATTAGGATATTTATGAAGGGTTAAAAGCACTATCAATCTAAAAATTTCGTAATGTTAACTACTTGTATCAAACAGAAAGCAACCCCCACGAAATATGTACCCCTTAACATTAATAAAATCAGTCCTTATATCACTATAAAATAGGATAAATATTAGAATATAATGAAAATTATTTTGTTTCCTTTTAGATTATGCTGTTAGATACAGAAAAAATAACAAAATAGTCAAAGGCTATTAGGTTTAAGTTGCAATAAAAGAAAAAAATAGATTTTGGCCTCAAGTTTTGTTTCTCGCAGACTTTGTTAAAAAGTATACTATTAACTAGAAATACACAAACTTTCATATTTTAATACAAAATTAGACAAGCTCAAGATTTACTGATGATTTAATTTACTGGAGCATAAATAATATATACTAAAATGAGTCGAAGATTTTTTTACAATATAATCAACATCATTTTTTATTTTAAGCATAGTTCATAGGCATAATGAATATTTTATTCTTCGGAAACTTGGCAATAATTAATTAACGTTATTTAAATCTAGAAAAAGCCATTAAAATGTTAATTTATTGAATATATTTATTTTTTCATCCACATTTTGATGTTATATAAAGGAGTAGAAAAAATCCAGTAACAAAATGATAATTTCGTTATAACTAGAATTTTTATAAACAATGAATTACTCGTTTGCTATTTATTTAATTTTTTTTGATGATATGTTTTTCTGGTGAAATATCCCCATAAATTATAATATTTAGTGCATGAATTTCTTAATATCTACTATAACAGTTGAGTATATAAAAAATTAGAAAATATGTTTTTATATCAATTAGTTTTTTTCATTTGGCTTTAGAAATGCTTATAAAAACTCGGTACTTACGATATGGTATTTATATAACTAACATCAAATACAGGCTTTTAAAGTACTCAATAATTTTTACAAAAACCAGAGATATGAAATATACAATTAAAAGATTTAGATTTGTAAAATAACTATTGTAATGCGTTTAAATAAATTACTTTACTTTCAAATGATTGTTCACTTTAAATTAGATTTTCTTGATTTTAAAGATTGTATATTTTTTTAAATTCGGGTTTTATAGCTAATATATAAGAGCAATCCTATACTTTTATAAATGTATAATGCTCAATATAATATTTTTCAGCAGCCTGAATGTAATTATTGAAATTATTTTTATATTAGATAGTAAATGTACCTAGATTTATAAGTTATTTTAATTTATGACTACTTTTGCCCTGATAAACTGTAATATTTAATAAAAAATATCAGAATTTCATTTTTAAGTAAATATAGTTTGTATACAATCATGAAATTCATTATAGAAATATAATCAACAAGATTTATATAATTTATTGATAAAATTACATTATCTTTATCCAAGAAAATCTGTTGTTGAAAGGTTTTATTATGACTTTTACGAGCTTTTTTACAACATAACAATACAATCTTAAATATGAAATTTTATAAGCTACTTGTTCTTTAAAAATACAATATACAGTAACCTACTGTTATTCTAGATGCTATTGTTTGTACGTCATCTTCTGCTTTATATTTTTTTATGTTTATGATTTTCATTCGTGTTGTTTAATTTTTGATTTGTTTTATGATCAACATAAAATCTTGTTGATTGTTTATGTTTTTTGTACTTCTTTTTATCTTATTAATTCAGTCTAAAATCACAAGTTCAAAAAATTTTTCTGCATTAAATTCATTTATTATGTGTAAAACGTTAATAAATATCTATTATGCGTAACTAGCACCCATGATAAATATGATATGTTAAACTAATTGTTGTTTATCCTTGTAAAACGACGATTTTTTTACCAATCATTTGTACATTTTTGTAATATATAGCCGTAAAAGAATTATATAACGAATACATTTTCTATAAATAAAATATATTTGATTTTCTATGTTATTGCAATTTGTAGTTTATATTTTTATATAGATATCTTTGAGCTATAGTTTTCAAAGAAAACTTTTACTTAAGTTAATAAATGTATACTTTTTCAAATATATATATAAAAATTACGCATAAGCATGATAAATTCCTGCAAAATAATGACTTTTTATCTAATCATTTATTACTTGGGATGTGTATATATTGAAATACCCATCATTATAGATAAATTTTTACATTCAGTTCCTTTTCTTGTCCCATGAGTTATACATGGTTACACATATTCAATAGCTTAAGCTACTGATTGTCTCAAAACTTGTTTCTACATCTTATATAAAGAATTTTCAAGAAATTTCTGTGATTTAGAAAATAAAATAATAGACAAGAATTTACGGTTTAATATTAGTATTTAAAACAGACAGCATATTACTGGTTATATAAATCATGTATTTCCTCCTTTATTTTCACCTATTGGCATGTATATCTCATCCATCAATTTTAAGAAATTCAATACGTTTTATTTCGAGCCGAAATATATTTTTGGATAGAAATTACTCTACGTCACAGTATGTATTATATAAAAATAATATATTCATTTCAAACTTAATATTAAAAATTCAAATTCACGGGTCTTCACATAATATTTTATATTGTGAATTCAATACTATCGATAATAACATTAAAATCTTATTATTTTGTTCATATTTTTTATAAAATATTTGGCACATAATTATAACATCTTTTTGATGTTTTTTTATAAAAATAAAATTTATAAATATGTATAATACTTGTAAATTAAGAAGCAAAAAAAAATTATAAATATTATTAGACCATGATTGAAGCAAATTAAACTTTATTTTAATATCAGATAGATTTTAATATGTACGTAAATTTATAAAAAAAATATACCATCATACTGGAATCTAGGAATCAGACACTTTACTGTTAAAATACGTTCGATCACTGGATATATTTTTTTTTACCAGAAGACAATAAAATAATTAAGAGCTTATGCTTCTATGTTGTGTATACTGAAGATAAAAAACGATGATGTTCATAAAAGATTAAAGTAAGATAGTTTTTTTGTAATATGATTTGGGTGTATATGTAATCATTTGTGAATGGTTTATAATGAAACCAAATTATGATTCCTTAATCATAATCTATAATATAGCGCATATATAATAATACTAGATCAATTTGTAAAAAAATTAGCCTAACATACTAAGATTTATTGTATAAATTATCATGAGCCTAAAAAAATATCATTAAAGCATATAAAAATTAATTTGTTATAAATCTATTTTTTTCCAATCTACTAAAATACTTGTAGATATTAAGAAATGTCTATAGTAAAAAAATGCATTCATAAGCATGAACACATGATTTTACTTGTTATTATTGTATTTTTTTATATTAAATTTCAAAGAATATCTTTGATATATATGTCCATTATATGTAATTCTCTTGACTGTCATATATTACACAATTTGAAGGTACTTATTTTTGAAAAAATTCCTTTGTGCCATTATTAAGAGATCTTTTACACATATTTAATTAAATTTTAAAATACTAACATCTGTAATTATTTCGCTTATTAATTTTATTTTATTTTAAAAACAGTTAATTTTTCAACGATGCATTACAAAAACTAAATATGTCGACTTGATGCTAATTTACAGTTTGTAAATCAATTTTTTTGTGTTTTTTGTGATTTTTTGGTTGAATACCATAAATTATATGTCTTTGTATAGATTTTTGTTTATTTATGTGTTATTTACTGTTATCAATTTAGACGTGGTCAGCCGATTGAGAATATTGCACAACTCCTTGATGCATCTTTTGACATCTTTACCTAACTTATCTTCAACAACTGCTATACTTCTCATAAATTTGATACGTTCAAGGGTCTTGCGGAGTATGAGAGCTTGCATATATGCTTCTTTTCGTCCGGGATTTTAAACGTTAATTTTAATACAATATTTTTTATAAATAATTTCAACCTATAACAGAAAATATGAAAATAAATATGATTGGTATTGGGCATTCATAAAAATATAATAATAATTATTTTAATCCAATCTGCGTATCATAGTATATAAATAATGAAAGTGTCCATAACATTAGAGATGTATGTACTCAATGATGGTTTAAATAAATGAAATTTTAGCCTACGCGATTATACAAATTTGTAATTTTATAAGATACTATAATCTTGCGTTCATGCTATTATTTATTGTTATTTATGAATTTTAGAATATTAGCAGTATTGCAAATAAATACCGTTTTTTATGAGAGCACATATTATCGTTATTTCCGATTAATTATATATACACATTCACATTTTTAATAAAAAAATTTTTTTAACACAGCTTTTTTTGTATATTATAGTTGGAAGCGGAAAGTTATTATAAAATTAAAGCTTTTACTTTAAAGAATATGTTTAAAAAAAAGATAATGTACAATGCATAAATAATTCTGAAAACGCATTTTATAACATTAAATATAATATATAAACATTTGATAATTCACTAAATATTTTTTGATCACATGATGTTTGCATAAATGGGATAGCCATTATATACATTCTATGTAAAATAGAAGATGTGGCTTGGATAAGAAGTAAAAATATATGTATATCAGAAAAAACAATGAAATTTATAATTTTGAATGGAAGTATAAAAAGAAGCACCGAATAAATATTTATGAAATATAATAACATATCTGTATCTAAATTTATTACAGAAAAATAAAATATATTACAAAATTTATATTTGTTATAGAATCAATATTGGATTTTTTTACCAGTAATCGGCATATCTATACTATTTATAATTTTATAAATCGAAACATCAAAAAAAATGCATTTATGTCTTGACTTTTTTTCATATTATAATTTTTAGTGTATATGATATAGGATATTATATTATTTTTATTTTAATAGAATAATTTAGTTTTTAAAAAAATTGATTTGAAAATATTATTCCGCATCGTGATTTTTTATAATTTATTAAGTAAACATGAAAAATAACTGTTTTTTTGATTCTTGATAAAATCTATAAATTTTTCAAATTATCTACTATTATTTCTCAAAAAAAGATATTCAACGATTCACTTTTAATAGATTATTTATTTTTTACATAAAATAAGATGGAGTAAAATCCAAACGCTATGAAATAGGTACATCGCTTGATAAAATATGAATCATTAAGCTGTAATAACCCTCGAAAAAAATAAATTAAAAATTGAAAATTAAAAAAAATTGTGTGACAGCTTCCTAAATATAATGTATAATTAGATATCAATTTACATAAAATGTTGCAAAAATTCTTCAAGAACTTTATGACTTTAATTTAGTTTTGATTTGTTCATATTATCATATTGAATGACTTTAATATTACATACGGGCTAAAAATATGAAGAATTTTTGCTTGTTTATTATATGGTATCACCTTTATAATTGATACTAAAAAATTAGATTACAAACTTAATATACCAACAATATCCTTAAAATATTACATATATTGGGTAAAACTTACCCTAATATATTTATCAAATGATAAACAGTCCCTATTTAAGATTTAGAATCTATTCCAATGAACTTCTGGTTTAATTGACCCATCTTTACAACTTTTTTTTCGCTTGGAATTTGTGTTTCTTTACAATATGATTTTTTTTAAAAATATTGGATGAAATATGCTTTAAATCACCATAAAGTATACAATCATAGCCTTTTTACTCTTTTAACCAAATTAAAATTCACTGTAATACTAAACTATCTTATGAGTTTCTTAAATAATGAAATCTTTTGTATATTTCAACCATGGCTATATTCAATAGAAAGATTTTATAAAAAAAGTTCATTTTCTTATGTTTTTTTGATATAAAAAACGAGTACATGTTCATAGATCAGCTTAATTACTATTCTCTTAATTGAATTATTTGTTAGACATAACCATTTTTGGGATTTAATTTAATTAAATAAAGAAATGTAAGATCAAGTCGAGCATTTGCCTTGGAAGTATTGAACTCGTGTCCCAAAAAAATTACAGAAAAGTTAAAATATTTTTTCTAATATAATAATAATTAGAAATGAATCATTTATAAAATTGATAATTAAAACATTTCGGAAAATTTGATATGGTGGACAATAAATTATGAAAATAATTGAAATAAAAATATAAAAACCCGTCAAACTGTATCCTCTTAACAGTTCCCATACCTTACTTCCTATGATCATGAGCAGTATCCTGTTAAATTTTTAGAAAGCTTGTTTACTAATTCTTTAGAATTATTTAAAAATAAATATTTGTGGCATATAGGGCCGTGATTACATCCAATTAACACGGTTACTCATGTTTAAAACTTATCTTAATGTCTTCGAAAAACAGACATTTTCTAATTATATTATAGTTAGCAGATTTTCTATTTTTATTAGTACCCGTTTGTTGTATATTCCTTATGTTGAACATGTGTTTTAATATGATTTGCAAAATAGATGATTTTTTTCGATCAAAATTTGTTTTTTTGAAGAGTGTCGTTTAATCACCCCTTTTCAATTGCAATTATTATGATTGAGATACTTAATAATTTGGCACTGATTTTTAATACCAATTAAATTATTTTTTTATAGGAATAATATACTTTATCTGAATATACCTATTTCTAATAAAATTATTAATTAAAGGTTATGTTTCTAACAATTTTACTAATCTTTAAAAAATTTGTTATAACTTTTAACCGTTTATAATAATACATATATTTTCTGGCACTAATCATATAAAGAAGATTTGACATGATAAAAATATAATTTTTTTGCATTCTAAAATTCCAAAAGGCTTCTTTTTTATTTGTTTTAAAAAAATGATTCATTTTATTTATGTATTTTTTTATATTCTGTGTCAATTAGTACTTATCAATTTCGCATTTTACTTTAATTTATAAAAATTTAAAAATAATTTTTTAGAAGCCATATGAAGGTTTACTCTAGAAATAATATTTAACCATATAGTTGAAATAAATGTAAAGAAATATAGAAAAATATCCTTTTAATTATAAAAATAACAAGGTATATGTTTTATTTTATGACAAATAATATGAGTCACCTTGTTCAACCAAAATAAAAAATAAACAATGTAAAGATATTTTGACACCTAAGGTTACAAAATAAAAAAATACATTGAATTTTTAAATATGATTTTATACGTTTTAATTAAATAGATTTTTCAAATAAAATAATTATAAACTTACTTTTTATTTCGATTTTTTTAAGGCTAACAGAGCTATGTATATACATTTTCCAGCGAATCGCGGGCAAAACAATGTTTTAACCAGTATCATATAATTAGTTAATATCGGAAATATTTAATTATACTTCAAATCAGAAAAATTGCCTATATTTTGCTTTTTATCATAATAAATATCTAGAAAAATATTATATTTGATCAAGAAAGCTATTTATCGAATGGATGGCAATGTCTATAAATCTAAAATGAAAGGTAATTAATAAGTCATGTAGTTTGGGAAAGCTACTGAAACAATTTACTATAAATAAACAAAAAGATATTTGATGTGGAATTTAAATCCAATGCACGATAATGTAAGACTCAATTGAAATCGTGAACGAAACATGCTTTGTAAAATATAATATTACTGTATCATATTTCATTATAAAATACCCGATGGTTATAGTGTCTACTGATGCAAATTTAATATCGTACTGAACTTTTTTTGCAAAACTAAATTGATTGTTCGAATTTTAAAAATATTTTTGAATTAACAAATCCCCTCTGATTAGTTTTTTCTATAGAATTAATTTTTCCGCCAACAATAACATTTATATCGAGCATTATAATTATATTGTGGTTTTTTCTATTGTGAAATTTGCAAAATTATAAAAATCAAAGCTCTACATATTTTTAATTATACTTTTACACGATATTATGCATATAATGAATATATTTTTTACTGCTTGAAATTGAGAAAATATATATTGTATAATAATGATGTCGTAATTCTATTCTAAATAGCAGTATCTTTTAAATATAAAAAAAAAGTTTTGTTAAAATTTGAACCAAGATTTATATCGGATGAACCTATAAAGTCGTCTATTATTTGCAGGCTAGAATAAGATAAATTTATTCATGCAACTAAAATTTAAAAATATGAGCAATTGAATATATAAGTATGATCTAAAAAACAAGTGAGGATTTTACTTTGTTTATTTTTTTATTTGAATTAAATATTAAATTTATTTTTATACATTCAATAAAAAAAATTAAGCGAAGAACTTCGAAGCACTGTAAAAATTTTTTTAAATTTCTAAATTATTATAGATAACACGAAAATTTATTGTATTATATTAAGCTACGTGTATAAAATTTAGAACAAAGAAATGTTTAATATCAAAATTTTGCTTAATTTGACACAAAACAGATAAAAACCTTTTAAGCTTCTTCAGATTTTATATTTCAAAATACAGTTAATTATACCGACTAATATATAAAAATATTTACTATCTTTACATATTACATGCCAAAATATAGTGTAAATATATAGAATACAAATTAGTAAATTTAGCTTATACTGACTCGATATCAAATTTTAATATATTTAGGCTGTAATAAGAATATTTACTCACCTTAAAATTAAATAAAAAATATTGCTGATATTATTATATCAAACGTTTGACCTGAACGTATTTACTTATTTCTATTATACTTATACTCACAGACTTCATTAGAAGCACAAATTCCATTGGATTCTATATACTAATATTATATTTAAATAGGTTTATTTCAACGGTGTAAGCTTAGAACTTCTAGTAGCCCCAACACCAGGCTTTCCATGCCACCAGTATTTTTAGTAGCCACAAAATCACTAAACCTATAACTAATCATTTCTGGCTTAATTTCAAGAGGAGCAAATACCTTTCCATTACAAACACCAAAAAGATTACCAACCATACAAGGTAAAATTATCATAGAACGTGCATGTGTCTTAACAATTCTTGGTTTATATTCTGGATTCACACATGCTTGTTTACTCAGTAAGCATTTCTTTATTAATGTAACTTCTCTTGGTGAAAGACCACGTTTAATATGTCATCGTCTTTTTGATGAAAAAAGATCAGCAAATTTAATTGTTGTTATTTTTTAAAGTTCTTCAAGATCAATTCCTCGGTAACTGTGTTTTCTAAATACTCGGCGTTGTTTATCAAAATTATTTGTCATTTTAGATAAGGGGACAAAAAAATACAAAGGCTCGATTTAAATATTAAAATAATTTAGCTTAATATTTTAGAGATCAAACGAGCTGGTAAACAGGTTTATGTGTTTCATTTCCATATGAAATGCATACATAAATATAGAATACGGATAACCCACGTTCATTTTAATTATTTTCAAAAGTATCATTATTAAGAGTTGGCAAATAATTTATATTTAACACTGACATATTTAATTTAATCACAAGAAACCAATACAAAATTATATAATATTTTTTGAAAATTAGTTATAAAATACTTTCAGGAAATCATTCTTCTGTTTTTATGATATATAACGAATCATATAAAGCATTAAATTAATCATAAGAACCATGGGTAATATTATGTATTAATCTTCAAAAAACTGAATAAAAACCTTCGAGGCTTGATATTATATTTATACAATTTAAAGATACATTGATGCATTCAAACATAATAATGATAATATTATAATATGTTTTAAAAAAACAATAGTAAAAATACTAAAAGAAACTATTATTCCACCTTACGATGTAAATAATGATTACTTATTTATATAATATTAGGAAATATAGTTGAAATCATATAATATGATTAAAATATAGTGGATAAAAATCTTATATGAATAGTTTTTTTATTTAGTATAAATATATTTTTTCGAATCATTAACAGTCAAGTATTCGCCTAATAGAAATTACATGAATTAAATCATATAATTTATTGTTATTTACATATTATGATAATAGAACAATACAAATTTTGAATTTGAAATATATGCCACTTAAATTCAATAAAATCAGAAACAATGCTCTACTAAAAATAAAATTATTTCTTCGAGTACTATATTTATTAGAATCAAATGCTTTGAAATCACTTAACAAAAATATTACTGTCATTTTAAGTTTTAGATGAAGTTTAAACATTTTATAACGGAAATTCCATACTATCTAAATAAAGGTAATAACCGTATTTCCCTTTCGAGAAGCCATTCACATGTAATCTCTTCATATAAATAATCCATAAAAAAAACATTAGAAGTAGACATCTTGCCGGCATGGTTGAGAAGCTACTCTTAAAATTATTAGAATGATACACAAGATTAATTCCAATTTAAATTTTATAATTTTTTTTATCGATTTTTTTATTTATCATGGTCAAAAATATAAAAAATGTTTATAGGTCTTAAAAATCCCCACACCTTACATATCATACATCTAAAACCACTATATGTATTTTGATTTATTTAATATTATTATCTAAGAGTAGCAATTAATTTCACTATTAATAATTCATTCTGTCTCTACAGGTTCCATCTATTAATATACATTAGTACTTGTGCTATACTTTCAACTTGTAATTTATAGTGTATATTTAATTTTTTTTAGTGTATCTTCGAAAATTTTCACGTAGATTTAGAAATTCAACTATAAAGTAGAAAAATATAAAAAACCTTTTAATCGACTGTCTATAAAATAAGGATAAGAATATCTTATTTCTTAAAATTATGTTTTATAGATACTTATCCTGGATGGATATAAACAAATATATAATAAAATCACCTAAAAACGAATCATAAAATATTCACTGAAGTTACTATTCTAATAAAAATATTTTGATATTTATATACTCGGAGCCGAAGCCATATGATAGTACGAAACACCATAAAATAATATTTTTTGACCGCCATATGCCATAGGTCGTATATAGAGAATCTAGGGATGAATGAAAGGTACACAATAAGATAAAATTGAATGCGAGGCTTTAATCAATAAGCCTTGAATGAAAATACATTGGGGTGATTGAAACGATGATGAGCCACTGGGAAATATTAAGCTATTTCTGTGATTATATATAAATTAATATTTTTGCAGAACAAAGCACAAAATAAATTAACCCATGAATAAACATTAGCACTGCATGTCATATTCATTTTTATGGATTTAGCAGAAAATGTGAATAATTCATCTTTGTAAATAAAGCCATATCAGATTAGTGTAAATATAAGAATGTAAATTTTTATGGTATATTAACATCATTTCACTGTTTTTAAGTGTATTTTTAATTATATCATAAAAACCACCTGGACATAATCAATATAATTTATTATTAAATAGAATAATTATATAAATTTGAAAATAATAAGGGATAATTTCTCATTATGTAAAAGTTATAATGAAATTATAAAAACAATGATTTATTTTTAATTTTTTATCACCTTTTATGTCTTAAGGCTACCTAGGAGGCATAAAAGTTCAAAACTTACAACCAGCGAAGCCTTTATCAGATTATAACATGTGCGTCACACATATCATGAATTTTAGCTCTGCTAAACGGGCTGTAGAATGTTCAATTTACAATTAAAAAAGGGTTAAAGAAAGAACAAAAAAACATGTAAATCTATTATTTAAACAGTAAATTATTTACTAACGATATTTATCATGAATTTTTTTTTACAATAATGTATAAATATGCGAAAGAAAGAATATGTTTTCTATTTATTTATTATAATTTTAATAGTAAAGTTATAGATTTAGCATTATATATTTAAATATAAATTTGAATCTCTATTTATTTATATATAATCAAGGTGTTCATATTTTATTACAAAAAAAATGTTCTTTGAACTAGTGCTAAAATCAAATTTTGGTTTATGCGTAATTTTTTAGTAGAATGATGTTTCGATCAAATATCTAACGCAAGTATAATTGTAAACTCTTTTGAAACCTTATTCTCACATGTAAAATGCTATTCTGATTCTTTCATTTTATTAAACTCCTCTAAAAATATCTTCATTTTCTTTATAACTATCTTGTGAACCTCCTATGGACTAAGTATGGCATCATCTTTAGTTAAAGAGCGAGAAACTGCATAAGCCAGTTCAAAATCATAATTCACACTTTTATTCATGATCAAATTATTATTACTAGAATCTGACTCATATTCTAAATCCATAGGTGATGGGCGTTTATAATAAGTTTTTACAACGTAATTTTTATTTATGGGCTATATTTATAGTCGTAATTTTAGTTTTTGTTCTCAGGCACAGCTTGCCTGATACTCTGTACACACAGTGTATTTATACTTTCGGCTATCTTCTCCTCTCCATAGTCTTATTCAATACCCCTCCTTCTTTCGAGACTTATCTATTCAAGGGTTTTTCTTAATCCCAAGGTTTAAATATATGCCTCAACCTGGTTCGTGACATCTAGTTCCTTCAGGTACCTTCTATGATATCGTGTAACCACACCGTCCCATATCGTAACATATGGAATAATTTTTGTCTTGCATTTGTATATTAATGATAGTTCAGATGCTAGCAGGTCATATTTTCGCTAATTTTTCGTTTTCAACTATGTTTATGTTGTCAATACTTGTCACGCCAATTTCGATCAGTGTGATGCAGTTCTTCTTTTTGTCATTTACAAAAATATCAGGTCTGTCGTTCACTAACTTGATGTCTGTTTTAATTGTTGTATCTACTTTGATCTCTGCGAATTCGTTTTCCATTATTTCTTGTACAGAGTGTCTGCGTATTTTTTTTGTTTTTTAGAAGTTGTATTTTCTTGCCAGCATAAAGTGAAGACATCTTACAATCTCATTGTGTCTTCTTGTATAGTCATGACCAAGCATTTTTTTACATCTGCTTGCTAAGTAATCGACAGTTTTTATTGAGTCGTTACAGTGCGGGCACCTTGATCTATCTCCAAAGAATATGTTCCCAACCTGAATAAAGCAGAATCTAGCTTCTTCTAATGGTCTGATATTTCCATATTGTAGCCCCTTTGAGGATCCTGATATTTCTAGCGTTGTATTTTTATGAACATCGAAGAGTTTTTGATGTAGTGCTTTTTGTTTTATTTTACACAATAAACGCTCTTTTTGTTTTAATTCAAGCGTAGAAAGATCTATGTCAACAAGGCCATATTTTGTTCTGAGGAATTCCTTTATTACGGATAAGTGGGTTGCATTTTCATTTTCAAATTTCATTATCGCAGCTTTTCTGGGTGATTGTCCTTTTTCTTGGTTTAGAGTTTTATATAGTTGGTAAAGTATTCTTTCGGATTTAAACTCAATATTTTCCAATCCACGTCCTAGTTCATTTCTTTTAAGATATAATCTTTCTTTATTCGCTGGTTGTAAGTATATTCCATTTTCTATTAATATTCGCCTAATGTCATCATCTAGCCTTTTAAAATCTTCTGGTTCTAGCTTTAATAAGCCCACATAGTAGTTTATCATGATATTGCATATTCATAAATCGCCTTTATTATGTTTTTACAATTTAGTTTTGTTTTGCATATGCTTTTTACTCTATCAAGCATTTCTTTTCTAATTTTATCCATCGTTTCGGGTTTAGTTCTCGATTGGAATCTTCCAGTATCCCGAGGTATTTATATCCATCTTTTCCTTCTATTACTGTGGCAATATCTTTGCAATTGATATTGTTAGTAGCTGATTTGGTAACATTAATTTCCATTCCTATACATCCGAAGAATTTTGTTGCTTCATTGGACATTAGTTTTAAGTTACTTTCTTCTTGCGACAAATAAGTTTTTATATTCATAATTTAAATTTGAAGTCTCTGGCACGACTTTAGAAATCTACGTTAGATCATCATAGTAATTGGGATTTTTCTAATAAACAGTTAAACTGCATTCCATAAACTACAAACATGAGAAATTATCGTAAAAAAATTATATTCATACAAAATACAGAATGGTGAATAATACATCGAAAACTTCCATTGAAAAAATAATGGGCTATATATTATTTCAAATAGAAATATAATTTCATTTCTATTCATTCATAATGACGTAAATTTAATCTTAATCTTGAAACAAAGCAATATAAAACCAAATGTAAAAATAGTAATTTATCTTTTACCACCATATACATTTATATGAATCCATGTTTTATAATTTTTTAACTAATCTAATTGATCCCAAACTTCCGTCACAATTACATGCTTTAGAGATAATATTAGCCTAAAAATAAGATAAAAATGATCTATCGCTTAAAACATAGTAAATAAGAGATAGATTACTCACAGTAATATTTATGATTATCAAAATCAGTATATTTGCATAACTTCTATATCATATAAAATAACTGCATTCCTATTTTAACAAATATTTTCATTATTAAAACAATTTATTTGTGTAAGTATATGTAAAGACAACTCTTCGAAGTTGTATGAGAAAAATAAACCATGTGTTTGCATAAAATCAGCTTTAGAATCAGATCACTAATATCTATATCAAATATTAATATGTTCTTACACACTTACAACATATTTTTATATATTATATAATACAAAAAGATGCTTAATGCTATTGCAAACTACCATAATCGAATTATAATAATCTAAAATTTATTGAAAAATCACAGAATCTTTTTTTTGTCCCTTTCTCATATGAGTACCCCAAAAGATTCGCAGCCTTTTACTTTTCAAACAGTAAGAAATAATAATATGGTAATTTTTAGATCGAAATATACCCAAACATGAAGATGCGTTGACGCAGTTGGTTTAGAAACGCCTATATGAGTAGCCAGGGTTCAAAAGCAGCGCACGGTGGATAATATATAATTTTTTCAAAACGAGAAATGCCCACAAGGAGGCGATTTGTAAAAACTAGATAATGGTCCCATAAAAAGACTGTTAAGCTGTATAATAATTAGAAGTTTGCTGTGAAAGACGCGGGAAACTAGCAATTACATTTAATGAAATCTACTACGTTTAGCAAGGCTACGAGTAAGTTTAAAGTGAGATGGTATTATAATAAACCAACGAATGTAAATTAGATAGAAAACTATTACCTTCCAAAAAACATCGCCTAGTAAATAGATCTAATATAAGGAAATCAAAATGGTGACAGTATCACTATAGGACCATATACGGAGGTGCTCTAGAAATTAAAAGTTTTATATATTAAATAGCGAACTTCTAAATAGAAGATATAGACAAGTCAATGTTTAAATAATAGGTGCAGTAAAGTTGACTTTAATTTTACTTTAAATACTTATCTATAAAAGTTGGGAATACTACAGAACAATAAGCATATTTCCAAGCTATAAGTTTTAGGAAGACACTTTAAATAATAATATGAGATAAGCAGATTTATGAAAATATTGTGAAGATGATGTAGAAGTAAGATGTACCAGTTTAGAAGTACTTTAATAAAGCCTAAAGTTTCACCAGAACATCATTAGAAACCTAAAAATATAATAACCCATAAATTTAAATTCATTTTTAATCATTTAGGTCTGAATATTTCAAAAAAAAATTAATAAACATAAAAAAGTGTAATGCTAATGTATTGTAATATTTCTGTCAGGCACCTTTGATTCTTGTCACCAATATGCATATTAATTTGTTCTAGATACTATCCTTATTTTTTCTTATTTATCTTTTTATGAGCATATAAACAATATAAATTGCTGGAGCACAAAAAATTTTAAATTTGAATCTGATCATCTAGACCTATAAAATATTATAGGTTTTAAAGCCCTGAGTACAACGTAGGTTTGTGGTTTTTGTCGAAATAATTTAAGGATTCGCATGGTTTGATACATACTGCTTAAAACCCAGATATTTCATTGAAGAAATTACACTTTATCACAGAATCCTTAAATTATTTTAGGGGAACACAACCAGGAGATTAAATCGTTTTATAAACCTTTTATGTTACTAAGTATATATACATCGATTGAAAGTACTGCATGCCGATTTAATTATTATACAAATATCCTTATGTTCGTTTACCTAAAGATGTCACAAAAGATTTTTTAAAAATAAAAATATCATCGGAAAACCTAATTCTAAAAACAATAAGCGAACCCTTCTCATAACATATTTACACAAAAATTATATTTTATGGATGAAAAACAAAAATTTTTTTCTTCTATTTTTTGTATATTTATGTATATACAAAACTTTATTTTTTTAGACATTACCGGTAATTATAGTTTTCTATTAAATTGATGCTTTTAAAAATGATTATATACGTAACTAATATGATAATGACATAAAATTGTCAAATAGTGTGAGAAACTCAAATAAGAAAAATAAAATTGAAATAAAACGAAATCTGTATAAAAATCACCTAATATCACATGCCTAGAATGAATATTTGATAACGTCATAAATAAAAACTTTATCTTTCTGTAGCTGTGTAGATAAATATAAAGCAAAAAACTGTTCATTACTTATCTATAAGAACTTTCATCCAAAATTTTATTTTTGCAAACAAAACAGAAAATACCCAATAGATATTATGCTGCCAACTATTTAAATACAAAAGTGAGTAGTTTATGTGTGTCAAATGTGGTTCTTAGAAGGCTTTTTTTCAAATCTAAATTTGTGTATTTCGAAATTGCTTTGATTTATAGATTATGTAATTAAGTTTAAAAATATTTCAAAATGATTATAAGAAATAAAGTACAAAGAAAAATGTAATTTGATGCAATTGATTATATTTGACACTAGTTTATTATAATTAAAAGATTTCTTTTTTGTTTTACCATATTATAATATGTTTAAATAAGTTCAGAGAAAAATAAAAATTGAGCTTTTGATAGTATTAAATGTATTCTGATTTTTAATCCTTCTCGCATAGATTTTAATCGGTAATTACTTGTGTTTTGTACCATATTAAAATACTGCAATATTATGTTTATTTCGAATACTTGTTTTATATGACATGTTATGAAGTTTTTTTTGAGTTCTTATATTAATAGATATATATTCGACTGAAAAAAATCGCCCAATATTTTATATATTCAAATAATATTATATTATAATTTTTTTTACATTTGAATATATGTAGATTCTTTTTAAATACTTTTAACCTAATGAAAATTTATATTAATATATAGCCTAGCAGCTTTTTTTATATAAAAGCGTGAGCATATACGAAATTACACACTTTATATGCGTTTTTTATTTTATATTTATCTTTTTTAATATTAAATTTGATTTATATTTCATTTTTTGAATAAAAATCATTAATCATTAACAACCCATATATAAAAACAAAAAATGTCATGTTTATTGAGAAATATTATCCAATTTACAACGTATCGATTTTGAATTTTTATTACTTATACTGTTCTGTAATTTTCGTCATGTCAAGGATTCTATTGTAGCAAATCGGTTTCTTCAGAATTACACATGCAATATATTTACATATTAAGCGAAGAACTGAATATATAATAAATTAACACGACAAATCTCATAAATTGTATTTTATACTTTTTTTCGGATTTTAGACACATAAAGCTTTTTTATTATCGCTAAAATCGAATTTACGCTAAATATATGATGAAACACATTTTTTTGTATCTAATCTATTTATTTTTTAAATAAAGAAAAGCAATTATATTAGAAAATGCATTTTTTTATGAGAAAAAATTTATTCTGAAAAAATTTCTAAGAATTAATATAATCAGCATGATTGATCATTATATGGCATAAGAATTGTAATATAGCTGGCCTAGAATATCATGAATTTGAATAAGAAAATGTGGAGTTGAGATTAGAAATTTTTCAATTACAAAAAATATTTATTGTATTTATATAGAAAAGATGTACTGAATAACTATATAAAATTCCCATATTGGTCTATAAAAGTTATTTGTATATATATCATATGTGTCTTTGCTTGCAGATTCTGATGGTGAAGACATGGTGTATATTTTGAAATTTTTGGCCCATTATATGATATATGAAGAAATAGGTGTATTTTTTGATTTAAATGGGTAACTGAATTACAAGGTCATTAGATGCAATCATAGTAAAAATAAGCTTTCAATTTAAAAAAAAAACTACCCATTTCACTGAGTTTTAAAAATAATAAAAAAAATACACTCGAGATATTATAGTAATCAAATATATTTAGTTCAATTACATAAATTTTATGTTTTCAAAAGTTTAAAAGAGTCAAAGGCTATAAATTATAATCGCAAATCTCACAAATCATCATAGTTTTTATTGCAAATATTCTACATCCTTTCTGTCTGATTACGCAAACTCAAAAAATAATATTATTATAATACTAGATAAGTTAATATGTTTTTGGTTATTCCAATATATACTCTAATTAAATTCTGATCCATAAAAAAGCCAATATGTTGGAATAATTTTATATGCAGTTTTTTCTAAAATATAGCTTTTTTCATCCTTTTTCTGTTGGTGTAATATAATTTCTAATTAGAATACGTGTAGTATATTTTTAAATGCACAAAAAAAAGCAAATTACTGTTTTGTACTATGCTAATCAACTTAAGTCATTTCATTACGACCAAAAAACTAAGAAGAGGTTTCCAAACTCTGAAAAAACTGTTTGTATATAAAATATATAACATTTTTTTGTCTTATTATGTTTTTTTTTACAAATAGAGATTCTATATTTTTGTCAAGTTAGTACACAAAGCAGATCTAATTGATAAATGTAATGGTTCAATTGAAAATTTTGTGTTATATAACGTTATCTATTATGGTCATTCAAAATTTTTTAACAAAAATTATACGGATAAATTTTAATTTTTTAAATGCAGGAAAAAATTGCTTTCAGCTGAAAAAAGTTACGAATGAAGAATATAATAGAACAAAAATAAATTCCAAGTATCTATAACGCAAGTAATAGATAAAATTAAGTGACTTTTATAATATTGCTACACATAAATTTGCATTTAAACAAAAACTCTTTAGAACTAAATAACGGGAACAATAGGTCTTTATATAGAAATTAATATCTATGTAATTCATCTGAAATTGTATATCAAAGTTAAATATAAAAAAGAATAGTGATTTTTTTTTGAATGTCGATCTTCCCATCGCTAAAAAATATATCTTGATTTTTCTTTGAGAAATGTATAATTTTTTTCTGCTATAATTTTACACTTTTTTTGTTAAGAGAGATATGCTTATGAGGTTTTAAATGAATACAACAGCGTCTTATATTTAAAACCATATGTTCCTGCATGGCAGTGTAGTTATCTATGCTATAATAAATAATGAGAATGCATATTCTAAATTGTATTTATATGCCATAATCAATTTTTGTTAAATTATATAGTTTTATGATACTACTATCGACGAATCTAGATTTTAGGGATTTGTGTGCTCAAAGTTTACAAAGTTCCCCCTTATTTCTGAAAAAAAATGTTCTATTGATGTAACATCTTTTAAAATTTATTAAATTTTTTCTTCAAAAATTTTCATATTGTTATGCATCTGTCTATACTTTTTTTCATATGATGGTTCTGTCATTAAAGAAATAATATTTTGGTGAATAAACGAGATTATAAAAAATCATTTTAAACATAGAATATTAATTTCAAAACTGATTTCAATATGCATTAATATTTTTATGTTTTACAAACATTTGATAAAAAGGTAAAAACTAAGCTTATTCAATCCAGAAAAAATAATTTCGTCGCAGAGTTTATAATTCTAGATTTATAAAATAAGCATGCGACTGTCTTATAACCCTTTTTAAGTTGTAAAAACAAAATAAAAATGGTTATATATATACGTAAATCTATAAATAGTGTGATAAAAATATGTAACTTTAATATTATAATTTTATTTCAATCATATTTTGTATGAGTTAGCCGTTAAACATACATTAATAACATAATAAAATATATTTTTTCTTTAGATGCTTATTTTTTTATATGTAAAAACATGTTTTTCACACTTTAAATTTTTGATTTTTATACTATGCCAATTTTCAATGTGTTTTTGCATTTTTATATATAGATAAATTACGATGCAAAGTATTGTCTCTATTAAAATAGAAAAACAAGTAACCATTACAAGAATTGCTACAATAATTATCGGAATAAATATTGCATATTTTTATATATTTTTATTTTTATCTCGTTTATTTCTTTTCATATGCATAATAAACCACCATGATATAGTTTATAATGCTTTAAGTGCATTTATGCTGTGTAATAAACATCAAAATATATCTCATATTATATTTTGGGATCTAAATTTTTGAAAATTATTTTACAAAAACCAGTAACTTATCATGCTAAACTTAGTATTTCTATTTACGTTAGTATTTATCATCACAGGTTCTAGTTTATTCAATGAAAAAATACAAAAAACAGCATTTGTTTACGTCCATCCGTACAATATTCTCTAGAGGTTCGTTAAAAAATTGAATTCTTCAAGATAGGTTAATAACAACATAAATTTTGCACAAATTTATTTTTATTTACATCTAAGGTAACCAATTTACATTTAATACTTTTAATATATATTTAAAATAAATGATTTGTGTTTTATAGGTTGTTTTTGTAGTAATAATACAAATTTATAGTTTTTGGCAATTTTTTAGCCTAGATTGTACGTTAAAGTACAGGTCTAAATGTGATTCATATTTTTATTATAATTTCCAATTCCATATTTTACAAATCGCTTAAATTTTTTAACTGCATATATTAAAAACTCAATACATCCATTGCAGAAATATTACTTTTTATCTTTAAAATTGTTTTTATGTTTTTTTACAATATTTTTAAGCTCTACATAATCATTATCGAAGCTATAAAATACATCAAAAACCTTCCCTAATCTATAATAGATTTTTTTATAATGAGTAAGCCAATAAAATTCAGTCAAATATACACACATGCATTCTATATCATAAACTTAATCGAAAAATTTATATTTCTTCTATCAATTTATGATTCGTAATATTTTTGAAATAGATAAAATTATCTATATGAGAAATATCTTCGCTTTTTTTATTCAAAAATAGTTTCTTTCTTTATTTTGTTTCGCATATAAAAATGTATAACTGGGTTTATGAACATAGTCGGAATCGAACAGAAAAAATCTAAGTGCGTTATTCTGTATCTCAAAATAGTTTTCAAAGATAGTCAAAGATTAAACTGTAAATTAAGATATTTACGACATTTGAAAGTAAAATATTATATAAAAAGAATGATTTAGATATAATATTAAAATAAAAGTAATTCCTAAGTTGCAAATAATACAATAAAAAGAAAGCCAGAAGTTTTGCAAATTCATCACATTAAATTTATGTAAATTTATTTTGAGTGAAATACTAAACTTACAACTAATATCATGACATCATGGTAGAGTTAAATAGAAAAATATCCAGATGTATTTAATAAATCTTCTCGATTAGAATTTCAATTGACTGGAAATGTAATGATAATCTACAAAAAATCGTATCTAAATTATTATAGTTTCTAAATATCTTATTTTATTACTTTCTCGCAAATTTAGCATGATCTATAATATATGCGACTTAGATATAATAATATATTGCCCGTTTATCATATAAGTTAAAACTATAAATTTTTTTGGTTAAGTGGGTCAAGTATATTATTTCTATAATATAAATGTATATAAACCTTTAGCTGTTGTATTTCTGCACATGAAAAAATATTATTATAATTCTATTCAAAATACACATATTAAGTTTCTATTTAAAATATACATATATCAAAATAAAGAGTACAAGTTATGGGAAACACGGATATATTGATTTTTTCAAAAAAAATAAATTCATAAAAATTCAACAAATTTACTAAGAACATGGGCTAATATTAAATACGTACCTCCATATATGTTATTAAGAGATTTATAACGTAAAATATTATCAGAAGATCATTTGTACTTTGATGCGGTTTTTTGGCCGGTATTGCAGATTAAAATTTATCTATTCTAAATCCCCAATACAAAATAAATATTTCACAAGAAAAATACATGGAAAAACAGAAAATGCACGTTTGAATGCGAAGCTTGCCTATATACCGATAGAATGGCATGAGCTCCTCTATAGAACATGTCCCCTCTGGCCTAAAATTTGTAAAGCGTTGCAAATAAAGGAATCATAAATATTTTTAAATGTAAAAACTATAAAAAAATATAATAATTTTTACTGTAGCTGTTAAAAAAATACAGGTAAAGTCAATCTAACATTTCGCCATTTCTATATGTTGCGAACAAGACATGTTTTTGTGATAAAAGAATAAAGTTTCACGTGATTTTATGAGCATTTGACGCATTAAAAAAAATATAAGCAAACTGAACGCTCTATGCATTTATATGCGGAATAGAGACTTTAGTATTGAATAAATGTTGGGAGTGTGTATTTTTTACGCTGATAATAATATATTTTTCTTTTAAATTTTTAAATGAGCTTTTAAGTGTATTATTTAGCTGTAATATTAGATCAATTTTGAAGCATCTGTTTTTTTTAAATTATTGTAAAAAAATATACGATGCTTATCTTTCCAACAAAAATAAATATGATGTGAAACTGTATGTTGAAAAACTTCAAAAAATTTTAATGGTTATTATAATGATTATTTACAATCTAATCCATTATATAGGGTTCAAAAGATATTGATATAATTTCCTATGAAAATAAAATTTGCGAAAGAAGTTCGACATTTTATCACACCACAAAATTTCTATTTCTAAAATGACTGTTTCGAATTCTATTATTTTTATAGGTTGAGAATCTACAAAAAAACATAAATGAATATTAATATGAACCAAATTATCTTATTCATCCTTTTAAATTTAGCTATTGTATTCAATTCCTTTGAAAATATTAATAAACAGCTAATACGTTGTACTTGCTTTTGATAAGAACAAAATATTCTTTTATAGACATTATAATGTTTGTAGAAGACTGTATAGACAATATTTATAATCTAGAAATATAAAACCTTTCGTGTTTTTTTTTGCAGAGAGACCAAACTTAATTTATCTGATGTTCATATGGCAAAAAAGTCAAAATAAAAACAAAAACAAAAAGAAATGATAGAAATAATTTAAATATACTTTTTCACAACATTATTGTTGTTATTTAATAAGGCCAAAGAAACTCATAGCATAAATACTAAAGTATTCAGATAACTAATGTGCCGAATTATAATTCACGTTGGTGAATTTGTGGAAAATCTTGAATATGTTAATAAATTGGGAACATTCCTTAAATTGATTGAATTTTATTTACCATATATATATTCAGAAATAAAAATGCAACAAAATGATAGTTGATTGATAACTCATATGTTTTATATCATCAGAAAAGATTTAATTTCACATGAACTATTCTATTTAATAAATAATATTTGACACATGAATTTTTGAATTGTAACTATATCATCGAATTGTTAAAATATCAGAAAAAAATTCCAAATGATTTTTTTTTATTTAAGAAATAATGATTAAGCTTAATCAGAGATCATAAAAATATCGGATCTTACGATATGGTATTGTTATATTAAATACAAGCCCAAAAATTTAAAGTGTAAACATAAACTGTTTGATTATTTTAAATGGATCACCTATAGTCTCTAATAATTATTATCTAGATATCTGTTTTAGTTTATGTGCACGATTTTAACTATATAAAAATAATGGTTTTTATAATTTTGAAAAAAAACAATTTTATACTTTATTTAATGATATATGCAGAATATTTTTTTCTTAAGTTGCCTGTGTGATATCATTCAAATTTTCTTATTATTGGATTGAAAATGAAAAGAGCTCAAAGCTAATCTAATATTATATATCTTTTTCTCTCAAACGTAAACTTAAATTTATTATATTAAGTGTTTAATTTAAAATCATGAATTTCACGCAAAAGCAAAAATAATGTTCTATTGGCCAAAATGATACAATTTATTTTAAAAATTTGATTAATAAGATGGATTATATTAATTGCTATATTTGATCTTGAAATGATATAAAATCGCCCAATGCAATACTTATATTCATTTTAAATGATGTTCATTCAAAGAGGCAAAAATAACCATTTTTTAGTTTTTTTCAAACTATATGCTTTTTCAAGATATTTAAATCTAATTTTTATTGGTTACTATTGTTTTTACATCGGCTTGAGCTTAATCTGTATATTTTTTACGTTGATGCTTGAAATTTATATTATTTATAAATTAAATTATTGTAAATATCACCATTTTATCTTCTTAATTGCATAAAATCCCACACTTATTGCTATTTTATTAATTCATGCTAAAATCACACGTTCATACATATCTAAACATTAAATTTGTATTTTAAATATAAATTCTTTATATTTCATTTATTATGTGCACTAGTACCCATGAAAAATTTGGCACATTTTGGTACTGTTTACACTTCATAAACAATATTTTTTTAAATCAACACGCCTTCACATTTTATTAATTCATAACCGTAGCGTGAATTATTCAACAAATAAGCTTCTGATAAATAAAATTAATTTGAATTGATGATGTTATTGCAAGTTTGTATTTTTATATATATATTTTGTGTAATGACTTGGGTTATTGTTGGTTACGAAATTCCATAAAAAAGATTTTAAGGTGTTTAAAATCTCGGAAAAAGTAGAAGTATACATGCGAGCTCTCACACTTCGCAAGACACTTGAATCTATTTCATTCGAGAGCAGAAGAGAATTTGATGAAGATAAATCAGAGGAATGTGCCAAAAGATTTATCGATGAGTTGCGCAGCGTTCTCAATGGATGGAATATATAATAAGAAAGTAAACCCATAAATAAATAATTGTATCAATTATATAAAATTTTGTATTCTGCAGTTATTAAGTGAAATATACACAATTTATTCACACCTGTCAGTAGTTTTTTTGCTCAAATATTTATGAATCTTGCATGCAAAGATTTGTTTTTTAACTGTTTAATGAACTAAGAAAATCCATCGTATTTAAAAAAATTATACCGAGAAAATTTCGCCCTTTAACAGTATTTTGGCAGAATAAGCTTTCGAAAATGTATAATATATACGAATGCCATGATAACTTAAAACAGATTTTTTTATATTCAATGTTTGAATTTAAAATTTAAAGACGTTTATGAAGTTTTAGGGTGCAATATAATTAAAATTGCATCCTCATATTCCTTAGTTGTAGTTAGAAAAAAAATATTTACAAATATTTAGCTTAACGTTAAATATTAAAAAAAACAAAAATTACACAGGATGATAAATAAGTAATGGCATAAGAAACCTCAAAGTATAATAAAAAAATCGAGTAGAATCTAAATAAGAACATTGAAATACCTATATAATTTACAGATAATTAGACTATTTAACCGAACCAATTAAGAATTCTAGTTTATACTGTGTATTATCGCATTAAGTCGTAAAAATGCCATAAAAAAATATTCAATGCAATAACTAATATGACAATTTACATATATATAAGGCTTTTATATTCAATACATTTTATACAGAAAAATTCTATGCACATAAAAGAAATTATAACATGTAGTTATTTAATTGGGCTCTTAAGGTTTTTTAGAGTATGTAGATGAATATTTACCTGTTATTATAATAAATGTTAGACAATATAATTTTTTACAAACATAAAATTTTTCTGTACACATTGACTAATTGTCTAACAGCTTAACGTATATATAAAAAATTTATTTTCAATTTTATTTGATCCTAGAGTAACAGTTTTAAATGCAATTTATGCTTGAATGTATTATATTACTCAAGGGCTTTAGGATGAAAATAAATTATACAGTATAATAACAAAATAATACATACAAAAATATGTATTTTATTCAAAGTTATAAGATAGAATATTCTAAAATTAAGTGAGTAGTTTTTACTATACTTTAAAAAAACATATTCTTACTTTATTAGAAGTTAATCGACATGTTTGTATTAGATTTTACATAAATAATGTGTATTATTATGATTTATAATATTTTATATTATTTTCGTTGGTATGATGAACCAATTCTTGACAAATTTATGCTGGTCTTGTATCTTTTTTTTTGCGCGAGGTTAGTTTTAAAACCACAAAATACAGCACATAAATGCACAAAATACATTTTACAGATCATGCACAAAGTTCTAAAGATTTGTTTTATTATAAAATTCATATTATGGAATTTTGAAGATGTAAAAATGGATTATATCCAGGCTTAGAATTACCGATGGGATAATTGCGCAGAAAAATAAAATAGTAAAATAGGAACTATATTAGCGTTTGATTATAATGGTAATTATATTCAAATTTTCCCTTTTTGTGAATAAAACACATGCGAATATCACAAAATTCAGTATTTTAATTTATTTGTATGTTCAATTTTAGAAAAAAATCTAATGAAAGAAACTATGGAAACTAAATAAAATCATAAAATTTTTGATCTTTGCGAGAGTAATCAGAAACAATATAATTAGAAATATTCAATCGATTTTATATAGGCTTTTGCTTAATACGATAATATAGACAAATATATTTTCCAAATTTTTAAGTGATTTTAAAACCAAAAATACCAAAAAACTTATGCTTTATTAATAAATATTTGTAAAGAATGCGAAAATTAAGATCTTTTTGCATTAATAAAAGAAATGAAAATGTAAAATATAATGAAAATTTCGTGTGAAAAATTTCATTTGCTCATAGAATACAATTACAAGTATAGTTGTATCTCAATATTTTTAAATGTAGTAAAAAATATATATTTAAGAATTAAATTATCCAGTATTAAACAAGCGAAGAATGTCGTAATAATTATTCAGTTGCAATTATTTTTGCTATATAAAAAGATTCAATTTCAAAGATGAAGCTTTTAAAAAAATTTATTATTTCAACGCAGATAAATACAACATTTTTACTATGATATTGTTTCATAATATATTATTTAACCCATTTTTTAATCGAATCATTTGAAAACATTTTCATTCTTAAAGCACACAAAACAATGTATTTTTTATTATTTACAATAACATATATATGAAAAGAACACTAAAAACAACACAGATTTCTTTTATGGTGAAAATAATATTCTTTAATCTAAACCAAGTAAAGATACATTATAAATAATGAAAAAAAATCATTCGAACTCGTCTTTAGAGTTCTCCAAATAGTTTTTGTTATACGTTTGGTATCAAATTAAATTCCTATATTTATTTTTCTTGGTCATCCTTAATATGAATTTTATATGTCTGTATATTATTCCTTAATTTGAATACAACTTTCCAAAAGAAATTTATTGTTGCCAGGTTATAGCAGAAGGTTTTTTTATTGTATTTTAAAGCTTATAAAGCTTTTCCTATTGAAATTTTTTATTTGAACAAAGAACGATAAAACAAACATATTTCAACGCTTTTTAATGGGTAAGTAAATATTAAAAAAAAAAAATATTTTCAGTTAAAACAAGTTTTATACAATTTGGCTTCTTCATCTGACGGACAAAAACATAGTTGATTCCCTAAATCAATATGAAAAATATAATAAAAATTCTTTAAAGAAAAAAATACTTTTAATCGTTGTATTATCCATGTAAATATGAATTTGATAAAAATTTTAGTTTGAAATAATATAAGAAATATTATAGGCATCTTTAATTATGTATTTTTACACTACCTGAGATAATCTAAATAAAAAATTCAAAAAAATTGACAATAAATTCATAGATTGGTGAATATTCCGTGATTCTAATAATTTAATATCTATTACATATAGAATACATTGTAATTAAAATTAAAATAAACGTATTTATCTTTGAATTATAATTTTGTACTTTATGGGCACCTTTTAATTGATAGTAACTAAGTTAATATGATTGTTGATGATCAAATTTTATTCAACTAAAAATATTAGTTTGCAAAAACAATTCGCATCATTTTTTAGTTTAAATACCTTATAAAATCACGTAAATCATCTTTAAAAATCTTTTATAATTCATTCATCTACGATATAAATAGATAAATGTATTAAAGCGATTTATAAAAAATAGAAAGGGGTATAAAAATATGTAACTTCATATAAAATATTAATGACTTATATGCATAGTCAAATGTAAATATTATACTATTTATAAATTTAAAAAACAGGTTTTAGCTATAAAATCACGAAAAAAACTGAGCCGGTGAAGTTTAATAAGAATTCAAATTTTGTAGATTTCTTGAATATGGATAAATAATCCCTTTTTTACGTAATTTTTATCAATCTGCTAATATAATTCAAAAATCTTTTATAAATTGGATATATTTTTTAGATAACGAAATAATTTTACAATTATACTGTCTAAATAGCATTTTGTGTACTGATTAAATATATAAATCTATTTAGTCCGATATCTAAAAAATTTTCTTCTTTTATAATTTCAAGATTTTTATCATTTTTTAGTCAGGAATATAACAGCTGGATTTTTTTATAAAACAAAAACAGACCGCCTAAAAATTATTAAACAAATTGAAATCATACAAATGCCTTTACACACTATTAAGTTTCTTTGATGCACATTTTGCATTCTATAAACACAATAAATGATAATATTACTTTAAAAAAAAACAATCCAATATGAAAATAAAATACATATACAGGAATAAAACCTTATGATTTTTATTTTTCTATATATTTTTTTTAGTAAAATTGATTAGCCTTATAATTATATTTTGAAATATATTCACAGAAAAATGATATATTAAGTGTATATTGTATACATTTTTTACCAGCTATATATTTATAGTTTTAACTCTCTATCTAACTAACTTTACTTATATTTATTTTTGTTTTATCTTATCGAATTTAATAAAAGCTAAGATTATTTTGATATTTATAAACAGTTTATATGTATTGATCGTATGTTTTAAATCATTGATTTTCGTTTAAAATAGGTTTTCTAAGCAAAATCTAGACAATAGAAAAAATGGAAATCTCAAATTAAATAAACTGGAATATAAAAGGTTGTTTTTAGCCTTCTTTTTTATAAGCTTTATTTGAATAAAAATATTCTTTTCTTATTCCTTGAAGATGTACAAAATTATAAAATAAAACAAAAATAGCAAAAAATCTTTTACTAAATTTTACTGCGCAAATAATAAAACGCAGTAAGATGATTCATACAAAACTATTATTTACGAAAATAGAAAAATATAAAATTTCACGTAACATAATACAAAATTATGCTTAAACACTTTTTTTCTGACTTTAAGATATAAGAGAGCTGTTTGTATGCTGCATGAAAATAATTGTAACTGTCGGTTTTGTTTTACATTATATGATCGCCATAATTTTATAAATTTTAATTTGACATATAAATAAACATGGAATTCATGAATTTCTAAAACTGGTTCTTAATTAAACACCCGTAAAAATAACATAATTTATATAAAACTATAATTACAATAGAAGTTGGGTCGATTTATATCCACATACTTTGAACACTGTAAATATATTTCCTCAAATTACACAATTTATATTATATATTAAGTTGCCTAGCAAAAATAACGCTATTTTGGTACTAAGAAACCATTTAAACATATTAATGTGTAACTTATGAATGAAAGCACACCCTGGTGTAATTGAGACAACTATAATTTTTCTAACTAAATCCAAAGATTTATTATGAACTTCAGCATAGACATATTTATACTTGCAAAAATAAACCTATGATAAACATACAGTATCTAATTAATCTATTTTGTTGTTAAGAAAATTTTTTAATATTGCGTAAATGGCATAAAAAAAATTCACGAAACGTTGAGAGATAAGATACTGAAAATATCACTTAAAAACACAATTAATAAATCGGTAATATTCTATTCGCCTAGCTATGTTTTTATTTTATATAAAGGTGCGCATAATCAATGATTTCCATAATGGGAATCTATAAATATTGATGATTAGCATAAAATCATAAACGATTTGCCAATACCTGCTTTATAACACAAAAAATTGATCATATATTTTCAAATATAAATCATACCCAAATAATAATAATAAATAGCTTTAATATAAAAAAAAATCTTTGGGTATTCAAGTATGTAAAACATAGAATAGGTCTGTGAAATTTAATTACAAACTCAAATTTTATTTTGTGCATACATGCTATTTTTTCTCTATATAAAGAGCGGTTTGACGTCAATTTTTATAACTACAGTAATATAGATCTATATTCGCCGCTATAACATTTTTTTTGATCTGTTCAAAAAATTTACGGAAACTTTTATCTTCTTTAATAATATTTTTCCCTGCCTATGTTCTACTATAATTCTTGGGGTCTTTGTTATTCCAATAAATAATAAATGATGCAATTATATTTAAGCAATTTTAATTGCAAAAATATGCGAGGATAGAAGAATTTTCTGTGGAAATAATGCATCCTGTAGTTCTATTTCATTTATAAGCTTTGAAAAATAAGAAAAAAATAGAACATAATTAAATATTTCTTATGTGCATTTACTTTACCTATAAACAAGATTTTGAATTTTTCGAATAATATCTCTATAAATTTATATGGTAAAAATAACTATATATAAAATATTCGTACATGAATTCATGAAAGCAACAAGTAAATTATTATATTTGTTTTAATTTCCTAAAAAAATTATGATTTCAGGAAATTCTTATAAAATACAATAAAACATAATTTTTAGCTTTCAATTCGTATATTTTCTGTCAATTATATCAGAAAATTAGCATAACCAATACATTTATATTTTTTATACTAAAATGGCCATTAAAGGGACTTAAACGGAATCAAAAATACGCTGAAAGGTGTAGAATAAAGTTATTTGCTATATTAACGATGTAAGTTTACAATAAATACGAAAAAAGCTTTTGATTGCATTCTTAAAATATGAGTGGTAATGCTATCTTTTCCGATTTAAATAATAATACTCGGATGCAAAATATAAGAAAAAAATACCTCAATAACAATAAAATTAAGTTTGTATATATACATTCACATAAACAATAATTAAATATATGTAACTTTCATTTATGTTGCATTGGTAATATTAAAATAAAATAACTTAGACCCTATCGCCTAAATTATAATTCATATATGAGAATTTAAGCACAAAGACTTTCTCTGACATCATATAATTAAATACATGTGTATTTTGCGATAAATTTACCCTAAAATTTTTTTATGATCATTGTTTTAAAAAAAATATAACAAATGGATAATTATAACAGTAATACAGATATTAATTTATTATGTTAAAAGATATATCAAAATTTGCTTTCCTAATAATTTGATGCGAAATATATTCATAAAGAAACTATATGAAATGTAATTTGCTATTTTTAAAACGCTAATAAATTCTTATATATGAAAAATGTAGCATACAAATATAAAAAAGCTTGAATGGGTGCATATATTTTTAAATGATAAAAATCAGATGGTGATCAATAGTATACAATAAAAATAATCGATCTTCAATTAACCAATAAAAAGTATAAGAACTAAAATTAACGCTAACCTTTACAAAAAAAATAGAAAAATTTAAAATACTCTGAATATAATCTCTAGTCTATTATCGTCGGTATAAAATGCTCAAAAAAATCTTATATTTGTTTTAATTTTTTAAAGACGTAAGATTTTTTGCAAATTATCAATGGAGTTGGAACCAGATATATTCTAATTGTAAAAACTTGATTCTAATATTAGATGGACTCAATTTATATATCAACATAATATATAAATTTTTAGGCTATATTTTTGAATAATTTTTCATGCATATATATTTATCATAAAATCCAAGACGTTATAATAAGCATTTATAAAAAAAAGCTTTTTATATGTAGTGTTTAAGCTAAAAATATTATTTGTGATTGCTTCGATTAAATTTACATGGTTTAATCAAGATCTGATTAACATGCTAATATTTTTATATAACGATTACAGCAAAATATGAATGAGAGTTACTTTGAGAAAAAACGTATAAATTTATCATTAAACTATCTATAAAGAAAGATTTTTATGTTTCTATGATCGTGGAAATAATGGGTAAATAAGTTCTAAATCACAATATTTTCTAATAACCTATATGAAATGTCAATAACTGTACAAAAAATTTACTTATTATATGAAAAAAAAACATTAAATATTGCAAGAAAAGCTTTGTTCTTAAATTAAAGAATTTAGAAATGTATTCCAGGCCACACCAAATCTCAAAGTATATAAAGTTTTTTTGATTCAACAATATATAAGAAAATTTCTTTTTGCCATATTTTCCATATGATAAATCTGGATTCAAATTAAATTACAGGATATAATGATATTTATATTATTATTTTTTATTTATGGGCCATATTTATAGTCGTAATTTTAATTTTTGTTCTCAGGCACAGCTTGCTTGATTCTCTGTACGCACAGCGTATTTATACTTTCGGCTATCTTTTCCTCTCCAAAGTCTTCTTCAATACCCCTCCTTCTACCGAGACTTATCTATTCACGGGTTTTTCTTAATCCCAAGGTTTGAATATATGCCTCAACCTGGTTCGTGACATCTAGTTCCTTCAGGTACCTTCTATGATATTGTGTATGATATTTATATAAGTGGTATTTTTTAATAAAAAGATATTTTTAATAAAAGCCCAATTTATATTTTTTATTGTGGCAAATTTAAATATAATTTATCTTTTCTTTTTGTCATCTTTTACTCTCTTATTTTTAAAGATACATCGATCCGTATGTTTTTTTATGCAAAGCATCAAATAGATTACTGCTTCGAGTCAGTCTAAAATTTTTAGGACATTCTGTTGTATTAGGCATAAATTCAGCGACAGAAGTAGCAGTTTTGTCAAACATTCTTTTTTAAAATATATTTTACACTAGTATAACTTTTTTTTTCTAATTTTATTTGTCTTTACTGCAATTTTTAAGCATTGCTTGTTGTAATTTAAAAATATTTTTTTGTTATTCTTTTAATATTTATAATTTATATTTATGTTTTTTGATATTATGACGACTGTCTTTGTTATTTTTAGCACTTTGATATCAAAATAAGTATTTTTTATTTGTTCTTAGATAAGATTGTAAAATTTTTACATAAACAATTCTAATGCTAGCATAAAATTTTTTGATTAAACTATTTTTTTTGGTTTTCTTGTATGATCTTTACCCGTATTTTTTTCGCTTTTACTCACCATATGATCTAATCCTCTAAACGGTTCATAAATTGTGGATTTCTTATAATAGAACAAGTAAATATTTTGAACTTAAGACGAACAAAACTAGCCTGCTACTGTGGCTTTTTTGTTCATACAGTAATTATTTCTTGTGATATTGCCTTTTAATTAGTTTAATTTACATAGAATTAAAATAGTTTTAGATGTATTATCATATAAAATAAATAAACAACGCATTTATCTTTGTATTATTATTGCTATTCATGTGTTTAATGCATTTTTTTAAATATTTTTTTTTATAATGAATATAGCTTTGGTCTTTTTATAGAATAACTTTGTTAGAAGACTTTATTTTTGCCGACCTATGTAAATGCTTAGTCTATAAATTTAGTGATTTATGTAGTAATTAAGAATTTCAGAATTTTTAAACAAATATCATAACATATCCGCGTCAAAATTTCATCTTTAATCTGACAAACTCTATCATATCTAATTTTTTTTGATATTATCCATAATCATTTTTTTAAAGTCATGTTACAATTGTTTTACTGCATAAAAAAAATCAGTGAGTAAATTTATGCGAATATAGTCGGATTTTTATGCAAAGTCTGATGATCTGGCTTTCATATGCAATGCCTGCTGCTTTTTCGATTAATATATATTTTGTAACGAGTCTTCTTTTTATCACACTATAAAATATTTTAACATAATCCATATATGTAAAATATCCCGTATATCTCTACAAATAAAGCCTTTGGAATTCAGTTTATGCTTATAAGTGAAAATTTATACAACGTCTTCATTTTTCTATGCTTTTAAAGAACTTAAAGTTTATATTGGGAATAATATAAATATTAGCCAACTTTGATATTTTATCTATGTCTTCAGAATAAAACAATTATGCAGAATTTAAATATTCTAATTTGATTAGCACTTCTAGAATTACAATTGGTTTTTTCTGATGTTCATATAAAAAACGATCATAAATTCATATGCAGTCTCTCTTAGAAAACTTTCTCATCAAATTCCTAAGTTAGTTCTTTTTATCAATACCATTACCTTTAAATTTACCCTTTTGAGTTCTTCCTAACCAATAATGCACCCTTGCATCCAAAATACATTTTCAAAGTCATAATTGATAAAGTTTGTAAATCGAAATATTTTTTGCCAACAAAAAGCAGTCGGTTTCATTTATTCTCCTATCATATGTTTTCTATGACCTTTTCTTGGGATGTTTAATATACCTTGTTTTTTTTTGGAGATCAAGATACGTTTCTTAGAGCGTAGAGATAAAAAAACATCATTTCACTTTTTATATTTATTAGTATGGGTTATGCGAAATGTTGACAATAATTATCAATTACGACTTCGGCGTTTTTATAAGCTTTTTATGGTATAATTGCCTAAAAATCTGAGGATCTTGATTTATTCATATTCCCATATAAAATTCTTAAGGTTAAAGTATACAATTCAACATTTTTTATTTTATATCCCTGATTAAAAGCAGATTTGCAAATGAAGAGAAAAATATCATATCTAATGTTTGCAGTTTCTATGTTAAAATTTATCTGTAAGTTTATATTGAGGTCCTTAATCGAAAATCATTCTAATAATCATTTGTTGAAGTGTTGCAGCAGGATTTTATCAAAGCTCGACATCAAATTCCCGAAATAGTTATCAACATTGAGTTTTGGTGTTATACATTATTTTCTTTCTCTTTTTTGTTCTATAATCTAGAAAAACACGCAAGTATATTTTTTCAATAAGAAAAAACAAATAATAAATGTCAATATTATTTGTGATTGTTTTTTAGAAAATATTCACTGCTTCAAATACCTTTATATTATAAAATAACATGTTTTCAAGGGGGTTTTCTATATATTTTAGATTCAGACAAACATTAATCGTGCGTTTATACCTTTTAGTAAAGAATCCATTGCTTAATTTTTTGTTTCTCGCTAGCATCTCTTCCAAAAAATATTTATGAATATATCCTATAAGGCCAAATTTCCAGCCTTTTATGTTGTTTGTAATATACTATCAAATTATATACATGATTTGTATGTCTTAAATATAGATTTATCGCTGATTTTATTATTAAAAAATATATCAATCTTTCAACATTGTTATATGAATTTGTAGGTTCTTAAGATGGACATAATTAATTTATATGGTTCATATTTTTCTCAATATTACATATATTTTTTTTCATATAAAAATAATAATGTGATATAGCAATATATTCTTAAGTTCTTCCGTTCTTCCATTTCTGTTATTTTGATACACTTTTGTACCTGTCCTCATATATTGTTAATCTTTTAAGCATTTCATGCTTTTTAAAGCAGCGCTTACGCAATTTATATCAAAAATATAGTGTTTTCCTTGCTCATAGTAATATTAACTCTTTTAAACATATCCATTTATTTATGATTGACAAAAAAACCACGTTGCTCCATTGAATTTTACCATATATAACATAAAACAGCACTTCAACGCGATAAAAGTGGATGTTCGATAGCTTATGTTTATAGAACGTTCAATCATATTATTTATTTTTATAGCAGAATTCATTTTACAATAGTTTAACATTACAACTAAATTCTGCTATTTCTATTTTTTTTTCATATTTTCTGTATCTTAAATCTATATTTTTTGATTTAGAAAAATTTAATGGATATTTTTTTATTTTTTAACCCATTTAATAGAAAATAGAACTGTTAAAGCAAAATGTACAAATTGTATTCATTTATGAAGTTTACAAAATTTATAATATACCATATTTATTTTTAAAAGCACAAAGTAATATTTACGTTATAAAATGCAATTAAGTTACTTTCTATATATCGTATTTACTACAATCGAGTTTAAAAAATACTCTTATTTTTCTTAATTTACTACGTCATACATTATTGTTTTGAATCAAGTTATTTTCAATTTCACATATTTGAAAAAAGCAATTTTATTATTTGTATAAACATTTAAATTAACTTCAGGCGTGGTAAATATAAACTAACAAATTAAGGTTTGTTTTATTTTATGTATTTTTGCTTCTTTACAACAATTAGAATATAGATGATTTTAAATCAATTTAATTTGATATCGAATTCTATTTTAAAAATCGTAAAAATTTTTCATGTACATTTTTTTCACACATCTTTAAAAGCCTATATTAAAAATTTTTATGCATTATTACAGTATTTTGGTGTATGCATGCCATCTCGTTGTCCTAAGAGACACTTAAATATACAATCATACTTTTTATTTTGCTGCATGTAAAATCTTTTAATTTAAATAATGTATTAATCTTATAATTTTTTCACAATCAGGGGTAGTGAATTGTAAGTAAAGCTTATTAAACTGTTCTTTGTTTAGCAACATTGATAGAATTTTTAAACTACATCAGATATTTTTGTACCTTTAAATTATTTTCATAACTCTTGTATAATAAATCTATTTAGCTATGCTTTAGTTTAATATTTGGCTTTATTCTCATATTCAAAGACAATAAAACCTTTTAAACATCAAGGTTTTTTATTTAGAAAAGAATAACTTTAGAATGCCCCTGGTAATTTATTATAAAGCCGTTGTATATTTATAATTTTGTATCTTTGATCAAGAAACTTCGTTTACAAACTTTTTTGTTTTTTAATATTTAAAAATTTTAACCAACAGACTTTTATATATTTATGATCAAGATCAACGCTATACCATAATTTCTACCTGAAAATGCATATTGTGTATAATAAAAAAGCAGAAAAGATTTTCTAGTCAATAAAGAAAGTTAATTTACTATAGTTCATGTACTAAGTATATGTTTCTCCTTTTTTGAATAAAAAGTCATGATATGTCACATAAATCTAGGCGTTTTCTATAAAGTGCAGATGTTTCAACAAGGTAAAAATATTTTTTTATGCTTAAATATATGAAATACTATATCTTAAAGGCTCTTACCTGCATAAATACTTGGTGTCTTTGGTTTTATACGGCGAAGGAAATTTTGATTCGATCTAAAAATTTTATAATATTTATAAAGGATCTATTAAGATCACTTAATTCTATTTTATGGTTTTTTATATTTGTTTTGACACAAAAATAACGATAAAAATATTTGAATTGAGCTAGAATCCTGATGTTAGTCAAAAAATAATATTACGGTTTTTATGTTAATTAAATATAATTTGTATATATTTACAGATATAATTTTTACAATTTTCTTTATTCACTAGGTTACAATTTACTAATTATTTATTTAGTGATGCTTTAATTTAATTTATAGTAAAAAAGGTTCTAAAATAATTTTGTCTCAATATTTTATTTTAACGCTTGTAAAAATATGTTATATTATAAAGGCAAAATTTATCGCCAGCAATAACACGACATAATGTTGCGGATGCAATATTCGGTCAGTTTTAATTATAATTCAAGGCTAATAAGAACGTATGATAACCAATGAGTCTGTATGAAAATAAAAGTTGTAAACTATATTCAAATAACCTTAAATCATATTTTCGAACTTTCTTTTCTTGTAGATTATCACTTATTTATTCACCAATATAGAATAATTCAAAACTTACATTTCTAATGTGTTTTTTATTATATTTATACAAGAATTGCTGTATTTTAGTAAAATTCTAATATCAACATAAAATCAATATATTCATGTAATCAACAAAAATATATAATTCTAGTTGTATTTATTTGTCCTATAAAAGCTGTAAGATTTTATTTCACTTTTTATTAAAATTTTCAACATGTTACGATCAAATACTAATAAAAATACAGTGAACCGTCATGCATAAAAATCCAATTCGAACAGTTTAATTTTCGCTATCACAACAATATCAAAAAATATATAAGATCATATAAAGATATAATTGCAAAGCTTTTCTTTGATTTTCTTACAAAAAAAGTAAAATAGCCGTCAACAAAGCAAAAAAATATTCATTAACTGGATAATTCTATTTTTTTTATTTAGAATTTGGATTAATAACCTAGATTTCAAATGTTTAAGTTAAAAAGTTAAATGAAATATTATTTTGCCCCTTTAAACAGATATATTATAAAATTTTAATATATCAACAAACATTCAGAAAGGTTTTATAGTTTTCATGGTTACTTTAATTTTTATGATAGTTATATATATTTTTATCGATATGAGTTTAACTAACATTAAAAAAATGGAACTCTTTTACATTTGATGTTTTAGCTGTGCAAATTATTTTTTATAAGACTTAACTAAGTTTATCATGTATTAAATAATAAAAAAGTTATATGTACTATAAATTAAAGTAAATTTAGATACCTAGATAATCAAAACATGTGATTTATAAATGATTCTTTCTATATAAGCAAGATTCAATCATGACGTAAGTAAAAATTATTCATCGATTTTACAACAAAAAAATCTTGAAGTAAAAGTCTAAAACAATATTTTTATAAATATATAAAATCTTTTAAATTGCGCCATTTTTATTAAGAATGAATACAGGATATAAAATCTGAATCATAAAATTTATAAATAGTAGTTTTTTAATATGCCAAAACTAAACATAGGCAGAAATCCTAATTTCCTGTTTTTTCCGTGTATTATATTTCGTGTTTTCTTTCAGTTTAATATTTTTAATAAATTTCTTGCATATTTTCATAAAATAACATCTATAATTATTATCCAAATATACTATTTGAATCAATTTAATAAAAAAAAATTTAGATTCGATTCTAATATGTTGAATAAACTAAGTTTTATATTGTTTTTTATTTATTTTTTAATCTTTAAAACCAGCTATGTTTTCTTACGGCTTATTTTATCTTGATATATTTATTTTTTTAATTGAAATAAATATATTCACTTTTTATTTCTAAGGTATTTTTTATTTAAGGGCTATATTTAAAGTGTAATTTTAGTTTTTGTTCTCAGGCACAGCTTGCTTGATTCTCTGTACACAAAGCGTATTTATACTTCCATTCTTCTCCTCTCCAAAGTCTTCTTCAATACCCCTCCACCTTTCTGGACCTATTAATTCAAGGGTTTTTCTCAATCCCAATGTTTAAATATATGCCTCAACTGGTTCGTGACATCTAGTTCCTTCAGGTACCTTCTATGAAATCGTGTCACCACACCGTCCCATTCACTGTTTTTTTCTAAAACTTAAAAAATATAATAAAAAGAACGAACCAATAAATTTCTAACGATATAAAGTTATAAATTTAGATTTAAAAATGAAAACTGTATTTTTTCATCTATAAAATACATAGAAATACATCAAAATAGCATCATGATATATAATTTTTTTAAAATAAAATGAATTAAGCTTGTAAAATGTTTTTATAGGAATTATTATTTCTCTATGAATTGAACGGTATACTAGTTTCTAGGTGTTTTATAGCCGGTAATTTACAGAAGTTTAGACTACTGAGTAGGTATTAACTTTTTGTGCAGCAATTACATTTATATTTTTATCTGTATGTTTTTTTATTATATTCACATTTTTATCTGTATTTTTTTTAATATATTCAGTTTCCTTCTTTTGTTTGTTCTTTAAAACTGTTTCGCAAAATAAAATATTAATTTGAATCCTTTTGATATCATGTGTATACTTCGATATTCATCAGATTAGTATTATTTATTTTAATTATGAAATCTGCATGTTTGCCTAATTTTATGCAATTATAATTTACAAATCATTCATCATAAGTTGCAACTATTACAGTGTAAATTACAGAATTACATTATATAAATAAAATATGAATTTTATATTTATTATGCTTAAACAATACCCATCTTAAATATAATGAAGATAAAACATGACATTCTGGCGTTTGCTATGTCACGTTTTACCAATAGAAATATGCTTCATGGTATATAGTTTTATGATCATTGTGTGTAATTTGTCCTAAATTCGTCCTAGACGCATAAAAATTAATTTCACAATTCAAGAACAACAATTTGATTTTCGAGTGAAAATATCTATTTCGTTTGTAATATTTACATAACAAAAAATTAACCATTAAATACAAAGTAAGTAATATAAATTAATGAAACACATAACTTTTTGCTAGATCAATTTATATATTCTAAATGATATAACTTCTTTGGTTCACAAAATATATAATTTCGATTATTATTTGAATTTTTAATCTTATTCTAATCTCAAACTTTTGATTGGTATAATTTGTTTAAAAACATGATCTGTTAAATATTTAAAAGCATGTGCCTAAATTAATAATGGATATAATATTTTATTATTTCTACTGATCAAACAATTATAATCGACAAATGTATCAAACTTCACCATGAATTGCACCAATTTGCCAACTTTGATTTTAACGTGCATTAATTAGAGCATTCCCTTTTTAACTTTTGACAAGGATATTTCTATACATTTATCACTTGGTACCTATACCAATTTCCAAACATAAAAAAATAAGCGTGGGGATGGTTATTTTTGCATTATTTCTCTTTGATTCGTTAATAAACGATTGTATTTTTGAATACTATTTATCATGGGTCATTGATAAACTATCAAACAATCATTATTGCCGCTAAGCTGCAGGCAATACATAAAACAATATTCTTATATGCATAATGTAAAATTATTTTGGATTTAAAAATACTGAAAATATTGGGCTATAAAAACCTTCACGTTATGCAAGCTCAAGAATAAGTGATCAAAAACATTTCTTGTATGATATAGATGTTTCTGCTGGAAATACTATATTGACTTGGTCAGATTAGAACCATTAATCTCATTATCGAATTTGTGAAAACACAAACGATAATTACAATTTAAAGAAAATTCAGATCTTTTTTTAATATAAATTTAGCTTTCATGAGAGAAAGACAAAAGATATATTTCCTAAATTATAAAAATTTTATTTACACTAAACAAAATTTTCGCGGCTTTTATAGTTTACTGATACATAAACCTGTGAAAAAATAATATATAAATAAATTCACATTAAGAAAAACAAAAGACACTTAACCACGTTAAAAAACCAAAAATACTTTCTATAATTTAATTAAAGATTTTAATGTGCTCATAAATAAAAAACAAATTTAAAGCTTTACAATAGTTCTTATTATATTGAATGATACATATATAAATTAACTGATCCATCTTCATTGTTTTTATATCTGATACACAAGACATAAAATATTGGAATGCAATATTTATAAACTGCATACATCGTGAGTGTAAAAAGTTGTTTTCAATGTTTAGAAGATCTTACAGTTTAGTTTACATAAAAATTTGATTGAGAAATACTATGTTGCCTAAATTCATATAACTTTATAAAAAAATAGAAAACATAGAAACGTGGTGCATGTAAATGCAAGTTATTTTTGCTAAATTATACTATATTATGGATTAAATCTCGATTCCATTTGTCAAATGTTACCATGTATCTCTAAAGTAACATTGGAAAGAAAAAAAAGCTAGAAATTTCCTTAAAATTTTAGTTTATTAGATTTTGCATAATATATTATTTTATAATATTATGTTAACACCAAAAAATATGCGTTATTTGTTTTTAAAAGCTCCAGTTTCATGCATTTCATTTTAAATTCCAGTATGATATAATCGTAGATTGATAAATATTGATCTTCTGATTGAATATGCACTGCTGCACACATTTAAATATTTTTTGCTTTTGTATCCCTTTTTTTCCTAAATCTGCATGGAAACTTCTACATTCTAATATAACTAGATTTTATCATGCAGCATTTATCGCATTCGTCTCTTTTTATCTTAGATTATTCTAGTTACTCCCATGAAAAAAACTTATTTGTTCTGCTGTTTTTTAGATTATATATTTTCCCATTTTGATTGTAGTATAGTCGTAAGACATCGCTCGTGATGCCAATTATGCTTCAATTAGATACACAGGGATTTGAGAAAAGATTAAAGCTGTCTCGCGTGTCAATCATTATATTTTAGAATTTTATAGGTTGAGTTTAACATGGTTCTACCAATGTGTGTTTTCGATATCTCTTGCATTTAGCATGCATTAAATGTATTTTTGTTGTATGATATGGTATTTGTGCAGTAAGGATCGACTTTTCAAATGCGTAAAAAGGGAACAAGGATTTTTATAATGGGACAATCATTCAAATATGTTTCTAATTTACATTTATCATCTAACAGCAATTAAAAAAGAAATATTATGCAATAGTTTTGTTATCTGAAATTTGGGGGAAATCAAAGTTTATCACATATTGAGAAATTCGAGGAAATATATATTTTGTTAAATAGTCTCAGCCTACACTCTATGAAAAAATTATAAGAAATAAAAACGTTTTAAAATTATATGTAAGTATTATATAAAAATTTTCAAAAATATTTGTATACCTCGTGTATAAGAAACAAGGTAAAGAATTGAAAAAGATATAAAATAGAAAGATAGCCAGTAAAAATAATAAATATAATTCCACGGATTAAAAATTATATAAGTTTCAGAAGATGACTTGGAACGGTTGAAATATTACTTTTGGTACTACAAGCTTTAAAAATATAAATGATATCGAAAATATTTTTAAACAACGATAGTTAGATTTTAATGCTGAAAATTCTATAACACTCAAAATAAACTATTTTCATATTTAATAATTTCATTGATTCATGGTAATATAATTTGGATTCTTAATTTAAATTTCAATGATTAAACATTTTCATTAAACACGAAAATAATTATTATACTACACACAAAAAAAAATCAGTCAGTATACAAACTTATAAGCGAATAATAATAAGTAATATAATTTATTTCATATTATTTAAAATTACAAAACAAAATAAATGCTTAAATTACAAAATCATCGATTTATTAAGTTGTAAAAAGTGTATTGTAATTTTAAAAATATTGAAATATCGAAAGAAATTTAACACTACGCATCTATTTTTTTCGGAAATTTGTATTATTTTTTATGTTTTAATATATTATAAAAAAAATTTGTCTTAACATAAAAATGTTATCAAAAAAAACTAATAAATAATGTGTAAAATATAAATAAAAACATCACTTTTCGTATATGGTATTTTTGCAAGATGTTATTTCCTCAAAAATAAGTTTCGTGGACAAAAATCTAATTTTGTTTAGTTTCTGTCTGCTTATAAAAGTATACAAGTTTTCGAGAATAAATTGATTATAGTGATTTTTTCATTTTCAAAAACCAAGTTTTATTTGATATTGGCGCTTATGATTTATAAGTTAGTTTTATAAACATTGTATTTTTCTTGATTTGCTTTTAATTATAGATACTAGTTCGCACTACCACAACTTTCTTAAATCTGGCATTTTATTTTAAAATTTTAAAAAAATATATATATTTGCAGTTGATGAAGTTAGTTTGCAAGCTCATTATGCCTGTCATATATAAAAAAGGTATTTAATCATTATATATTCATGAAAACAACCACTAGGTTCAAACTAATTGATGCACTCAATTATTTTAATACAAAAGCGAACCAAAAAAAAGCACATAAAATGTAAATTCACTTGAAATTTTACGCCTTAGATCATTGCACGATAAATAAAGTACGCTATTATCGAATCATAAATTCTTACACAATTAAGATACAACGTAAGACTCATCCGAACTACAAATAATTTATTAGAGATGCATTATTTTCGGGATACAAAGTATATAAATTACCATAATTGAAGCTATTATATGCGCAAATGTACACACGTAATTTATATTTTGCGATTCTTAGTTGTAATGATCATAGAAAAAAACATGCCACATAGATTAAGTTTCAATTATTTACAATTTTGAAACAAATAAAACCACAATAATCATATATTAATGTAAAATATATGACAGAATTTAGTAAAGAACACTAGGTCTCATATAAAAAAGAACAGAATTTATTGTGTGTATAGTAGCCTCCAAAAAGAATGATATTAATTAATTACGTAAATTATTCAACCTAGTATTTTTTAGATGGAAAAGTTTAAAGACATGTTTACCTACTCCACATAATTATCAGTTAACAATAAGAAAATTTGTGAATTTAATAAAGGCGATAATGAATGTTTAATATTATCATATGTTATTATTTTTATAGAACTTATAGAATGACAGCATTATTTGAAGTTAATAATTTTGACAGTATGTTTCTTGCGACAAAAATATAAATTTTTTCTTAAATAAAAATAGGTTTTTTTTAATTTTGGATCTGATTTATATTTTTTACTATACAATTAAGTATTTTAAATCAAGATAAATACGTAGTATAATGAATTTGTGTTGGTATTATTTCTATCGTTAATAAGCTATAATATAATATTTTCAAAATAAAACTTGTAATTTATATTAAAATATATTGTTTTACTTTGATAATTCGTAAAAGCGTGTAAATGAATGTACGTCATTACAATTAAGCGATCAGTAGGCTTTGATTATGCTAAAGATTATTAAATTTAGGAAAATAGAGGTGACGAGCACGAAATTATCTTTCCTGTTAAAATACACAGTCTCAAGCCGGGTTATAATTGATTGTATCTATTAGGAATATATTCAAATGTTTAAAAACGTATATTTGGGGATTTCAAATTTTTAATATCAAACGATAAATAGAAATCACAAAATATATATATACAAAAAGATTTTATAAATGACTTGCTTAGTACTTTAAAGACAAATTAAAAGTGTAACTTCTCATTTATAATAATTTTAAGGCTGAAAAAAAAATACGGATTTAAAATTTCTGGATTAAAAAGAAAAACAACTCATTTGCATTGACATATTTTTGTTTTTAAAACTATAAATATCTCTGTCAAGCGAAGTTATATCTTTTTTTTTTGTTTTTGTCATATTTTTGTGATTATACAAAAATGACACATTTATTTCATGGGAATTTCAATAATAAGCCAGAAATATTTTTATTTTTTGTTGAACCTAGAACATATAAAAAAACTTATTATTTTATCGTAACAATTTAGATTAGAATTGGTTCAAACCAAATCTATGCTTTAAGAGTTATTTAAGCAAAGCTTTCATGTATTCATATATCAATGCTGCATATATAAGTAACTCAAATATTATTTAATATTGCAATGGTTGGTATTATCATGAATAAATATGAAAAACAATTTCTACAAATAAATTAAACGAATCTTAAATTTTTAATAGCCCAATAAACATTTTTCTATAAATATCTATGCATAGTATAAGGGATTAAAACTAAAAATGGGTTTTCCTAGCCATGAAATATTCATGAAATAAATCTTTAACTACAGTATTGTGGCTAAATGCTTTCTAAAATAGAATTATCACTCCTTATTATTTGGCGTAGAACCCCTTTGCAAGCTAGTTTTAACTTTGGGTGGACTTCAAAAAACAGTTTAAATAATTTACCGCTCTAAAACACAAAAACATATACATTTTGTCTCTACTCTTTTATAAATTCATTTATTTTGTTGTGTCTGTAAGATTCATATATTAACAATAATCATACGGATATATAATCCAGGCTATCTAAAATTCTTAATAAATAGCTAGTATTACTCTTATTTTTTGTACATAATTTCGAATGTATGTGCAAAACAAAAGTTTTCTATGATTAGTTTCTTTTTATATGATAAATTTCATACAATAACTATTTCTTCAATATTTTCCTTGAAATATATTTTTTTGATCAAACAAGATACATCCATGCGCTTTGCTCCTGTAAATATAAATAAAAAGAATATTTGACAGCGCTGAATGCCATATAAAACTGCAGTAAATTATTTATAGATTTTATACTAAGAACTAATGTTTCGAAAAAAATACAAATATCCATTTTATCAATATCATGAATAATTCTCAGTCTGCTTTTTTAATATAAAAAACACAATGTTTATGCATTTAAATATTTTTTTTTGTAGATAAAAATAATTTTCCGCATTTAATATTAATGATACCTAAAATTGTCAGTAGATAGGGATTATTACATTTTAAGGTGATCTCTATACATTGGCAGTAAGAATATCTATAATCATTAACTAATTCTCATATGACGCCTAGGCGGGGACCTAAAGTTAAGAAAATAACTAAATATTCATTTTAAAATGGTTTTAAATTTTAAAAATACATAATTTTTTTTGAGTAAAAGTCAATAACACGTTTTATTATCGAATATTAGGGCTATTTCTTTGCCTTTATAGTAGTAATACAAAAATTGTCAGAAAATCTCTAAAACTTTAGTTTGCAATTTGAATATATAACAGGGATAAAAAAATAAAAAATTCGGGATATTTATATGATATGAAAATCATATCTGTGGGTTAGAAATTCAAAACCTGCTAAACCCTGGTTCTTTCTATATAACAGATTTTTATATTGTTGATAGAAAAAAATAATATATATTATATTAAGGTTTTATTGAATTTTAAAATATCTTAGCAAATAAAAAAAAGTTCACGCATTGTATTGAAATCTTTATCAATATTTTCGATCTCTAAATATTTAAGTAATAAGAAATATGAAATTTAAATATTTAATTTTTTAAAAATCATAATGAAATTTTTTTTTTTTGGTATTTCAATCACCTTATAGGTGTGTAGAATATAAAAATAAGTGTATATTCTATCAAGCTACTTCGGATAAAAAGCAATATTTTCACACCAGGTTCATTTATATTCTCAGAAATTTATTGGAACATAAAAATATGTTTGAAATTAAAATAATATGCAATTGTACATTTACTTTTAACGTAATTTTTCTACCAGTATTAAGATAATTTCAAAAAAACACATAATAATTAATATAACTAGTTCGAATAAACCCAAAAACTTATGCGTAAGATAGTTTATTAATGTTTTTGCGGGAATTTTTACTTTTCTAAAATGGAAATTTTACACAATCTAATATGGTAGAAATCTAAGATTCTGTATTGCCGTCAAATTGCTTCGATACTTGTTAAATTTATGATATTCTTCGTAATTGTAGCAAAATCACTTTAATTTCTCTAAATATAAGCTTCAAAATTTCATATAACCAAATATCTGATCTTTTCGAATTAAACTAAAAATATAAATACATTTTATTTTTTTGAGCTTAATATATAGATGGCATTTTATAGTTTATTATTCGCGGGTTCATTTTTATGCCGCTTTCGTATTTTCTCAAACATATTGTGTGATAAAATCATTGGAGCAAATCTCATCATTACTTTTTAGTATCTCTTTCTCTGCTATCTTCTCATCGATATCCCCAAGCTCTCAAGGCTTATTGGTCAAGAGTCTTTCTCAATCATATGGTTTGCATAGAAAGAATTTTTAAACAGTCATTATAGAACAAATATGTATTTTGATTGAAAAAAAGTTCAGATGAAAATATATTATTCTGTTGCCACAAGCCCAGTAAATTGAATCAAATTAGGAATTTGTGGTTTCAATATTTTTTTAGATCGATCTAGTTCGAAAGTATAAGACCAATTACGTCCGCGGAATAAAATCGCAAGAAGAGATATTTTAGTAGATTTTTAAGAAAAAATTGTGAATAGATCTAATAAAAAAACATTTCATAGTCTTATACTAGCAGTCCCATCTAAAAAAGCAAATTGTATATGAGCACAAAATATTTATAGAATATAAAATATAGATAATATTTCAATGCAATTTTCCAATAAAGGAATTTATAAATATATAAACGGCAAAAAAATCCGCATTTTATTTTTATATTTGATAATTTTGCCTGGAATTTATAGGTAGATGTTTCAAATGCTTGCTTTACCTACAAGCAACATATTATGTAGAGAAAGGACAGCAGAATGTCATTATCGAATAAAAAATTTCCCAAAGATAGAGAAAAACGATTCTTATGAAAAAAACAATTGTAATTTAGATGCCCAAACACGAATAAATTCAATTCAATCTATTAGATAAATTATATTATATCTTACTTACCAAATTATAATGTATAACATATAATATATGTGAAGTACATTAGAAAAAGGTCTAGTAAATAAATATAAAAGAAAGAATCATAATATATTGATATATAATTTAGCTATAGATTTACTTGGAAATCAACATATCAAAAAATAAACAACCCTTTTGGTCAATAATAACTATCAAATCCATCTAATTCAACCATCTCTTGCTTGTAATATATCTAAGATTTATGACCAGCTTTGTACATTTAATAAATGATTTATCGTTTGTATATCAAATATGATTTTAAGAACAAAATTATATGAATATTCGGATTATGATATTTATAAATAATATCAAATATATATTCCATGTATTTTTTTTTAAATTTTTAAAAAAGCACATAATTTATTTTTTTAGCGAATTAATAGTGATTTATATTTTTATTCCTACCAATAAATGCTTATAATTTGAATATAATATATACAGCGGAAAGGATAAATTTATTTTATTAGATAAAATGATTCATAAAAAAACATAAAAAATAGAGAATAAATGTTTAGATCTATTTTATGAGGATTTCCAATCAGATAGCAATTTACCACATTTTGGGGGATCTCATGCTATTTAAATATGCATTATATTAAAAGAAGATAACTTATACACACGAATTTCACTTCGAAACCCGGATTAAATTGATATTATGTTGTAGAAAATATAAATTAAAACACATTTTTCGATTATAATATATTTGAAGTTTGAAAATATTCTCTAAATAGTGTTTTATGGAATTAATGTATTTACTAAAAAAATTTAAAGAGAGCAGGTCTGAATACAGTCTGAAAGTATGAAGAAAAACTATTTTATCTAAAACAAATTGTAAAATAAAAGAATAATTTAAAGATAAAAAAATCAAGCTTCCACAAAAACCTCAATAAATATCAATTAAGGATAGAATGATTTTTAATTCATATTTAGATCTCAAATTTGAGTAACAGAATTAATCATCAAAAATTTTTCATATATATATGTATTGTGAGTTTTCTACCATAAAAATTAGAAATTTAGAATTCGATATATTTGGTTACTTTATATTTTATCGGTATAAATTTATTTATTGTATTTCTATGATCATTTTGTTTATTTTCTATTGATATCATGATGTTTTTTACATTATTTTTATATTTAACTTAGTATTTATCTGCTGCTAATTTAAGTGCAATCATTTTTTGACTAATTAACTGATTATTCATTTAAACTGATAGATTGTATTAGAATAAATTTTTAAAATGAAAAATAGATGTATTTATGACTTAATGTATGCAATCTTTATTTCAAGCAAGGGTAAAAATTATATTTTATTCCATGATATATGTGTAGCATTATTTATATCAAATATATTGATCATTAAAATGAAACTTATTTAAATATTCTTCGGGACCCTGCAAAAGAATAAACGTATTGACTGTGATATTATGTCTATAGATATAAACATAAATTATTTTTATTCATATAGGGCAATAGAAATAATTTACCTATTTAATCATTTCAAAAAACTATAGTATTGACAAAAGACTGGGATACAGAAACAGAGTAAAAAAACACTATTTAAGACTTAAGAGTGATTATGTAGAATTTAAGAATTACAATACATGTATAATATAAACATGACCATTAAGTATAAGTTTATTGTAGATATATAAACTTTTGTTAATAACAGAACTTGAAAAATTCTGCTGCAACCTAAATAGCAGTCTTAATTTTATAATACGAGAATTAATTTTGATTTTCGACAATTAGAAAATATAATAAATTACATTTATATAATAATTAGGCGAATAAATATCAATCAGGCGTCTATCTGGATAGCCCTGGTGAATTATGTTTTCGCCTAAAATGCTATATTCAAAAAATGAGAGTTTGTTTTAAATTATTTAATTTTAATAAATAAAAAACTTAAATTATTTTTTTGATTCTGCGGCTAAATCGTTTTCATAAATACACGTTATGACATATTTTTGCATGATCAACAAAAATTATTTTGCATAGTAAATATTTTATTTTGTATGGATTTATATACAATTAAATATATTTTGTGTTTGTAAAATCTATTTATATTAACTATTATATTGGATTTCAAAATATGATCATTTCGCAGATCCTTAAAATATCTTTTTTTATAATTATTAACTAATAAGTCTTGAGAAGATGTATCTAGAAGATGCAAGATTAATTGAAATGCTAAGATCTTAGATATGATGGGCCTATAGAAAAACAATTCTCATTTTACTCGAAGAATAAACCAAAAATTACAATGACCAAAAAAACCCATAAATACAAATATACAAACTTATACTAATAATAAATTATATGATCCTTCTTTAAGTGATAATAAACATAATAGCGTTTCAAATATTTGCTGATAAAATATAGAAAGATAAGTTCGGCTATTTTTAAAGTATGTTTTTATGTATAAATCATTGAAAAGATTTTCGTTGTATATAAGATTTGATTATACGCCTATTAACATCTTCTGATAGATTTAGAACTATGTATTTCTTGTGTTACCTTTAAATAGATGTCATATCAACAATTGATTCCTATCGAAACTTATTTACCGCCACGATTACGGAATTGGTTCAACTGAAGTTAAAAATTTCCATAAAGAGCCGTTCGATATTCTGCTGATATAAACTATAGATTGCTTAATCATTTACAAAATTCAAGAATAGCTGATTATAAATAACAATTTAAGCAATGTTTTTATATTTTTAAAAATCTTAATGATGTTAATGATGTTATATTATTATTTTTTAATCTCTAAATTGAATTAAATCATTTTTGTTCAATAAACTTTGTTGCGTTTTTGAATTTCTATATTTTACACTAAATCAAATAATATAAATTTAGTAGGTTTTATAATTGAACGATGTAAATTAGACTAAAACCAAAAATAGCAATATAATATTAATTAGTAAAAAGAAATGTATTTATATCAAATGTTCTAAATTATAGCCAAAATAGTTTTAAGTTTAATCACGATATAAATATTTTCTTTTTTATAAAAATCATTAATATTTTGTCAAACTATAATCGTTATTTTTCTTCTTCACTCAATCTTAAAAGCACTGTTTTTAAATCAATTTATGATCAAAATATTAACTTTCGCCTATTTTATGTGATTAATAATATTCACTGTGCGTACAACTATCATATAAATAAGAAGTATAGAGTTTATTATTCTTTCAAATTATTTATGTATTTATTTATTCTACAATATTTTTATGATTTCAAATCAGTAAAAATTTAGATTGATTTAATTTGTATGCATTATTAAAATCTAATTTTTTCAAAATATATTCATAACCTTCCTATATAAATTCAAAAAAAGACTCATGGTTACAATTTACTTCCGAACTTTCAGGTTCCAGCGTTTAGAGGCGCAACCGTTAGCATTTCTCACTCACTATATATTACGCGTGGTATTTAGTGATCATAATATATTTCGAGATGACATGGGTAGTTCTTCTATATCAACATGATAAAATTGGATATTCTTCATTAAAAAGAAAAGCATATTTTTAGATTCATCTTTTTCACATGTTCTCAATTGCCGATAGTCTAATTCTAATTTAAAGAGCGTAATCTTATTTTTAATATCTTACATGAAATATAACTGGCCATAAAACGGATGCATTCATTTTTTCTGCTATTTCAATATGTAAACTTAATTTGTATCAATTAGTAAATATTAAAATACCCTTTAATGAAGAAATTCAGCCGATTATTGTTTTAGTCATCACTTGTTTATGCATGACTTTTTTTCTAATATAACATGTAGATGACAGTCTTCAATATTACACATACCATATATTGATATGGTTTGAAAAAAATATCACATCTCTGAAATGAATCATCTGCTTTTTAATTTCAATGGCTATTATGTAAAAAATCATGAAATATTGCTAGAAGATTTCAAGATATATTAATAGAACACTTTATCATGATATCGAATTGAAATTTTCCACGAATTATGAGAGTGTGAAAAAGATGCAATAAGAAACTTTCACAGATGGTTCTAATTTTTCATAATGTGTTAATATGGATTTTATTATGTTATTTAAATTTATTTCATATATTAAAGCCTTATTCTTGTTAAAATACAAGGTTTCTACATTTATTTGAGCATTATTAAAATAATTAATTGATCAATAATTTAAATTTTAATGAAGGGATTAAAAGTATAGTTGGCTGAGTTTTATAGCTAATTATTGAATCTAGAAATATTACACTATTAAGAATAGAAATGATGTAATATTAGGCTTATATTTCTGTCACTGATATACAAAGTGCGTACAGTAATTTTTTTCATACATTAATTTTAAAATACAATGCTGAACTGAATACAAATTATAAAAACAATTTTCTACTGCATGATTGATTCTGCAATATATTCTGAAGGAATAATACTATACTAGCAAAAATATGGAAACTGACATATTGTGATTCACATTTGATCTTATTTAAAAAAACATGGTGATTATACTGTTTATTCTTTTCACTGCAATGAAATTATAAATATGTTGCATCTTAATGATTAGATTACCATAAATCTAATTTTTCGTATCACCAAAACATATGAAAGCCAGTGAATATGTAAATTTAAAATGTGATTTAATATACCATTTAAAATATGAATGAATCATTGGGTATATTTTTTAATCTTGTAATAAATAAGGCGACGCATCAGAGATAATAAAAATCAAGAAAAATTTTAATTCTTATTCGTGATTATGGATTTTTAATATAATTGTAATGTGTTTAGAATGTATAAATGAAAAAAAAAGAAAATATATTGACCTTAAAAAAGAATGAACATTAACAAAATCGTGCAAAGTTTCCTGTGTTTTGGAAATATTGGATTATTTCGTAATTTATTGAATATATATAAATATAAAGCATAATTATATGAATTATATATATTACATTTATATAGAGCTAATGAAATTCGAGATAAATTTTATTGTTTTTGTTCTATAGATTCGTAAATATCTTGCTTTATAAAAATTTGCTTTTTAACATTAGAATCTTTCGCTTATATGACACACTTACTTTAGTGGTTCTTCTTATAAACTGTAACCAGTTTATCTATATTGATTAGATTTGTTTTACAAGGCATGGTCGACATGGAGGAGGGATGTAATTCCATCTATTTTGTAACGCTGGTTAATTGTGCTACCACCACTCTGGACTTATGAATATCTTTGCTGAAAGGAGTAGGCTTCATTCAATATTAGGCCCCTTTTTCGTCTTACACTAAACTCCAATTTTTTACGACCTTTCAATCTTGTTGAGGTTTTACTTTCTAGTTTTGATAGACCACCTTCATGTGAGTATTCATCGTATGAAAGATATACTCGTATTCCGGGAGCTCTGCGGTTGAAAATCAGGCCATTTTCTAAAAAGTTTGTAAAACTTCAGCCCGCCACACCCTCGATGACCAATAAATATACGTAAAAATATTTTTTGAATTGAATTATTAACAACATAAATACTAATTAGTTGATATTTGCATAAGAGAATTGCATCTATAAATACAATATATATCTTAAAAATTACATCCGTATATACTAAAATATCAAAAAGTTTTTTGTGTAAAATAGAATTAATTTATTGAATTTAACACAGGTCAAAATACGATTTGTAATTTTCTACATTCAGAGGAGTATAATAGACATGTAATGCATCTGTTCTATAAATATGCATATACCATATTCATAAGTATAAAATGTATTTTTGTGTTATAATTTCATGTACATAAGATCTTAAGATGCTTTTCTTTCTTTCTTTCTTTCTTTCTTTCTTTCTTTCTTTCTTTCTTTCTTTCTTTCTTTAAAGTCTTTTTTATGTGCGTTTAGAAAAAAAAATCGAGCAAAATCTCATATTAATCAATAAATTAGGTCTTAAGTTTACATATAAAAAATCATATCAATTTTATTCCAGGCATAATAAAAAAAAACAAGTAAAAAGAAAATTCGTGATATTCTATTATTCGCACACTAGTTTAAATAAAATGATATGATTTTTTGTGGAAAATTATCATCAAATTTATACTTTGGCCATATTAAATTATGCTAAATTTTGATTTTCAGGAAAAATATATATTGGGCATTGGAATATAGTGCTTTAGTTTTTTTATAACAAAAATACTTATAATAAAATTTTATTTTAATATGATAAAATAATCTTATAGCATTCTGTAATATACAAGACACAGGATAATCTAAACATATGCCCCAGATTAATGATTTTGTTTAGTTTAAATCTAATTTTTAAGTGTCATTATAAAATATGATAGTTAACATGCCCGAAAAGAAAATTAAATGCGCAAAAATTATGCAAATACGATTGAATTATATTTTTCACGTTCGTTAGTTTTAAAAATTATAAAAATCCATAATAAATTATGTAAAAAATTTTTACAAACATAGATTCTAATTCGTTCTTATTACTTTAATTAGACAAAAATCACAGTATCTATGGGAAATTATTTTATGCATATAAGATTTTAAATTTAAGTAATAGATAATCACAATATACTATAAATTTTATAAATAAGTTAAATAAAAGATGTTAGATCTTCAGGCATGAATTATAATTTTTTTAAGGTTTCTTGCAAAGACTTTTAAGAATCTTATGAATTCATATGAAGTGCCATAAAATTCATTATTTTTATTTTTGTTTTGTACGTCATAAACCAAATTCCGTGAATAGGCCACAAATAGATATTGTTGCGAAGATTAAAGAAAATCTTCATACAATAAAAAGAATAAATATATTCGTCAATGCAAACAAAAAAAATTCAATGTCTCATAAAAAATGATATTTTTTGAAGTCATTGGATTTTTGATTTTCACATTTAGATTCCGCTATTTTGTACTTATGTTAAATGAGAGTAATGTTGTTTGATCACCTTGAAAATATGTATTTCACTTGATTTTCACGTAGCATTAACATTTTAAAAATGTAAGAAGTTTTAAGCGTAAAATATTATCTTTTATGATGATCGGAATTTTATATCATCAGTTTTGACTTTATAAAAAAATAAAATGAATTAAAAGCTTCAATTTTTTATACTTATGCTAATTATTTTTAACAAAACCCTACGATTTTTTTATAATGAATACACTATTATCTTTGATTTTACGTAAATAAATTATTTAAAAATTTTATTAAGATTCTGTAGATCTCATATAATGAATTATGTAATTTTTACATTTTTGTTCTAGAAAGATTCAGCCTCGATGCGAGCGAAGAGTTCCATAACTTTTAGAAAAAAAAATCAAAAGATGGTAGTCAAAAAGGAATTTTTGAATGTGTATTAACGAGAAAAAAATATATATATGCGCATATTCTGATAAAGTTAAAATCACGATCTAAAATTAGATAAAAATATGCAATATAAAGTTAAAATTACGATCTAAAATTAGATGAAAATATGCAATATATACTAGATTTTCAACCCCAAAAAAATATTTATTGTAAGAAATTTTAATATGAATCATATATGTCAACATAATATTTACTCACAGCTCATGTCTAACGCAAATCAGGTCTAATCTATTTTTTATATATCTTTTAATTTTGGAACTACAATTGTTTTCTTACGGCATATTTCAGTTTTTTATTTAAAAAAAATTATTTTTGTAATAGCACATATGCATGAATAGCAAAGATCATATATCTATAAAATGCAACTTCAAAGCTTACAAATTTAAATTCGAAATAGGTAGAGCTATAACTTTCTGCTTTAAAGGTATAAAACATTATATTTTATACCCACATTTATCTATAAGACTTGCATTAAGAACACATATTAAAAAATTTTTCGTAAATAATATGTAATATTTATTTTTTAATACTTTTAATATATATTTTCGAGTTGATATAAACCGAACTTGTATTTAGTTTTTAAGTTTGTTATAGTATGTTTTTAACAAGTATTTAGACTTATAAGTGTGTCTCTATAGATTTGTATTGCGTTATTATTTTTCTTTTTATTATTATAAATTTTCATTACATTTCGTTTCCGACTTTTTATTGTTAAAAAAAAGCTTTTACACATAAGAAAATATTCATGTTTCTTTTTGATGTTTAGTGGATAATTTAATCTTGTTTCAATGCTAATAATTTTTTAAATTTTCATGATTGCTTAGGTTTCTGTAATTTAAATTCTTTTATTTTCATGTATTATGTAATTATTACAGCTATAAATATAAAATCTATATGTACAAAATAAAATATTAATTTATTTATTATGCGTAACCCATAAATATTAAAATGTACAGTAAAAATATACTATTGTCTGTTCTATTATAGACAATATTTTTAAACAGTTCTATGATCTTATGTCTGTCATTTTCAATCATAATCTGGATTATGTCCGAATTTGTCTTAAAGCATAAGATAAAATTATTAGATTTCACATATCAGAATTCTCATTTGAGGGTCTTTTAATGATGTTTTCCAATAAGCAAATTCTTTGACGTTTGTATAGTTATCATGATATATTTATTAAAAATTTATATAACCGATGTAAATTAATTGAACGCTCAAATTTTTGTTATATTTTATTTTTTAAAACTGGTACATATTCCTACTTTGGATCACTAAACATATAATCTCAATTTTCTTTATAGTTTCAATATTCTTCTGACCACTTATCAGTGAACATATTGGTCTTAAAATCATGATCTACACATACTCAAAAGATTAGGGCTGTATAAATATCAGATAAATAATTTATTATTTCTACAAATAAAAACACATCATTTCATGCCTTTGTTAGAACCTTATTCATGATTATAAATTAATGAACACAATAGAATGAGTGAATGTATTTTTTATTTTTATCTTTTGCAATTGTTTTATTAAATATTAATATAAAGTAGAGCGATGATATTATTTTTTTCAAGGAAATTTATTTGCGGTAAATCCTTGTGATCTTATAAAAATTTTAAAAAGTAAAAAATGATGTGGCGATGAATATTAATTGTAAATAATCATTTAAGAATCAGCTATATATCGTTGAATATACATAACGGAAGGTATATAGCTAAATTACCAATCGGATAATTATTTAGCCCTCCTTATAAGCAATATATAAAATCCTGTAGAATAACCCTGGAAAAAAGCAATCAAATCTAAAAATACAGTGATTCAGCAATTAAAAAACCTTATTCGTTTAATGAATTCTAAGCAACCAATCAAAGTCATCATTGGTATTATTCGATTTACATCACAGGAAAACCCTTATGAAGCACCTGATACCTGTAAGTTAACAATATTAAATAAATATAGTTTACATTATGAATAAAATTTAATAATCATCACTATTATATGTAAATTCATTCATAGATCAAGTTCGATTATATTTAATTTGCATAATAAAATGATTTCATATATGCTTTTAGAGGTTGAAGGTCCTTTTTGTAATTCTAAATAGTAGAATTCATTGATTTGTACATATTTATCAGTATAAAAAAAACTAGATTTTCCCTAATAATTGCATTTTTGCTTTATATTAACATAGAAACATATTACAATATGAAATTAATATTCTTCTACGCAAATAGGCTATAAATTATCTTTTTTTTACTTTTTTATTATTATGCAATTCGAAATTAATTATAATAAGACAATTTTAAAAACACAAACTTGTTTTTTTTTTTCGTTTTTATACCCAAAATTCAAACTTTTTATGCCGCTAAATCCGATACTTTACCCATCATAGGAGTACAATCGCTGCATGTAAGGTCGCAATAAGAGTAATATATACAAACGGTGTGTGCATAAGGTTGGTTTTTTTGCAACATGTAGTAATTTTTAATACCTTTTTATATTTTAGCTTAGAATTGTATAAATTTATCTACCATCAATAATATTTTTGATATTTTATAGCAAATAGATGCTAGGAACCCAAATATATTTCTTGCTGCTTATCCGCTTATTTATCTAAATGTTTATATAGCTGCATCCTTAGTTTTCTAATGGTTAATTTGTTCTCATCTATTCACATAAACCATAGCATCTATTTCTTAAGAATATGAGGCTATTTTTTTAGATGAAATTAGAAACATATATAACTATAGTATATAGAAATGGTCTATTAAAAGAAATAATTTTTGCATATAATTGTATGTAGATCAAATTTTATTTAAATTTATTCTTTCTAATATTATTCTTAAATTACATTTTGTTAATATTAAAAAACATGTGAATTATTTTTCTATATATGCTATCTAAAATCGTATTTTTTTTAGCTTATCATTATACAAATCGTACTTATATACAGCATCACTTGTAAGAACCACCCTTATTTTTTTTCGCCCATATTTATTGTATACTATAAAATTCCCGAAAAAGACAGTCGATATTTAGAGGGACTTACATACGTTTCAAATTCTAGTGCGCAATATAAAATTACTTGATCATTTTCGATTCTTATCTTTATGTTTGCTGAGAAGTGTAGTTTCTTTTTAAAATCAGAAAAGGTGCGGTGGACTGACTGCAACCATAAATTAAATCTCATGTGAAAACGTGTTTTTGATTTATTTATAATCCAAGAATATATAACACCGTTTGCGTGCATTATCTTTAAGAAACTTCGAATTCATTAGAGTGGAACCTACGACCACCATCAGACAACGCACTTATAAGCCCTTAAATTTATAGTTTCTATTACAATATATAATGAAAAAACCGTCTTTCAAATCAACAATTTAAGTCGGGTTATATTTATTGCTATTTTGTGTAGATCAAGGAAAAAGAAGATTTATGTATAGAGATCATTTTTTATTATTACTTTAGTCCAATTTTATTTACAAAATTCCTTAACACATCTTAAATATTAACTACAAACTATACATAATTTACTTTAATCCAATTATTTGTGCGCATTCCAACGCTTGACTAGGCTTTCTGTTTTCCTTAAAATACAGCCTATAGTATTTCGTGACAAAGCCATTCCATTTTATAAAAAATAGTGCTATTCTTGTTTTTAACTTTTATGTATATTGAACTATGTCGTGCACGTAAATATATTTAATTAAAAACTTTATTGCTATAATTTATTTATTCTTGTTTTTAAACAATGAACACAAGTTTTAATTGGAATTCATATGTACATGGTTAATTATATATTTTTCTACTTTTCTTACTTATCAGCAAAGTTTTAATTTTACCACTAGATTTTTTTTGTAAAGATATAAAAATAATTAATTTCCATATATAATAAAAAATTTTACATGCCAAGATGGTGAACTAAGAAAAAAATGCAGGAACCGACTATAGAATCCAAAAAAAACTTATGAGTTACAGTTTAATTTTTATGACAAATTTTCATTGATTGTAATTTTTTTAAAAGCACCAAAAAACTTTCAAAACCCTGTATAATTTAAATATAAACAATTATATATAATTCTCATATTTTGAATAAATAAAATACAAAATATTTTTAAAGATATTCTATTTTGATTTCTATTTACATATCACATATTTCAATATGAACAAAATCCGCACCATTTAATATTTTTTACTCAAGAGATTCTATTTGTAGACGAAAAGATCTTATTTATATAGAGTAGTGATTTTATGAGTAGTATGTAATATAAGAAAAGAAGAAAATTATGATAACTCAATAGGCATTTTTGATCTATTGTTATACCGATCTAATTAAGTTACATGGATAAAAGACCCATTTATGATTTTTTTTTTGTTTTTGCTCAAACATTAAATCAATATTGCTTAAAGATATTTATAGCTTTTTTTTGTATCCATCAGACTAAAATACTGTAATGTGTTTGAATTATTTTCACAAAAATAAAATTAGTTCTTATCCCATATTTTAGCCCAATACTAGATCGAAAGATCTGAAAATATACCATGCACCACAATAAAAAGATTTACTAATATATAATGATGTTTTTTGTGTTGAATGCTTGGATTATGATTTGAGCCGATACCAATTCTTGATCTCACAGGGAGTTCGAAGCACTGTTCGGATTATCTTTTAATCAGAGTGAAATAACAATATTAACAGAAAACACCATAACTCTATTGGAATAAAATCAGAGACAAGCGCTAAGTCATGAAAAAGGTTGTTGTATACTACACTTGGAATTTAGTAAAATCAAAAAAGTTGGTTTCTTGTGTAGTTATGTTTGATAATAAAGTAGTATAAATGCCAGCGTAACGCGTATTAAAGGTAAAAATATGTGTCTCAATATATATTCGAATATGGATTATATAATCAGAAATGAATAGATAGATGAATCAATGTTTTTTAAGATAAAACATATTCTTGTATAGAAACTAGATTCTAGGGGTTTGATTGATGTAGATGCATGGTATTTTTCTATCAATAAATTAATTCTTGTAGATTTGTTATTAGATATCAACTCTAGTTTTTGTCAGCTGATGGTTTACATATATTACGAAGAATTTTAAAACTATGCAGTGAAAAACAATTTAGGATAATTTATTGACACGTTGTTATGTAATTATTATAAAAAATTTGTAAGGGTAAAACAATAAATATAAATTACTGTCACATATATGCCCATGAATCGTAAGAATATACATGGGATCTAGCTATATGTAAGTTTGATTTTAAAAAAATATTATCATTTTTTAGAGTAAATTTTATTATTATTATATATTATAAATTAAGTTACTTTTTTATTTAGGTCATTCTTTATGGCTTTAAAACGAATTTAACACTAATGAAGTGTATGATATGGAAATTTTTACCATTTATAATTTAAATATCTAATTTTTCATTATAGAATATTATCTTGCATTTGGTTGTCAGTTGCTAATTGCAAAATCAAAATAAGTAAATATAATTGCCTCCTATTTTTTCTACTGTTTATGTCTGGAAATTCTTTAAAATTTTTAAATATTAAAAATGTGTTTTGTACCGGAAATAATAGAATTATACCACAAGCTCATAAAATAACTGTACAAATGCAAACTAAAAATATATAAATTAGAATTTGATTAATCTAAGACAATTCAATTTGTTTTTACATTAAAAAATATCAAGTAATCCAATTAATACCGTGAAATTCTTTCTAAACTCATTATGCATGTTTAAATTATAAACAATCCAATTTCTATGTAAATCATATTAAAATTAATATAATCATACATGTCAAAGATTTAAGAATTTTTTTTAAGGGTTTTAAATACATTGAAATTTATTTTTGCCTAGATTTAGAAATGAAAAAATAAAGATTTATTTGAGCAAAATTTTTTTATCATTAATTAGAAACATAGAATCAACGTCTTTTTCATACGAATAGAAAAATTTAAAATTCTGCAAAGAAACAAATCCTAGAAAATATAACAAAACCCAAATATATGAAGTAAAATAAAATTGCAAGATTTCAATTTATATTTAATGTGCGTAAATGTTATTTTATAAGAACAATTTCTGAAAATCTTATCAATGTAACACTGATGACAATATAGCTTCATAAAAATTTTCTGCATCAAAGACATAATTAAAGTATTTTTAAATATTATAAAATATTAATAAAAGGTATTTTAATGCTTAGTTAGATCTCGATTCGAATTTTATCATTTCTCTAAATCTTAAAATTATATTTAAATTATGCCATATCAAAACAATCTAAAAATGTATTTTTTTATGCCTTAAAAGGTTCTTTGACTCGAACAAAGTTAAAAATCCATAGATGTACTATAAAAAATGCTTAAAATTACTTTAAAATTTATTGAAACTGCTTTTCAATGTAAAAACAGAAAGTATTATTTCATTATTTTTAGTTAAATATCATCAGGGCTAATAATTAAAAACAAATGCTGCAAATCACTTTTGTTATAAATTGAATATATAAAAACATAAGTATAATTTTTAAATCAGATTCTGTAACTTTTAGATTTAAAAAAAAATAATTGTACATAAAGTTCATAAACCTTTATATATGAGATTACAAGCTACATAAAGGTACATACAAACATTTGAGAATATAGTACTTACACAAACAGTAAATTAACCTATTTTTCATATATTTATAGATATAATTTCACTCAAATTTGACACATATGACTTTAAATTTCTAATATATAGCAAAAATGTAATAATCATGTTCTTATAGCATTAATTATAATTTTTGAATAATTTATATATTTAATCGTAATCATAATTAGATACAAGACAACGTACTATGTATTCTATATATTTTTAAGTAAAAATCTAAGACTTGAAAATAAAATCATTATTTTGCGTATTTTCGTATTTAAAAACAACTGAGAGCCGTGTAAAAACTTTCAATATGTTTCAAATCATGGTATCTCATATTTGATTCTAAATAACTAAATCTTTAAAGCATATTTAAATACATAATATCAAGATCATATCCCATTTTAATTTATAGAAATGCATCTAATTATGATACACAGATATTCATCCATATATTTTCTTATTTCTTATACTGAGGCTGAAATTTTATTTCCAAATGTTTTTTTTACAGGATATTGTGTATCATATTTAGGGCTTAACCGTATCTATTGTATCTTAAAAATTTGTTTCCAAAAGTTGCTAGATTATAATCACAACTTAGACACACCTGACACCAATAAAACGCTTTTCCAAATTTTTAGAATAAATATTTAAACGATATTTAGAATTATGTATTTAACGCAATTTTTTATGAAACTTACTTGCATAGCACTTCAATTGTAATACTTTATACATATTATTAATTACTTTTATTCAAAACATTTATTATATATTTCCGATTTCTAAAATGTAGATTATTAGTCTAGTTTCAGCTTTGTGCGAACTTAAGTTAAAAATCGGAATGGCATAAATTAAACAGAGCTCGCGCAAAATTGTACTTCTATTTTATATGGCACAAAAAGTACAATTTAACATCTTTATTGTATTGTTTAAAAGCTGCAAAAGATAAACGGTGTTAAATACATAGATCGGTACCACTATGTGTAAACTTTCCATCATGCCTATACTGCCTTTTATAGAATACACTCGTGTTCGCGAAATTTATAAAGTCATTTGAGTGCATTAACCAATTGTATTTACGGGAAAAAATGCCCCCTTTTACTATGCTTTGGTCACACTCTGTGTTCTATAACTATAACCTTTGCGGCTAGAAGGCATTAATTTCGTTTCTTGTAATTTATAAATGTTTTGTATAAAGAGGAATCGAACATTTAAACGTTTAAGTTGAAGATTCAAGGATGAATATTTACACCTTCAAATCATTGACGTCTCTTTTAACCTATAAATATATTAAAAAATCTTATAATTTTTTAATATTCCTGAAGGAACTAGATGTCACGAACCAGGTTGAGGCATATATTCAAACCTTGGGATTGAGAAAAACCCTTGTTTTAATAGGTCTCGAAAGAAGGAGGGGTATTGAAGAAGACTTTGGAGAGGAGAAGATAGCCGAAAGTATAAATACGCTGTGGGTACAGAGAATCCAGCAAGCTGTACCTGAGAACAAAAACTAAAATTACGACTATAAATATGGCCCACAAATAAAAAAATTAATATATTGTTTCATATTTATTTCATCCATTAAAATTAAAATTTTATTTTTCTTAACCAAGCACAATTGTCGATTATTAACTATTTTAATATTTTATAGTAAATGTCTGATTTTCTTTGTCGAATTAGACAGGAAAGTATTATAGATATTAGAATAGAAATGCAACATATACACATGATTTGGATCAAAAAAAATATGTTGTTTACCATAAAACGCAATAAATCAATGTAAAGTATGTTTCTTGTATTTTGAGTTCCAACGTTAATCTTTAGACGCACTTTTTACATGTTTGGGACACTATGTATCATAAAATTCTTACTACTAAAAAGAACAAAAATTATAGGTAAATATGTTTTTTCTTAAATCAGAATTTTTTAAATCTTACATTATGTATTCATCTTGTTATCTCTAAGCTTTTATTTATTCACAGTTATGTACTTAATATTCAAAGGCATTTAAAGAGAAAAGAAAATTCCATGTATATTTATATAATATTAAATAATAATATAAATTCTTAATTGTAGACTAGATTTATGCAAGATATTTATATTATATTTAATTCAAACCTATATGATAATATTTGGAACGGATGTTTAAGAATGAATAAAAAAGATTGCAGATGTGAACAAAAGATTCTAATTAGCCATTATATCAAAACTTTGGTTTTTTATTATTATTATATATACATAAAAATATTTATTGGATAAATATTATAGATAAAATATTATGTTTTAGTGAAAAAAAACTTTTAATTATTAATTGTTTATAAATACTTTTCTAGAATATTATAGATTATTTTGTGTGTTATTCGATAGATAAATAAGACAGCAGAATTCAGAATAATATCTTTAATGTATTTAATTGTAAGAAAACCAACAAAACAAGTGTATGATCTTTTTAAAATACACGATTTGCGAATAAATATAATTAAAATAAAGAATATTTAAATAAATTTCGTTTCGTATCTTCGATTATTAAATGATTCTATAACACTCTCGTACTAAACTGCAATTATGAATATAACATTCAAACAATATCTTATAAATAATTAGATTAATTCTAGGAAGGATTATATTATCTATTTAGTTTTATGAAATGACTTTTATTAATTATTTTTTTACCTATTTGTGTTTTTAATACTTTATATTTTGAATTGAATGTATTTAATTGAAATATTGAGTTTATATTACAAGATCTTGTTCGATAATACGTTAGTTTCATTCAGATCAAAATACAAAGAATGCAAAATAATTATATAAAAAATTTAGTAGATTTAAATTATCATACTTATGTTTGGGCTAGAGGTTCTATGTTTTCCATAATTTTTAATGACCTATGGAGGAATATCGTTTTCGATGGTACTGGGTATTTTGAAAACTTGAAAACATAAGATTAGTTGGAAAGTGCCTCTTTAGTCCTATGGTTATTCAAAAGATTTTCGATCATAAATGTAAAATACATTATTGATTTATATTATTAATGTAGCTTATCTGTTCCAAAGAAACAACTTAAAATGAGGATCATAAATTTATAAGCAAAATTTGTCCAAAGATTTTTTGAAAAATTGTACATAAGAAAAAACAATTTATGAAAAGTATTCAGAGAATTTTTGTATTTGAAAATAAACGAAAAAATATGCAAGAAGCCTCTCGGTAATATTGTCTTTTTCATTCCATCGAATTTTATCATTATGATAAAATTGTTTTAAAATTAAAGTCTTCGGTATTCCCAAGGTTTATAGAAGAAAATGAGAGAAAAAAGGTGTATATAACTTCCTGTGCTTCTTGCGATATAAATTTAATAAATCATACAGATAATGAACAAGGTAATAAAATATATACCTTGCGATAATAAAAAGTCTATTTTTTTAAGATTGCTTCATATATAAAAACTAATATTTTTTACTATACTATACTAGCACTATTAATTGAAATTAGATGCCTATTTTTCAATTCTCATTTTAAAATGCATGAAAATAAATTTATTGTTCAACACTGATTATTCATCAGAAATTGTTAACTGAAGAAAATATAGAGTTCATACATATTTATATACTATTGTATTCTTATAGCATTCCAAGATAGAGTTACACAATTTTATATTCATATCTTTATAATATCTATGTATTACAAAAAAATTACATTTTAATAAAGAAAATGGCGAGAAATGTATGTTTCAGATAAAAATTATTTTTTTACAAATAATAATATATATAATAATAAAGATGATCTTGCAATCCGTTTTTTTCCCCTTTGCCTTTATTTTTTATGTTTGATTTTGAAGAATTTTTCTATACCAACTTCTAGATTTATTTATTAAAATTACCCTTTTATTATATATTATATTTTTTTTTGATTAAATATATATAAGTGTTTGTGATGTGTGTGTAGCATTGTCAATTCGGATCCTGCATATTTTTTTAATAACATAAATTTAATTTATTTATAACAATTAATACTAAAATTCATATAAGATTTTTTCTAATTTTTTTCACTGGATGAATGATCTACAGCGCATTATATATAATACAAATATGATTACCTAACAACATAATTTTTTATTATAAAATCAGCTCATAATTAATAAAGTATATTTTGAAAATTATCAAAAGTGTTTAAATATGCAAGCTTTATGTTTAATTTACCATTATTAGATGATAAATTCGATATAATTTTAAGAACCATATAATACTTTATTTTTGTAGGCCTTAGGACAATTTCAACCTATAAATATAAATGAAAACAATTCAAAATAATTTTACTATCTTAAAATATTTCTTTGTTATTTTTCCAAAATAAATTGAACTTAAATCCTGTCATTTCGATTTTCTAAATAATACTTCTATTTTCGTACAAATACTATCTCAAACAAGATATAAATAATAAATTTCTTGCATGTAGCCATATAAATCCATGAGTTACAGATAATAATTATTAAGAAAAGTATGATCATTGAAGAATTCAGAATAAAAAGAGTGAATTATACTTTAAATTCCGGGAAAAACGAAAAAAGTCTTTTGAAATTTTAATTGCTATAAAATAAATTAAAAAAATAGCACACACATAGAATTTGATATTATAGAATCCTAAACAGATTAAGAAATACTTGCATACAATTAAATCTCAATTAAAAACATAAAATTACAATATTTAAAAAAACACCTTAATATACGAAAATGAAGAAGTAAGCACTACTGAAACGAAAAAAATGAAATTTAATAAACAGTATTATAGCACTAAAAAAACTTAGAAAGCTTATAAAAGCCATCAATGTATCTTTATCATATGATGACTATGGTGCATTTAGCAATTTAATTGATATCTTATGGATTTTATCCTTAAATAATATAAATATCATAGATTTTTTTATTTATAACGAATTTAATTCTGTAAAAAAATTTAATATTATTTATATGTGTTTTAATACCTAAATATGCACATAACTAAGGAACACAAAGTCATGAACAAGATCAACGCACCTATACAAACCTTGGTATTGCGAAAAAACCTTCATTAATAGGTCTCGAAAATAGAGAGTTATTGAAGAAGTCTTAGGATAGAAGAAGATATTTAAAATATAAATAAGCTGTGAGCACACCAAATAAAGGGATTTGTGCATAAAAATATAAGTATAAATTACAACTATATTTTAGCCATAAATAAATTTAATATAATTATAAAATATTCTTTGGATAGTATGTGATATATTTCCATATTAAAAACTTATATAAATGCGCCGAATTATGATGATCAACATTTTCCCATCAAATCTCAACTTTATCAACTATACATTGAAAATTACCAAACGTAAATAAGACACCTATAAAAATTTAAGAAAAGATCGCTTCAATTAGATAATAAATAGATGAATAAATTACTGTTATAAATGTCATCCATGCCTTATTATAAATGATTAACTGTTTGAAATAGTTTTGTCTATGGGTATAATCTATATTTAAATATTCTTCCTATAACATAAATACAGCAAATTTTTATCAAGTGATAATATACTGATCTTATGTGCTTAGTAAATGTGCATGAGTTTGCAATGGAATCAATAAGAGCATTAAGAGAAGGTACCTTAGTAATTATAAACAAATTTAATTAAAAAAAACAGTTACGACATAATGACTATTCAACAACTATTTTACAGTATTTGGCTGTAACTGTAATGTGTAATTTTTGGGAACAAAAAGAATTAAAAATATTCAAATAGAAGAAAGCTAATTGTATTGGTCTCTAAGTCATTGTAAAAATAAAGTAAAAATTGTAAGAAATTAAAGCAAATATAAATATCCCTTTTCGCATAATTTTCTGAGCTTAATTTGATGATTTGAGGCAATAGGCTATAAACTTATAATAATATGAATTTTCTCAAAAATGAAATTTGTTACCGAACAAAATATGTAACTCCATATTCTTTTCATGACCATATGTATTTGTTTAAACTTATGTTTTTTTCTCTGTGATATAGTGTCTAAGATTACATCATGCTCATCTTTTATAATTCTTTTGGTGTTTTTTCCTTCATAATTTTCTTGTCAGAATCTCTGTTTTTTAAAGTAATATCATTTAAAGAGTTTTTGTTATTTATAAGATAGATATACAATAAATATAATCAAGACTTTAATTTTTTATTATTTTAGTTATATTAATCACTTCATATTACCATTTTACGACATCTGGTACACATTTCTTATATATTTTTTCTCGCAACAATTGCAAATTCTTAATACATTTTATTGCCATGAATTAATACAAAAATGGAAATAATTCATTGAGGTAAATGTTTTTTTACTTTTAAAAATGCCTGTGTTGGTTTTGCTTATACTTACTATCTGTTTTACTTTTATCTTGACATCTGTATTTATATTTCTTTCTCTGTTAGAATTTAGTCAAATATCATTTGTTTTCGAAAAATGTTTTCTCTGACTATTTTATTATATTTACATGTTATTTTCTTTTTATGGCTTCTTAAATCGTCATGACCTCTTGTTTATATATATCATCACAACAGATGATAAACTGATTATTAGTATTCATTAAAATTTGCAAATTAAGATTTTTCACCTGATGATTCTTTTTAAATCTTAAGAATCAAAAGATGTCTTTATTTAGTGACTTTTTATTGTACTCCTTACATACTTAATATGATCATTTGCTATTCATTTGAAAATTTAAAAGGACTTTTTAAAGCTTTATATATTTATATCTATAAGTCAAAATAATAAACTTGCTATCTGTTTGTAATCAAAATTTGTATGTTTCAAGTAGAAAAAGATAAATCTTTCTTTCTATTGTTATTTACCGAGAACAAGTGTTTTTAGTGTTCCCTTTAATTATTGATATATTTGCTCTTCCGTGCGATTCGCTTCTCCAACTATTATATTTTAAGCATCTTTATATGAATTATTTTGGATTCGAGATGAAGTTTTTTATTCCTTATTCTAGTATAATTTATTATCTGATAATGCAAATGCAAATTATTTAAATACACATATTTACTTACTCTGTATAGAAAATTTTTTAATCCTTCAGTCTGTGTCATACTATACTAATAAATCATACACTTATTAACGATCAAAAGCCTTTATCATTTAATTTAGACATTATAAATGCTTATACATTAACTTTTGTCTCCTTTTGTTATCACATCTTATAATTTTTTTTTTGTTTTTTATCTTCTAGAAATATATTTAATGTAGTTAAGTATTTAATATATTTATACAATTCTACTTCTAAAGATTATAAATTTAACACGAACATTGTATGAGATTATTAAATTTTTTAAATATTTTTGCATGTATGTTTATAAAGAACTTGCTGGCATTCAGATCAAATTTTATTAATTTTCTAATGCATCATAAAACATCAAAGTTTTCGGATATACGAACAAATCTATTCTTAATTTACATTCACTAGTTAGATTAGTAATAAAATGAATTATAAAGTCTTTATGGGTGGTGTATCCTGAAAAATTCTAACTAAGTGAGGATCAAACTTTTAATATAAAAATGCAATTTCGAATTTGCTTGAATGTTCTTTGTTTCAATATCTTAACGATTAACTCAAATTTTTCATTTTTTTCAGATAGAGATAATCATTGATCCATTAATATTGTGATTTGCAATAATCTATGTGATAAAGGAAGTAATCATAGAAAAGAGGGGGTGTCGAACAATGTTCCTTACGTATAAACACATAATATTTGCAGTTTGCTAATACTTTATCATAATATTTATATTACCTTCATGTAATCTTTATATTTTTCAAGATAATTACCACAATACAGTTCTTTATTCGAAGATTTTTTAAATTATTGTCATTACTTCCATCGTGGTTTAATTTGATAGGGCATATGTTGTTGATATGAACCAAAAATCTTATTCATTTACGGCTTCGGTTTTCTTGCAACAGTTTTTGATAGTAGATTGGAAAAGCTACATTCCATAACAATTATTTAGACATGGGTGACAAGACATTCAAAATATCTACGGAAATTTGTTTATTTTTTTTATGTTTGTGTTTATATCCCTTGACAAACAATGGATTTCTGTATAAATTAAAATTAGATTATTCGGGTTTTTACAAGTTTATTGTAGCTGCTAGTAAACGAATTTTCTATAATTTTATTCGATGAGAAAAGTATGTTTTTACTTGTTATTCGTGACTACGCCATGAACTAATAATTTTAAAATTATATTTTTAAGAGATTCATAGCAATTTTGCGCTTTTTTATAATATAAATGTAGCAGTAAATTGTGCTGATCATGTACTAAACATTACCCAGGTGAATTTTTTAAAAAAGCTTTGCGTACGCGCACAAAATTTTATAATGTTCTTAATACTTGGGTTTTTAATTATAAAAACCTTGTATATTATGCAAAATATTTTTTTAATGCGACACATTGCAGCAAAAAAAATATTTTTGACGCCATCAAATATTCAAGTAGTTTAAAGGCTTTGTATTCTTAAAATCCAAGATTCAACGTTATCCGAAGTATTTAAAATTTGATTTTTTATATTCTTATTTGGTAATTTTATTATTTTATAAAGCAATTTCTGTGCTGTTTCTAATATACTAGCAATATCGCGTACGATGTGCAATTTGATTGGGTGTATAATACTAGCCACTTTTCAAAGAAAAAAATTTCAGCTATACTAACCTATTCGTAGATAATCTATTTGTTTTGAATTCTTAAGCTTACTCTTATTTTGCTACACATTTTATTTATAAATTCGATTGTTATATGATATATGCACACTAATGATGTTTTAAATATATTTTTGTGTTAAATTTATTTATTTTTTGACATTTAGAACCTTTGTAATTATTTAATGTGCAATTATTCTTTTTAAACCCCTAACCCTGTTTTTATTGTAATTCACTGAGCATTTTCCGAGCTTTTTTTATTGAGTTTTTATTGACTATCAGCCACTTTAATCTATTATATTACTAGACATCGCACTTTCGGAATTACTTCATATTTTATGAGTATTATTGATTCAGATAAAGTTTATTTATGTGATTTTTAGAAAATATACTCTATATTGTGGGATAAAAATTAATTACAGTTATTTTGTATATTTTTGTTCTCTAATCCAGTTTTTTCTTTAAGCGTATTTTTAAATAAGTTTATTGATCATTTTTAATAATATAAACAGTATTTTGAATGTATTTTTTCATGTGTAGATTTATATGAAATAATATATACTGGACTATATAAATCAAAAATAACTATATGGGGGCATTTTATGAACATTTGTAAATTCAATTGGATATTATATCTTTTGTAATAAAAAATCACAATAATTATTGCTTAAAAACATCTTATTAATTTTAATATGATCATAAAAAGCGACATTTTAATTTCTTCGAAATTTTTTTTAACTAAATTTTCTAACTTCTAAAAAGGTATACAATTGTTTTCTTCATGAGATTTTGTTTTTGCCCCATAGTTGCGTAAAATAATAAAATTCAGTTCAGTAGATAATTATAAAAAAAATTCATCGGTGTATTCAAACTAAAAAGTAATATTAGTAGAACTTAGTTATGTATCCTTTGTACGCATTTTCTATGAAAAGGTAGAACTAAAAATGGTATATTGTCAATAATTCTAATATATTGTTTTATTTCATTTATATATAAATTTTCAAATTTCTATAATATCACCAAAATAGATATAGTAGTTTTTGTATATTCCAGTGTTTATGCGTTTACATCCCTTTCGTTGACTTTCCACAACCCTACATACGTTTTTATATTTTCGCTCAATAATCATACTTTATAAGATATGGGGTTTTTATGATTTTGCTTTGCAACTCAGTAAACATTCGATCGCAAGTAAAGCAATATTTTAAAGTTCTTTGTTATTTAATTAGAAAATTATCGAAACTAGCTTATTCGATTTTGATAATTGTGATATTCTTTTAAAATTCTTGCGTATATCTGGTAAGTAAAATATACGTTCGAAGTTTTAAATTCCAACATCTTAATATCCTATCAGAATTCACAAAATACTTAAGACTTATAACAATTTTAACATTTTAAATATTTTTAAACATACAATTTCATCCAGATTATATGGATTTTTTAATATAAATGTTTTAAAGAGTATTAGGTTCTTATTATCAAAAATATTGATCTTCCAATTATTAATATTCAAAGACCCAAAAAAGTGATGAATATTAATCTTCACTTCTAAATTTCGATAAGCGTGTATTTGAAAATATAAAAATTGTATCTAAAAAATATCAAATATTAATAAAACATTGGTAAAAAAATGTGTATTTTTTGTTCTTGAACTAAATAAAGTATGACACGCAGCAATAAAGAATTTTTCCTTAACTTGCAGCTCTTCATTCTTAAATTAATATTTAAAACTGTAATAAACATTCTAATTTTACTTAATCTTCATGTGATCATTCACCTTTTAAACAAGGTTTACATATTTATAGAAGTTGTTATAATAGCTAATATATGAGTGTTTTCAATTATGATATCGGTTTTTTAGTTCTCATTTTATTTAAGTTAACATTTCAACTTGAAAAATATCGTGAGAAGAATTTAATTATGACCATGATATTATAAAAAGCTTCGTTTTTAAACACCATTTTTGTGTGATTAACATATAAAAAGAATGTCTAAGCAAAAAAATCAACAATATTCTTGTTAGAATAATTTAAATTAAAGATTAGCCAAATTTTTTTAATGCTATGGTATATCTACGCTAAAGATCTTTTTAGTTACTCATTTAAATAAAATTTTATACAGCGCTAAAATAAAAATCTTAAATATGTCAATGAATCCATATATTGCACATTTCTCAATTAAATTTAAAAAAAAATTATTGTAATACAAAAAATGAATATCATGAATTCATTTGAACATATATATATATAGAATAAACCTATTGGTTTTTTTTTAAAAAGTGAATTTGAATATTTTAGTTCTAGTAAATTATCTGAAAACCAAATCATGAGATACAAAAACAATTTAATATTATTTACCTTATTTATACTGAGATACCCGTATAAGTTAAAAATAAGTCATAAAATAATTCGAAATCTTTCTAGTCATCTATATATAAGATTTTCTATTGCAATATTGAATCAATATCTTTTTTATAAATATAATTAATTAAGATTTAGATACATAGTAGCTATATTCACAAATTATCTGAATTTATCATGCTCCGTAATAGAATAATAATATATAATCTGACTTAGATTCTGGAATTATATCAATTAATATGATTATATTTTTAAAAACAATATAATTTTAGTCTACGTATTTATAAAATATATAATAAACTATAAAATGTGAATTTTTCAGATCTACAGAATTGGATTTTGTGCTGTTTTGTGTAAAGAAGTTTATACTTTTATTGTGAAGGAATTTTGCCAAATGAAATTGATCAGACGCATTTAAAATGGTTTAATTTTACATACTACTATTTTAAAGCTACCTATAGTTTTAGGTAGGTTTAATCTTTTTAGATAATAGAAATATAAAACACTAGCTATCTATTACATTTGAGCATAAAATTATGTATTTTTATATTATGCCTATTTTATTAGTGCTATAAATATTTTTTATAAAAATTTAAGATTCGACTTATAATGCAATGCATAAATAAGATCGTGTAAAAAAAATATTCATTGTTGTGGTATCATTATGATACGATAAAGGGTTTTAAAATATGTAGTGTTATGTCTTTCTGTGTAAAAAGAAGATCAGGTCTCGATTAAAAGTAAAATTTTCAACAGATTTCAAAACAATAAATTAAGAGATCGAAGTATCAATTTTAACCTAGAATATATATAACGGATCAGAAAATAATTCTACTTGCTACAGATTTTATTGAAAATAAAATACGATGTAAAAATGAAATATATTTATACAATCAACATAAATTTTTATGCATCGAATAATTAATTTATAAGCAGAAACTCAATTTTCAAGTGATTTCTTGCATAATTATGTTCTTTATATAATTTCTTCATTATATTTATATATTTTAATATACTAGTCAATGATTAATGTTGATAAAGAGTGAAATATTGATTAAATTACATTCCATAGATCTGTCGATTTCTAAAAGGGGATCAATTTAATTTTACTATAGCACGAGTCTGGCTTATTATGTTTTCAAAGTTTCTAAAATAAATTTTAATATCTCTATTTTCTCAAGGTTTCTATAATTTTAATATTTTAAAATCTATTTCTCCATCTAAATTTCATTATATTTTTTTTAAACTTTTAAATGCCCTTATTAATGTGATTAATTTAAACTAAAACAAATTCTGATGGATTAGAGAAATGGGACAAGGCTTATTAAATCATTAACCATATATTTATATTAAGGACCATTTGTTATAGAACTACAAAGAAGCAGCATCATGTCGGAACTCCATCAGTCTAAAAGGTGTCGATGTTTAAGAATCGTTTAAATTAAAACAAATTATGTTTTATAAAGTTTTCAATGATGTCTAAGCTAGTGATTCGATGACTAGATGTGTCTCAATGTATTTATATGATTATTGAGATTTTATTATTATGCATATTATGCTCTTATTGCACGTGTTTTGATCATATATTTTCATTTGCTTTATGATTTTACGTTAAAGAATATATTAATTTATGATCTTTGTTGTTTTAGATATATCGCGATCCTTTTTAGTCATTCAGTGACAACTACTGATGCATGTGGTTTCTTAAGTCTGGTATTTAGAAAGATTGAATTAGTTCATACATAGGTAGAAATTTCTGTGCTCGCAGATATTATTTACATAATGATTAATATAATAATGTTCGTTTTTAATTATGCGTAATTAGCCAGCATTTTAAAAACCTTGATTATAAATCTGTTAGATTTAGAAAAGATGTTTTTATCAGAATAAACATATAAATATTTATACTAAATAAAGCTTGTATAAACATACCTATGTCACCGAGATAAAACTGGTAGAATTAAATGTGTGGGATCACACGCAACGGTGATATAGACAAGCAAAAGTACCTAATGGTTTAAGCAAACTTCCTAAAAGAAGATATATACAAATTTGTAAATAAAAAAAACAGGTGAATCCATCTCGTATTTTTTTATGCGTCACATATCTATAGGAGTTAGAATGCAAACTGAAGTAGAAGCATACGTTTAAACAATAGGATTGTGGAAGAAACCTGAAAAAATAAATATCAAGAGAAGATGATATGATGGAAAGATATATCAGTCAAATATGTTCTATAGGCAACAAAAAAATTTGCCAGAAGAACATTAAAAATGTAAAAATGACATTCATTTATAAATAAAAATATATTTGATATCATTTATTCATAATGTTCCTGAAAATTTCTTCGATTCACAAATAAAAGTTACATAGCCAGATATCATAATATTCTTGTCGGACGCCTTTAATTTTTGTCTCAAATAAACACATTAATTTGGGCTGGTTAGTATTCTTATTTTTTCATTATTTTTGTTAAACGGTATATCTACAAAAAAATTTCTGGAACAATACATATTTTTTTTACATGAGTCATTTCTTCAAATATGTTCAAATTTATATATCAAGAAAAATTAAAATCGCTTTAATCTGGAATGTAAATAATATTATGTTGTTCATATAGATTGTAATTTTTTTCGTCTATATTATTAATGTATAAAATATTTTGATATTTCTACTGCATAAAACCTTTTATCACATTTAGATTTACGGCTATATTTCAGTACCTCTCTAATTATTGTAGTTAAACGTACCAGTAGAAAAGTTTGTTCTTTCATTTTTTTTCTATTTCCACATATTCTTCAGTCATCAATTTAAAGTAAAGCATAGGGATTTCTTTTTTAAAAAGATATTTTTACCGGTTTACCACTGGATATCGCAATTTATATTTAAAAATGTCTGACTGCATCTGAAAAATAAATTCTGTAAACTGGAAGCACCGAAGCTCTTAAGAAATATATGTTTGATCGGAAATTCAACTTTCTTGATAGCAATAAACATAATCTGATTCTTCCATTATAATATTTATGAATTAAAAACCTTTATACTTCACATATTATTAGTACTAAAGTCTTCTATTGAAGTTTAAGCTTTTCATGCCAGAGAACTATCGTAGGTCATATCGAGAAGGCTATAAAATCGTCAATTTATTTTAGAGAATATAAATAAGCAAAATACAATCAAAATAAAGCAAGAATGTGTTTAAAAAACAAAAAATATACACATCTTGTATAAAATTCTAAAAAATATTCCTTCATATAAACTAAATTTTTTCTAAAGCTGTGTTTTTAAATATAAAATAGAAAAGTGTCCATAACTTATTTAATAAAACTTTTGTAAATAATATCATTTTCGTAAATTTATCAGATGCTATAGTGTTGATATCATTATTTCCAATTATTCTAATAAAAAACCTCAGACTTCATTGATCATAAAATGTTTTTCTGGTGTATTTTAGGTTTAGAAATTTGTACATCTATATTTTTTTTGACAGATGAACATATAATTAAGCAAAAAAAATATCATAGAAAAAAATTGATTATAGATGATGCAGTTTGAGTCAATTGATTATATTTTCACCTCTTTATTATTATATATTTTCGTCATGTTTTCACATAATATCAGAGGTGAAAGTAAGTTCAAAGAAAAATTATTATATAAATATTTTTACATATATGCTGTATTTTTAACTAACCCTTTTAGTAAATACTAATCTGTAGTGGATCATGCTTTGTAAAATCTGAAAATCGCTGCAATTTTATGTCTATAATAGAATTTGGTTTATATGACAGGGTATGAAGCTTTTTTCGAGTTCTTATTTATATGGATGTATGCTCGTTTACATAAAAAAATCATATAAAGATTACATTATGTTTTTTTATCAATTGAATATAGATAGGTTTAGATACAAACAAATTTTATTGATATAAAATTCAATATTTATTAGATTTTCCCAGCATTTTACAATAAAAACCAGATATATAACAAGATTAATACTATAATATGTGTTATTTTTGTTTTTTTGTCACCTTTTATATTTTTTTTGCTTTTATACGCATTTATAGATCAAAATTATGTATCTATGGAGCAGCACAAACACAAAAAGATAAAATGTCCACTTTATGATGAAAAATTGCAGTTTTTATACTTATATTCTTAAATGTTTTCTTTATACTTTTCTGTAGTTTGCTTTTTTTAATATTGTATTGTACTGAATCGCTTCATTGTTTTTGATTATGAAATCAAATCAACTTTTTACTGCGAAAAAATTCAACTAAAGGAAATTATATCATTTCAACGCCTCTATTATAGTACAGGCTATTATATAAATTTACACCTTTTGTACATTATCATTAAATACTAAAATCGTTTTGAGACTAAAATATAAAAGAAAACTGATTTGATCGAAAAAATTCATATTATTTTTTTACAATAACAAAATCTATTAAATTAGAATAAATGATTTTATATATATGATACTAATGGTTTTAAATAAAAAGAATATAGAACATCAAAAATTGGATAAAATAACTTCAGGTAATATGCCCTAGTATACGAATATCTATAATGCATCTGTATATAATTATTTTTTATCATATATATATATTGATAATAACAAGATACGCTGAATAATCGCTCAAAAAATGTGATTTGCAAAATAAACATTTCTCTTGTACGTTAAATTTAGTCATAATATGCATTTATGATAAATTTATCATAAAAGATTTCATATGTTCTTTTATTTTAATAAAATATTAGAGTATATTATATATTGATGATTTACGGGTTTAAAAAGACAAAATATTATAATATTTATGCTAAAATAAATTTTTAATAGGCAAAAGCACAGATCCGCCTTGTTTGAGTAAACGAATACAAATTAACACACACAATATTTATAATTATCTTGGATTTTATAGTCAGCTTATAACATTTGCTTGAAACAAATAACATAAATATCCTTTGTTTATATAGATACATTTAATTCTTAATGCAATTGTTTTATTATTAAGTAATCAAAGATATTTGTATAATTACGTATTACACAAAAATGATAACTTGATAATCTTAATAAAGTCTTTATTTCGTGGTTTTTAGAGCCTATACATTTTTTATTTTTGCAAAGATTAACAATGCATATATTATCAAAATATAGTCAGAAAAATTTTTAATTGATAAATTGCACTATAAGTTATGCGAATATAAAAAATTTATGCGCTCTGAAAAAATTCAAAATTTTAACTTATATTAAAAGCACTTTTATGATTCAATTAGAAATTTAAAATCTAAAAAAGTATCACTATATTATAAAATTCAGTTAAAAACCTTTCTGATAATTTTTAGTACATGCAAGTTGTCGTTTTTATTATATGATATACAGATTTGATAAATTATATTCAGTTTCATGTGTAAAGAAATGATAATTCATGATAAATAAAATGAGTGAAATATAATATAAGTATTGGCATTTTGGAAATGATGACCAGCCTAAAATTTTAATTTATCAGAAAGTATGCATAGTTTTAGATGCTATTATAGAACTAAAATTGAATTTTTTTCGCTGTAACAAGTTTTCTGGAAGTATACAGATGATTTATTCTCAAGCTCTTATGTTGCAAAACAAGAAAAAATAGAGCAAATTCTTCTATTCCCGTAAAAAAGTCAACAATTACATCGTATTTTAAAAGATATAAAAACAGTAATGACGGATATCATAATCATAAAACATAATCATCGCACTCTACTAACTTGTAAAAATACGATAATCTTAGCAAATAATACATATTTTTTTTATAAATATTACCATTTCTACGAAAATGATCCAATCTTATCTTTGAAGATTGCATAAAAACCCTTTGCTACTAAAACTTATTGTATATTGTGTTTAAACGTTATTAATAGTGGACGTTCATCACAATCCATAAATTCTAGCTAAATAAAAATATTTTTACATGGTACCGTACTATAATGTTCTCCGTTACTAAAAAATCTGAATGTCTTTTTTAAACACAACAACATACGTTTTTATGTGTAAAATCTATGTTTTTATATTGGAATGTTATCATGTGAGATTAATTCTGGAACTCTAGAATTTAGGGGTTATTGATTTAAAAGTAAAAAAATGTACAAACTGTTTATCAAAATAGATTTTATTCCATCTTCAATATTTTAATTTATTTCAAAAATATTTTTTTGGTAATGTTTCTCTATATATATACTCTTAATCATATTTAGATTCGTATAGTAGATAAATATAATTTTAAACTTAATCAGATTATACAAAGACATATACACATAAAAATACAAGGAAGCGTTCTAAAATTATATTTAAATGTTTAACATACATCATGGAACATAGGTGAAACAGATGCTTTATATTTTTAAAAATTTGTCATAAAAATTAAGCATACATAAAATCTTCTAAATGTAAAATTTATTCTCGTTTGTTAACTTATATCTGATTTTGAAAAATCGAACATAATTAGTTGTCTTTTTTTAGGCTAAAATGTATCTGAAGAGATATTGAAATATAAGATATTTTTTATTTAAAAACATAATTTGCAGAACACAGACATATAAGTATACATCTTTAAAATTATCAAAATTTAGATTGCTCAGCACAAGATGTTAAGTTCTGTCTAAAACTATATTTTTTTACTGATTATATTTGATTTTAAAAATATTTCAACGTCGAAAAGCTGTTTTTGATCGGGTTAAAAGAGCGCTTATATGTTTTTCTTATAATCATGCTATCCATATAATGAGTTAAAAAACGAATCATATAATTTTTATTTAATAATGCTTCGAAATATAGTTTAAAGATTACATCTAAAAATATTCGCTACTAAATATGTAAAAATTGATTAATATTATGATTACGGATGATAAAATGCAATAGTGTTACATTATTTAAATTATAATGCATATATATAATGAAGCTAGGCACCTTTACTTCTGATAATATGGTTTTTCACAACTATAGGAGAAAAAAGTAATAAAAATCGCTCTTATTCTCAGAAAAACTATTTTTAGTGTTTTAGATTTGTTCAAGTTTATCAGATTTAATTATAGATCAATCTTTACCTAAATTATATAAATTCTGTTTCATGAGCCATACACGACATGATACTCACATAATATCGCTAATTTTTATTATATAAAAGGGAAATTGGAGATATATAAAATTTTTAGAATATTTCAACATGTGTTCAATACAGTTATATGGCAGATAATTCTTTTTGGGTTTCTTTTTAGACGAGATCTAAATGTGTTTCGTGTTTTTTATATACGTTAAACACTGGTATACTATTTGATACATGTTTCGAATAGATTATACCACAAAATTATTGAAGTTTCTATAAAATTTGGCCATTTTGGATTCATCACAATATTTTATCCTATTAAAAAATATTTTTACGAGCAAACAGTTCATCATCAACACATAAACAACTTAAAACCAGATTTCACGCTAATATATCGATACTTACATATAAAACTGATTGGGTGCAAAAAACCTGTATTACCTGAACATTATATTTACTCAATAAAAGGAAAATTCCTAAAAATCATATTTTTCATACGAAGATTTATGTTAATAATATTATAGTACCTTAAAATTGTATATAATAAATTGTAGTGTTTTTTTGTAAGTAAAAAGAATGTTTCCTATGTGAAATTGAATAAAATAATGCATATTTTATAAAAAATATATTGTATTTTATGTTTGCTTAATTCTTTTACAATTTTAAATTTGCTACAAAAAACAATTTAATTCTAGATGTGACTCAATTTTTGTTGTCAAAAAGTAAAATATCTTGGAATATAAATAAAGTTCGATGTATTTACATAATTAAAACATAAATACCTCTATGTAAAAAAAACAAATATATAAAAACTCAAGATTTTGCTCATACAAATAATGAATTCGTAGTCAATATGTTTATAAGAATATAAAAATTTTATAAAATATTTTTGACGTTTAGTAGATCTATATAGGAATACACTGCATTATTAATAAATCATTCGCAATATGAGATTAAAATACATAAAAAAAGAGAGAAGTTTTAAAGTATATAAGTTTATTGCTTTCTAATGGAATAGTTTTTTTTGAAAATCTTTCTCTTTATTATGTAGTATGATCATTTGTTATTTCTGAAGCTGTTTTTTATATTCAATAAGATGCATATGCTTAATTTTGGCTTCTGTGAAAAATACAATGTTCGCAAACTCATATATGCTTTTTAGATAAACTCGTTTATATTCCAAATGTATAGGTATATTTTGTTTCGAATTAGCGTATTTTTTTCCGCCCAAGAAAAATTTTCGTAAAATATTGATTTAAAATACCATAAATATGTTCGAATCGAAAACATAAAAAAGCGAAAGTAATTCACAAGCTTTATTTACCCTGATTAGTATATATTTTGTTGTATAGGAATATAATAAATGCAAAGAAATCAGATTTTTGCTAAAAAAAGTTAATATATTTTACATATCCCAAATTTATCTTGATTCATTTTTGGCATTAAACGAATAGAATTTACAACTAAATATATAAATACTGTGATACAATAATTTAAGCTGACCAAAAAATATAAATTATATTTGACCCGTAACAAATCAAGTAATCATGAAAAAAATCGCAGAAAAACATAATTTTTACTTTATATATTTTATATATCCCAATGAAACTATTCGGCTTGGTAATAATGAGAGTATAAAACAGTTTCAATATTTATACAATTGTTAGAATCGTTGCAGATGAAAATTGATTTAAAACTTTATAAATAAGACATCTTATTACTAAGAATGATTAAAAGCAATTGAAAAAATATAATATGTTTTCATTTTGACCAAAGTATGTATTAAGTGCATGCAAACGCTTTTTATTTTTTTATGTAAAATATATTTTTACTTGATTTTACATATATTTGTAAATCGCTAAACCAAATAATACCCAATGAAAGAGTTTGGTATATTAATGCGAAAAAATTATCGTTCAAAAATGAAAAATTTAAAAAACGTGATTATTAATTTACTCTTTTAAAAGATTTTTTTTCTATGTGTATCTTAGGTCTTTTTACCTTTCTTTATCATCTTCGCTAACTCTTTTTTTTAAGAATTATAAATAATTTGTTGCAAGATGATTTTCTTGCAAAGTAAAAAAATATTTAAGAAAAACACAGTATATATAATTTTCAAAATAAATTGTGACTTAAGTTGGAAAGAAAAAATATGATTAAATCTAAATTTACAGTAACAAACAAACATACGCAATTAATTTAATATTAAATTTAGATAAGAATCTACCACAGAATAAATTATGATAATTTAAATTATAATTACCCAAATGCAAAAAAAAATATACACTGTAATAATATATTATTCTTATTTAGCCACAGAAAAAGTAAAAAAATAAATTGAAAATGGTACTTAATAGCTTAAAAGTATTATTCGAACATAAAGTGTAAAGTCTATACTTTTAAACCTTGAATTATGATTATTGAAGATTCAAAATATGAATACCATGATAAATCTAAAAATATAGAACATGGGGCTGTTCATTATAAAAAGACATAAACTTAAGAATAATTGTTTATTTATAAATAAACAGCATAAAATGCTTTTAAACTTATTAAAATGATATCAATGATTTTTTCCAAACATAAGTAATTATAATAATAAATTATACTTATAAAATTACTTAGCGTTATAAATTAAATATTATGACGGAAAAGTATATCAAATATTTATAGGTTACAAAAATAATTGCAAGCTACGAATGTAGATAGTTTATGAATGCATTTATTTTGATCGATAGACAATCTTATTATATATGATACAATAAATAATAATATAACAATCAAGATATTTAGTATATACACGAATAATTTTTTTATTACAAAAGCATAAAAGTTTCTTGGTTTTTTTAAAATAAATGATTCAAACTACAATACCAGAAATATACAATTTTGAATGAAAATTGATTTATATATTAAAAAATTATAGCCAATATGATTAAATTACATATAAAAAAGAGAAAAAATATATTCAAATTTTTTTTTTAAATATCTATAATATTCATTAAGTTTAAGCAAGATAAATAAAAACAATACATATTAAATGATATATTTATTTATATTTTTGAGAAACAGACTATACAAGTTTAGAATTTTTGCTAATATAAAAAATCCAGAACATGGCAAAAAATAACAAGTTACGTATGCAAATAATTTTTTACCGCATAAAAACTAGATTACTGGTCAATAAATCTTTGCGAAAAAAAAATCAATTTTTTGTACTTAGTTTGCTTTATAAGTTACATTTGATTTTAATTATATATATAGCTTTTGAAGAATAACAATTATATACTTATATATGATGCTATCTTTAAAATACTATTTATGTAGATAGAAAATTCATTCAATTTATTTTTATAATAGGTTGTAAATAATTCAAAAGCAAATTTAAGCCAATCTGCAATTTGACATTTTCGAAGCGTAAAACTGTTATTATCACCATTGCTATGTTTTATTTTATGGTCCAAAGTTGTATTACAATCTTCAGTTTTTGTTTTAAGGCTCGACTTGCTTAATTTTACGTGCACACAGCGCATTTCTACCTATAGATATATCTTCTTCTCCAAAATTCTTATTCGATACCTCACCACTGTCGGGTAAACCTAGTGATTTACATGGCAATATTAATCTCAGAATAGATAATATGCCTAGTTCTGCAGTTTGGCCTGGTGTTTCTTCAGGTACATTATAGGACACATAATCAAAACCGAGTATCTAGTTAAAATATATGGGAAAAAAAGTTATCTTCGACAATTATATATATATATATATATACGTCTCAATAGATGATAGTAAAGCGATTCTCAACATTTTTTGTCCTCTATTTTGTTTAAGTTGTATATACTGATCTCTCCAGTTATGATCAGGGTGATTAATTTCTATCTTTTTATAAAATACGTTATTTCGTTTCTTCATACAATAATTTTAGTGATGTTTTATTTATTATATCTACTTTAATCTCCCCGGATTCGTTTTCCATTATTTCTGTACAGAGTGTCGATTTTATCTTGTTTTTAAAAAAAAATGTATTATATATCTATTATTGTAAAAATATTCCTTTGTTTATCTTTTTCTTCTTGCATAATTATGTAATAACATTTTTACTCAATTCTTGCGAAGATATCTACATTTTTAAGCGTCTTTACAGTGCGAAATCTTGATTGTCTCGCTATGACTTGTTTTAGCCTAAATAGACAGAAACTAACATCTTTAAATTATATTAATTTCTATATTTAAGCCACATTGAGGACTTATGTATTTTAAGCCTTGAATTCTTATGTACATTATGGATTTTGATGACGTGCTGTAGAATACATTTTATACAATAAAATCTTTATTGTTTATTTTCAAGGAATTGAGATCTAGTTTATCGGTCATAAATTTTATTTCAAAATAATTTATCAAGGCCCAGGTGATCTACGCTTCACATATAAATATTAGTATTGATACTTTTCAGAGGGATTGTACTTAATAAATTAAATTTATAAATAAAAATGTTACAAAATTTCTGCTTTCATATTTAAATAAATATAGTGTATCATTAGCTATGATGATCATAATTGTATTTTAAATATTCTATCAATAAGCAGGCTTACAGTTTTTTACGGCTTATTTGATCTTAGCTATACAAAATATTCAATGAAATGTTTGGATCGATTCTTTATCGGTGCTACCTTATTTCTTCATTAGTATCCTTTTTGTTCTTTTCGATCTACATGTTCTTTCAAGTTATATTAGTTTAACGTTTATATAATCCTATTCTACGTACGTCAGTTTTAGCCTCAGCTGATATTTATTACGTTGATGCTTTGAAATTATATTTTTTATATTTTAAAACATAAACATATTTAGATGAAATCATCTTGATTGTCTATATTCGCTTACTTATTGTTATCTTTTTGCTTCATGTCTAAATCACAATTTATAACAGTTTTTAGGATAAAAATTATGTTTTACGTGTAAAAAGTAAACATTTTATTTATTGTGCGTAACATAAACCCATGAAAATCTACAGTTTCCAATTTATATTGTTTATCCTTATAAACAATATTTTTTTTATCGAATACTTTATATTATTTTTATGATTCATAGACTTAAAGCGAATCATCCAATAAATATGGTTTCGATAAATTAAATTAATTTGAATTCCCGATGATATTGCAATATTTACTTATATGGATATTTTTGAAGTATAGTTTATAAATAAAACTTTAACTTAATTGGATAAATGTTAGTATCATTTTCATATCTAAAAAAAAAACTTACACATATCCTTAAACGATTTGTTAGAACGTATATGTATTCATATGATCGATTAGTATCTTTGGTTGTGTATAAATTAAAATACCCATCACTATAGAAGATATACTATTTACATTCCTTTTGTCACTATGAGCTGTGTATAGTAGCTTATATTCAATTTAGTGAGTTGGTGGTTAGTATGAAATCTTGCTTCTTATTTAATATGAAGAATATATATGGCATCCTAAGTGATTATAAAAACAATATAATTTCTGGTAATTTACGATCAAATAATAGTATTTGCAGATAACAGCAAATGAATGGTGTTGTAAATGGTGGATTTTCTCTTTTCTATTAGCTTATTGACAAATATATTATAAACATCGATACTAAGTTAACCGATACGTTCAAATTTCAGCAAATATTTTTTTTGCTAGAAATAACATGGTGTAACAGAATGTCTTGCATGCACATACTAATATTCATTTAGAAACCTCACATCGAAAATACAAATCCAAGAGTCCTTAAACAATCTTTTTTATGTAAAAATTTAATTACATTGAACGTAAGAATAAAGATCTTATTTATTTGTTTAGATTTTTTCGTATGATAATTGAAATAAAATAAAAACATTGATTTTCTATTATTATTTAAATCTATTATATAATTTTTTCAAAAAATTCCGAATACATATATAGTCAATTTACTCTAATTGATTAATAAAGTGTATAGAAACCTGTAAAAATACATATTATGAATAACTTTTGAATAAATTTAACCATAAATAAATTCAAAGACACAGATTTTATATAATAGATTAAATTTATAATATACTCACGAATATAAAATAAAAAAGATATACTTATAGATAAGCACTTGATAAATTATTGGGAATTTTATATAATAATTATTGTGTATATATATCATTTATACTTATAATATCAATAAAAAAATGGTATTATGCTTCTAGGTGGTGAGTACAGATAATACATAAAATTTTAATAATAAGTGTTACGGAAGTTATATTTATTATATATTTTGTTTTTTAAATAAAATTTGAGCGTGAATTTAAACCTATATGACTTTTTTACATTAAGTAATAATTATATTTCATTTAAGATTATCAAAAATATAACACAAATCTTTTGAACATAATGAAAAAAATTACTTTGCTAATATTTGATGTTTCGATTAATATGCATATATTATGTAGACATATCACATCTTTTCAACAAAAAATGTTTTCTAAAATTTCTTCTAAATTGAGATTTTTTATTAATATACATTTTTAGTTTACATTTAAAATTATTAATTTATATTATTTAAATTTAGATGTAATAAAATCTATTTTAATTTCCAGTCTCATATGATTTTTCCGTGAAAAATAAATAAACTATAGTAGATACAGTGGATACATAGACGATAATACATTCTATGCCTTTTAATCGTTCATTTTTTGTACCACAAAATTGAAAGCCAATTTAAATGTCTATTATAGGCGGTTTCTCTCGAATATTATATATTTGAACGATATGGAAACACAAATTTCTTATAAACTCATTTATGCTATATTTTGATATTCTTAACCGCTAATCTAGATGAAATCGAGCCATCATAAAGAATCAAGATTCTATAGCTTTATTAAGTGTCTTTAATATGTAAAAAATTCAATTTTTTAATTATAAGTTGCATAAAAAAAATATTTATTATTTATTCAACCTAAACGTTTCTAAAATAAATTAAATATATTATATGTCATTTTTTATATACCTGAAAAGTTATTTATATAGTAATTGTTTTATTAAACTGAGGATAGAAAAGCCGAAAAAAACTTTATTTACAATAGAAAAGCTGCATACCAAAAATAAAAGAGTGATAATGAAAGAAGTGTTAATTCACCAAAAAAATTTGCTTTCAGCAGTGTAGAAACAAGATTATCTTACTTACTATATGTTCTTTTATCTGAAAAACAGGCGCTAAGTTTATTAAAACAAAAATTACGTTTTAACATGATAAAAGTGTGAAAGTAGATATATAGATATACAAAATTCTATATTTTATATAGGTTTTTTATTTTTCCATGTTATTTTCATTTATTAAAAAATTCTCTAATAAATTGAAATCAACAATAAATATTGCCAATTTATAAAAATATATGTCTGCATATATCATATTTTGATTATGGGTCAAGCACTAGTTGGTAAAAAATTTATTTAGTAGAATACTTTGTTATACAGGTATGTTACATTATTTTCTTCATTACATATTGCCGCGATTTTTCTAATAAAGAAAGTGCTATGTATGCATAAATAATCTAATTCGTATCATAATAATTAAAAATAAATATTTTTAGAAGAAAAACGAACTATAAAATCCTATTCTATGATAATTAAACTTTAAATCTGTATATTGAGATGATTTAAGCTGCTTCAGGCTATAAGAAAAAATTTTAATATTTTTTTATAATAACATAGAAACCATCACATATCATTGCAGTAAAGAATGTTTATATCTACAAGAATAGACATTTTTAACACATAATTGCAAAATTATGCATCTAATGTGCCATGTATAATATATTGGATATAAATTTATGTGAAATCTATTATTTTATCTTGAAATTACCACTTTACCTGTGAAAATTATTTTATCAAAAAAACAAGATTTTAATTAGGAAACATAGAAGATAAAATTCTCATTATTTTTATAACAAAAAATCTTGAAATACTCTCGGTGTTTTTTCCAAATAATTAGAAAATTTTGTTATTTTAAAAACCTTTTATCCGTGTTTTTTCAACTCTAAAAAACCTATTTCATCTGTTTCTAGTTTATTAATCAAACATCCGAAAAATATTTTCAACTTACTCAAAAATTATAGTTTTAAATGCTATTTTATTACCGCATTATATTTATTTCTTCTACTAAAAAAAGTACCAAGAGATTTTGGAAATTCTCGAAAGTAAAATTTTGCGTACTTTTCATATTTGATCTTTTAGGATTGTTTTAACTATACTCTTGTTAGTATTATATTTAACATATCAAGTTTCTTATTACACCGAAAAATCACATAGAAAAGCAATTAAACTCAATCAAAAGTGATTCCTGAAGTAAACTTATTGCTAAGTAAAACTGTTGTGATTTACATTTTAAATATTTAAATGCATTAAAATTTTCGATTTATAGTTTGTAAAGAGGAAAAAACGAAAGTTTCTGTTCGTTTAACCATTTTTTTATATGTTTACGCATGTAAATTAGGCACAGAAAGGTCTACAAAAACAATAATACCTAAAAACCTAAAAACTTTAATTCTACAGCTACGGAGTCTACGAAAATGAAATTTTCTCTGGGTAAAAAGTTCATTGAATGTAAAAACTGATATTTTTGCAAATCTGGAATTTAGAATGCAAATTATATAATTTATTGTTCTCACTTAGTGAGAATATGTTTAAATAAGAAGTTCTATAGACTGAAAAATAAAACTTCTGAATATAGCAACAGTTGACCATAAGAAGCACTTTATATTGGTTTTTTTATAGAGAGCGAGATAAATATATATTAAATATCAGATTATTGAACAAGAAACCTTTTATCGCGTAAAGATTTGTATAAATATATTTAAAGTTTGTAAAAGACGTTTTGATGTTACATTTTTTCTAGAAACTTGATAAATTTTATGTAAAGCTGATGAAATATTATTTGTAATCAAAAAAATACAAAATAAAAGAATTAATATGGTTTTTATATATCCATACGATTTTTAAAAATTATATTATGATTTTTTGCAAGTTTCACACAGAAAAAAATGCAGAAAAATGCATTTAAGGGTTTATAAATTTGTAAAATAATTATAAGATGCATGAATATTTTTTTTACACATATGTTTTTCTGTCAGATTATAAATATTTATTTTCGAAGATATGTATAAAATTCCGAATTAAATATACTATGCACGATACATATGATTCGATTGCTGAAAAGACGTTCTGATATATAAGTTCGTATTAAAAAGATAAAAAAAAATAATGATACGGCAAAATTTCTAGTAAAGATGTTTTAAGGTTCAAACATCTACATAAATAGCATCTATATTGTATTGCACAATACAAAATGCGTATAAATTAAATATCCGCATATAGAAATAAATATTGAATATATTTAAATAAATCTTTACAAATTACCAACATTATATTTTTAATAATAAATGCCTATTTTGCATATAAACAATAAAATAGAGAAATGGCGCAAGATTATACAGTTTATAAGTTTTCAATATAAAACTATTCATATTTGTAGAAAAAAATGCATCTGTGCGATTATTGGTAATTTTTGCGCATTAAAAGAAACTTTTGCGCTGTAAATATCTATTTACGGGAAAGGTATTTTTGTGCATAAAAAAAATTACGTAATTTTTTTGCAATCGAAATCTAGCATATGAAAATAGAATATGAATCAAATATTTAGTACTATTCTTTTAGAAGAAAAAAAATCTAATGGTAAGATTTTATCTTTTAAAAATGTTTTGCGAGCTGCATATAATACAATATATCAGACGATATTTGCATCAAAAACATTCTTTTACATAAACGCAAGCAACAAAATACTGTTTATCGCGTATTTTTTATGCATTTTGCATCTCATTCGGCTTGCAAAACCCTATATTTGTATACGATAAAAATGACTTCAATTTCCGTTATAACACTGTTTTTGCAAAAAAAATTATTACATTTGGCAAATTTTTATTACCCAATAAGTTTACAATGATAAAAAAACATGAAAATTCGTTTATTTTATTTCTTTTGTATTTTCGGATATTCTATCTAAAATTAATATTCAATAAAATATTGCTACCCTACATTTTTATTATATTACTTTTGGTACACCTAATAAAATATGTTATATTTATATATTTTAGTTTTTCGTAAAAGCCCAAGTAAACATCAATATTCATGTTTTTACAATACTTTTTATACCCAAGAAACATAAATGCTTGTTTGATGTAAATTTTTTTGCAGAGAAATACAAATAAATATTTTTTTGTTAAACCAAATTTATAATAAACAACATTTTCACACAGCTTTCAAAAATTTTAGCCATTATTTTTAGATTTAAAAATGTTTTTAAAAGTTCTCTAGTTAAGAATTGCTACATACTCCACGATTGAATTGTTTTTTTATAAATTTCGATACTACATATAGCATTCATCATCAAAAAAACTGCCATCATATATACATTTAATGTACAGCAATAAAATTAAGTAGTTATTTTAAAGAAAAAAATTTATTTAACAATATAATAATGCAAAAAAAAGCTTCATAAAAATTTATCGTGCTTTCTTGCTAATGTTTAAATTAAAATCAAATATATTAAATTAAATAGCATCCATAAGTAATTTTAATATATGTAATAACAAAAAGGCTAGTAAAAACGGATATTATGACTTTTTTTATCATGAAACCGTATAAATTAATAGAAAGCAAGCAGTCCGCTTACCATATCTAGAGTTTTGTAATTCAATATATACAAGAATTATCTAAAAATACATTATGACATAGTTTAAATGTGTACAAGACAATCAACAAATTAAAATTTAAAAAGAAACGTAGAAAATGGAATAATTTACAAAATATTAATTTAGAAATACTACACTATTTTATAGGCATTAAATAATTTTCGAAAAACTTGAAATGCGTATACATGCGTAGTTAGATTTATAAAACATAATTTTATCTTGCATAAAATTTCTCTTACGATGTTATAGAAAATTATAATGATTTTTTCACATTATTATCAATAAAAATCTTAAAAAATTCTAGATAATATAAAACTATTCAAATTTTTTTTGTTTTACATTCTAATAAATCCCTAGTAAAATTTCACTAAATGCGTTACTTTATAACTTAAAGGAAGCAATATTTATATTTTTCATATATTAGAAAATCCATTTTAGCGTAAAAAGTTCCCATAATTCTTTTATATTTTTATAGATGACCAGAATGTCACTTTAGAAGATGAATTTTCATAAATTTCACTTGTAAAATAATGATTAAATTTTTATAATTTCTGAAATTTAATTATATAGTAAATTTCTGTTGTCCGTCACTTGAAACATTTACAAGATTTTAAGCGACATTTGAAAAATAAAAAATAATTTTTTTATCACATATATGTTGCTCAAAAAGATATTTAAAAAAATCTGCTTGTGTGTAACTATAAAATATTAAGAAATATTGTACCATCGTGATTTTTAAGATGAGATTTATTATATACCAATTTTTATCTGATCCTAGATGGCTGTAATCTTTTTTATAAAGGCAATAAAATTTAACGAATCTAATATACCCTATGAAGAAGAAAGACCGAAAATTTTAGAATGGCCTTCCATGTTTCTATAATTGAAGGTTCTGTAAAAACATTATGAAAATAATAGATAAAAATATAAATGCTTTGCTTAAAAAATATTATTCGATTTTCAGGTTTTATATTTTACGTGATTTTGCACAGAACCACAGAGCTGCTAATATGCGTAAATTGATTACTTGACAACAATTCCACATTGAAGTATTAGAAATCCAATGCGAAATGCTTATTTGACTTACAAGAACTAAAAACAAAGTTTATTATTGCAGAAAACAATTATTTGTATAAATAGTATGTTTGCTTGTTAGATGCTACGTATTTTTGGCCATAAATGTCTCAATCAAAAAATATGCTTGCCTGTGAACTTTTGTGTATAAATATAGAAGGTATAACAAAGCAATATAATCATAATATTATGATGATATGATGTATCAATTGGGCTTATTAAAATGCTAGGAATAACATCTAGTAACTATACTTTATAAATTCGATATACGTTACCACAATGAATATAAGCAATCTTATTAAATCTTGATTGTGTTTATAAATACTTAACCTAGTGATATTGATGATTGATTTTTAATTTGAAATCAACATATGAATTTATATATGGCTTTGAATCTACACGAATAGTGTCAACGAATGCAAAAATTTTGTCGCAATTATATATATACAAGGAGGAAAAATATAATTCCTTATTTTTTTTCAAAAGATAAATCATGGGATTAGATAAAATGATTATAAATCAGAGTAAGAATGAAATAAATAACATCGAATTATAGAATGAATAAATTTGACATATTAGATTGTCTTTTTGTTATTTTTTACTTAATGTCCGGTTTGTATATTTTATAGTGAGTATAGATAGATTCAAATAAAACAGAGTTTAAATTTGATGAAATGGTAAGACCGACTATCGATATAAAAAGTTGCTTGCACAGATACGTCTTTTAATTTCTCTATTAAAAGTATCAAATATTACAAATTCATCAATAAAATTAAATTTAACGAATTTATGGTCTTTTTAAATATAGGAAATTTTATTTTTCTGGCACAAAGTATCTTATGTTGTAAAGCAAACTATAAAAATGTAATATGAACCTTGATAAATTACGTGCATTAATAATTTTTACGGGTTAACGAATAAATGCGATGCTAAAATTATTCAATATGAGGTGGGAACTGGAAGAAATAATACGATTAAACAATTGAGAACAATAATGCCGGTCAAAGGAGCAAAAGAACAGACCTTTGGATAAATTTTATTAATTAAGAACATTCAAGAGTAAGGTATACAACATGTATTGATGTACAAAAAATATTCGACACAATAAAATATAATAACCGGTAAGAATGTATTTTAAAATAGAATTTTCTAAAATGAACTGCGTAATTTTAAGAAACGAAATATGATTAAAGTAGTATATCAATTAAAATTTATATTATATAAACAATAATCTATAGAAAAAACACGATTATTTTAAGGAGACAGCCTGTCTTCTATTTTCATCGTTTTATGTATGAGTCCAGTGAGTATAAAATTGAAAATACACGCTCCATGAATTAACTTGGTAAAGGAAAGAACTCTTAGACAAAAAATCCTCTTTTGTTTATTTTAATTCCCTAACTACATCAATAACCGTGTATACATTTAACCATATTACATAATAAACCATAAAATACCAATGCAGAGAACTCATAATATACACAAAAATAATTCATCATCTAACCATACTACATTCGCAGATGTACAAAAACGGTATGGGTCTTTCCGCCATTAAATTTCTTGAGCAACTAAGTCTAAGACATCGAATTTTAAGCTATTGTCATAAGATTTCTTGCAAAAAAAATTCAAAAAAATAAGAAATTTATGTAAGACTATTATAAATGCAAGAAATTCATTCAAAGCTATTTATAAACATACAAAATCCATCATAAAATTACAATATGGGCGATATTTATAGGAACTGGAATAAATCAAATCAGATGAAAAGATATGTGATGTTTTATACGTCTTTTCTCAAACCTTCTCCTTAAAAAAACAAAGATTACACATAAAATGGAATGATTATAATGGCTCTGTAATATTGAACTTATAATCCAAGAAGATGATCCACCAGCATGAAACTTGCTTATAAATAGTAAAAACAGTTTGCCGAGAAAAGACGGAATATTAAAAGCAGAAAAAAATTACAAGACAACTATTAAAAATTGAAAATATCATAAGAAAAAATTTCCTATCAAAAATATCTTAACAAGTAGAAAAAGGAGAATAATCAACAAGAAAGATTATTCGGCATTTAAAATAAAAAAAAATAGGCCAAAACTTTTCGAAATTTGGATCAGGTGATATTTGATGTCTTTTTATTGTTAAGGTGGTCCAAAGTCAATAATATCCTGCCAAGCATAGAAGGTTATTTCTGCTATAATCAGGACAGAAATATGTCCTTAGGCTAGAAGATACAGTGTCTAGATTGTAACGAAGCCATGATAAAAACCGATTATTTAGCAAGGAGATGCAATACATTGTTATGTAAAAATTACATAATAAGGCCCAATGAAAATGTAAAATGGTTATACTTTTATTTATTAAGACTCTACAGCTCAAAAAAAAGAAAAAGATATGAATGTACCTAGTATAAGAGATAAGCATTCATGAACATGGAGATAAAGCTAGATGCCGGAATAAAAAATACTTATATAACAAAAAGACCGAGTTATGTATATAAATAGAAGAAAAAATTTTTTACTTGATTGAATTAGGTATGACTGGTTATACAACTCTACTGAAGTTGCTGATGTTAAATCAAAAATGTATGAAATCTTGGCGACTTATATGGTTTAGTTTATAAATTATAATCAAAAATCATACCTTATGTGATTACTTAGGCTATGATGGTTGCAAAATATTATAAAAAATATGTTTACGAGTTTAAAATCACAGATGAATTAGAAGCATACATGCAAGATCTTAGACTTCGTTAGACAATTGAACACATATTATTCGGCAGAGAAAGAGCATTTGGCATTTAAGAATCAGGGAAAGACATAAAATGATCCATTAAAGAACTGCCTAAATTCTATATGAGCTGTCTATATCTTATATATTTAATTTACATTAAGAAGATACTCTATCAACCAATAAAAATATGCATGAAATAATTACAATACAAAATGTTACGTATAAATATATAAAAGAACTACCGTAATAATATAAAATATGAATTAATTTTATATTTATGGGCCATATTTATAGTTGTAATTTCGGTTTTTGTTCTCAGGCACAGCTTGCTTGATTCTCTGTATGCACAGTGTATTTATACTTTCGGCTATCTTCTCCTCTACAAAGTCTTCTTCAATACGACTCCTTCTATCGAGACCTATGTATTCAGGGTTTTGATCAATCCTAAGGTTTGAATAAACGCCTCAACCTGTTTCGTGACAGCTAGTTCCTTAAGGTACCTTCTATGATATCGTGCCACCACATCTTCCCATGTTATAACATATGGAATAATAATATAAAATATGAAATCATAGAATTAATAAAATGAAAGTAAGATAGATTTAACAAGACAATTTTGTTTTAACTTTTTATTTAATTTTTTTTGTTTACACTATTACAATGTACGTTAATAAGGTATAAAAATGTAATAATATTTATGGAAAAAGAAATACATAATCTCGTTAAAGTAATAAATGATATTGTTTATATAGGTTAAATCATAAAAAAAAATTTAATGGGTTTTTTGGTTGCATAAATCATATTTTAAGAACGAAAACAACAGTGATACATATTTTATATTACAAATTTAAAGTATAAAGATTTTTTTTATTTACAAGAACTCGTAAAAGAGCATATTTTTCATAGAACGAAGATAATTATGCTTCAATTGTAAGTTTGTAAATTTAATATACAAAAAAAGGCAAATTAATCATATACATTTATTTAACGGAATTCATCTTTATTTTTTATTTGCACGTTTTTTTTAGAAAAATAAGAAAGTCTGTTTTTAGATTATTTATTTCTAATCTAGTAAGTTTTTTATTCTTAATATTATTTTTTTAAATCAAGTTCAACCATGATTAATTTAACATCCCACAAAAAATTACATGATTATATAAAAATTATCACATACTTATGAAAACGTAAAAACATCATTAATGCAAAAATTTAGGATTAGAAGAATATCTGTTAAGAAAGTTCCAAACTGGTATTTATAGTGTAAAGTTATTTGGATTTTAAAACTACCCACGAAAAAAAATTAAGATCACTTCTATAAACACTCTTTATAATTATTAAAAAAGATTTTACATGAAAATTCTGTAAGAAATCAAGTATAAATCCATTTAATTTCTATCTCATCTAAACACAAAACAACAGCTAACTTTACCAGAACTATTTTAGCTATATTCCCATTAAAATAGCTGATCAATTTCAAAGAAAAGAGTCTATTTATACAACTAAAGCATTTTTAACAAAAATATCGTATGATTTATAGATATATTTGTTAAGAATCCCGATCATTGATACAAACTCTTTGCACAATCAATTATTTAAAATGCTTATAGTCGAGTCACTAATGACGCTCTGTCGATTGTTTAAAAAAGTATATATTATACAGGCAAGAAGCATAAAACAATTCTATTAAATATATAAAAATATTAAATTAATGGCCAAAAGTAACTCAAAAGTTCCGAATCATAATTGATGAAATAATGTTGTTTAATGATATAATAATAATCATTGATAAAATTGCTAAATATGATTTTGGTTTTCAAAGTAAAAATTTCTGAATTAGAGATGTGTTATCTGAAAATAATTTATACGTACTTATAAAATCAGAAACAAAATTCAACGCTAAAGCGAGTCTTTGTTTAGAAATTGATAGTAAAGACTTTTGTCAATATGATTATAGAGCATTCTGTCAAAAGTAAATGATATGCGAACAGAAAAAAATAGTATGAACTCGAACAAGACAATTCTATTATTTTTTAATGAGAGACAATCTAAAAAAGAATTTTTTTAGTTATATCTGTGTTACATCACTTGCATAAACTGTTTTATATCCTATTTATAGAATGCAAAAATGTATTTTTTTTCGTTTAAATGGTACTAATTTATAAAAACCATAACGTATATATTCCTATATTTTATGTGAAGGTGAAAAACCAGTATCGAGATATTTCTTCTTATTGTCTGAAGCATAAAGTCTATAAAATCGTGCAGATAATTCAAATAGTTAATATCAAATAAATAAAATATTTCTTACAAAGTGAAGAATATATAGTGCTTTTCATCAACCCTTTATAAATATTTCCGTGTGAATAATTTAGTTATACATAATAACCATACACCATTATAATATTTTTTGCTGCCCCAATTGTAAATACAAGCGCAACCGGTAGTTATACGTATAAAACTTTTAATTTAGAAAATGGAGGTGTAAGAACATATGATAAACGTGCGCTGTTGAGTCTCGTTTTAAATATATTTAAGCTGAATCTGAGGACAATTTTCAGACGACGGTAGGAATATCCGAAGAATGCTGGCATATTGTATAAAATGGATATCTTTATTTAATGCCAATGATTTCTAAAGCATATTAGAATCAAATAACGGACAATGGAACACAGTAGAACTAAAAAGGGGCCAATTAATATAAATTTTGGATATCAAATGATTTCATATCAAGAAGTACATAAAATATAAATAAAACTTCTTTCCATTCTCAAAACTACTGAACAAAGTAATTGTTACAAATATGCGATATATGTGTTTTCATTACGAAAAAATAAATTCATATAAGATTATATAAAATTCTTTTAAGATGAATTAAAGGCTTTAAAAATGTCGATGATATTGTGGCTGATTTAGAAACTTCAGCTGTGAATTTTTTAATTTTTTGAAGAAGAATTATAGTTCAGCAAAATCGTGCCTTTTTATTTCTTCAAAGACATAATTCTTATACCAAGATAATTGATTTTTTATAGATAGTACTACTGTGTAGTAAATGAATTAAATTCAATAAATTTATAAAATCATGCACAATGGGCTTAAATTTAATACAAATATAAATAATAACGACAAGAAATCACTAGAAGAAATTATAATATGCTAAACAAGTGAAAAAATGAATCATAATAAAATAAATTGGTACGATGAAATATCTATTATCCTTATAAAAATATTTATGCGATGAATATATACATAATCCAAACAAGACTTAAGAAAAATTTCTTTAAGTAAAGAAATACTGAATAGCGATACATTATTTAAGAAAAGAATGCTAGGCATATTGTATATTTATTTGAAAAAACGAAGAATACATAATTTGGTTTTCGAAAATTAACATATAAATCTTAAATCCATACACTAGTGAAATGAGCCTGCAGTACTATTTTACAATTCAAATCATTTCAAACTCAACTCTTTACAGATTTTGATAAAAAGAATTTATAATGAGTTTTTATGGTAAATAGTTTAGCATTATGAATTAAGATGGTAAAGAATATGGCAAAAATCTCTAAAATATTTATTGTATTCATAAATTTTTAATTATAAAAACGTGCGTTTTAAAGACACTGCAAGAACGTCTTTCTATTAGACTTTATAGATTTAATGTCACGCTATTACAATATAAATCGAATTTGGATAAAAAAAAAATTGACAACGATAGCATTATTAGGTCCTCGAAATTCTTATAAATTCTGAAAGATCGCATGTTATGTATTATATAAAGCAACATGTCTGATATAAACAAAGAGAATTTTCGCGCATAGAATATATGATTTTAAAAAACAATAGATAGATTTTCCAACTATAAAATGGCTTGTGGGTATCATATTAATTTATTTTCTATGCAGATGTACAGAAAAAACCAAATTTATATGTACTTTACAAAAAAAAAAGTGTTAAATAAAGAGCCAAAATCATTTACACCATTATAAAAGGTCTTATAAAGACGACGATTTTGTTCTCTATATTTTAAAATGGTATATTTTGGGTTAATTTTTATATAATACAAAATGATTCTGTGCAAAAAAACGATATTAAAGGCGTAAAAAAATTATGTAAAAAGAATTATAATCAATAAAGAAGTTTTTACTAAAATCACGAGAAATTAATTTGTATTCACTCGTATCTATTGATATTAGTTTGGTTATATCAAACGTAAAATTTTTTAGTTATTATATTTGTCGATAAATAGTAAGGTTGATATTTGAATTCGAGTTTAATTGTTTTTCTATATTCCTTCACATTTATTTTACATAAAAGGCATGGAATATGGTATAAGCATAACCTTTTACCCCCCCCCCCCCGCCCACAAAAAATAATATGTATACTATAATATAATACATTGACGTTTTCTTTTATTTAAGAATTCTTTTAAAGCCTCAAAAATCAAAACAGCCTCATTTATATGCTAAAAAATACCAAGGGGCAGACCCAACAATTAAAAGCTGAAAATTGACACAGTATAAGACGAGTGATCCTTGGCTTCGGCTTGAAAACCTTTATTGTAAAAATACAAATTATAATGCCTTGACTCTAGAGTAAATAAAATTTTAAGATATAAAAAATTCCCAAATGGTTTTGATTAAAAATTTAAAATAAAAAAGATTTATAGAGCTCTATGAACGAATTTTTTTCTTGTTTGCCATACAATCTTCAATCTAACATAATTTTAATAAAAAAAAGTATATGAAAGTATTGAAGAAAACACATCGGTTAAATCTAAAGATTTGTGAATCAAAAAAAGTGCCAGCTATGTAATGCTTTAAACCATAATAAATCAATAATAATATTTACAATTTCGTACAATCTAATATAAATTTTGCAAATAAGATATTAAAAATTTTTTATCTGTGTTTTTGAAAATAGGGCCATCGAATATCAATGAAAGAAAGTTAAAGGCTTTGTCATATTATATTTCCACTTTCAAATTTGACAAAAAAGGTTTAAGGATTCTAATTCCAATATCAATGCATAAAAACTTTATAGGTATTTACTTACATTTGCTTCCAGAAAAAAGGAATAAAAACTAAAATTTAATGTAATAAAATAGGGGCCCATGAAATACATGATACTTCAGAAAGATGCTTAGACATCATTATAAAATTTGGAATCATTCAACAAATAATTTAAAATAAAATTTGTGCACAAGACAAAAGAAACATGTCAAGAAAGATTGTAGTTACTGTATGGGTTGAAAATGATGAGAGATCATTCCTTTTTATCTAAAGAACATTATATCCTCATTTAACATGTGCAAATAGCAAAGAAATTGCATGATGACGTGGAAAAACAAAAATCCTAATTAGAGGTGGATATAGTTTATCAAAATACAAACCTTGACAAGATTCTGGATCTTTATCGGGATTGATTTGTGATTCATACAAATTTAATTATGATATATAAAGAGATTGCCATAAATTCTTATGTGAAATGTGAATTGATGGTTTGAAACTCAACTATATAAAAATAATGATCTATAGTTTGGTAAATTCTCAAAAACTAAAAATTTATACATCTAGATAAATTTCATAAAGCATATAATTTATTTTATATTTTTTTAATTATGCATAACATTTTTAATTTATTGATATGGGATTAGTTGACATGTTAGGTTTAATATATGCGCAAACAAAAAGATTTAAAAACATAATATATTTATCGTTATTTTTATGATTTTAAATAGGTATAGTGTTGCGGATTTACATTTCATTTTGTAAAATTAAGTTGATTCGTTAGAAGACGAATTGTCGTGAACAGTATATATTTCTCACTTTTAGCTAAAACAATAAGAACTAAAATAATACTTACATGTATAATAGACTGAGCTTTTTGTTATGTTTATCTACTTCATTTGGTAGTGATAGATATAGTGATTATAAAACTACAGAAATAGTTTAATATAAAGCTTGTAATTTTCACATATTTTCGAGGCTACTAGATCTGATGATTATCTAATTGTTATTAATACTGCATTTGCCTTTGTATATTATAGAATGTTATTATTTTTCTTTTATAAATTTAACGGCAAAGGACCACTTTAAATGTTCTAAAAACTACGTTATAAAAGTATGTTTTTACATAACACATTAAATTTATTTTAAACTTACCATAACAACTATTTTACTTTAAATTTTAAATGTATAAAAAAAAGTATTTGTAAAAGCGCATATTTTAATCAGCCATATGCAACCTTGTATTATAAACAGCTAATTTCTATTTATTCGTGTGTTTGCGCTTTTTATTTATAAATTGATGCGAAGTAAAAAATTACATTCAGTTTTAGCATAAGTAAAAAAGATTAAAATATGTAAAACGTTTATTTTCATTCCCAAATGTAATATTTTTATATTAAATATAAGAGGTGTTTGTCGGTTTATCTATAATAAGTATTTCATTTAATTCTAACTATTTCATAGATTTTCGTAAAATAGAATGTATTGAAATAATTACGCTAAAACATATTAATTTCATGTAAAAAAACATTTATTAATTTTTCTTTCATTTTAAATAATGTAAAATACTACTTTTTTCCGTTAAATGACCTAAAGAAATATATCGAAATACAGTAACTAAACGGAAAAAAATGGATTGGGATGATTTACTGCACTTTAAGAATGATATACAAATGAATATAAATATAAAAAAATATAAGCCAGAAAATTCTATAAGATTTTGCTGTCAAATTTATAATTCTATCAATTGAAGATATTTAGAATATATTTTCAAAAAAGAACAAAAGATGTATAAAACGTGATTTGAAAATCATAAAATTATGTTAGCTGTTTTTTACTTCTTACAAATTGCATATCTATTTTCCCAACAGAAAATTATTTTAATATATATTGGCGATGAATAGAATTTAGTCGTCTATTCTTGTAAAATATACCGGGAAATTGTCGAAATCTTGTTATTATATCGACTTAATGTTTTTTTATCTGAATCATAAGCATCAATCCACAAGAAATCAAGAACACCCGCATATTTTTGTCATAAAACATTACGATTTAAATTTATAGATGTAAATCGTTTCATGTTTACATGTAAACCATATCATACTCATAATGTGTTTGATTACTTGCACTTGTGTCTTTTAATATGGTCAAGTTGTTTCAGCCAAGCAGATATGTAGTGTATAAGCCGGAACTATTCAATGAATACAGATAAACCTATCGTTTCTGTGTTTCCGGGATTCTATGTAGCTAGATGGTATTTTGTTTATTGGTAAACTAATAATTTTTGAGTGTGAGGAGGATCGAACCCAAAATTATTTTAATTGCAGTTCTAATTCTTATATTTACACCACTTTAAATCACAACGCCCGTGCATATATAAAAATTGCAATAAAATACACATCAATTAAAATATGGGTTGAGTATTCAAGCTTTATACTGGTTAGAAAAATAGGAAATGCTGCATATATATTATAATTTTATAATAAAAAAAGGAATGAAAAATATATATTCATTATAAAGCAAAAAAATTGTCAGAAGATTCTATGCACACGAAATAGAAAAAAAAACGAAATTAAGAATATTTTACATTAATTACATCAAAAATTGGGCATTAACATATTAATACTATAGTTTATAAACATAAATTTTGTAAATTTACATAAATACGCAGAAAAAAAACTTATAAATTAATAGAATCACGAATTTTGATTTTGGAACTATTTTATAGATAAAAATATATTTTCTAACATTTATTTTTACTCATTTATAGAATTCCAACACCGATTGCATTGTAATTAATGCAAAAATAAATCATATTCATACTTGAATATCATGAAAAATACAAATACAGAAATAAAACTTTCTGGATTTTATATTAAGACACTACTATAAGTGATATTATTGACTATTACCCGTTATTTATACGGGTTGTTGGTGTTTAATATAAACATGAGGGGCTTAATTATATCCTATAACGTTCTTCTATGAGTATGCATATTATTAGATACATATTTTTTATTCTATTAATTTCTGACGTTTGTTGCATTTTTTTGTTCTCTTTCATAATTGTTGATGTTTTTTATCTGTTTCGTTGAGCATCCGTCGAATTTTTTTCCAGATCTTTCTATCAATTAGTTTTTGATATGCATCACTTTTCTAACCCTACATGAAATTAAGATTTAGGTACCCCATTGCATGAGGAAGTCTATTTACACAAAATTTTTAAGACATATTTTAAATCATATCACGAATACCCACATTTCTCTTATTCTCATAAATATAAAAAATTCATGCTTTCATATCATTTACTACAAATCAACTTTTGACACAATTATAATGAATCAACTTTAGAATCTCCAAATTTGCACAACAGTAATCTCTCTAAGTATTTGGATAATTTCTTCAAAACATAAATTGATTATTTTATTTGGCTTTATTCAGACAGTGAATTTGCTTTGAATCTACTCTTTTAATTTTATAAATCAAGCCTGTTTTTACGCTCGTGAGTTGTGTTGAGACAAAGTTATTTAGATAGTATATAAGAATAATTTATAAACTTTGATTACTGAACCATTCAAAATCATGATATTCATAGTGAATCGGTCTGTTCTATTGCCTAACGTAACCAAAAATAGTAAAAAAATTTACTATCATCATAAATTGTTGAATTGAAAATCAAAATTCGATCAGTCGTTTTCACCAAATATTACATTTTTAGTATTTCTGAAGACATATATCTACTAGATTCTCCTTTTACTAAATATTTCATATATTGCATTGTTTGAAAGGAATATATCTTCTGTAAAAAAAATATTTATATTTATATTGTATTTTAAATCGTAAATAACCTTTGCTATTTTCACTGTGATTAAATATATATCACAATCAAATATTACTGAGTCAAATGTATCTATTGTGATTTTTTTTTGTGGTTAATAACAATCCTTGATCCAAATTTCAGATACCATGTATTCTTTAGACAGTAACGGTTAGAAGTATTCTTTATTTGAGGGCTATATTTATAGTCGTAATTTTAGTTTTTGTTCTCAGGCACACCTTGCTTGATTCTCTGTACACACAGCGTATTTATACTTTCGGCTATCTTCTCCTCTCCATGGTCTTCTTCAATACCCCTCCTTCTTTCGAGACCCATTAATTCAAGGGTTTTTCTCAATCCCAATGTTTGAATATATGCCTCAACCTGGTTGGTGTCATCTTTTCCTTCAGGTACCTTCTATGATATCGTGTCACCACACCGTCCCATGTTATAACATATGAAATTATTTTTGTCTTGCATTTGTATATTAATGATAGTTCAGATGCTAGAAAGACATATTTTCTCAATTTTTCGTTTTCAACTATGTTTATGTTGTCAATACTTGTCACGCCAATTTCTATCAGAGTGATGCAGTTCTTCTTTTTGTCATATACAAAAATATCAGGTCTGTCATTCGATAGCTTGATATCTGTTTTAATTCTTGTATCTACTTTGATCTCTGCAAATTCGTTTTCCATTATTTCCTGTACAGAGTGTCTGCGGATTTTCTTGGTTTTTTTGAAATTGTATTTTCTTGCCAACATAAAGTGAAGACATCTTACAATCTCAATGTGTCTTCTTGTATGGTCATGACCAAGCATTTTTTTACATCTGCTTGCTAAGTGTTCGACAGTTTTAATTGAGTCGTTACAGTGCGGGCACCTTGATCATTCTCCAAAGAATACGTTTATATCCTGAATAAAGCAGAATCTAGCCTCTTTTAAAGGTCTGATATTTCCATATTGTCGTCACTTTGAGGATCCTAATATTTCAAGCGTTGAATTTTTATTAACATCGAAGAGTTTTTGATGCAGTGTTTTTTATTTTATTTTACACAATAAACTCACTCTTTGTTTTAATTAAAGCGCAGGAAGGTCTATGACAACGAGACCATATTTTTTGTCTGAGGAATTCATTTATTACTGATAGGTGTGTTGCATTTTCAGTTTCAAATATAAATATTGCGACTTTTTTGGGTGATTGTCCTTTTTCTTGGTTTAGAGTTTTATAAAGTTGATAGAGTATTCTTTCGGATTTAAACTCAATATTTTCAATTCACGTCCTAGTTCATTCCTTTGAGATAGAATCTTTTTTTATTGGCTGTTTGCAAGTGTATTCCATTTTCTATTAGTATTCGCCTGATCAAATCATCTAGCTTTCTAAAATCTTCTGGTTCTAGCTTTAATAAACCCCCATAGTAGTTTATCTGTGTTTTTGCATATTCATTAATCGCCTTTTTTATGTTATTACCATTTAGTTTTGTTTTGCATATGCTTTTAACTCGTTCATGCATTTCTTTTCTATTTTTATCCATCATTTCGGGTTTCTTTCGATTTGGAATCTTCCAATCTCCTAGGTATTTATATCCATCTTTTCCTTCTATCACTGTGGCAATATCTTTGCAATTAATATTGTTAGTAGCTGATTTGGTAACGTATATTTCCAATCCGATACATCCGAAAAATTTGGTTGCTTCATTGGACATTAGTTTTAAGTTACTTTCTTCTTTTGACAAAATCTTTAAATCGTCAATGAAATTGAAGTGATTGGTTGTAAATGCCTTCTTATCGAGGTTAATGGATATTGATGGAAACTTTTCATTTAATCGGCGGCTTAGCGGATCCATACAAAGAACAAACAGTAATGGAATTAGACTATCTCCCTGTATAATCCCCTTTTCAATTTTTTCTTTAAGATTTCTTCATTGATTAATCTTAGAGATAACTTCCAGTTTTTTGTTAACACAGATATAAAGTCAATCATCCATTCTTGTATGTTAAGATTTTTTAAGCAGGATAGAAGATACTCGTGGTCGATTAAGTAAAATGCTTTTTTTATGTCGAACCATGTTACGTGTAATTCATTATTATATTCACTGTTTATTGCAACGTTTATCATGGCTTGTTCTTTAGCTCCCTGTACTCTTTTGACTGTACCAAGTTGGTTTTCTGATAGTAGATTTCGGGATTCGACGTCTTTCTGTAGTATCATTGTGACAGCTTTAGTTGTCAATTTATATAAGTTTGACATGCATGTTATAGGTCTGAATTTCGATCCATTTAAAACTTCTTGTTTGGGTATGAGGTATGTGATCCCAGAGTAGAACCAACTTTTTACCTCTTTGTTTTCAAGGCATATTAATTTTACTGTTTCATATAATATTGCGTGTAATTTTGTGGTTTTTTTGATGAAGAAGTTGTATATACCATCGCATCCAGCAGCTTTCCAGTTAGGCAGGTAGTTGATGATCTGAATAAATTCTGTTTCAGAGATAAAAAACAATTTTTGGTGCGTTTTCCAGCGCGTTTTTGCGCAGTTAAGTATCGAAGTTTAAAATTTCCGTGCTTTTAGTGTACATATTTGACCAGAAATGTACAATATTTTCCTTATCTGCCTTAATTTCCGATTTTACCGTATCTGTTTACACTCTATAAAATTGTTTTCTGTTGACTTCGAACTGGGTGTTTGTTTTTGTAAATTCTTTTCTTTTCCCATATTGCTCTATCTGTTTATTTATTATCCTTATTTTATCGCTATTTTTAGTTATCACTTCAAGGACATCATTTTTTTGTCAAGTATCTTGTTTTATTGTCTCATGACTTTTCTTAGAAATCTTGTCTCACTTTCTGGAAGTTTTACTGTGTTTCTTACGTAGGATTTGAGGGTTGTGTTAATTTGATCATATTCTTTGGATTTTTTCCTCCTTTATTAGTACGTAGTTTAATCCTTCCTGGACAGATTTTAGTGTTAACTCATCTAAACTCTTTTGGACAGCTTGCAAGATCTATGCTATATCGCACATGTTTTTGAGGGCGGTGGTTAGTGATATGCGCATTAACCGCTATATTAAGACTTTCAATTATATCGCTTTTAACTTTAGTATATGGTATTTTTCTTGTTCTAGGGAGTTTTGTGATGTCCGTATTTTCTAAGTCCGTCAGTACTCTGAAAAATGTTTTTTTGCATCTGTCGAGGTTAATGCAATGGTTAAGTGTTTTATAGTCTTTCTTTTGATCGCTTTGTTTTCTTCTTTTCGTTTCTATTTCTTTAACTTCCGGACTTGTCTTCTTTTCCCATCATTTTCTTTTAGAACGTTTGATGATTTAGCTTTAATTTTAGTCATGCTCATATTACTGTATAAAATATCATTGTGACTCTTTAATAACTAAAGCCAACCAGATCTCGGCATTCTTCCGAATCGTTTTACGATCGAGGTATAAGCCTCTTGAATCCATTTCTCTTTCTCGGCGGGTGTATTCTTGCAGATGGCTATGAGAGTAAGAAGAGCCGTGGTATGAATGCGTGTAGTCGTGTGAGTTTCAGGCAAGTTGTCGGTTGAGATTATCGTTACAGGATCGGTTTTTGAATGTTCATCTTTGTAGTTCTCCTCTCCTGTTTTTTCTTTATCCCCCATGTCGTAACGGTTAAAACATGTTAAATAAATATAAAATAAAAATTGACACTACATAATTTACTTAAAATAATTCGATTGGCTAAAAAAAATAGTATCATCCAAAATTGTAATAAAAATGGATATAAGTATGGAAACGGATGTGATCCAAAATTTGAAATACTATAAGACACAAAGAACCAGAACTTTTCTATATTTTTTAAACAAATAAGCTAAGACATTGTTAAAAAATTATTTTATATCAGATAATATCATGAATATACCAAAAATAGGTCTCCGTATCAGATATATACACTTAAATTAACATATGTGAGTTTTAATTAAGCTTGAATGATTACGGATCAACTAAAAAAACCAGAAACATTTGTTACACTATTATGATATCAAATTCCATCGAAACAATTTATACAAGATTTACAATTTTGTTGTGCATAATACAGACACAATTCTATTATTCGAGATTGGATATAACTTGATAGTATTTCATAGTACACTATATACCATAAAAAAATATAAATCCTATGATTCACGGATATAATATAGAAATAAAGCGCGTAAATTTTTTTTTTATATTGATTTTTTGTAATTTAGCATAAAGACAATAAACATTTTATGAACTGTAATCTTTTTTATACCCACAATACTGGCTAAAAAATAAAAAAAATACAATATCCATGGAATGCCATATAAAATCACTAAATGAAAGATATTATATTTTATCTAGTCGTAAGAGGTTTAATCATAAACGAAATAGTTCAATATTTCAGCCTAACAAAATAGAAATTGTTTTGTGAAATTGCACAATAGAATTGTTTATTAATTATTTTTTTTGTCATTATTTTTAATATATGTAGTTTCAAAGGTATTTTTTGTAAATATAACAAAAATATATTTATATTTTTTTGAGCTGAGTGATTAGAATATACTATGCAGAGACAAATATTGTTTTTATTGAAATATTTGCAGAAAATTTTTGTATAGACGAAACATAAGAAATTTACATATATAATTGGAAATTAATTTATAACCAAAACATTATAGAATAAAATTTGACTACTTTTTTTTAAATAAATAATATCTTTACAAGAAAATGTATGGATTTATACATGATATCACCAAAAATAAAATAGTTTAATAATTGAAATATAAATAATCTTAAGAACGTAAATTCAATCATTTTGTGCAATTTCATTATAATAATATATTAGATCAAGCAAACTAGGCAAAAAAATCATAAATATGAGTATCTCGGGTGGCAAAAAAAATATATAAAAACATGCAAGCTTTGTTTTAGTTATTCATTTTCTATTTTACTGCATAGAGATCATGAAAAAATCAATTTGATCGTAAAATTTCTTTTATTTAAAAACTTATCTAAATTTACGATACAAATTAAAATTCTTAAGTTTTTAAAATTTGTGGTAGATTGTTTTATTTAGACCTTAGTAGTTTCTTATAGATATGTGTAACAATAATTTTTTTTTCTTGTTATAACTTCTTGATGATCACTGAAAAATTTACGGATATGTGATATATCCAAATCACTTAATTTTGTCTTAAAAATGTTTTCTATAATTTTTTACGATTTTGAATTTTTCTTCCGTTTTTTACAAATTATTGAGCCCTAACTTGTATTCATTTACTATAGACTATATGTTTATACAGCGATTAATTATCTAAATCTTTTTTTTGAATGTTTTAATACCCACAACAGACGAGAAAGTACAATATTTATTCCTTAGAAATTTTTTTTCTGTTAGCACCATTCATTTTTGCAGATATATATTCAATGATATTTACATACCCTTATATTGTTTTCTTTAAAACAGGTTTAGAGTATTTGCTGACTATTCTTTATTTTAGATTTCAAACAGCAAAAATGCACGAAATATAAGAAATTGTTTATATAAAATTAAAGGTTATTTTCTGCATATTTAATCAAGAAACCAGATTTTCCAAATAAATTTTGTTTGTGTCCTTAGATAGTTTGTATTATATGTTTTGATAATTTGTATGCGACTAATCGAGCACTTTTTTACCTTTTTTTCGTTTCTAAATGCTAAAATAACATTCTAAAACATAAAACACAGTCTATTACGCAGCATAACCGCTATTATATTATTTAATTGGTTTAGGTATAATAATATAATACAATTGGATTCGTAATATGTTGAGAAATAAGGAATAATAATCAATCACATAATATAAAATGTTAATATTCATTACTATATAGCTAAATCCAATTTTTTATATTCGAAACTGTATTTCCCCCGTTTATTAGAGAGATAAGCTTCTTTTCATTACTAATTGACAATTTTTTTATACATAAATAGTAATAATTTCAGTATATAAATATAATTATAAAAAAAAGCCATATAAAAAATAAATCACATAAAAATGCATAATTGGCAATTTCGTTCGAGTCGGATTCACCTCTGCAACCAAATTGGTTTTCTGTGATTATAAATGGTTTTGAAGAACCAAGATATATCAGGCGTTTTTTTTCTTCAAACAAGAAAAGTGTTTAACATATGTTTTTTTTCGCATTTCTCCTATCATCGATTTAAAATATGAAAATGAGTTTTATAGAAAAATATTTAACGATTGGAAGATAAAATAGCAAAAATACGCTAGCTGTTGATCGAGATCATAAACTATGATTGTTTGATTATATGTTTTTTTTATAAAAAAACTAGCATTATATAAACTCTCTAAAACTCGATAATGATCGAATGGTTTTAGTTGAATGTTTTACTTAATAAATCAATAGTTCACGATATATTCTATAAAACAAGTTTCAAATTATGAAATCCTTTTTTATTTATGATGGGAATTTTAAATGTGCTTGCGTCTTTAAAGTATATAAAAAACTTGTTCGTTTGAAAACATCAAATAAGAACAAAATAAATTTATTAATTGTTTTAAAAATATCCGAAAGCTCCATTGTCAGTGCAAAAATCACAAATTGTTACCTTCTAATCTTAAAAAAAAAGTATCTCGCATAGGTTGACCGTAAAATGCTAAACTATGATAATTTTATCTTTATATAATATACCAATCAAAATAAAATTATCTTAGGGGATTTCAAATAGCTGAAACTATTTTCATCAATGTTTTTACCTTTTCAGTTATTTTTTACTCCAAATAATGTGTCTATCTATTTTTAAGGATCATGTTTCTATTAACATAAATTAATACTGATTATAAAATTATAACTCACAGTAATCTTTTCCTTAATAATCATCGTGAATTTTTATGAAGAATAAAAGTTAAGTTTATGGCCGCAAATTTTTTTTTAAAATTGTTTGCAGGTTTCAAAAAATCAATTATGTATATGTGGTTCATAAGGGAGTATACAAGACAACTATATCTTTCATCTTCTTGAATCTATTTCTAAAATATTTTTTGAAAAGGATAATAAATTAATTTTTTGCCTACTATACATTATAAAACCATATTTTGTATTTTCTTTATATTTTTACTAATAAACACACATTTGTGGCATTTTTTGAGCATATTTTGTGAGCGTGTTTTATGCATACAAATGTTCAAAGTTATTTTATACTACGCGTATGAAGATATTAATATGCTTGATAAAATTTAGTTGTTTAATATTTCTTATAAATTATATGCGTAATTTATATTGATTTAAGTTTTTTCATTGATGACAATAATATCCTAGAATTTATCTGTAAAATAAAATAGTCACACAAAATTTATAAAATATATATTTCATTAAAAAAATTTCTTTGTAAATAAATAAAAATTGTTTTAATTTTTTTTCAAAGCATTATATGAGGCTTATGGTAATATTGTATATTCATCATTTATTTCTATTTTTCAAAACTTATAGAAATCAGTTTCCTCTATTCTTAAATTTCTAAATAATAGATCGAGACATAATATAATCATTTTTAGAATTTTACTTATAAAAAATCTTAAGCTATGGCATTGTTTATTTTTCACAATACAAAAAACCCTTTTAAATTAGAAATTATATTTTTATCATTTAAGATCTTTATTATAGAGAACATAAATCTGCTAATATTTTTTTATTGAAAACATTAAAAAATCCAAACGCTAATTTTTCGCAGTGTTATTATCTATAATTTGCATTTTAGATTTTGGATCAATATAAATATTGTGGGTTTTTTTATCGCAGATGAACTTATTATACGATAAAAGAAATGCGTGAAGATCATAATAAATCTTTTTTTTATATTTCAGGCTAGATATAAAGGAACCCGAAATTTTATACCTAATTCTGGAGAATTACATGATATCTTAAATTTATTTTTTTATAATAATATTTTAAGTAATGTTCAAAACAATATAATTGTATAGTGTGGAATTCTTATTAAGTCGATTTCTAATGATATAGGTTAAATTTAAAAAATAATAAGAATCAATATTTGGATTCAATTTAAAGAAGATAAAAATTATATGATCATAATTATAAAAATCGTAAAACATCATTTTATGCAATACTATTTAGTTATATAAGTTTAAAAGAAAAATTTAAAACAATATGTATATTTTTTGATATATTCATGCTTAAAGCTCGATGTTATTCGTAATTTTTTTCATTTGAACATTAATATACAAAAAAAACACATCGTAAAAAACTTGCCTTTAAATACTATATATTCATTCACTAAAATATTTTATTCTTAATTCAAATGAAATATTTCATATCAGATTTTAGAACACCATCTATTCTTTCTTGACATAAATCTTTAGCATTTAGATTAAATTAGAGATTTATGGGCCAATTATTATAAGATTGATGATAAAAATAGAAGTTTAATAAAAACATAGATTGTACAAAGATGGATCAAATTTACTTATAAGCAAATTTTAATAATAAAATATATTTAAAGTCTCGAACAAATGACTATCATTTTCAGACAATGTTTTGGTATGGCCTTTTTTCTATTTTTACATACCACAATTCTTTTGTTTTTTATGGAACCAGTAGCTACAATATTTCATTCAACAATCCACCCCTTTTTTTTTCTTTCTCCCAGCATGAGGTGCTCAGTCTCTTATTATTGCTATTTTCAAAATTGAAGGTTTGGTTTTTGAGGATTACTCCCCTATTGTTTTACCTCGAAAGGATTAATTTTCCTAACTTATGCAAACGTATATAAATTTTCGTCACACATTCATGCAAGTTAGGATTTTTTATCGGAAAATAAATGATAAAGAGATTTAGGTAATAAATAAGCAATTTTGTCATTTAAAAGAGAGTGGTTTAATATTATATAATAAAATATACACGAACTTTAGCAACTAAAAAATTTAAATATAATTATTAGGATATTCCAAATCTAAATAACATATAAATGTGCCAATTAAAAAATGCTGATCAAATGTAACGTATAAGTATTAAATTAAAACTAAAATATTAAATAATTAGATAATTGATATATAATTACCATAAGATTCGACATTATTTCATAGATCAAATTTTCAAAGAAAATACCAAATCACTTTGTATATCTAATAAAACAATCCCAGACTATACTGCATTGTAATTGAATTTACGAAACTTTTTTTATATGTGCAATAGTATCTCGGAATTTTCATACTATTTTCTATCAATCAAGTGTATATAAAGTACATGATATATATATTAAAGCAAATAAAATATGATAAAGATACCATATTACACTATTTTTTATTTATGGGTGTATTTTCTTCTTTTTATAAATTCCATGTACTATAATGATGAGGGCCTATTAAGAATATTGCACAACTCTTTAAGCCATCTTTTGACACCTTCCCTGTTCTGTCTTCTTTAGCTGACCTTCTTCTGTCAAATAAATTGAGTTTAATTGTCTTACGAAGTGTTATAGCTTGCATAAATGCTTCTTATCCATCAGTGATTTTTGATTCCCTAACATATTTTTTTTTGAAATTCTGTGATCAACCCATCCCAAGCCAGAAAATATGTATTATTTTTGTTTTACATTGTAAATTTAATTAGTTCATTCCCGAGTACATGTTATATAATCTAATTAAAATAGCGGCTAAAATAAAAATTTTGATAATTATATTATAGATACATGACTCAACTTAGAAACAAAAAAGCCATCTAGGTAAAATACAAATAGAGCACGGAAAGATATATAGCATCAAAATTATTATTAGATAAAAATTGAAATGTGTTACCAGCTGAATTTTCATTTCTTAAAATACCTTGAAAATAAAGTTACTTACAATTAACCTCAAATTTTTTTATGAAATAATCAGGTGGTTATAAAAAGCTTGAAATAAAATGGTCTGATTATAATCACCTAAAATTTAACTATTCTAAATATAGTTTTTAAATTTTTAGAAAATTATATGTATAATCCATTGCCCAAATGTTTTACATTTATAGTCAATATTTATTCTAAATTATATCAAAACTGTTATTATTATTTTTATAGTATCATAGGCTAAGCTACCTCCACACATGAATTAAAATATAAATTTGATACATGTTTAATTTTAATTTCTGAATCTCGAATACAGGTACGTTTTAGATTTCATAATCTTTTATTATATAAATTATTATCCCTTTAAAATTTAGATATAATTTAATTGATAAAATGACATACAATGGCTTCAATACTTATTATACTCGAAGAAAGAACTAGATATAGGCAGATATACAAACCTTGGCATTAAGAATAATTCTGAATGAATAGTTCTCGATAAAGTGTGAGATAATGAAGAATCAACCCGAAAGTACGAATACTTTGTGCGCATGGGGTATCAAGAAAGTTGCGATCGAGAACAAAAGCCAAATATATTACTACAATTATATCCTATAAAAAATCCAACAATTCACGATGCTCTTTGAAAAGTAAAAAATGTGATATATAATTGATTAACAGAGTGAAAAAATGTTATTATACGTATTATGAATAGTTTGTAATTTTATTGGATTCAAAACTCTTTCGCCGATCTTTATATTGTCCTCTAATGTCTACGATAGTAAAAACCTGCACATTTTCATTAACACGCTTTGCTGTAGAATACCTTCTTATGATTTATGTTCTATATTTCTATTAATTTTTGCATGATATAATAAAATTTATCCATCTATTTAAAGTTAAATTTTTTCGAGGCGAATTAAAGTAATTTTACGGGTTAATTTATGATCGATTTGCTTCATGCCATATTTATTTATTATAGAACTTATTTGGTAAATGTAGAATATTACAAAAATCTTTATGACATTCTATTACATATTTTCACATTCATTCTGATCTATTCTCTCCTCACATGCATATATTTATAAGTCTCTTATAAGGCGTAAATAAGATATAACGGGATTTTGCTGTCTATAAAAATGTTTGATATTTAATGACTTAATTTATCAATTATTGTCTAAATAAATTTTTTATTTATATCAGTCATTAAAAATTGAGAGTTTCCATCGAATATTTTTTTTCTTGTTTTTATGATAAAATTATACCATCTCTTTTTTATTCCTATTTTGCAAATGTAATATATGTTTGTAAATTGCTATCATGGATATATAAAGGTGTATTGGATTTTTAACACATGTATAACTTGAAACTTTTAACCCTAGACTAAATAAAAAATTGAAATTTAAGAATTTTAGAATAGCATAAATTACATCATCGACCTTGTAATCTAAATGTTATTAAAAAGTTTGGATATTATTAAATTTTGATGACTATTTATTTCAAGAGCACGTTTGCTCGTGCAAAACGTCCCATGAAGTTCAAAAAATTAGTCGGTAACATTTAACGCCATGAGAAAGGAAAAACAGCTAAGCTAATAAAAATACATTTTTTTTATATTGCAACGATTTAATATGATGTTTTTAGATATTATATTCTGTGTTTTTTTAAGCAATATTTTTTTATCTGTTATGTTTACATTCAATAACTCACCATTTTTAGAAAACATTAATAAAATGTATTATGGGTGTTATAAAATAGTCGAATATAGAGTTTTTTTAAATGCCTGCATATAAATAGAAAATATTGCCAGTTATTTTTATATTACTTATACGATGCATTATTCCATGCCAAGTATTTATTTTCATAATTTTATTAAATTTATGCTAAACTTTGTTAGTATAATATTAAATTATATGATCCAATATCAGAAATAGAACATTCAATTGGTTTGTATAGTGTTTAAAATAAGTTTTGTGTCAAAAAAAATAGCTTTTAAAACATTTAAAATTCTTTGAAAATACTGGTATTTTTGCCAATTTTGTTAATCTGAAATATTATTAAAATAAATCCAATAATAGATAAATAAAATAACTTTAAAATAGTTTTTTGGTATAGTTTATAACACAATAAATATATCGTAGGATTGTTGGTATTTAAAAATTGAAAATTATAAAAACCATTTCGATATACACTTTAAGTAATATCCATTAAAATAAATAGAAAATATGCCTTATAACGATTTGATTCTTTTCTTAGAGACATATATTATGATTAAAAATTAAAATCTTTTTTATTGTGTGCGCAAAATTTTCTACAGGAACATTATATGAATCATTCTATAAAGCAGCGAACTAAAAAGAAAAATTCACATTTAGTTTCAAAATGTATAAAATTTACGTAAATGTAGTTTATATGCGCCTAGTCGCACATCATGATTCTTGTGAACAAACAATATGGAAATTTCAATACTTAATTCTACTGTAAAATATACTCTTATAAATTCCAAAGCGTGCTGTGGTTCGTTTGGTAAAAAACTCTAAAAAAAGCGTGATGTGTTCCAACCGCAACGCATCACTAAATATGAGTAATTTATATTAATTGATAAATACTAGCATGTGGCGGTCTTTTTAACTAGAAAGTAAACCCATGGAAAGACCGACAAATCAAGAATACAATAAAATTTCACTGTATAAGACATCTTAAACTACCAGAATTTATTCATTGCTTACACCATTCAGCTCAAATATGGCTTGGTATATTGTATCGATTGATGTATAACTAACCAGCGACGAAAAGATGACAGGCTTTCGGTCAAACTTTATATGAACTAAAAACTAGTAGAAAGGGTATAAACCAGGAGATAAAATTGGATACAGTAAATGTGAAGGATCACACGCGGGGTGCATCTGATAGCCAAAAGTCACATAAAGTCATATTAGAACTTCTACAAAAGAAGTATAAACGAGTAGATATATATCAATTACTTAATCATACCTTAAATTTTTTTTAATTTCATTCCTTAGTTATTTTAAAATGAAGAAAACAACAAAAATAATGTAAAAGAGAATTCAACCTATAAACAATAAGTATAAGAATAAATACAAGCTAAAGTAAAAGCTTATAAGTTGCACAAATTATATCTATCCCGTCATTTCGAGAAAATCGTTGTATAAACTTTTAATTTATGATATATAAAATTAGTTTATTTTTTAAATACACGTTTAAATTATTTTAAATGTTCTAAAATATGAATTCTCATGATTAAAAAAATTACACACATCATAAAATTTGTATGTAAATTTTTTATCTATTCCTTTTTTTAAATATAAAATCAATTTTGTGCTCTATTGAATAACTTTTATCACAAAAAAATTATGTATATAACCGAAGAAACATTATTCAAACCCAATATTTATGATATTAACGGTTTAAAATTTACATAAAAGTATTTGATAAATTTAATTATATCACGGTTTGACCCGAATTCTCAATTACGAGCATTTATATATCTTTAACTTTATATGGTGAAATTAGTTCACAAAAATTTCTGTATAGTCCTTAAAAATTTCATCTAGTTTTTTATGCATCTTAAACATTTTTTTCACACACAAAACTCGTGTTTGATCTAATATGATTTTTTCGTTTCTAATTTGATAAATAAAAATAGTATTTGTCGCATGCTTTTTTTTATTTAATTAAGCATACCTATTTAATTTATACAATTTTTATTCTTAATATTTTTCTTGTTTATAATTTAACGATAAACAGTCCAACAAGTTTTTATAGAATTTCAATTTTATCAAGATTTGATATTCTGCTTGTCTTTTACAAATCGATTGGCTTTTTTTATTATTACCGGACTTTCTTAACGTCATTTGATGGTATATTAAATTATTTTTATGGTTGCGTCTTTATATAATTTTTTTTTATTTTAATCTCAAATGAACCATAATAAACGCATAGAACAATATTTTGTGCTGAAAGAATCCAAAATCTTTAAAAAATATTTATTTTACGACACTTAACATGAAAGAACATAATTTTTTTTATATTAGCAAATTTTACAGGTGTATTATGAGTATTCTTGCAACAGATTTTATATTTTATTGTATATAAGTGATTGACTATTATAATAAATAATTTAAATTTCATTAAAAAATTATAAATAAAATAATTATCGGATTTGTTATAAGACAACCTACTATATGATTATTATCCGTTGAATATGCTTATATAGATGTATTTCGGATATTTCATGTTTTGAAAATATTGAAAAGAATGCACATGTACTTTAAAAGGTACATTATTTTAAAGAAAACAAATAATATTTTTTCTGCTGCATTAATTCATTTTATTTAATTAAATATTCTTCTATGTTTTTTATTTATGGTTTAATCTCAGTATCGTACTTTTTGATTTTATCCTCAAGTTTTATTTATTAAATTTCTTGTGCGCATGCATATTCATAATTTTGAAAAAATTCTTTCCTCTTACATCTTCTTCAACACCTCTACTCTTTTAAAGACCCATTTGTTCTGATTTATTTACAATCCTATAATTTAAATAATATGCTTTATTTGATTTGTGACTTAGAGCTCCACGTTTGCCATTTATCATATTCTGCAATTACTCCACCCCATGCTACGACATATGGTATAATTTGAATTGGCATAATATTGTGTTAAAATAAAAACCAAACAAATTTTAAATGATTATAGCATGATAATAAGAACAGATGCATGAATTTTATTGTCTTAACATTAGTATAGGTTATAATATTCATATTAGAGACCAAGTGTTTTCTCATGGTGTTTGAATAGTAGAAAGAATCTTTTAACCTTGGAAACTTTTATGTAAATTTGGTTTTTTTAGCGTAATATTATGAACAGTGGAAGCTTTAGAAAAAAATGCGTACATTTTAATATTTTTAGAGATCTAATCAATGGTGTTATTATATTTTTTTGTATAAATTTATATCTTCTTTTTATTTTATTATCATCATAGCAAAAATTCTGGCCATTATAATTTGAAACATCAGTGCCATGTCAATTTTTCTTAGATCTATCATCAATGTCTTTTAAAAAATATTTCTACCATCGTAAATGAACCAGTGTTTTAGATGAGTAAATCGTCATTATAATAAACTTTTCAGCATGGTTTCTTATAGCAGAATAATTCATTATTTTTCAACTATAGTTCTTGAAATTGATAACGAATATAAATAACAAGCTAAATGCCTTTTGAATTAATAAGCCTTTTTGCAGATCAAATTAAGCGTGGTTCCAGACTGACTATGATGGTTATATGTATTAAAATAAAATACAAAAAGATTAAACAAATAAAAAGAGAGGCGATAAAAAAAATATAGACCGGAAAGTATTAAGATACATAACATTTTAACTATTTTATGTGTAAAAATTGAAAATATTTATGTATTATTCATAAAATAAATTTTAATCTATGTTCTAACCTTATTAATATACTGACAGTATGCCTTTCTATTGGTATAAAGTATAATATTAACGTAACTATAAATATTTTAAAATCATAAAAGAACTAGCAAATCCCATATATATTACACCACATTCTTATCTTTTAAAACATAACTTTAATTCAGTTGAGTTTTTGTGGATCTATTCTCATGGCAAAAATTCAATCTAATATGAAGACAGCTACTAACATGTAAAAAGAAATTAAATAAACACTAGTAAAAATCATAATTTTAAATAGTATCAAAGGTTTAAAATGTTTGATAGTTGATAAATATAATCTATCAAAATGATTTATGTAAACAAGATTAGTTTATATTTCGATTAAAGTTTAAAATATAAGATCCCATATCATTTTTTTTATGTTTAATCCTTTCTTTTCTTATAAGGAGTAGCAATTTCTGGTTGTTTACTTGGTATTTAGACAAGTTAATATTCAAAAAATCCAATTCGATAAAGGCAATTTTAGTTATACAATTCAAAAGATATGCAATCATTGTTAATTATTTTAGATTTAAAAGAGAATAAACTATAAATAAATGTATAAAGCACTATTAGCATGCAAAAAAATTTGTTAAATCTTTTCATTTCTTTTAATACAGTTTTATATTTCCTGTTATCATGCAATGACATTTACCATTCGAAAATTACATATTATATAAAGAATATAATAATTACGATCATTTTGATTATGCAACCATTTCGGTTATATTATTTTATTGTTCAATTGTAGTTTTTATGCCTTAAAGGCAATTTTATACCCAATAGATATACATAAAAGCACATATGAAGTAAAAATATCGATATAAAATATTTTTCTTCACTTTATTTAAGTTTTTAGATTTTCAGCCCTGATTATAACATTCTTATTCGGTAAAAACCTATTATTAATATTTTTTGCTTATTCGCATATTTCCATGTTGATAAAGAATTTTATTCAATAAATTGTATTCAGTGTATTATAGCCAAATAATTTTACCATATTATATTTGTCTTCATTTCTCTTATATGCCATAAAATAAAATCCGCTCTTTGAAACGTGTCAAACAATACATTTTATGCATAAGCGTTTATATAAAATCTATTAATAAAGATCAAATTCAATTGTGACAGCAGCATTTTTTTGCATAGTTAATAATCATCAAAGAATTATGTGTAAGATATATTAAAAACCGTCTATTATTTCATATTCTCGAAATTATTGTAAAATTGATATTTTTTGTAGTTTTTAAAAAAAATAGATTCAAATTCTATATTAGGTCATAACTTTTTTGGTATTAAATAAAAAATATCTAAAATAGGTAAACCAAAAGCCCACAGAAACTAGTCCTTGCACTTAATTTTTGTAAATCTACGTACATATTTTATTGATAATTTATGGTCATTTTAACTATAATTTATAAATAATTACCATATTTTTGTCAGGTCGTTTTTTTTTAAATACTTTAATAAACATTAATCAGTTAAATACTATCTTCAAGCTCGAATTAGCAGCATAAATATACTCACAAACATTGCAAAAACATGACAAAAATACAATGTAATATCCTTCTTTATTATTAAAAATATATATTCGAATATACAAAAATTAAGAAATTACAAGCTGTTATTGTTGAATATTAGACTAAAACTCAGTTATGTAAAGTTTTTTTATAAATCCTGTTATCTTAATTTTTATTTTTATTGGTTTTGATTAGCGACTATATTCATATATAAGCCAAAACATATATATTATAAAGTTATAAAATTATAATAAGAAGAAATTTCTTTATTTTTATGTTCGATTGCTATATTTTTAAGGGCGATAATAGGTTATGTAATTTTTAAATTTAGTAGGTTATTTTACAATTGTTTTTTATATTGACCGTATGAATGCTGTAGATTACAAAAATATAATTAAATACATGAGTAATATCTTTTTAAATATATATTAGATTATAATATTGTATACCTTGCTTACTTTTGCCAATAAGACCCTCAAAAGGATGAAAAAAATATAGAAAATATATTAGACACAAAATATCTAAACTCTTATCACTTATTGATATTTTTCTTTTTCATTTTTGTAATTCAATTTTTTTATGTTATAGATATGAAATGTGCACTAAAATTATGGAACATTATGTATATGATGAAATTCTATGTAGTATGCTTGTGCATAAAATAAATATATAAATTAGTAGGAATGTACTTGAAAAATTGCTATAATAATATTAGAATGAGTTCCTATTTCTTATTGTTATTTTAGGCTAGTTTATCATTTAAAAATAAAATAAGCAGATTTATGTATCCTAAAAAGATAGAAAAAATTTTAGACTGTAAGAAATAGCTTGAAGAGTTTCTAAACCATGAAAATCAATAAATTCATTTCATCCAAAAAAACCAGTGCCTAAAATGTATGTTTTCAGAAAGAAGGTTTTACGGAGGCATAAAAGCTTTTTTCGTTTTTAAAAGATTGAAAAACAAATTCACGGACACAAAAAATACTATAAGTATATAAACTTTGCGATTCAGGTCTGATTATAAGCATCTGACATTATAAATAATAAACTTAATTTTTTTTACCTTTCAAAATTTCTAAGATTTAATCCTTAAACATATGGTAATCTTCAAAATAAAAATGCAGATTAAATAACACTTTTTATACAAAAATCAATGATTTAATATATCTGCTGTGGAAAATTCTGTCTTAAAACTTTAAATAGAATACAGCATTTTTTTAAGCTTTAAATATGCGCTAAAAAGTTTTTGTAATCGTTAAATAAATAACATAAATGTAGAAAATAGCAGTATTATGACTATTTTTTCATAAAAATATTTATTATATAATTCCGTTAAATTTAGTCTTCTGATTATACATTCCTTTCTTTAAAAAATACAGGGAATAAATGATGTTGCATAGATCAGAATTGAGACTATCGTGATTCTTGAGTGTTTTAGTTTAAATAAAAAAACTTGAAAACTATTTGGATTATGCAAAATTAAACCATATCCATTACAATAAAGAACATATAAGAAAAATCTTTAGTGATTTTAACATATATGATCAATTTTTCATAGATTCATTTAAACAATATTTATACGTTTATATTGCTTTTTTGTACATATTAATCGTTTTCTATTGTGCTGCATTGCTAAACAAGCAAGACAAAAATAATATCAATATCACGAATTCCCTACATTAAAAATTAATAAAATGCACATAAAAAAACATAAATAAAATTAAACACATTCATATGGTTATAGATTGAGATAAAAACGACATTATAATCCATCAGACTCAAATATACAAAATTTACAGAATAGAATGAAGAAACGCATTCTCTTTTTATATCTAAACATCATTAAAATTATAGTACAAACTAAAATCTTGTTCTTTCGCTGTAAATTTGCGTAAGTCTTTCAGATATATTCGCGTAAATATCATATTTTATCACACTTTATTGCAAACAATATATGTAACTATTTTTAGGTCTGGAATTCGCGAAACCAATGGCTAAATATTTGCTTTATTAATAATCTGAATTGATATATACGAGATTCCAGATAACAAAGATCATTTCATACAATATGTGCATGATTATATAAAATATGCCGAGTATATCTTTTTATTCTTAGAAACACAGTAATTTAATACCTAGTTACATCTATTGTTGTTTTTATATTGCTCGTTCAAAAATAAATTATGTATGACCGAAATGAGAACATTTGAGGAAACTACATACAAAATTGAAATATATCATCTAGCCCCATCTAAATTTCATGTGTGTAATATAATTTTTTATACCGAAAATTACATTTTCAAGAAAAAAATAATTTTTGCAGCATAAAGTTTTTATATTAATTTACATATAATTTCAAATCTAATAAGATGTCCAATAGTGTTCTTTTATAATTATATAAGTTTCATTGCACCCTTTCATTTTTTTTTGGATATAAAAAAGCTTTATTTAAATCTAATTTTATGGTAAAAATATAAGTTTCGTTGTCTTTTCATATATTATTAAGCATAAATTTCAATTTTGATTTTTTATAATGAATTTTTTGGTGTTTGAAAAGTCATGATATACATTATTTAGGTAATACAAGAAAAAAATATTATTTTTCTACGGTATAAATATTGTAGTCATATTGAGTGTAGTTATACGCTGAAAATCATATATTTCATATTTTAAAAATACATAAATATACGTATGCGGTCCTAATATTTCACGACTGTTTGACTGAATTCTTTCATCCGCAGAAAATATGTGATTTGATTTCTTAAATATCGAAAGAGCATAGATTAGCTGTATGTGTATATAATTAGTCTACGAAAAGATACTTGTTGAATGTAATTATGAATGTTTTGAGCGATAAAAATTATTTATGAATAAAAAAGAAATAAAAAAATGGTTTTTTTTTTCTAGATTACTGTTCAGAATTTGTTTTTCAATGTTGAATTACAATCTGTTTTCAAATAAACTAGTCATATTTTTCTTAATAAGAAAGTATATATTTTATTAATATAGTAAACATGCGATTAGAGTGAATTCATAGGTTTTTTCTGAATCCTAAGTTTTTTATATATGCCATGATCTGATTCCTGACATCTAGTTCCTTTAGGTACCTTCCATGATATCGTGCCACCACACCGTCCCACGTTATTGTAGAAAACGAATACCAATCATTTAAAATTATAAAAATCCAATATTTATTTTTATATCGTATGTATTAGATTTTTATTTATTTATTTGTAATTTAACAATCATGCCAGAAAATTACAAGGGATGATTTAGAATTACATGTGATTTGTTTCGTATAAACAAAGAAATTTGTAATAATTTGTCTATTTGTAAATATTTTGAAATCTATTGCACTGTTACAAGTGCATTTTCAATCCCTAAAAAAGTTTGAGATGGAGTTAATCATTTCATAAACATTGACGAATGTCTACTTTCCTTTTTTTTCAAGAAGGTATCAATTTATATAATATTTGATCAAAAATGTATGATTAAACATTCAAATAAGCACATGAACGAATTTTGTGATAAAAATTGTTGAAAAAAGCTTTAAGTCAAGTTACTTTGCATATTCAATTTGATATATTACCAAATACCTTATACAATTACAGATTTTTACATATTGTAAAATTATTAGACCCACAATTAAATTCTTTTAATAAAAAAATTAAAAACATTAATTATAAAAAAAAGAAATACTATTAAACTTTTGATTTAGTTACCCCTAATTTATTACGTTCCGATTTTTCTTTCAATATATAATTTATTTTGCTTGCCCAAGAATAGATCTTCTTCTAGAACATATAAATGTTTCTTCTCTAAGTTCTAGCATGATTTTTTCTAGATTAAGGTATAATTAATATATTTTTACTCGTTAGAACGACCTTTTAATTAAAATCACTATTAAATACTACATAATATTTTAATGACTATTCAGTAATATATGAATATTCTATTTTAAAGAAAATGTTAAAATAGTTTGTATATTTTTATAAAAATCATAGTTAAAATGCGCAATCCAGGATTTGGATCAATAAATATATACTTTACTTCCATTCTGCAATATTAACATGATTCAATTAAGGTTTATACCAGTATGTTTGAGGAAATACATATCAAAAAAATAGACCTGGCATTTTCTTATACGATAAAAAATATAATATTATTACGCTATTTAAAATAGTTGCAATAAGCCTTGATACTTCTAATATACAAAAAAAAAAGTAAATATATGAAGTGTGAAATCTTGAAAATTTAATCGGTTAAATATAGAAATATAAAAAATAATAATATCATATGATATGACTCGTAATAGTGTTTCTAAAAAAATCCCATAATAATATGTAAAGGAGTTAAGAAACCCAGACTAAGTAGAAGCATACATGCAAGCTCTCACACTTCACAAGAATGTCGAAGTTATATAATTTGAGATAAAAAGTGCCGTTGACAAAAATATTTTAGGGTGAAGGTGTAAAAAATGCATTAATAGGATGTAAAATATTTAATGGGTTGTTTAAAATGCAGTAGATGGAATATATACAAAGAAGAAACACTAATTACTATTAAAATAACTGATTTACTTTTATAAACACCGAGAAGCCGCCGATTAAGCTAAAAAAATTCACATATATTATAATTAAGAGAAATATTTGTCATATAAATTTCTTATGATTTAATTTTAAGATAAAAATCTTATCATTTTCTCTAAGCTTAACTTGTTTGATATCCCGCGAAAACTTTATATCTATACTATTTGTGACGTCTTCTTTTCTTATATCTTCTTTGATAATTCTTACTTATCAAGCTCCATCTACTTGAAATTTTATCTCGATACTAATACCTATATGTGATTATATTTGATTTTTGACCACAATTTCAAATAGATAGATTTTATAAAAAAATTTCCAATAAAACTAAAAATAAAGCATAACGTAAGATGATTACATAGTAAAAAAATAAACAAAATATTTCTTTGAAAATGGAAACATTAAGTCTAAACTTTTAAAGTATTGAAAAATTATATTTTATAGACTAGTCATATAATTTATTGCAAAATTGCAGTATAGAGTATGTATATGAATTTCGACTATTAATAATATTTTTTCGTTTTTTGTAATGGGATCTTATTTATTTTTAATGCATAGAATGTCCAGAATTTTTGCATTTATAAAAATTTTAGTTGCACAAATACAAAATTACGTAAAAAAAGATAATAATGAATTTAATACATTTGTGATTTTTAAAATGGATAATATATATTTTTTTTATTACGACAGCTTAAAATGCAACATAATTATTTATAAAAGATGCACAAAATTTTTCTGATTTTTTATACATCTCAAATATTTGCATAACCTTTATACAAAACTTTGTCTATTTTTAGATTTTGAGTTTCTCGAATACATTATAAGGCCAAAAAACTGCTTGATGAAAATTTTTTGTTATAAAAAATATAAGTTGTGTTCTCTGAATTATAATTCAATTCTCTATGAATTTTTAGACTAATTTATTTTATTTAAAGTTACAATAAAAATCCACGAAAATATGATGAATTTTAACAAAGGCATGACAAATATTAAGTCCATATTTAATAAAATTAATGCAAAATTCATTCCTTTGATATAGTTTTAATTATATAGAATACGGGTGGTATGTATAAAATAAAAATCGACTATTTTATTTATATATTTTCAATTAAAATGTAAATATAAAATGCATTATATAAGGTTGATTGCTTACTTACAGTTTGATATGCGGGAAAAGATATATTTTAGATATTTAGTCTTTTAAGGTTCCCTACATAGAAGTACTTCTCCTAATGCGTGAAATAAATAAATTTTCATCATATATACGGCATTGAAACACTTATGAACACTATATATTTAAATTTATTCACAAAGTTTTTTTTCTAGATTCAAATAGATAAAATTTTTTCTCTTATTTTAAAGGTTATATTTATCTTATTATATGTTTTTCATTACTTATCTACGTAATTGAAGAAATGACACATAAATGAATAATTTATACATATAATATTGATATCTATCAGAAGATCATATAATTTTACTTGGTGATGACGGTATATAAAAAAGAAGCAGAAATACAACATTGGAATGTAAAAACACGCAAGTAATGTCTTACAAAATCTAAGAAGAAATTCTGTGCAAGTATGATATTTTTTAAAAAAGCATTATGAAAATTTCGATAACTCCAATTTTAACAATGCTCACAAAAATATCAAATTTGCATATTTTTTAAAAGTAAAATATATGGTAAATTATTTATAGTCTAGAAATATTTTTATTATACTATGTACATTTATCTTGCAACAAAGATGAAAATATAAACCAAAGCCATAGTATTTAATATAGAATTTCACAAGAAATTATATTTAACATAAAAAAGTACATTTAAATGCTGTTGATTACATTAATGTTAAAAAATGAACACATGGGCATCACTTAATTTATATTCAAAGGTTTTAAAGATTCTATATTTCAAAATGTTAGAGATAAGATATATTTAGTATCTTTTACCTGCCAGTAATGGTTTTTTAGAGAAATATTCATTAATCTTTCATGTAATTATTTATTTTTTCTGTGTTTTATGGCTAAGAAACCAAATCGTATGTGAATATAATATACCTAAAAATATTAGCCCTATATATTTTTATTAACCCAATACACATTCCAAAAGATGTATAAATATACTAAACACCACAGTATCAATGAACCATGATTGTTTATATGTGTTCATTTTTACATGTAAAATTATAAGACGATCTTTCATTTTAATCGTGCTATGGAGTTTAATTTCATTTTCGATCTTCCTTTAATCGTATTTAGAAAGCAAAGGTTAACATATCAACACCAAATACTAAATAAAATCATAAAAAACCAAACTGAACGCTAGATGGTATGATAGTGGGGAAATTTGGCCCTTGGAATTTTAAAAGGAATGTTCAAGCCGAATTATTTCTATGATCGAGTCAACTCTGCTACTGTTTATTTATGAAATCCATTTAACCGAACCATAAATGAATGCTAGTTTAGGATTCTATAATTGACATAACTATTGTTAAACCCTTCATAACGGGCTTATTCACCGTGAAATTAAGGGCACATTACCTACCTATATGGTTTTATAAGCAACGCTAATCAGATATAAAAAATCAATATACTTTCCATGGATGAAATTCTTATTAAGAAACTGCATTAGATGATTGGATGTTTTGAAAGTATCTAAATGCATGATTTATTCTGTTTTTATAACAGCATTCATGTTATTATTAAACAAATTTTATTTAAAAATTGTAATAAATGGTTGCGTTAAATTTCAACGTTCGGAAAAGGTGTAGTTAACAAATTCATTGAACATGGATGAACAGTTATAAATGCAATATAATATAAGTATGTTGAAAAAATTATTAAGCATTCTATGATCTGACTTGAAAAAAAAATCTCGGAACAAAACTGTGTAATATTTATTTAGAGCCTAACTTATGTGAGTGAGAGTTCTTTAATGATTAAAGTTTTTTTTTAAAAAAAATATAATTTAATATTCAAACCTTTGAAAAAGTCAAAAATATGTTTTTTGTCAAATTTTAAATTATTTAATTTGTCATATAAATTCTACTATTTTATCTTTTTCAGATGTAAAACACGAAAAATGCCATATTTAATGACTTGGGATGGATTATGAAACAAAATTCCATAAAAAATATTTTTAGGAGTTAACAATCTCGGAAGAAGTAGAAGTATACATGCAAGCACCCACACTTCACAGATACTTGAACTCATCTTATTTGAGAGAAGAAGAGCAGTTTATGAATATAGATAAGGGGAAGGTGTCGAAAAATGCATTAAGGAGTTGTGCAATATTCACATTTGGCTGACTACCTCTAAATAGATAAAATTGATGTAATAAACACAACCCATAAATATATAAATACAATCCTTGGGGCTTATATGATTTTATATTATAATATAGCCTTTAAAAAATTCGCGAGAAAAAAAGGGGATTCGCATGATATAGAAAAATAGCAGAAAGCAGTGTAAAACATGGACGTAATATATTCTATTACAATCGTCTGTCATATGGCAATATCTAATACACACATGATCGCCATCTTTCTTTGAATTTAGCAGGCTATGATTTCAAGTGTAAAAGTAATTGGGTTCTAGTACCTTATATGCTTTGAATTATAGGAAATCAAGGTATTAAATCTGATTAAAAAACCCTGTTTTAATGACTGAGGTTTTCTAATGTATTTATAAGACACGTCTGTTCATTTTTAGCAAGTTTTTTTTTTATAAATTCTCGGTTTACTAACTTCTAAATTTTCATTTGCTTATTGGTATAATACACAGACATGTATTTTACTGTGTTCATTTTATGTTTAAAAAAAGATCTGATTTTATTTTTCTTTATTTAAAATATTTACATATTAATTACATTATCGTGATTTTCAGTTATCCCACAATGTTGATTCTTTCTAGTATTAAATGCCAAAATTAATTTTCTATGTGTTATAAATAATTTATTTTTATTCATGGATTGATTGGATTTTTATATTTGTATAAGCAAAAATTTCGATTGCCCTATAGAACAGTTCTGGCTGAAACTTTTTCAATCTCGACATCTTTTCCACTTTTCTTGATGCTTCTTTATCTCTCAAGACTTTTTAAATCAAGTTTCTTTCTCAAAGCTAATGCTTTCGCTTCAGTTGACATTCTTAACTCCTTATATACGTGCTACTGGTCTTAAGCTACTTAATAATATATCTTATATCTTCTATAATTATATATTATGCGTAATTATTACCGTATATATGTTTGAACCCCTACATTCTGAAAAACTAGTCCGATTAGACTGATAAGATTTTTATTTATTGAAAATATATATGTGATTCTTATTCTATAAGTTGAGTCTACATTTCGTCTGTTTGTTTTTGACGCTCAAAATTAAATATAATAAACTAAGAGATTGTAATTTTATATTTTCTATACACTTGTTTTCGCATAGTTTAAAATAGACATATTTATTATATTGATTGATTGGATTATAATATTTAAAAGTTTTGAGTTGATATGTCTAACGACAGCAAAAAAGGATATAACATGTCAATATCTTAATAAATTGAAATGATTTTAATCCATTAATTTACCTTTCTTTAGTAGAAATTGGTATATAATTATATTTTGATTTGTATTTTAAATCATTTTTTGTCCCCTACACTTTCATGATTTCATTGATTCAATAATCTTAGCCGGATAAGATTTTGCAAGCTTGTGCTATATCTTGCATATATTAAATACTCAAGCTTTTTATAGTGATAAAATATACTATATTTTATATTCGACCACACGGCTAGATCTTGATATTCGAAATCGTGACACATAACTGATCCGATATATATTATTTCCAGCTTCAATTGGACTATATTACATAGTATTGTATATATCAATTATAAGTGTGGGGAAAAACACATTTTGTATGTAAATATAGCTATATGATATCAATATAATCTCATAAAATATATATCTAGATCTAAGCGCTGTTTATACGGCACTATATATGATTATATGTGATCATGGAGTCCTTCTTTAGGAAGAAGTATATTATTCTCTCATATAATAATAAAATGTTCCCTAAATAGGAATCGATTACTTGACATACTTATATTTAGCATATTATATCTTTTTTGAGTCAATTTTTTAAAATTCATGCTTTTCATCGAGAAAGTTGTTCGATTTTTTCTAATAATATTTGGACTAATAAATTTTTTATGAATAAAATGTAAAAATACACAGATTAGGCGAAAATATAATTTATGCAAAAATCCTAAAAACTAAATAACAGTTCATATATTTTTAATAATTATATCAATACAAACTAAATTAAAAACATGTGAACGCAGTTTATATCATAACAAAAATATATTTACTCTCATATTACTATTTTCAAAATACAACATAAATTCATCATGAAACCATGCTTTTAAGAAAAGAAAGAAATAAAAATTAAAAAATCGAGAATTTAGTATAGTGCTTCCAAAGTGGGTTAAAATATAATTTTTTCAATACTGAATTAAAAGCATAAAAAACCTCTGATCTAAAAATAAATTCTCTATACTTGACTATTATAATTAAAAGACTTTTTGTAATTTTTGGATATAATATAGAGCTTATATATTTTCAAATATAAATAGAGTGTAAAATAGATAAATTTTTTTTAAATTTTTTTTAATTGCACTAGTATTTTTATCAAAAGTAAAAAATTTGTATTTTATAATATGATCAAAAGATTTTTATTTTGCAAATAGAATAACAAGGTTTTATATGATTTTGCTATAAGTATGGTTAGTTTTTAATTTAGAAGATTAACATTTCCTAAAGAAATTTATTTTATTTAACACATATTAAAAAAACATTTTTTTTTGTTTTTTTTATGGATTAAGATAAATTTGTGCTTTTTTTTAGTTTTTCAAACAAAACTTTCGATTTTTCTAAATAACAGACTCGCTTATACTTATTTCCACCATGCTATCTCCACAATGCTCCTCGATACATCTTCTTCTCTCTAAAATTATTGGTCAAGTTTCATCCACAATCCTATTTTTGGGTTTATGCTTCCACTTCAGTTGGCATTCATAACTCTTGTATATACGACTTATGGTATTTTGCAAGAAACGCATCCTAATTAGTGACGCATGGTGATTTTTCACAATTCTTAGATCTATATTTTATATTGTTTTTTATAGAGTTATTTATTAATTGTAGGTTTGAAATTATACTACATATTTAAGAATTGCTCGTATCTAGAACTCGGGTAAAAGTAAATTTTTAAGATTAATAATAGACTATTTTTCAGTGTATAAAAACTATTAATTGAATTTTTTTCTTTGAAATAAATCCACAATATAATTATATTCGTTATTTAGCAGATTTCTACAAGAAAAAAAACACGACAATATATGCATCTGAAACGCGAAAATTATAAGTATTTAGTTTCATGTACCGTCATAGTTACAGTTAAGACGCCTGAATATTATTATATTAAAACTATAATTCAGCTAAAAAAAGTAAAATCGCTATCAATAGAACATTGTTGCCAATAAGATGCCAAATTAGTAGAGAAAATCGTAATAAATATAAAATTCGGGACAAATAGCACAATTTAAAATTACTTAAACTATATAATAACCATCAAAAAAAAATTACTGCAAAGTATACAGACGATCAAGAATTCGAAAAAAATAAGTGTGTTATAAATTTAAAGTAACTGGAGTGAATTCAATTTTTATAAATATAAAAAAATTGATTTTACCTACAAATCAGATATATTTAGAAAATAAAGTAGTGTATAAATAATTTATCAAATATAATATAATATTTTATATTAAACCAATTACAAAGAAAACATATGTATAGTTTTTAAATCAGCCGTCATTTTTGTATATATAAATGAACATAAAAATTTTATATTATAAGTCAGATACAATTGTAAATATTTGCGTTTATTACAGGATTTTTTAATTTATCAAACTAGAAAAATTACAGTACAATCTGAGGAATTAAGACAGCTTTTATATATAAATGACTTTATAGATTTTTTTTCGACTTAAAATATATATAATATTATAACAATGTATATTTAATGTGTCATACTATAAGTTTTGTACGATGCGAATCATTTACACGATATAAAAAAATCGCAAAAAATTAATAGAAGATACAATCGATTATCATATTCCTTGACGAAAATCTTATATACCTCATAGTAGTCATGTAATTATAAAAGCCTGCTGGTTTATATCTTCTTTTTTTTGCATAAAAAAACAGTGGACTTTTTATCTTTTAGATTACATAATTTATGTTTATAAAAAATTATAACTTAAAATTATATTACGAGTCATTCTATATATGATTTGATATTTTTATATTAGCTTAAAGTTTTTAGCATGAAAATATCAACATTTTCCATTTTAGATTTAAAAAACTTAAAAACAAACGAAAAAATCGTTATTCTGTTTTTTTGTTAAGTTTTAATCAATTCTGTAACTACATAAAGAACAAATATAATGTTTATATTTTAACTATGAATTTTAAGGACATTTTCTTATCTTGTTTTCCGTAATTTTTTTTTGTTAAATAGGCCATAAATCAGTATTTTTGTTTCTATGAATTTTCTTTTCTTAAAGATCACCGTTATACCTCCATATTTATCTGAAAATCAAAGAAAATAAATTCTGATCTTTAAAAAGCATCCTTACTGAAAAATTTAAAATAAAGTAAAATTAAGTGTTATATTACAATGATGATGACATTTTTTAGTTCTAACTTATAATTAATGTAGATTAAAAATTTTATAGTACATTAATTGCTGGTTAGACCAACAATATTCCTATTTACAAAAGAATAGAAAAAAATAAATATTAATCTCTATAATAGGTGAAAAAAACAGGCTATATGCCGTATAAAGATTAGAAGTGTTTATTTCTTTATGTAAAAATAACCTAAATTTTGATGATTTGGATTACGATTCCTTTATCCAGCGTGATAAAGAGAAGTCGGGACCAATTGTTCTTGCCTCATAAAAAATTTGAAAAAGAAACTTAACTGGTATCATAAATTTTTAGGCTCATCAAAAGTTATTTTAGTTATTTAAAAGCAAATAGTGTATCAAATTATGTTTACAGTGATAACAATAACAGAAGATATAAACAGTTATTTTTTTCTCTGACCAGCCATTACCTTGCTCCGAATTATTTTTATATATTCATTTTATATATTTTCTCAAAACTACTTCCTTTAAGCATTATTTTTAATATATATAAAATCCAAAATTTATTGACGTCAATTTAATGATTATTTGTGTTGGATGAATTTATCATGCTTGCTTTAGGCGCATATATATGCAAAAAAATGATCTTGTAGACATTAATATATATTTGCACACTTTTATTGATCCGAATATTCTGTTTTTTAATTTTAAATTCGAAAACTCCTGTGTATTTTTTGGAAAATCGAAAAATCAAAAGATTTGAAGCGTAAACATAACTAAGGTAATAGAATTGTAAAATTTTCTTACGATAATTGATTTTATTGTTTAAAATAATTAAATATCGAGTTTTTACTCATTGATAGAAAGTTTTCATGTATGAATTTTTTTTGTGATTGATAAAATATACGAGAAAATAAATATTATATATTAATAATCCATATATTATCTTTTATAGACAGTCATATAAGGATAGCCTATCATACATTAAAGATTAGTATAAAACAAACCATAGTTAATGAAAAAAATTATTTGGCAAGATGAGCACATTTATAGAGCTTTCTTTGTATTATTTAGAGAAATTTACATATTTAAATAATATAAAAAAGGATTGATAAAGAAAGTAAATTGTCATATTGTCGCATAAACGTCATTTATATAAATATATTACTTGTCATTTTTATGAATTTTGTCTTAAATCTAGTAAAATAAATGCCTCTATAGACGATATTTATGCATTATTATAACAGATAATTTGTATTCTCAAGATAAATCATCAATTTCCAATAGTTGTGTGATGAAATTTTTAAACTAGCTCTATAATTTAAATAGGGTGATTAGAATCTTTTTTAAGCAAAGGGTTTTTTAAATTATAAAACAAGTATAATATTTCGCATATCTGCAAGGGATACGGAAAACACTGTTTTGCCGACTTACAGCAAGTATAAGACCTCAGCTTAAAACATTCAGTAGAATGATGCGCTTGTTTAAATAGTTGATTCAAAAATGCGTGCGCAAGTAAACAAAGCTATATTATTGTGATGGTGATGTTTTCACGTAAGGGTGATCTAATTGGCATGGCAACGATATTTATCAATCGATTTTATTCAGAACATCATATATTTAGTTTTGGTAAAATTATTTATGCAATAATTCTTTCTTTAGATTTATAACCCTTTTTTTAATTTATCGATATATGTAATTTTTTGTATTTCTAAGCCGTGTCTTATTTATATTATTAATGATATCTGTAGATAAGAGGAGCCAATATTTACATTTTTTAAAGATTTTTCATTATTTTTCTTATAATTTTTCACACATTTCAGCATATTTTTAAAATAGGAAAATGAAAAAAAGCAGTATTAATTATTTTAATTTTTTTTCATTTTTAATTGTAGATTCTTATTATTTAAAAACTTGTATGTGGTATTTAAAACAAAGTAAGTTTATTTAATGATGATAAATGTAGAATGCGATCTAAATATATTACGGGCATGCAAAATATATATTAGCGAGGTAAATAATAGGTTCAATATATTTAGCTTTTTGAACGTAGGTTTTTTATCTTGGTTACCATTAGTTAACTCTATCTAATACTTATATCGATAATATATAAATATTTAAACTTATTGATTATGAGACATTAAAGGTATATGATTATCATAAACTATATAATTAATGCATAAATCGGCTATTTTATTTTTTTTGGAATTTATTTTGCCTTTCGTCTGAAAACTCGCAAAATTTCATCGTTTTAATTGTTAAAAAATATTTAAAAACGATTATTTTTTTCCCATTACATAATTTACTTATTTTTAACAGTTTTTAGTTATTTTTCTGCATCCAATTATAAATGATGGATTTTATACGATTTAATAACTATATATATTTAAATATAATATAAACTTACATGTGCTGCATTTACTTATGTTAAACACGTTTTGAATCGTAGACATTTTAATAGCAAAAATATATAACTATACACAGTTATGTTTTTAAACAAAAGTTTAAAGTGTTAGTTTATAGAAAGCTAGCATTAAATATCGCTCAAAATATATTTAAAGCAGAAATCGGACAAATTTGAATATATTTCTGCATACGACAGATAATCAAAATATTCTAAATCGATAATATGTACCACATAAAAATCTTTCATATCTTTTTTTGTAAAAAAAAATAGACTTAGTAAATTTTGCTAAATTTATATTTATTCAAAATAATATACAATATAGATGAACTCCTTTGATCTCGCTGTATTTTACTATTCGGGCACTTTTCGTAATTTATTTAAGCAGCAAATGAAAATACTAGGAAAAGGATCTAACTCGTAGAATAAAAGTGTTATTTGCATTAAGAAAACAGAATATAAATTAAATTCGATATGATTCTTTAATAAAAACATACATGCTTAGAGTGTATTTACTAAAGTATAAAAAACCGAATCTCATTTCATATAATCTTAAGTGGTTGTTATAGATACATTATCTACAAAAATAAAATTTTTATTCTTTTATGATACTATGATAGCAAATATAATGCATAGAAATAACACGATGATGAACCTTAATCAAGAATGTCTGAGTATATATAATATGGGAAAAAACAAAACTGAAAAGATAATTTTGTATATGTTTTATATGTATAATATGATTTTTTGGCCTATTCATATAATGAAGCCCAATGCTTTCAATGTCTAAAAATAATTTATAGGTGACAATTATGCAACAGTGTGAAATTGGATTCTATAAAGGTCATACGCAGGTCATAAATTACGAATTAGGCTAAATATACGGGCCCATATACATGGTTGGTTTATAATAATACTAATTATTATATTCTTCAGCTGAATCTCTTGTACTATGAATATACATCTAAATATCTACATAATTTGATGAAATAATTGTGTATTTGTATCATTTTTTGTACAAAATATAGTGAATAATTATTATACTATCACCTATTTTTTTCCCATGTAAAATAAAATCATAAATTTTTTTAGGACTAAGATGTATTGTTTACACTGAGAATGCGGACACAAATATTAGAAAAACTATTAGGGTATATGAGAGAATCTAAAATATACAGTCCTATAAAACAGCAAATTTAATTTTTATTTGATCTGGTTTGTAAACAGAATGTAGCTAAAAAATCAAATTAGATATTATTCTTAATTCACACTTTATAAAATCTTTATAGAATGGATCATAAAGTCTTATACTATTATAAAAGTAAATTGCCCCATTATAATATAATAAACTAGAAATTTTAAAATAGGTATTGATCTAGCTCCAACAAATTTTGTGCCAGTAAACGATCAGGCGATATAAGAATGAGCAAATAGGATGTCATTCCTTTGATCGTGAACAGAATTTGCGAATATATCATAACTTTTGATTTTATCATCTTAATAATATAAGTTGCTTGTATAAAAATAATTTACGTTTAAAATATAATAATGTGGAAGTTCTATTGCATGTATACTGTTTGAAATAGAAATTAATTTGCTTCCAAAGTATGTATTGACGTCTAAATGTCCTTTTCTTTTTATATTTAACCAAATCCAGTGCCCCGATGTTAAAGAAACGGATGTTTGATCCTTATGTAAGTACAAAAATACATATTTATATAAAAAGACACTACGTGATGTAATTATTATCATTTAAATTTCTGATTTACTTTAAAGAAATAATAAATAATTCCGTAAAAACATGATATGTAAATTAGATGTCAAACATGAACTTTCGATGTAATCGATCCCCCTGAACACCTTATTTAAAATATTCTGCCACATAGATTCGAACACGCATCATAGCTCAAAAAACAATCATCTCAAAATATGAGATCATACAACCGAAATTATAACAAATTAAAATCGACAAAGCACATTAAAACCAGAAATATTTATAAAAAGAAATTTATTCCACATTTGAGATTGAGTAGCGCGTCTGGAAAAATGTAGGACACTGCGTTCTATTTATACTCGTATATAAATGTATCAACTTTTCATTTGATCTCTCGAATATAGTTCAATAAGACTTCATGCTTTGAACAATCGATTACAATATTAAGGTAAGACCGTTCGTGTTTATTTAATATGTGAATAGTCTTAAGATGAACCAAAGTTGGGCTTATAAAACAGCAACTTTAAATATAAAGAATAACTGAAAATTTTGTTTTTTTATTTTTTCTTTAAAAATTTTCACCTTTTTACCATTGAATATTTTTGATTTAATTATATTTTAGAGACCATAAAGTCTTTGGTTGTATATTAATCAATCCATAAAAATACTTAGCGTTTGATATTACTAATTCATGGAGAAAGGAGAAATTAAATTAATTCAAAGGTGATAACTTTTTAGCATACATAGAATTAGAATATAAATATATTTTCTTCTGAACTTATTTTAAATTGAAATCTGGGTCTTGTTAGGAAATACTAATTCGACCAGTCGCCACTTTTTAAGTAATTACTGCAGATGTTTTTTTAATTATATTATTATTAGATTCTTACTTATGTAAATATTTAAACTTCAAATATAAGCTGTAATAATATTCAATTTATATACTACTCTTTGCTTTATTAATATAAGACAAACTTGGTACATACGGTACTGTATGTTTGTCTTTTTAGTGGAATGATATACAAGCGAAAGAATAATTATTCTGTAGAAACTTAGTAGATATGACAACATAAATGACATAAAATTTTTAGTTTACAAGATTATAAAACATTCAAGAAGACGAAATTCAATTTTTAGCAAAGCATTATTTCTTATAATTATTTCGTTTGTCGTTTGTAGGTATATTAACCAAATTTTATTTTACGAAATATGATTTTTTTTATTTATCTTTGATTTTCATTAAATGCAATTAATTGATTTGTCTAATTATAATCCTAAGATGCCACCATCTATTGTCTCGTTACAATATGCTTTTTTTATAATTTAACGGTAACCAAATCAAGAAAAATTATAGCTAATCTATAATAGTATTTTTTCGCTGGATGCATCATTTAGTATCACTAAACTAAATTGTTTATCGTATTATCTGTTAAAATAGAAAATTTTAGCAATTTATCCTAGAAATCTTATTTAATATTAAATTTTTAATAGGTACAAAAAAGTGTATATATAATTCTTTGATTAATGCAATTATTTTCTATAAAGACCTAATGTAGCATTTAAAAATCTAAAATGCGGTAAAATCTAAAAAAAGTGAATTGTAATATATACGAAGTTATAGATAATAGTCACGTAAAATATTTTTTTTTAGATCTGGTTATAAACCCCCAATTAGATTACACAATATTAAAGCGATTGATAGTAAATATATACGCTAGTTTACTTTTAGTGTAACTTCTTTAATTATATATTCTGCAATAATTAAAATCATTTGAACAGATGAAATTCCTTTTTTTACAATCTTTTATAGGACTTATGTAAGATATTATAGTTGCTTATGAGCATAAATTTATGAAAATACACAAAAAAATTCGATGTGAGTTTTTAATATAGTTCTCAGAAAAAAACAATCATAGTATAATAATATAATATATGATATGAAAGAAATACATGATTTTTTTTCTAAAGTTAGATGCTTATATCGACAAAAGATATGTACTATTTACTATTTAAAAAGTTATATAAACATATGTTTTTGAAATTAAAAGAAACTATTTACGGCTTAAAAATTCATCCAAAAACGAAAAAATAAATTATTGAACCATGCGGCGCATTTATATTAATTATGGCAAAAAATATCTGTATAAATTACAGAAAAGACAACAAATTTTTATTTATCTTGAGTTATATATAGTTGCAATATCTGTAATATGTATATATTTCTATTTTAAGGATGATTTATATTATATTTTTGCAAATTATATACTAATTTTATCTTGGTTTACATAAAATCAAAAGCTTTTAACCTGTAAAAAATTTGTTTTGTCTTTAAGCTGAAATATTTAGGTTTTATTTCTGGACAAAAGTTAACCGATAAGATGCTCTAAGCATACTATTGGTATTTTAAATAATGTTTAGTGTGTTTCTTTAAGTTCAATCGTTTATACTTTGGTGTATTTTATTTTCAATTTTTTTTTGGAAGATATGATTTTACATATACATAGATTATAACATTGTATCACTCTTTTGTGCTTTTTACGCAATTAAAATTAATATTTTTATAAATATAGATATGATTTATATAATAGTAACAAATTTAAATAAAATTGTGATATGATTATACAATTATAATGAAAATATGAAAAAATATGTTATATTTAATTAATAAACATCATATCACAATTTTTTTGGTGATTAAATATATGAAGATCTAAAACGCATGAATATACCAAATAAAAATTAATTTTTCCAAAATTAAAGAATCTAAATTTTGTTATTGTCTTAAACATGATATAAAGGATCCAGAATAAAAGGCTCGAAATGCCTTTTAATATTAATATAAGAAATATGGATGGCAAAAAAATATGGCTGTTAAGATTTGATTTTGTAATTATTTGGGTTTTTAAAATCAAAAACACATACAAGAATCTTCATTAAAAATACAACAAAAGTCTAAATAAAATTAAGGCGTTAAACCTCGAATTTCATTGCTATTATATATTTATTTTTACAAAATTCATAATCACATATAAGTAATTGTTTTTTACATACTAATATTTTTGACAGCACGTATTAATTGAACAAATTAAAATGTATTAAAAATAGTCTGTAATAATTAATTTTTGAATCTGAATCCCATGTTATTATATCTTGTTGGATAAATCACACAAATATTCATGCATAAATATGTTTTTTATATCACCCTCATAAACCAAGTTGTGCGACGTTTACATTGAGTAATAAACATTCGATCTAAAATCTTTAATATAATCGAATCTAAAAATCATCACAGTGAAAGCTTTTGTTATAGATTTTCAAACAGATAGTTAATACTAAGCTTCTGCAAGGACTAGAGCAAACACTGGCAGACATATGCAACTAAAATAAAGCTATAGATAGAAGCACATGCTCGTCTGTGTCGCAGTAAAAAACCTTTATCGATTCATAAACGATAGTAAAATAATGAAATATTTTATGTGTAATATAGGGATGTTTCAGCATGGCATAACCCAATTGACGAGGTCGACTTAGAAATTTAAATGTTGTTCTTATAGGGTTGATATCTTTAAACTGGTTTTTTGATATTTTTATATATATTGCAGAAGTTTATTGTTTTTAGTGACACGTGGTGTCTATAAATTCTTTACTGCTGATTTGTGTTTAATAGATATGTGGTTTATATTTTATAACCCATAGCTAGCAATCCTTTTATTATCTAAAAGAACAAATATATTTTTTTTACTTTTTCATTTCTCATAGAATGTATAACATTATAAATAAATGTGTATAAAAATTAGAGATATTTTTTATACTTCAAGAAAAAAATTCATCATAAAACTGTATAAATTTTTAAAACATTGTAAATATCTATATCGGCGTGTTTTCTGTATCGCAACAACTATTTGGAATAATAAAAGAATAGGAATTTTTCTAAAGTTTATGTTCTTCAATATTGTATTAGCTGTCTATAATTTGTAAATATATTGTCGTGGTGTGGATGAATCTTTAGTGTTGAGTCAAACACCCGATCAGTTAATATATTTATTTGTACGAACAAAATCAGATATCAGAAAAGGCTGAAAAAAACGTATAACTTCTGATGCTTATAATACGACGTGTGAAAATATAAATCCTTTATATGTAGAATGCAGAATTCTCATCTATTTTCATTAAATTTAGCATGTAATATTATCTTGTTTTTACCATCTCCATTCAATTTAGGAAACTAATAAAGTTAAAAAAATCTAAATTATATATTTTTACAGCACATATTTTATATTTTCGTCTGTTTTCAATGGCTGATTTGTGTCTTTTGAATTCTGTTCCACGGGAAAATGAAAATAATCTCTAATTAATTCATTTTTTTTACTTATAATTGTTTTGGTTTTTTATTTATTTGATAATTATATGATGCCTTTGAGCGAATTAGCTATTTTAAATGGTAGAAATCTTTAAACATAAAAAATTCATTTTCCCTAGGATAAAAAATCACTGATATTATTATTAAGCATATTTTATAAGTCTAGTATTTTCGTAATTTTCTTATATGAATTCACCATGAAAAGCCATTTTTACAAGAAAATTTAGATCTGATTTGTAGTATGATAGATTTTTTAATATTTTAAAAATCTTTATATATTATTTTTTTGTATATTTACACACTATGATAAAATTATTTATAAATTAAAAAATTTTTATGGCCATAACCTTTCAATTTCTTGCACAATTTTTTTGCAGTTAAGAATTTAGAAATTAGACAAGTATCTTCAACTCTATTCAACGCGAATTCTTTGGAATATTATGTAAGTTTTAAATACATCAACATATAATCTCTATTAATTATACAGCAAATTTTGGATATATATAACTATGCCAAAATAAAATATAAAGAGCATTTAAAATGATCTATCACTTTTTAAACTCTTATCATATCATAAATATTTATTAAATGTAATATCCTTTACATGTATATAAAATAGCAACTGAATGTATATATTTTAAATTATTGCAAAATATATTATCTGTAAAGGAACTACAATAATTATCAATAGTGTAGAAAAATAGCTATAATTTTAAATTTTAATCGTAGATACCTGATCAGCGTTTATAAATTATTATTTTTTATATATATTTTATTTATTAAATATATTACTTTCTGATTTTTTATAATGTTCTACAACAAAATACACTGCTATCTTCATGAAAACTTGCATTAAGGCCAAGAACAATTATTCAAATTATTTTTTTATGATTTAAGTATATTTACAATGTAAAAATAAAATAAATATATTTATTCATAAAATCTCTAAAATATAAGACGTGTATTATCGATATCATTCTGCTTTACTATTTGTATGCAATCATTTGAACTGATAATATTTATTTATATTGTTAATATGTCTTTTTTTGACCTATTACTCTTTTTATTGTTGCTTAGCTTGGATTTTATTATGTGTGGAGGTTTTTAAATATAAATGTGCGAGCTTAATTAAATAAAGCTTGATCTTTTATTATACGCAAACTAAAACATAACGTATTTATTTGAAATGGACTTTATAAATTATTATAGCACCTTTTTTTACCTTTTAAGAATATGATAAATTATATGGTTAATGTATTTTAAATAATATAGCTATTTTTTATGTTTATATATATAGTTCTGATCGTATTATTACCACAATATTATGTAATTTACTCATGGAAAGTCATAAAGTCGCACTTTACTTTTTATAAACAAAATAATTCAATATTTATAAAAAAAATATGTTTTATTTTGTATAGTTTTTAGCAGACTAGATGATATATGGTATTTGTAATATATCATCTATAATATGTAATATATTATTCGGCTGATTTTCAATGTGTTAAAAAAAAATAATGTTTAATATATTATTAAATCACGTCTAAAGCACTTTTTTTCTTAAACCTATATCTTTCCATAAATTATTTGTTGGTTTTTATATATTTAATTGGGTTAATACAAAAATATTTTATTATTAGAAGATAGTATAAAGACATACGTAAATAAATTGTGTATATATTCGGTTTTATATCATTAAAGTAAAAATTAGCCGGATATTATCATTCATTCAAATACAATTCTTACTTACTGCATTAAAATGATATATAGAGCATACAATAAATTGATCATTGAGTAAAAAGAGATACGCAAAGAAGATGATTGTATCCAAAGTAAGAACATAAACGAAAAATACGAAAAGCATGATATATTATGCGGTAAACATATTGAAAATTCGATAATTATTCCTACACTTATTTTACTAATTTTAAAAAGTGAATTAATTTAACATGAATACGATTTTATTCATATAATAAAAGCCAGCTAATTTTTCTATTTCCAGACCTTCACTATTCATCTTTTATGATATTTATGTGGTCTATAAGTTTGAAAAAATAAAAATAGTTATTTTGATTACTTTAAGTTTTAACAAATTACCTTGCATAACATGCTTCGTAATCTCGTAAATCCTTTTGATACAACTAAAATTCTTGTGGTAAAATAAACCTTTAGAAGTCTAACCATAAGCTCTGGATCATATTTCTTTCGAGCCCCAATATCTATACACCTTTTTGTTCCCTTTTTGTTTTTTTTTAATTTTAGATTGTTTTCTTCGCTATTCATATATTTCTTACAGGAAAATTTATCTTCTTTTTTTCTTTCCTTGTAATTTTCCTACTATACCATCTTTTTTATTTTAAAGCAATTTTATCCTCTTTACTATATGCTTTCATAGTAATCATCTTACCGATGTATGCAACTTTTTATTATACCTATCGATCAAATGTTTCTAATTTTATTTTAAGCTATATCTGTTGTTTTTTTGCAGTTTCTCTTAATGTTCTGATAAGTCTTATCAACCATTCATTGATCTGGTGATATTTTACTAAAGTAAAATATGATCGATTATCTTTTATACTAAAGAAGTTATCCAATCAAAGTGTACAAACTCTTTATCATGACTTTTTTTAATATTTATGATATGTATTGCAAAGTATTCTATATAGTTTATATAATTACTAATTTTTCACTTTTGACGACCGTAGTAATGCCTAATATTTTTCATCATCTATTCAAATCAGTATGGGCTTTCTTTTTACTTATATTAAACAGAAAAACTTTAATTTATTAAATTTTCTAATGATAAGCATAAATTAAATTGCTCTATTTACTATTTTACACACTACGCATCTTTTTATATCCTTTTATTATGCTTTTCTACGCTGAAATATTAAAAATATTATCTTCTTTATATTTACAAATACCTGCCTTGTGGTTATGATCTTTATATAATTTTATCCAAGACATGATTTTTATTTCTAGCATTTCCGAGCGTATTTTTAATGCGATAGATTACATCTCTAATCTTTTTTTCTGTCCTTTATATATATACATTGCAATCGTACATTCTAGAATTAATTTTAAAGCGATGTATCATCCTCATATTAATATATTCTTTATATTGGATAAGAAATGTAGCTACCTATTGCAATTATTAGTAATTGCTATATTCCATGGCGAAAAAAATCTTGAATTTTGCAGATACACTATTTCTGCTCTCAAAAACGGGTTCTTCGTTATATTCTTTAATGCTGTATGATATATTTTTAACATATATCTTATTCCACTTTATTTATGCTCATATTTTTTATTGAAAAAATCCGTAAATATTTATTTTTCTGTGATTTAATCTCTTTCGTAGTGTGTTTAAATGATTTACTTTATGTTCTTGCAGATTTTATGCATATCAAAGGGCTTTTTTCTGAACTATACCTATTTTGGTGACAATAAATATGTTTTTATAGAAAACGTTTCCCTCGTATCTTGCAAATATAGGCACTTAACAAAATTACTTGCAGCCATGAGTTAGAAACCTCACCGTTGATACCATCACCACCCCACTCTTGCTATTTTTCTACCGACTATTGTCAAATACATTCATTTCATATAAAAATTGTACAATAAATGTTATAAATTAATCTGTACTATAGAAATTTCTGTATCATTTTTATGCATTTTGTTGTTTGATATTCCGAAATACTTTCTATGATATCTACGTTACTTTCAAATTATATTTTATATCGTAACACATAAAAGTTTAAATTCGGTTAATGCTGACAGGAACTGTAATATGGACGTTTAAATTTTATTTTAAAACAATTCTAAGGCTCTTTGAATCATGTGTAGAATTTTTTATGGTTTCCTGATTAAAAATCATAAAGTGTGGATATATCTCAGCATCTTTTTCTCTTTTTATCATAATAATTGCATAAAATATATTTTGCATTTTCAGTGAAAAATAATGCAAATATATTACCATAGAGTTACACACATGCACGTTGTTCTTGAATTCAAAAGACATTATATGTATGCAAATATTAATTATATATAATCCGATGCTCTTTTCAAATATAACACATTTATATACCTTTTTTACTTGATTTATATTATATGGTTTTTAATATATATGCATATTAATCGAAGAGACCATAAAGTGCAATAAATTAATTAACATTCTTATTTATTAATTTGATATTTAATAGCCCTTATAAGATCTCATAAACTATTCATACTCTTTGCATTACTTTAGTTTTCCAAGTTTTGAATTTATTTCTCCTTTACGTTCTTTTGAAATCTGAAATCTTCTGTACTTTTTAATTTACAACAAAGCCTCCTCTCTTTGCTTATTACGGATTTTAAAGCTTAAAAAACGAAAATTTACAAGCTTATACTTATGCCACGTTATATTTCTATGCAAATTATTAATATACAAATTTTTATAATATCTTTTCTCATCTTATTATTTGTTGAATACTGCAATTAGTCTTGTGTTTTTACACATATAAGATTTTTTAGCCACGTTCCATCTTCTTTTACTTTAATCACCAACGCTCTATCAACTTAAGAAGTTCGTTGAGGATACAAGTTTCTTAATTCATTATCCACATCTTTATCCTTATTAAACGGTCTATAAATCCATTCTTAACCACTACTAAATTTCATTCGATGTTATAATTCCAACATCTTTATTTATTCGACGCTATTAATATTTAAAGGCAATACGGTATTGAAATACTATCGGTTGTACTTAGAAAACGACTAAATTATCTTAAATCTATTGTTTTTCAGTGATTTCACTCCAAATATTCTCGTGTTCATATTTTTCTTCTGATGTCGCCATGTGATATTATAATAAAATAATATTTTGGGTATTACCATGATGACATAGGATGGGTGGTCACAAAATATCATAAAAAATATGTTAAGGAGTATAAAATCCTGGACAAAGTAGAAGCATACATGCAAGCTCTTACACTCGCAAGACACTTGAACTCATCTCATTTGAGAGAAAAAGAGCAGTTGATGAATATAAATCAGAGGAAGGTGTCAAAGGATGTATCAAGCAGTTGTGCAATATTGCCAATGTGTTGACTACGTCTAAATAGATAAAATTGATACAAAGAAACTTAACGCATAAATAAAAATATATATGGTCTTTTAACGCATAAAACATAAATACTATTCATAAATCAAAATTTATGTTTTTAGTTTATTATTTTAATATTCAAAATACTTGATTCATTATGTGCACATACCGGATATCATATATAATAATTACAATTTATGTAAAATAAAATACAAAAATTACAACTTACATATTTAATGCTATATACAAACTTTATACAACTCTATATCGAACTCGTAATAGGATTTAATAGATTTACAGGATACAAAATTTTACAAATTAATATTAATAATGTAGGTTTTAATGATTTGATCCCAATTTCATAACATCAAATATGTATCAAGTTTTCCGTATTATTGAACTGTTATTTCATAAACCTCATAAATTTACAAAACCGTTATATTTTACCTTTTTTGATGCGTTATTGCAATTTTTATCACTGCATTAAAGCTGATAAATTACAATGAATCGCGCCATTTACAAGCTTAATAATTTTGAAGTTTTACATTTTTTAGAAATGAATAAAAATATATTAGATTATTCATAGTTAATAATGCACATTTTAATCTAAAAATATCATAATAACAAATTTCCAAGATAAAACACCTTATTTTTGACATGATTTGATTCTTAGCTTATAAATTTTGTCTATCATATTATAAATTTCTTCTCCAATATATTTTGTTTAATTATATACCAATATTTTTTTTAACCCTTTATATACACATTCTTGTACATAAAACCAGTAAATAAGCGAGCTTCGAAATATTCTATCCTATATACGTGTGCTATTGTTTTATATCTAATTTATGACCTATTAATATACGACTTAGGGTATATTGTAGTCACTATGTTATAGCGCATAATATTATTAATGTTTAAAATTCTTATATAAGAGCCGGTTAATTTTCCGATCGTTCTTTTTGTGCTTTACTGTTATTCAAATAGTCAAATATAAAATCTTTATTTCTTTATCTTTAAATGTGTAAATTTTTTTCTTTTTGAAATTCATAAAAAAACTAACAATTAAGATAAAACAATTTATATATCAGAAAAAAATTGAACTATATTTTATTTCAGAATCTAAAGTATATAAATTTTTGTCTACTTATTTCCGATCATATTTTATTTTTGATTTTAGTTTCTTCTGCTGATAAAAAGCATTACTTTAACCAGTTTAAAATATTATGAATAATGTATACCGCGTAATTTTCTTCTGATACCTTACCTAAAAATACGAATCAACTACTCTTCTTTTCTCAAATGATTTAGGTTATAGTGTCTTGTGGTGTGTTTATGTTTCAATCTATATACATTTCTATATATACAAGTATTTTTATGGCGGAATAATGATTTTTTAGACACCCATAAAGCCTATTATATACATAAAATCACGAAAATCCATCTATTTATATGATATTTAAATCACAAACTTGAAAATTTTAATTAATATATGGGATTTTTTATTGCTTCTCGGGATACTTACTTGGATAGAAAAAATCCACAATATTTATTTTTGATTATTTTCTTAGGTGGAAATGGTTCCTTAATTTATTTTACAAGATTTGGCTATTTATTATGATATAAAAAAGATTTTAATTTTTTTTTTGAAATATAAGCTTGAAAATAAAAAAAAATTCAATATAAGTTATAATAGTATAATTAATGCACGAAATATATTAATCATAGTTATATCCGCTTTGGGCTGTTTTTAAAATAGCTTTTTCCTCTTGATAATTCTATGACTTTAGTATGTCAAAAATTACATAATTTCAGTCGTATAGACAGCTAAATTATAATTTTACATATTATCTGTTAGTTTTTTTACGTATTAGATCTGAAGTTCTATGCAAATGAATTTAAATTAGGTTGATTATATTTAAAAACAGGGAAAGGTTTTATTTGAAATTTCTTAAAGTTTGCATATATGAATTCAAAACCAAATTGTTTTATTTTATAATTCAGTTGATATCCTATACGAAGCATATACCAGTGGATTTTTGGTTATGTTAATCTATATTCTTCTTTGTTCGTTAATAGCAATCGTTGCTGTATTGACGTCTTGATATTTTTTTACTAATATCATACATTTTTAAATCAATTTCCCACAACAAAGAAAATTTAGACATTCTATTTTTAAAACAAGAAAATTAACAATTATTAAATGATATTATATTGCAGTTAGTAAATATCTGCGTGCCACAAGCGCAACTTTTCTTTATATGATTGTACTGCATTTATAGCCGAATCACAGACACAATAATTTCCTTAAAATATACATAAAATATGTTTATGGATCAAGCCAATAGATTATATATAAACATGACATTATATAGCAATACACATTTTTAAATTGTAAAACAAGGGTTCAATTTGTCAAAAGATCTATAAGATCGTTTACTTAAAAAGCCACAAACGAATTATTTTGTGAATTAACTTATGACAGATATCAATCAATATAATTTGAAAATTAATTCATAGGAAATAACAGCATACCCAAACAGTACCCACTGTATATACAACTACATTAATGGATTGCTTTTTTAATAGAAACCGATATTTGGCAATACAATCAAAATTCCAAAACTCTTATAGTGCTGAATATTTTATACAATATAATAATCCACACTTACAACCCCGAGATTTAGAAAGAAATTTGAATTAATAGGAATCGAAAGGATGAGCAGTATTATAGAAGATAAGAGAAAGTATAAATGAGCTTTGCATACGAAAAATCTAGCAAGTTGTTCACCAGATCAAAAACCAAAAAATTTCATAAATTAAGCTCTATCAACAAATCATATCAAATCATTCACATTTAGACATACATTAGTATTAAAGTATATTAGTAATAGAAACACTATTTTATGCATCTTAATAATCTATACTGAAAAAGAACCAAAGGCCATCGAAAAAAGGATGAAATTAAAAACTCGGATGTTTTGAAAATAGCTATATAGGATCAAAATGATTTTGCATGATACATACATGACGTATTATGGACTTAAATAGCAAAGAAATGACTAAGAAAGTATCAAGTGAAATAAATAGAAATTAAATGTAATTTTGAGCATAGTCTATCTAAACAAATCATACACTCATATATTGGTACAGTATATACTAAATTAACAAATTCTATTCTATTGTGATTATACATGGCAATTCTAAAAAAATTTCATATTGAAATCCAATCAATATGGATATCTTAAAAGGATAAATATATTTTTAAAGTGATTATCTTATTATTTGCGTATCTAGCTCCAGAATTTATGCAATATAAGCACGGAGGAATATATTAATCTGTCTTTTAACTATAAATCCTGTTTTCATTTTAAGTAAATGGATTAATGTTTATTATAAGCTACAATATGAATTATGAAAATAAATGTTTAAATATATTGATGGTGATAAAAACCAAATATATACGTTGTATGTTGATTTTTACCCGAAAATAGCACAGTATACGCTCTTTGATTTATATGAATACTTAAAATCAGTATTCAAGCGTTGTCTACTGAAAAAGATTAATAGAGTAAATATAAACGTAAGGGCAATATTTTATAGCGCTGCGTTTTCTGTATATTTCTAATGTGCTTGAACCGATTAAATTAAGTCTTGAATGTCTGATTTTTTAACAAAGTATAGTCACCAATAAATTTTAGATTAGCCAAACATACATGGTCCACCGTTCATTTAATTCGTACCCGTCAAATTGACTGCAAATTCTAAATTTAGAGTAGATTTTATAAACTTGTATTGAAAAATCATACATGCCATGTTTATATAAGTGGTATTACATGAATTTTTATTTCTATATTGAGGCACAAAAATTGTCTTCTTTATACATAATTTCATCGAATGATTAGATTTCTATAATATCATTGGATATGATACAATTCATCTTTAAATTGAATTTAATTTCTTCAAATTTATATTAATGGTTAATATATCCATTGATTTAAATCATTATACAATAAATTTTCAATGGTTTTATGATGCAAATGTGTTTTTATTATTTCTTGCTTGAATTTCTAACTTTTCTATATAATCTAGCTTTTACTTTTTATGATTTACAATTTGAAATATAATCACTTGTATCCTTTATATTTAATATATCTTGAATGTAATTTGAAGGGTTATTATTAATTTTATTTTTATTTTATCATATTTTTAATTCAGTCCAAGGGTTTATAAGTTATTTTTAAACATATAAATGATTTTGTCGATAAAATCTTAAATAAACGATTTAAGAGAGAATATGTTACTTTATGTAAAAGCACTGATACCATTCATAAAATAATTACAAAAGAGAATATATTCAGGATAAATACTTTCATCTCTTCATTATTTGTTTACATTTTCTTCCATTAAATATCTTTCAAATATACATAAGTAAATTATATAAATAGTAAATCACTTTAATCTTTACATGAATCTATAATTAAATAGATTAGGCCAATTTAATAATTGTCTTTCTTTACTTGTTTCGTTACAACTATAGATAGCTTCATAAAATAGATGTGTAAGTATTTTTATAGAAAATAATCATCCATGATTTATCTTTATCCTTTCTTAAGACCTTTCTCGAATTTATTTTTATCCATTTGCTTCTGTTCAAATTTTCATTCTATGCACATTTAGATAAGATTTCAGTTATTTTGTATATTAAATATATAATATGGTGACATATTATACTATGATTACCTCTTTTTGTTGATCGGAATTCATCCTTTCGTATATAATATTTTATATAATCTAAAATAGTATTTATACCTGATTTAGATATATTATATTTGAAGGTAATTTTTTTAAGAATTAAAAAATAAAAAAAATTTATAAAAATTCTAGATGTTGCTGATCATTTATTTTTTTGGTTCTTATAGTTTTAATTTATCCGCAAGACAATAAAGCAACACATGATATCAATTATTCAATATTAACTTGTAGCAGTTATATTCTTTCAAAAGTGCTCAGTATACTAAACAACAAATTCAAACCAATTTTAGAAATAAATTTTTATGAAGAATATGAGTAGCTGGGTCAAAAAATAATAATTATTAAACATTTTTCATAAATAGAGTTTAAATTTACAATATTTTCCGCCATACCGTAAATAAAAATTAATTCTTATTTTTTTAATACCTGTATATTAAAGAGAATAAAATCCTATATGGAGTAGAGACATACATGCAAGGTCACAAACTTCGATAGAAGATTTTTCATTACATGTTATGTGAGAAAGAGGTCCATTATAAGAATGAATGATGAAAGATGAAAAGAGATACATTGAGGAACATTGCAATATTAAATATTATCAAACAGAGTCTAGCCAAAGAAAATAGATATTTTAAAAAGCGTAACCATGAAAAACAGTTAATGAATATTTAGTTTGCTCTATATTACAGATTTTGTGAAAGTTATATATGTCATATCCGCTTTCAATCCTTTTCAATGTGTTTTCTTCTTTCAAAGCCGATTAACTCAAGACTTCCTTTTAGTTTATTGGTTAATCGTATTTTTTAGCTTCAATTGCCATTGGTAACTCTTAGATAATACTTATACTAGACAATCTAAAATATATACACTCTTTTAAATACAACTATTAGCTCAAGTGCCTAATCCGATTTCAGTGAGCAAAAAAATAAACAATGTAAAATTTCACATTTAAACGAGCCAGCTAACTGCACTGTCCGTAATTTGAACTTGGTAGTTATTGTTGTATTTCCATGAACATCATTAATATCATCCTAACTAGGTATGCTAAGCAACGATTTAGTAAATTATAAGGAAATTGTATCATTTACATTCCTTCATATTTATTCAATATATTCTCCTATTTATTTTCACTTTATCTTATTTTTGGGGTGATATTTACTTTGCTCATATAAAAAATTCATTTTCCATATTGTATTTATTTTATTATTTGGGTAAATCATTCGTATATGCTAATATATTGATCACTTGTGACTATTTTTATTAATATCTATCTATAATTTTGCAAAGAAATCGTTATAAATATGCTTGTTATCATAAATGTTAATGGTTGAAATTTAAATATTATTTAGACTATATATATGCGAGAATTTAACATATAATCACAAAATTATCAATCTAAATGCGACCTCCGGAGATTTTTTCTATAGATTTACCAATAATTGCTTTCCATAATTAATATTTATTTAAAAATATTTAAAGAAGTAGAATATATAAAGTTTTAAACATACAATATATTATTTAAATTAAATATATTCGTAATAAAGTTTAAACTCAACATTTGAAATAAAGCATTGTTCTATTAAAATCTTTATATTTTAAAAACTAATATAAATAAATTAAACCACATAAATAAAAATTAGTGGTTCATCTAAGATAATTATTTGCTACAGGCAAAATTGTTATAACTATGATTTGAATTTTTTCAAAATAAAGAGCACAATACTTTGACGCTTTCTGGTAAAAATAATTTGCTGGAAATTAAAAATGTCTTGAAGAACCATAAACAATAATTTGAATTTTTAGTTGAATATATACGCATTTATTTTATAGAGTTCAATATTTGAAGTTATCTTGATTGGTTTTAAAGCACTTAAATGCTAAATTTATATTTATTTAACTAAATTAATCGCAATTCTTATATTTAATTACGTTTTACTTTCTATCCTATCTTAATGCACATATGTTTAACGAAGCCACCCTTAAAAAGAAAAACATGTTTGCGTTCTTTAAATCTGCTCCAACTCAAAATATTCGTTTTATATTTTTTGTGTGATTATAATGTAATCGATATTAGCATTCTGTTGTTAATGTGAATGCTAACACTTCCGTTAAAATGTTTTCACCCTTACACTTATAATATCGGTATATTATTTAAGAAACATACTCTGTCTTTTTAGCATATGAATGAATACTGGAGCGTTTCGCCAAATATATATTTAAATATTATATTCCAAGAACACATTTCCAATTGATAAAAATTTAGCTAATTTTTTGGAATAAAAAGTAATAATCTTTATAAAGAATATTATTGAATTTATTCTTTATGAGAAAGACAAAATAAACAATAAATGATTTATCATAAACATTCAAATATTACTTAGAATTACAAAATTTAGGCAATAAATAATGTATAAATAAAATATAAAATAAATAGAGAATATCATATCGAATATTAAATGCATAAATGGGACAAAAATATAAAAAATTCCAACTGAATTTCAGAAAAAAACTTCATCTAAAAAGGTTTCGGAGAATATATACAATCACCTTATGCTTAAATCATTTTAAATTAAATTCTCGTAAACATTTAATTTTTTATAATAATAGATTGTAAATTTATGATATATTTTCATGTCAATCCCGTAGTTTATAAAATTTGTTCGATATATTTTCCTACATGATCACTTCGGAATATTTTGTGTTACACTAAAGTAAAAAACCTATTAAATTTCTTTTATATTTTTGTTTATATTTGAATTCAAAATAAAACAAATATTAAGCTTAATACAGATTATCGCATTTCGAAATAATGTAATATAGTAAATATTATATTTTTATCGATCTTTATATTTTTTCTAGACCTTTTATACATGATTACAGTAAAATTTAGATGTATTTCACTTTTTTTTACACAAATATTGTCTTTTTGAAAAGATTTTATTTGATAATATAATACGATTATCAATTTCTAAAAAATGCCTTTTGTATAGTTACCATATAAGTTGAATTGCTATCGATTTTATATATTCATATATGTATTTAACATATTATATGCATATAATTTTTCTGTAGTTTACGTATACTCTATATAATGTATATTAATTTTTAGATTCCGATTTATGTCTATACGATATCGAGCTGAGTAGTTATGGATCAAATACATTCGAAGCAGGCATCGCTTTTATTTTATTCTTTTTTGTCTATTTTAACTTTAGAACACTTTTAATTTTAACTATTTCATTCACTAGTTTAAAATTCCGATTTTACCTATTTATATGAATATTCTTCATATTAAAATTATTGCCTAATATAGTGCTAATAAATAACAAGTATCGACTGTGACTTATTTATATGTATAATAAGAATCATAAAGAGCCTCTAATTATATTTTATTATGGTCACCCAATATTTTTAACACGGAAAATTATCATTTAAAAACCTTATGACCGTTTTCTAAACTTAGCAAAAAAGATTTTACAAAAATTTATAAGCAATTACATAAGGCGAATATTTTTAAATGTAACTATATAATTTTTTATATCATACATTTTAAATTTTTTATGTGAATAATATTTCTTTTTTTTTAAAATTTAAAGTTTCTTGAATTAAGTATTTATTCCAATTAAAAGCGTCAATATTATATTGAAATTACCGTGACTTCAATGATGCTTCATTTAAAGCCTTTCACATGTAAAAACAGCAACTACATTTATTTCATAACATATTATGATAGTTAGTTTCTTTTGAAGCTAAAATTGAAACAAAGAGAAAATTTTTATATTTTTGCTTCATTTTAAAGATTATGTATTTTATTCTATATTTTTAGTAAAAGATTTGCTTAATTATACATTTTATTGCATACTTACGGCCGTTATAACAGTAATTTATTGTTCTTAATATTTTTTAATCGTTAATTCGGGCATATAAAATATTATATATTCGCTTTTGTGGACGAAAGCAAAAAAAAATGCAAATGAAGTTTCAAATTACATGCTTGAATCATAGATATATAGACATATTAACATGATATTTTCATATAGCAACATAACATTGCTTTTTGTTTTTAAGCCGTTGAGATTAGAAAATACTTCTTGATACAATGAATATAATGATATGGAGAATAAATATAGTGTATTTTATCAATGAATTATTTATTGTAAATATCCAAGAAAAATATAATTTATTTTAACAATGAATTATTTATTGTAAATATCCAAGATAAATATATATTGTGAATTCGATAACCATCGAGGAGTAATATTCACCCCAATTTCTTTCAAGAGTTTATATTACATACAGGCTTTCTTCCTATGTTTTATATTTGCTGAAATATTCACATAATTTTTCTAGACATGAAAATATTTAGATTTTCATTTCTTTATTTTTGTAATTATATGCATATTTTTATAAAATATAGGTTCGGCTGATATTTGATTTTTAAAATACAAAAAAAGAAGTATGAATATGCACCAGAACATCTAGAACATCATTCTTAAAAAGTAGAAAGAATTGAAGCAGAAACAGCGAGAAGATTGGATATTTGGATTAGAACCGTTTTATACAAGTCTATTAGGTGCTGCAAAAATGCTTCATAGTACTATCATGATTGCAAGATCATTTCGATGATAAACTTATAAAAGTAATCCAAAAAATGTTCTAAAACAATATATTCCTATTTTTTAGAACGCTTTTGGACATTTTTGTAAATATTTTTGTGGTTTTTATGCATATGTTCAATTTTTGTCTCTTTTCTTTACGGATATTTATAACCTTGAAAGTTATAGAAAGAATAATCATTTAATTAGCAAACATATCTAGATGGACATAGAGAGTTTTCCGGAGAATATTCCGTTTTAGAGGAATTGTTATATTTGTCGAAAAATATATGATAGAAAAATCGGAAAGGATCGTTTCGATGCGTAAATTAAGAGTTTCTATATATCAAACTTCTTTTAACACAATTAGTAATATTTGCTTTTGAAAATTTATTATTTTTTCTATAGAAATTTCATTATCTTTTGACATTCTTATTATTTTCTTTACGGTTAAAAAATTCTATAGACTAATAAAAATTCCTAAATATTTAATTTTTACAAATTTTTATTAATTACCATAACTAATTTACGTAAATATACATTCGAGGCATTGATAGAAAAAAATACGTTAAAGTTTATAATTTAACAAACTAAAAATTCATCCTTACAAAAAAATCCGAATTGCTTATATATTATCAGACACTTTTTTGTAAAATACCAAACAGATAGATAAGTAACAGTATTTTCGAAATAATTTGTGTTCATATTTGCTTATTTAGCGCAACAAATGTGCTTAAATTAAAAATATAAAAAGAATAACATTTTTTAATTGCTATAAAATATGCAACTTTATTTCTAAACTTATTTGATTTAGTACATATTAGACAAATCACATGTATAATTTAGTAGAGTACGATTACCAATAACATATTGTTTTGTGGTTTGAAATATTGAGCAAAAAAAGTGTAAGAGTAAACTATATTACTCATTCTTATGATATTAGCACCTGAATGCAATCACTTTTGTATAAAGGTTCATTCTGCAATAATTTGATGATATTTCGCACGAATTTCATCAGAATCAAAAGAAGCAAAACTCCCACAAAATCTGCTGAATTTGCAATGATCACGTTAAGAAGAAATCCGATACATCATGATATTTCTATATAAGAAATATAAATTTCTTCTTTTTCTAAAATTATAAGTTTTTGGTTTTTTTATGTAAGTATCAAATAAGTGCAGAAATTTTTTTATTTGTTCTAATATTACATAATTTACAAAAACTCATAATAATTGATTATAATCCAAGTTATATATAAGAGGGACTGTATATTGTTCAGTAACATACATTAAAAGAGCTGAAATTACTTTTGATATAATAGTAAGTCTGTAAAAACACGACATGTGATAATTTTTTTTGCCAATATAAAATATAGAATACAATAATGCTGTACTTATATAAAATTTCATCTTTAGACAAATGAAAATATCAACTGAAATCTTATATATCTGTCAGAAAAGTTATCTTAACTTCTAAAAAATTATTTTAATATAATTTTGTGATACTAAAATAAAAGAAAAAGATGATGCGTAAAAGAAATTTTATTCAATATCAGAGATATTAAACTATGAAAATTTACATTATATAAATATTATAGTTGTTTAATACTTAAAGTATTCATAAACGCTTTGGTACTTCTTCTACTGAATTTAAGAAAATATCGCAAATCTTTGTTTTATCGTAAAGGTCTACGACTTTTTACCAAAAATATATATTTAAAGGCAGAAATAAAATGATGTAATTAAGGATAGATTTTACTTTTTAAATATTTTATTTCAAAACAAAAAATCTTAAAAAGACTGGTTATAAATAAGATTCATTTTTTGTCTTTGTGTGTATATTAAACAGCATAATTTGATGTCTAATTTTTGAAAAACGAAAAGGATTTTTGTTTTCTTTTGCTCAGCTGCAAAAAATCCAGATTGTTTATATTGTCTCGTATTTACAGATAAATAAATTTGATTTATATTTATTTGGAGATAAACCAACCCATTTATGTTCTTATGGCATTTATATTATATTAAAAATTATAATTTTTTTTTCCTAATATTAACTTATTATTATGACATTTAAAGGTCTTGAATATGTTAGAAATTCTTAAATTTATATAATTGTGTTAATTTTTTATTTTTGCTGTTTTCCACAATTTTAAGATTCTTATATATTCACGCGTTCTTGTGGAGAAAACTTAGATTTTAAAAATTCAAATTTTTATTTTTAAATGCTGATATATGATTTTTATCTAATGATGAATCGTTAGTATTCCATAGAAAATTAATTCATATCAATATTAAATAGGTAAAGTGTTAACTTTCGATAATATTTAACAAGTTAAAAGATGAACTCAATAATTATTGTTCTTGTGGTAATATAAAATTTTTAATAGCATGAAAATTTAGATTTTTTGTATTATTGTAATCATTTCGGGTTTTTTATACAATCATGATGGTTTTTTTACACCCACCGTGCTTCGGCATGTTCTATTGTCGTTCATACTTGAATATATTTTCTTATAAGAATTTATAATAATCAGAAAATGTCTTTTTTTATTTTTTTTCGTTTACAGATATATAAATACTTTTAAGTGCTGTAAATTTATTAAGGTATCTTTTCTTATATAAAAATGTTAAGCTTATGAACCTAAAAAAATATTTGCCATAATTATAGGAAAAATAAATATTAATCACTCCAAAAAGAAGAAAGAAAAATTATATATACACTTATTTGTTGCATTCGAAATTTATGATTTATAACACGCCATGTGTATCTATTTTTTTACTGCGAATATGTCATTAATGTTAGAAAGTCTTTGTGCGTCCGTAATAACTATATAATTTTCTATTATAGCTGCCGTCATATAGTGTTTTAATAAGTATTACGCCGACACATTATATTATAAATTTTACGGTAGAGAGGCAATTTAATGGAATTAATTTCTTATACAAAAACCTTTTATTAAATTATTATTCCTAAAATATAATTTTATAAATATGCGTCTATTGATTGGTAAATAGTGTCTATTGTATCCTTTATAATAGGTATTAAGCTGTTGATAATAATTAATATCATATAAAATGACCATTTATAGCAGGTTTGGAAGAATTCAGAATTTTTAGTTTACACTTAAACATTGAAATCTTATATTTCTCTATAATTTGATTCAGCCTATAGTATTTTGATACAAAAATTAAAACTGGAATAGTTTTACACGGACAAAGTATATTACAGTTCTTCTTCTACCCAAAAAATTAGGTTCGAAAATCTTGTAATAAATTCAGCTATTACTTTTATTTGCTCTAAGATATTTATTTGAATAAAAACATAAAAAATAGCGCCGTATGTTTAAAACCAGATCGCTGTGAACATTGTGATATCAAATTCAGTATAATTGTTTTTTTGCACACTAAGTACACTTTTAAAACCGAAAGATCTAATGATAATAAAAAAATTATTATTTAGTTAAAAATTAAATATAAAGTATAAGCCATTTGCACTGTCTGAAATTATTAAAGTCAAAAATTACAAAAGATCTGCACTATTTTACGTTGGAATTTTTATAAAATAATAAGTTAGTAATCTATTCTGAAATCAACGTTTCTCAAATCGGTACATCTTTTATATATTTTCAAAGATAAAAATGCTGATTAAATTTGTGTATCATATAAATTTACCGGGTCATAGAAACCTAGCATCTAGAAAGAACATAGATAAATTTTACCTACAAATTTTAAAAAATTATACGTTATTTTTCTTGTACAATTTCTTATAATGTTGTTTTTTAAGAAGAAATTATTTCATTTATCGAAAAAAAAATTGATAGATATTATGAAACAATGGGTTGTATGCATTTTGTTGTCAAATATTTTATACACATGAAAAAAATAGGAGCCATTTTTCACAAGTTGCTTATCGATAAGCGTATTACCGTGGACCATCACCTAATAAGATATATATAAGAGAGTATTGTATGAAGGTGAATGTGCAAAACTTACTGCAAATACATTATCAGGCGCAAATTGAAAGTCTAGGGCCTTGTAATCTTTATTCTTTGTGTTTTTGTTTCATTTTACTTATACATAATTCACGTATAATTACAAGCGCTAAATTTTATTATAACGTTGTGATTCGTAATTTAGGGTAAAATATCAAGGACACTTCGCTGTTTTTTTTCTCATTTCTAAATCGTTTGCCTATCTATAAACATTTATAATGTTTTTATATTTTAAATTCCTATAATTGGCTTTATTATCATTATCATTTATTTTTGCCTATTTTGTCCTTTTACGCTGGATTCTTTACAATTTAATTTTAAACATTATTATTTAAATTTAATGGAAAATAATTAACAAAATGGGGGATAAAGAAAAAACGGGAGGGTAGAACTACAAAGATGAACATTCAAAAACCGATCCTGTAACGATAATCTCAACAGACAACTTGCCTGAAACTCACACGACCACACGCATTCATACCACGGCTCTTCTTACTCTGATAGCCATCTGCAAGAATACACCCGCCGAGAAAGAGCAGCGGATTCAAGAGGCTTATACCTCGATCCTTTAACGATTCGGAAGAATGCCGAGATCTGGCTGGCAAGAGTTCCTAAAGAGTTACAATGATATTTATAACAGTGATATGAGCATGACTGAAATTAAAGCTAAATCATCAAACGTTCTAAAAGATAATGATGGGAAAAGAAGACAAGTCCGAAAGTTCAAAGAAATAGAAACGAAAAGAAGAAAACAAAGCGATCAAGAGGAAGACTATAAAACACTTAACCATTGCATTAACCTCTACAGATGCAAAAAAACATTTCTCAGAGTACTGACGGACTTAGAAAATACGGACATCATGAAACTCCCTAGAACAAGAAAAATACCATATACTAAAGTTAAAAGCGATATAATTGAAGGTCTGAATTTAGCGGTTAATGCGCATATCACTAACCACCGCCCTCAAAACATGTGCGATATAGCAAAGATCTTGCAAGCTGTTCAAAAAAGTTACGAAGAGTTAACATCAAAATCTGTCCAGGAAGGATTAAACTACGTACTAATAAAGGAGGAAAAAATAAAAAGATATGATGATATCAACACAACCCTCAAATCATACGTAAGTAGCTCAGGTAAACTCCCAGAAAGTGAGACAAAGTTTCTAAGAAAAATCATGAGACAACATAATAAAATACTTGACAAAAAAAATGATGTCCTTGAAGTGATTACTAAAAATAACGATAATAAATAAACAGATAGAGCAATATGGAGAAAGAAAAGAATTTACAAAAACAAACACCCAGTTCGAAGTCAACAGAAGACAATTTTATAGAGCATTGACAGATACGGAAAATCGGAAATTAAGGCAGATAAGGAAAATATTGTGAATTTCTGGTCAAATATGTGGACAAAAAGCACGGAAATATTAAACTTCGATACTTACCTGCGCAAAAACGCGCTGGAAAACACACCACGAATGGTTTTTATCTCTGAAACAGAATTTTTCCAGATCATCAACTACCTGCCTAACTGGAAAGCTGCTGGATGCGATGGTATATACAACTTCTTCATCAAAAAAATCACAAAATTACACCCAATATTATATGAAACAGTAAAATCAATATGCCTTGAAAACAAAGAGGTAAAAAATTGGTTCTACTCTGGGATCACATACCTCATACCCAAACAAGAAGTTTTGAATGGATCGGAATTCAGACCTATAACATGTATGTCAAACTTATATAAATTGACAACTAAAGCTGTCACAATGATACATCAGAAAGACGTCGAATCCCGAAACCTACTATCAGAAAACCAACTTGGTACAGTCAGAAGAGTACAGGGAGCTAAAGAACAAGCCATGATAAACGTTGCAATAAACAGTCAACATAATAATGAATTACACGTAACATGGTTCGACATAAAAAAAGCATTCGACTCAATCGACCACGAGTATCTTCTGTCCTGCTTAAAAAATCTTAACATACAAGAATGGATGATTGACTTTATATCTGTGTTAACAAAAAACTGGATGTTATCTCTAAGATTAAACAATGAAGAAATCTTAAAGAAAAAAATTGAAAAGGGGATTATACAGGGAGATAGTCTATCTCCATTACTGTTTGTTCTTTGTATGGATCCGCTAAGCCGCCGATTAAATGAAAAAATTCCCTCAATAGCCATTAACCTTGATCAGAAGGCAGTTACAAATAATCACTTCCTTTTCATTGACGATTTAAAGATTTTGTCGCAAGAAGAAAGTAACTTAAAACTAATGTCCAATGAAGCAACAAAATTCTTCGGATGTATAGGAATGGAAATTAATGTTACCAAATCAGCTACTAACAATATCAATTGCAAAGATATTGCCACAGTAATAGAAGGAAAAGATGGATATAAATACCTCGGGATACTGGAAGATTCCAAATCAAGAACAATTCCGAAACGATTGATAAAATTAGAAAAGAAATGCTTGATAGAGTAAAAAGCATATGCAAAACAAAACTAAATGTATAAAAACATAATAAAGGCGATTAATGAATATGCAATATCACTGATAAACTACTATGTGGGCTTATTAAAGCTAGAACCAGAAGATTTTAAAAGGCTAGATGATGAAATTGGGCGAATATTAATAGAAAATGGAATACACTTACAACCAGCGAATAAAGAAAGATTATATCTTAAAAGAAATGAACTAGGACGTGGATTGGAAAATATTGAGTTTAAATCCGAAAGAATACTTTACCAACTATATAAAACTCTAAACCAAGAAAAAGGACAATCACCCAGAAAAGCCGCGATATTGAAATTTGAAAATGAAAATGCAACCCACTTATCCGTAATAATTGAATTCCTCAGAACAAAATATGGCCTTGTTGACATAGATCTTTCTGCGCTTGAATTAAAACAAAAAGAGAGTTTATTGTGTAAAATAAAACGAAAAACACTACATCAAAAACTCTTCGATGTTCATAAAAATACAACGCTAGAAATATTAGGATCCTCAAAGTGGCTACAATATGGAAATATCAGACCATTAGAAGAAGCTAGATTCTGCTTTATTCAGGATAGGAACATATTCTTTGGAGATAGATCAAGGTGCCCGCATTGTAACGACTCAATAAAAACTGTCGACCACTTAGCAAGCAGATGTAAAAAAATGCTTGGTCATGACTATACAAGAAGACACAATGAGATTGTAAGATGTCTTCACTTTATGCTGGCAAGAAAATACAACTTCAAAAAAACAAAAAAAATACGCAGACACTCTGTACAAGAAATAATATAAAACGAATGCGCAGAGATCAAAGTAGATACAAGAATATAAACAGACATTAATTTATCGAATGACAGACCTGATATTTTTGTATATGTCAAAAAGAAGAACTGCATCACACTGATCGAAATTGGCGTGACATGTATTGACAACATAAACATAGTTGAAAACGAAAAATTGAGAAAATATGACCTGCTATCATCTGAACTATCATTAATATACAAATGCAAGACAAAAATTATTCCATATGTTATAACATGGGACGGTGTGGTTACACGATATCATAGAAGGTACCTGAAGGAACTAGATGTCACGAACCAGGTTGAGGCATATATTCAAACATTGGGATTGAGAAAAACCCTTGAATTAATAGGTCTCGAAAGAAGGAGGGGCATTGAAGAAGACTGTGGAGAGGAAAAGATAGCCGAAAGTATAAATACACTGTGTGTACAGAGTATCAAGCAAGCTGTGCCTGAGAACAAAAACTAAAATTACGACTATAAATATAGCCCATAAATAAAAATTACTTTAAATTTATATGGAATAGATACAATATAGAAAAAAATACTTGTCCATAAATGAATATTTTATTAAAATGGTATATAAAATGTAAAATAAACATAAAAAGACATATAAAATTTGACATTCACGACTAAAAACACGTCTCTTTTTAATATCATTATTAAATTGGTTCATATATTTTCTTTTCTATCGCCTTTTCCCAGTTTGGATTTCAAATAATATAACACCAGAAATCGATAATTTTGGGGATAAAAATTTTTATAATAAAGATTTTATATGGTATTTAATGCTAATATCATAGAAAAAATTCAAAATAAGTATATTTTCCCACTACTTCGACCATATTTATATAATATTAGAAAATCCGTAGATTAAATAATCTTTCTTTGTACTTAAATCGCATATATTATGAGAATTTATAAAAAACAAGTTCTCTTGATGATAAAAGCATAATAGAACGTTAAAATGAAATATATCAGAATGTATGTCAGTAGCCTGTAAATGAGTCAAGTGATTTTAAAAATATTATAGAAATTACAACATAAATACAAACTATCTAATACATATAAGGGCGGGAAAATCAATATGTTTTATTGTTTTTATGTTAATAGGTTTTAGGTTAGCCTGATTGCTTATTTTATAGCCTGTTAAATCTATAAATGCTTGAATTACGAATATAATTTTCGCTTGCATTATTTCTAAAAGAGTTTTTCTCGGAAAATATATTTCACGTCATCTTGTTTTTTAATTTAGAGCCTTTATTTGATCCTTGATAGTGTAATGACGTTTATTCAAAGAACATAAGATATATACAGTTAAGTATCATTGTGAATAACGTCTAAAATAAATTTTCTTAGGTATAAAAAATCCTGTTTTTCCAAAATATTTATATATCGAAAATGCTTTGCCGAGAGAAAATAGAATTCGCTTGCATTTGATAAAAATAATAATGCGATCTTTATATAAAAACCCGTATATATAGAAAAAAAGAAAGTTTCAAGATTTATTATAACAATTCTCAATAAATCACGGAATTTTTTTTCTTATAAAATATAAAAAATTACAATGTGTAAAATGGAATTTTTCATGGTTTTTAAATCCACTTAGAATTTAAATTTAATTATGCACGTTGTATGAATTTCCAAGCGTATTCTAAAACAATAAAACAAGTCATTTAATCAATATAAGAAGCTCCTTACTTTATTAAAATATTTAATATTTATATTGATATTTAGGAAAACCTGTACAATACATTTTACTAGAAGGTTTTGAGGCATAATACATTTTACAATAATATATAAAGATAAAAAAAATACAAAAACCAAGAGAAAAATATGTTTATTTATTATAAATTACACAAATAAATCACATTTACAAACTTGAAATTTTATAATTAAATTATTATTTATTTCTATATATACTCTACTTCGAAAAAAGTAAGCCTTAACTATTGTTCTATTATATAAAATGTCCTAAAACTGAAATTCTTTCTTATATGACTCTATGTGTTTGATAAATACACGGCTAGTTCTTATTTTGTATTAGAATCTATTGCACTTAGTGAATATTTATTTATATTTATAAAATTCTATATAACAAATTGTTCATACCTTCATTTAATATTCCAATTTTTTTTTTAATCCATAAAATGACAAGAAATTTCACACTTCTAGAAATACAAAATTTAATATTAATAAATATACATCAAATGCTCATTATATTTTGTAGAATATATTCTGTATTTTCTTGCAATATATTTAATGTCTTTTTTTTTACTTATATGGTTTTTTTGTCTTTTCATGCTTTAAATGAAGCGAAAACAATATGTAGAAATCATAATATGAAATTATTCATTATTATACACTAGTTTATAGTTATTAGCATAATATATCACCATCCCTAAATTTTTAATTGTAAATTTCTCTTCTATTATATTTAAGGAAATAGAAAATTTATTTGTTCTTTTGTCGTTATAAAAAAAAATATTTTATTTATGATAAATATATCATATTTTTTTGCTCAAACATTAAATTTTATTCAAGAAATAGCACAAAAACTCCATAACTATAGGGCGAATTTTCAATAGAAGCAAGAAAAAAAACAAACTGCGAATTCTCTGAGCTTAAAATATTCAAAAGGTGAAAAACATGGACTTTAATTTTATCAAATGCTTATTTCGAACTATAAATTTTAAATCGTAAGTATACAACTATAAAAGAATTTAATTTAGAAATTTTATCCTGAACTCAAAAATAGACACCCTTTACCAAACATAAAAGTTATCATATATTATATTATGAAAGAAATTTTTATGACTCTTGTCTTTAAAATTATTCAAAAATATATTGCTCATTCCCATAGATATAATTTCAACCAGAACAACGAATAATTTCTTGCTAAAACGTAAATCATTTATTAAAAGCAATGTGGATTTCTGAACTTCAGATTTTTCAATCTTATTTATGTACACAGAATTTAAAGTGTTAATTTTTTTTATAAAATTACTTTTGCGGTGTAAAAATATGCATCAGTATTCTTTTTCAATGAGAGCTAATTTAAGATCCCAGATCAATAAATTTTATTTGATGTTGATTTTGAAAAAAGATAGAAAATCAACTCTATGCAATACAAAGTGTGGTTAAAGTCTTCTTCTCAAAACATTATAAAATGAAATTTTAGTTGAATATGATTTTTAAAAATCAACATTACAAAACATCAAAACAACAAATAAAGAAATAAATTTATGCAAAAATGATAATTTTATATACCCTTTTTAATCAAACAAAATAGACCCGATATTTTTCTATACGATAAAAAAGAAAATATGATTACGCTGATCGAAATAGGTTAACGAGCCTTGATAACTTGACTGAAGTTGAGAATGAAAAATATAGGAAATATGACATCTCGGCAAATGAACTTGGTTTAATTTACATATGAAAAACAAGAATAATACCATATGTGATGACTTGGGATGGGGTGGTCACAAAATATCATAAAAAATATGTTAAGGAGTTAAAAATACCGGACGAAGTAGAAGCATACATGCAAGCTCTCACACTCCCCAAGACACTTGAACTCATCTCATTTGAGAGAAGAAGAGCAGTTGATGAAGATAGATCAGAGGAAGGTGTCAAAAGATGCATCAAGGAGTTGTGCAATATTCCCAACACGCTGAACACGTCTAAATATATAAAATCGATAAAAAGAAAATTAACCCATAAAATAATAAGAATAGTTTATATACCCTTATAATAATCTAAAATCACGCAGTAGCCGACAAATGAATTTTCTATAAAATCATGCTGTATGTGAGATTTAAGTTGAATTATATATTTACGTGACGAACAGTGATAATAAACGAAAGTAGTATCTTCAATTTAGGTTGCTTGAGCGATCATTTTCAAATATGAAAATATGTTCTTCTAGAAAAGTATATAATTTCAAACAAATAAGACAATTTCATTTATGATGTATTTTCAGGGGTAATGGATATAATTGCGCAAGAATTTATTGAACAGAGTTTCTTACAAATCAAATTACCAACTGTTATATTTCCATTATTTTTGCACAAATATTATATCAATATTCCTTAAAAGCGTTTTACGTTTTAGCATCATACTAAATTAACTAAGAAATACATCGAATTTGAATTTAAATTTCAGATATAAGTTACCCTTTGTAGTATAAATTAGCCTGATTAGCTTAGCAAAAGATCTGGAAATATGTTATATCCCACAGTATCAATAATAATGTTGTTATTTAGTGTTACAAATTTATATTATGGTTTAAATAGATTTCATAATGTGTGCTTACATTGAATTCATAATTTGGTCTGATATCCAATAATTAGTGGGAAATAGCAACTTCGCATTTAGAACATCATAAGCACAGTAAACGAATATTATCAGCAACTTTTGCGCTAACTGATGAGTAATGACAGAATCAAGAAACTTAAAAACTGATCCGATCGTGGCTTCAATGAATTTCAGTCTGATACATGTATAATCTATATAAATGATATAAGAGTTAATATAAAGCCAATTTATGGTAAAAGCGATGGCACATTTTATATACCCATCAAGGTTTCATATTCAGTGCAAAATAGATAGAAGAATCGATATTTATAAATATAGGGCATATTTTTGTAATTATACATTTTGATATGTTTGTATGACGGTGTTTAGATGCATATTTGCATTGGATTAGAAAACAATCATTAATGAAAATGTTTTTAACAAATAATAAATTTTTATTTTACTGTTACTAGTTGACATAAATACCAATCTATCTGAAAATTCCTACTTAAAACAATTTAGTATCATATATTGACATTTTAAAATGTAATTTCAAAATAACTTTATACCTATAAATATTTAGAATATATTCCGGACTCCTAGAGTGGCCGGTAATCGCAAATATAATCAAAAAAAGCTATACATATTTAAGAATTTATTACACAGTAAGTTATTTTTTATATGGTAAAATCCGACATTATTTTTTCATTAAGGTCTCATAAATATCTTTACAAACAAATTTACCAATTATAAGTTATTTATATATAATTTATTTAATCCTTAATTTTATTTAAATAATTGGTTTGTTTTTTTTATAGAATGCAGATCTTGCATTGTTTTACCAGTTAATATTAATTGCCATTGTATACTATTTAACTAAAATTACATTCATTTTTTTGTTTAAAGCAACTCGCAAAAAGTTCTTTTATTTTTTTTATGCCAAATTAATCAATTTATCGATTTTTTTTTAGAAAATATTCTATATCACAAGCCATAACAAAAAAAGATTTGATACATACTAAAATAATAATAATCACAAATATATATAGCATTTTAATATTTTTTTAGATCACAGACCCGTTAAATTTGTTTTGGTACATAAAATAAAAGCATAAAATCAAATTAATACTACAAATATCCAATAAAACCTTATTACACACGTCTAAGGTTAATAATATTTCATATATAGAAAAAAATTATAACGAAAAATAATCAATTATGTTATAACCATTACAAATATGAACAATAATCCAATGCTTTGATAAATTTTGTACGAAAAGATCATATATTTATCTGTTTGTTATAGTTTTAAAATATAGTGTTTTGTTATTTTGTGCACTTATTTCAAATGAATATATAATATATATTGATATTCATTTTTTTCACACAAAAATAAATGAATATAGATCAAGATCTTTTTTGTATTATAAAAAAAAATTAAAAATTTCTACATAAATTACAAAAAAAAGCTAGAATTAAAAGAAAACTATAAATTTCTTGTATAAAAAACGTTAAAGATTAGCACTCATAGTTTATAAGTAAATATTGAGCCATCAGAAAAACATACTAAATTTCACAAATATAACTAACACACATTAAATCATGACTAAATTTTGCAATATAAAAACGTATTTTAAGCTGTTTTAATTTAAAAAAATTCAAATTGATGTATTCACATGCATATTTATAGAAATTTATCTCATAGCTCTAGGTTCTAAAAAAATATAAAAAAATATAGGAAAGCATATTTAATAATACCTATGCTAGTTGCAAGTGCTACATGAATTCAAAAAAAATTGTTTTTTTGATATATTAAATACGAAATATCCTAAAAACTATATATATAAAAAAATTTAAATGCTAAAAAAGACAGTTGTATAGGCATCTTCAAAACAGCACAAATATATTTAAATAATTCATATATTATAAATCATCTTCATGAGCATATAGAAAGAGCACAAATGCTGTTTACAGATTTATAACAAAACTAATTACTCTGAATCAAATAGGATCACCAATATATACCATAAAAATGAACTTAAGCCGAATATTCCATATAATAATTCCGGTAAAAGTTTACTCAAAAATATGTGTGCTAATTATTTTGGCAAACAAATCTGTGCCGTGTATTTAAACCGTTATTTCCAATGTTTTTTGTGATTGATAGACGTTCTATCATGCTAAAAACAGATATTATATTTTAGCTTTCTTTGAAAAATTTAGATATTTCTCTAAAGCTTGTAATAATATTTTTGCATTGCATCTAGAGCATTTTCAAAGGCTTGTATACAATTTAATATAAACCTGTGTAGTGGCATTTTAGTCATATAAAAATCTATTTTTTATATACGCTTAAATTTTAAAATTAATTTATGCATTCTCATGTACCAAAAAATTATGTTTTTGTTTTCTAATATTATTTATAGTATAAAAAAGTTCTTTTGTAAAATCACTATTAACTATTATTCTATTAAGAGTTAGAAATCCCGGACGGTGTAGAAGCATATATGCAGGCTCTCACACTCTGAAAGACACTTGAATTCATCATATTTGATTGAAAAAGTGCAGTTTATGAAGATAGATCAAGGAAGAGTATTAAAAGATGCATTAAGGAGTTGTGCAATATTCTTAAAATGCTGATAACCTTTAAATAGATAGAATCTATAATGAATATTTACCCATCTATTGATAAATGTTTTTATTGAACGATATCCGCTAATTATATGCATTTAACCATAATTTTTTATTTATTTCTGATAGAGGCGCTAAGGAGTATATTGATCTATAAAGGTTTAATGTTTAAGATATATCGCTATTTTTATAATTTCATTAAGTAATATAAGACAAATATGGTTTCCTAAGTTCATGCATCACAATTCATTTGTAATTATTTATACCGATCATTATAAAATAGAATTCTTGTATTTTATAGAAGATATATTTTATTTATGAAATATTTTTTGTGTTTATTATTTGTAATAGACACAATGATTGATTGATTTCAAAAAATTATATTCAATTATCTTAAAGAAAGACGATTAATCCACTATAATAACCACTAATATATAATGCATTATCTTTTATGTGTTTATTTTCAATATATAAAATAAAATTTGCATAAGGAACACACAAAAATATTACTTTCTGCCGTCTTTAACTATGATCCCCAAAAAATGTATTGATTTGTGCTGGTATATATTACAGTATTAGTAAATTATCTTAAATGTTCATTTAAGTAATAATTATTAATAAAACGATGCAAATATTTTTTTATATTGATTCTTTATCTTTAATAATACTCCATTTTATAGATAATCAAAAATGGAAAATCTGCTTTTCTTAATATTTTTAATCTTCTTCTAACCGCAAAGATTTTGGAGTATTATGTTCATAAAAATTTTGTGCTGTCATATAGCTAAAAATTTTGTGCCTACTTTATGATAGATGATCTGTTTTAATTTTTCTGCACTCAAAATATTTTGTATTATATATAAGAATTGATGGCTTTATCGTAGTGTTATAAATTACGCACTAAAACATTTCCGTCAGATGAAATTTATCCATGTTTTCACTCCCAACAAGAATATTATTATCCGTCTTCTACTATATACACAAGATAATTTATAAAATTCATGAAATTCGACTTTATTTCAAATAAAAAACGTAAAGTAACACGGCTTCTTAAAAAAATTTAATGTATAATTAATTTTTGCTTTAACCAAAAAAGGAATAAATTCCGCTGTTTTCAATTTTGGTGTGAATGTATGCTTTTATCTAACACGCTCATTCGGTTTGTATGGTTTCTATTTAAAAAAATTATGATTTTCACCAAATATGTGATCGGATTTCTACTATCCTTATTTTTAAATCTGTATTTATCGTAGAAATAATGTTAAACATAACAAATAAATACAAAAAACGCCTATAATACTTTAGAATGTTATATATTCAAAATATACTAAATATTTTGAATTGATATCAAGTAAACTATAAAAGACATATCATTCTATTACAAAACACAATAAAAGATAGAAACTTATAGCTTATAGATTTTTCAATAATTATATTGGTTTCGGATATAAGAACAAATCATAGAGATGTAACGCGAATGCGAGATTTGAGTGGACTAAATTTATATAAATTATGTGCTATACACAGATTTTTTAGTTATAGTTTGGCTTTTAACTGAAGCTTCCGTGTATTAGTATTTCGATGTGAATGAATGCTCATATACTGTTACGTGTATTTTTTTAAATACATTTATGAACGAAAAAAATGTAGATGCAATGTTCTCTTAGCAGTTAATACTAAAAAGTATACAAAAATTTAGAACCATAGCTTTATTTTGACATATATGCGGTAAACTCTGTTTTAAAGTTAAAATTTAAAATAGATCTACAAAACAGGCGCTATTTTTTTGTGTTAAAACTTAGAATTAATTTTTTTAAAAGAATTTAGAAAATCTATAATCTATACAATATATGTTTTTTACTATTTAAAATTTAAATTTCTTATAATTTCTTTCTAGGTACTTATAGATTTGAAAACTAGCTGCTGTAAATTGAAAAAAAGGCATAAAGCCTAAAATAAATTATATTATGAACTAGATAATAGAAGGGAATATACAAATTAGATTTTAGTTAAGATTTTTGACTGGGCAGTAATTATCGACTTTTTTTGCCAGGTGAATTGTATTTTTATTTAATATAAAAAAATAAAATTTATTGTATTAAGTGTATGTTAAAAATTATATTGTTATGATACGGTCATGATATTTTAGATTAACTTGCTTATACAAAAAATTTCTTTGATAACTTACATTTACTTTCGCTAATCAAGTCAAAATGTATCAGCATCCGATAAAGTATATTCTATTCAAATCTTAAGACAAAGAACTGTGTCTATACAATAATATTTGTTGGTTTGTTAATATCAAACCAGATTATCCCTTAGGACAAATTTAAAATTTATTTAAAAAATTTTTTTGAGCCTTCTATTATCTAAATTGCAAATTTATGTTATTAGTCTATCAAGTAGTGATTTTCACATGTTTAAAAAAAAAGATGTGTATAAATTGAATTAATATGATATTAGAAAAAAAATTGCATCATATAAAAAACAAAGAAAATGCGTTTTTTTATGATTGATTGCTTTAAAATACGCTTTATTTATAATAAAATTTACAATATTTTTGCGGCAAGCCGAAATTTCTATACTAAGGTTTATGCCAGTAAGTATTAAAATCCTGTTACTATTTAACTTGTTATCATTTTTGCTTGAAAAGTCTGTCGTATAATTACGATTTATTTTTATTTATAATTTTAATTTGATTTCATTGTTCTTCGAAATGATTTTTTTAATTTTTATTGTGATAAAGCAAATGATTATGTTTATGAAAAACTGTAGTTGAAAACAGAAAAAACTACTAACTAATTCAAAATATGTGAAAAATATATATATCAGTAAATACAAATTATTTTACAGATCTTTTATACAGCATATTGTACTAAATTTAATATCTATTTCATAAAAATATATTTAACAGTTTAAATTCACATCTAAACGAGATAGAAATTTACAAAATAATAAAAATAACATATAAAATGTATTAAAAAATAATTTTTTGGTTATATCTGGTGGGATTATATTCATTTGATCAATTTGCATGTTTTCTAAGACATTGAACTATATTAAATCAAAGTTAGAAGAATATCTATATATCTGCATGAAATGATTTTTAAATTGTTTTTTGTGATTTACCATAGTTATATCAACCAGAAATATTTTTTTCGAGCAATTATGTTTGTAGTCATTGTATTCTACTGATACTCTATAAAAACTTACACAATATTTTTACCTAAAGTTTTACCGCATTAATCTTTTTTTAGATAAAATATTAAAAATTTCTCGGCAAAGAATCTGAACTATATATATGTATAAAAAATTAAAAGTAACAAAAAAAAGTTTGCATATCATAATATCATTGTAAAAAATTGAGTTATAACGCAAGATCCTTTGCCTTTTGATTTTGTAGCACAAAAATTGTACTTCATGTTAAAATAATCTTGTTAGCTACACAAAAAAATATTGTTTGGTTCATCTATACAATATAGAAAGCTATTATTTTTGCGTCGAAACTTAATAAAAGAAGTGCTTACAGAATAAATACACTGAATATGTTTTTTATCTGGGATAAAAACTGTTGGTTTAATCGTAAATATTTTATTATAAAGTTATTCGCCAATATTTTTAAAAAAAAAGTCTTCAAGACATCTAAAACACAGATAATATCCAAGACTAATGTCATGCAAATATATGTCATATTATAATATAATATAAACGTTTTTTCTGTCTATTTATAACTAAATATATTGAGCCTACACAGGCATTTAGGATAAAACATGATTTTTTATGTTTTTATATTGTAAAAAAATACGCTCGAGCGAGAATTTTTGCTTTTTATTTTCTATTTCGGTCATTTTAATACTTGGTTGACACATATTAGGTCTATATTAAATTCATAAATTATAGAAAATATAGTTTTAATCACAGTTTGAATTTTCTTAATATACACAGACATAATTGATATAACATGCATGTTTCTTTCGTCAATATTATACTTGCATTCGATATAATTAATCCATAACATTACAGCACAGAAACTAATCACAATATATACGGTAAAAAAAACAAGCTTTTAATATGAAATGCAATTCTTGTATCTAATTATAAGATTATTGTTGATATAAATAGTCTTTTTATGTATATGGAAATATCAAGCCGGGTTTTTTTACGCCTTTATATCTCTAAACTATATTAAGACTTTTTATAGCATGAAGTAAGAGAAAACACATATAAAACACGCTCATTTTTCTCGAAACAAAGAGTTTACTGCATTTTAGCATTATTAAATATATCAAATGATTATAAATTATGCTCTTTAAATCGAAAAATTAAATATAAAATTTTTAAAGGTAAAGACTAGTTTCTAGGTAAATAAATAATAATTTTATATTTTTCATAACTCACCGTGATTTGCTGGTCGAAAAATCCTTGAAATTATATTTGTATCTATGAGTAAGACTTTTTTTTCTATAAATTCCCATAAAAAAAATAATAAAAATCATCTATAAGTATCTTATTGTTTTCTTTTAAACCATATTATACTATATGAAAAAAAGAACGCCGTAGCTGATATTTTAATTTCAAACTTTTTGGATTCACAAGTGAGCTTATATCGATATTTACTCGGCAAGATGTCATCTTCAGTATATAAATTTATAAACCCTCGTATTTTTTAATCATATGTAGAAACTTGCATAATATGTAAAATTTAGCATTAAAGAATTTATAAATGTATTTTTGATTTATCGCGGTGTAAAATCATCCAATAAAAATGTATTTGTTTTTTAAATAAAAAAAAATTAGCCCAAGCTGTATGTTTACCATAAGAATTCATTTGCTAAAATACCCACAAATACAATTTAATGGGTATTTAAATAAATCCTTAGTATTAATAACCTTAATTTGGCAAAAGAATGTTTAATATGTAAGGTAAAATACAATTATTTTGCATCAAAATTTTGTTTCTTATAATATATTACACATTTTAACAAGAACAAAACAGGCAAATGTATTGGTTGATAACACGAAAAAGATAAAATAAAATTCATTAGTGCATAAGGCTCACATTTGCCTTATACATGATTTTATAATATACAAAACGTGTCAAAATACCATTGATTCCTTAGATAGACAATATATCATAATACATAAAGAATAATGCGTTAATAATGGTTTAACAAAAATTTCTAACGTATTCACTTACATATTAACAATCTTAGTAGCTTTCTTTTATAATTAATGCATGAAATATTAGCAGAAATATTTCTATGCCATCTTTAACTTTGAACAAAGATATAAATGCTAAATATTTTTAGTAATAAAAAAAAAACTAATTTCCAAGCATAGTTTAAATATTTATAATGTGTTTACTTGCCATTTACCTGAATATAATGCTTTAACTGCTATTTATATTTAGCCTATAAAATCCTACAGTCTACTTATTTCGTAAAATAATTAATAGATCAAAAAAACTACCGATTTCTGCACAATTATTTACTTATTCGTCTAAAATGCACAAAAAAACATTTTAAAAATGTAAATATAATTTAATATATATTCTTTTACTTGCCATCGCGAATTATTATATATAATGTAATAAAATAAAATATATTTTCCCAAAAATAGATAAATATATGATAATTTTATAAATTTCGTTTTTTACAATATCATTTTTTACTATTTGCATCAAAGGAAGTGATTAACAGATAAATATTAATTTTAAATATAGTTTGTGCGACTGATTAACAAATTATAACACCTTAACATATATTATTAAGACATCTTTTCATAAATAATACGCAACAAAATTTACTAAATTGGCATAATCTCGATTGTATTAACAGTTGCTGCATATAAAAAATGCATATATTTTTGTATAGGAACTGGAAAATATATGTGATAACAAAAAAAAATATTTACTTTTAAACATAATTTGTAATGATATATTATAAAATTTATTTTTTCTTTTATTTGTGAAATCAAAAGTTTGGCATCAAAGTGTCATACAATTCTGTTTTCTTACACGTGATGTAAAAGCTATATAGCCACGAAAGAATATTTATTTTGCAGTAAGTCAATAAATTTAATTTATATTTAATGTTATTTTCTGCAATTATCACTTAATGTGCTTATTTAGTGATAGAAGCGATTATGTGTAAGAATATTTTCTTGAAGCTAAATAGTTATAATTACTTAGATGGTTAATTAAATCTTTTTCAAATTTGCTTTTTTAAAATTATGTAAATGTATGATAAAAAATGTAAAATTCATGCACAAAAATTTTATAAAAATACTTTCAAAGTAAAAAAACGTAAATTAGAAATTTAAAATTTATATTTATATTTATTTTCTTTTTTCATGTATGTATCATTTTATAATTCCAAAAGCCGCAATGTTTGCTACGTATTAAACAGCAATACAATAATTAAAATATACAATATCGGTTTCTTTTTTAAATATTTTATACATTTACTCAGCGTTACCTTCTTCTATTATTTTCGAACAAATATGAAATTCAATATGGATATAAACTTAGACGTCGATAGATAGATACGGTTTGTAATCATATACAATTTGTATTTTAATTATAATAAACGGATGCAGAATAGATTAGATATTCTAATATATTTTCTATATATTTGTAATCTTTCGATATAAATTTTTTAGACGATTATTAATCCTAGATATTTTAAATGCGTTGTCAGAGGTCTCATCATATTTTAAGACTTAATGTTCATCTCAAGCAATTCTTAAAAACCTTTATTCCGATAGCTAATATACGAAATTATTTTTTTTTGATCTTAGAAGCTTGAATAAACTTTCATCATATATAATATTTTGATTTTTTAATATTTCTATGATTTTTGATGTAAATATCAGACCATTTTTAAAGTTGACACACATAAATATAATTTTTCTTTTGTAAATTCTTTTCTATTTCGCATTCCATTTATGAGTAAAATATCAGCCCAAATTTTATGTATGAATATTTATTTTATATGTTTTGAAAGATCAAAACTCACTCAATAAAGATAATCGCAAAAACGAAAATGCAATAATAAAAGTTGATGCCGAATGATAACAATATTTTAATTAAAAAAAATCAGATCCTATATTTTACTATACAATAAAAAAGAAAATATGATTATGCTGATCTAAATAGGTACAACTAGCCTTTATAACATAACTGAAGTTGTGAATTAAAAATACAGGAAGTATGCTTTCTTGGCGAATGAACTTGGTTATATTTACAAATGTATAACAAAAATAATACTAAATGTGATAGCTTTGGATGGAGGGGTCACAAAAAGTCATAAAAAATATGTTAAAGAGTATAAAATCCCGGATGAATTAAAAGCATACATGCAGTCTCTCACACTCAGCAAGACACCAGAACTTATCTCATTTGAAAGAAGAAGAGCATTTGATGAATAAGGGTGTGGAGAGTGTCAAAAGATGCATCAAATTTTTTTGCAATATTCCCTGTAAATTAAGCCCGTCTAAATGGATAAAATCGATATAAAGAAAATAATACCGTCTTAAATACCTAGTGGTTATATGTTTAAGTGTTCATTAGCTGAAAACAAAAGTTTCCATTTTTTATGCAAATAAATGTCTATATAATTTTTTGATTGCGTGTTCTTTAAAATCATTTTTTCCGGTTCTAGATATATAAATCTTGTTTTCAATCGTTTTAAGATTCATTTTGTAAAATATTTTATAATTCTTTTGCTATCCTTTTAATCCATGCTTGATCCCTTTAGACTTATCCTTGTTAACTATCCTAACTAAGCACATTTATAATGGCCAATAATATATAATTATGCGTCTATCAATATTTTATAATTTTTATAGATTTTCGAATCAGCCATTATATCCTTTTGATTATAGAAAGATTTATGTGTAATATATAACATTTATTTATTTAGAATTTATACAAGACATCAACAATATTCTAATAAGATATTATATGATAAACTTTAAATTCAAACATTTTAAGTTAAAAAGATATATAAAAGGATTTAGGTGGGTATAGATAAATATTTAATGACAAGAAATGCAGAATAAAAAATGATAAATATGGCTATATTTTGGAGAAAATATTTGTCTAATAAATAAGGCTTAGGTAATTGGTTTTAAAACTAAGTATCATTCAATAATGCAAAATTTTTAATAAACTAACAACTTGCCTATGCGCAGAATTTATATAAAGAATTCGAATTTAAAAAACATATTTTAGAGAATAAACTTTATAATATATCTTTATATTTAATGATATTGGACAAATATAGTATGATTATTTTATAATTTCTTGTAATTATTATTATAGAGGCATGTCAGGTAGCTTCCTTGTTAAATTTAGTGGATTTTACACGGTATTTTTTGTTCTGGAAATAATCATTTTTTCATATATAATAGAAACCTTTCAAAACATGTTCGGGCACTTTTATAAAAATAAATTGCGGAAATACTCTTAAGCTGTGCAGAAGAGCTATTTCTTAGCAATAAGGTGAGTTTGAAGATATTTTAGCGGCCTTTAAATGTATTTAAATCTATTAATTTATTGTTTTTATAAGGTATATTTACATTATTCTTTAAATTCTTTACTTACATGCATTGATTTACTTTTTTATAAATATATTGAATAGATTTGTCATATGAAGTTCTATTTTTTATAAAATATTCAAAAGAGAATTTTTTGTAACATTTTGATTTTATGTATCATATGACCTATATATCCTGCTTTATATGAATTTATGAAATCAAAAACATAAAATTGTAATCCTTAAAAAAAATATTGTATACTTCTAAACACAAATATTATGCTTTTTATACAACAAACAGTGAACTATGTATTTTTATTCCATATTTTTTTCTTTACACGATTTATAATGCATTTTATAATTTTATACATGTATTTATCGCATTTTACAGCGAATATAATCCAATAACCACATACATAATATCATAATAGAAATTTCGTATTTAATTTTTTCGAATCTTAAACAAATTATGATTCAAAATATGGTAGTATACATGATAAAAAAATTTTCTCTGGAAGGCTTTTTTTTCAATGTAATATTTATTATTCATTATAAAATATATTAGATCAAGACGAAACTATTTAAACCAATATGCACAATCAATTGTATCTATATTAAAAAAATATCAGCATGGTAAACGGAAAAAAATGTGATTTTATTTTTAAATATTACTACAAATTTTAAATGTGTACTTGCGACAAATAGCGTCGCAAAAATGTGCGTTTATTTTTCTACTATTAGACATTATCTTTATTTTCACGAGTAATACTCAAATAAGCTTTTTTTTTTCTAATTTTGATAGCCTCTATAAAATTTGTAATTTAAAAATTCTTTGAAGATCTAAAGACCACTTTCTGTTTTTCTATTTTTAACGGATGTTAACGAAGTAATATACCTCAAACACCTCAAAAATATTTGGCCATTGGATGCATGTTTTGACAAAATTTATAATTCTATATGATAATGTGTTAAATTCATATTATTTCTACTTTTACATATTTATATCTACAAAACTTATGTTTCACATTTTCTATGTATGATTTTCACCTTGAACTGCTCATGTTTTTTATTCATTTTTATATTATAATTTCATATTTAAATGCATTTTAAATATTTCACTTAAATATAATAACACTAAAGATGCACATGTCTTCATACTACATTAATAGGACATAGATTATATAATTTTCAAAACGCTTTTATATCAATTTTCATCTCAATAATTAGTTCATATTTTATTAAAATATATTGTAGATTACATTGGTATTTTCCTAGGTTAAATGTACATAGTTTTACTTCTATAAGACTAAATATGGTATCATTGGCCAAAGAAAATATTTCTTTACATAAATAACACTAGTTGTGTATTTTTAAAAATTTTAATACATGTGCCACGCATATAATCTTTAAATACCATAATTTGGATTTTAGATATAGTTTAAAGTCACAAACCTATTATTAAAAGTAAGAAACACAGGCACTGCTTTTAGGATTATATTAATTGTAACCCCAGTTCTTAAGTAAATTGAATATTCTTGTTAATCTATATCCAGTTAGCAATAGACATGCTTGTAATTACATTTACGAGTAAAATCCGAAATAGTTTTATATGAGCAATTCAAAAATCATATACCAAAAAGAAACTTTACATTTAATAAATTACAGTATACGAAGCTTTATAATTATTATTTTTGATCCACTGAAAAAGATATTTCATTTACATCATAAATACAAATAAATTATAAAATCAATGCATAGTATTTATAATATAAAATTTAACATATATACAACATAATGGTTTTTGATTAATATTTGAACTTGCTTCTATAAATGGTTTATATTATGTGGTGCGTAACGTTAGGATTAAATATTCTATCATGAGTCTACTTGATGATTGATGAAAAAATTAGTTTCTTTGTGCAAAGAAAAACTGTTTTTTCGATGCCGTAATATATGCCGTCTATCTGCAAGACATACAGCTGGCACATTTAAGCAGACCCAATAAAAGAGAGCCTTTAACTTTGAAAATATACATGTTTTAGCGTGAAAATATACTTTAATTAATTCTTATACGTAGATTAGAGTAAATAAAGCAACAATGTTATTAATAGTGATTTTGGGTTGCTCAGCGATTGGCGTAGTTAACACCTTTTGTTTGAAATATCATTGCAACCTATAAGCGCTAAATTATATTAACTGATGAACTATGTTAATTATTATATTTTTGTCTAATTATACCAATTTTGCGTTATAGCATTTATTGTAGCGAAATTATATTTTAAATATACCCTATTTAGTTACATGGAATGGTGTAGTAACACAATACTATTAATGTTGCTAGAAAGAAAGTAAAAGTAATTTACAAATTTTGAGTTACATGAAAATAAGAGATACTTGAAGCATAATTACTTGAAGTTCGTAAAGGAGAAGAGGTATCGAGAAGATGCAAGATGAGTATATAGTTAAGATAAAAATATGATGTGCCAATGGGAATCAATCATGTTATAGGTGAAGAGAAATATGTATTGTAATATTAAAATCAAATAAATAGAAAAACAATATTAATTATAAATTTTGGATTGCATTTCCTTAAATTATTATTTGGTTTACTATGCGCATATTTTTAACACCGACTTTTTAAACTGATTTATATTTTTAAAAAAAAGACTTATAATGACACCATTACAACATAATCATATAAATACTAGAAATATTAACATGTCTTTAATGCAAAAATAATATTAAAAATAAAAAAAATATTGAATAATCTGTAAAAGCAGCATGAATGATCTTAAATAAAACATTTAGAACAAATATTATTTTGCATAAGAATTCCTGAATTTATATGCATATAGTTTTATAATAAATTACAATCCAAGTATCGATTAGATTATAAATTCATAAAGTTTTGTTATATAATATTAGTCTTTTCTGCGTATAGACATCCGACTTGAAAATTATTAATGTGTATATATGATTATGATAGATGGATTTTCAGCCTTTAAAGTTCTTCACAAAATGATATGGCACATTTGTATATATTCAATTTAAACCACATATATATACCCATTTTTCTTAAGCCAATAGAATAAATAAAAAACAAATTTGTTTATCGTATATAAAAAGAACATGTATTTTCGCTAATCGAAAAAAGTATAAGTAGCCCTGAAAACATAACTGAAGTTGGGAAAGGGATATCTATAAATTATTAAATCTTGGCATATTTACTTGGTCAAATAGATAAAAATATTAATACCATATGTAATGACTCGGCTGTGGAATGCAATTTATATAGAATATATTTTGGAAGATTCGAATTACAGATGAAGTAGGACTTACATGCAAGCTCATTTACTTAACAAAACATCCAAGTCGTATTATTTGACAGAAAAAGTGTATTCGAAGAGTTTTAAAAGATGCATTAAAGAGTTAAGCGATATCATATTGACATGTATACATTACAGCTGGTGGAAATGAAAACAAGAAGCAACTTAGCCCAATAATAACTAATGGTATATAAATCATTTTTAAATATATTTAAGTGCCAATATAATTAAAAGAGCGTTATGATTTTTAAATTTGTCCATGTTGTATTATGTAGCTCAATCAAAACAATATATGAACTTTTTATAATACCCCTTATTATGTTCTCTATAGGCATGTTTCTATTGCCATGATATTAAAAAAATGAAATCCACATATAATTACAAAAATTTCTAGTATTTACTTTCTAATAAATACAAAAGAAAATCATTTGTCCTTAATTTTAAACCCAAAAAATTGGCATGGTATCATATTACATGAGTAAGCTCAATTCAATATAAATTCATGTAAAAAACTCATACCTTTGTGCTTCTAAATCAATAAAACCAATAAATCCGCCTTATATGCATTAGAATCATCATACTAGTCAATTTTTCTACTTAATTATATTCTTTATGTGTCACACATTAGAAATGGAGATAAAAGTTTCATCATAGAAAGCAAGTTTGCATGTATAATATTAAAGAAAGTCGAGAAAATGTTTTATTATAAAGTTAATGCTAGAAAAACGTGTAATTAAATAACAAAAAAATAGAATTGTAAATCATCTATCTGTATTTTACTAAATTTTGAGCTGATCATATTAGTTTTGTTGATTATTATGTATTTGTACTTCTAAAACCACTTTTTATATACAATTTAAAGGTTCAACACTCATATATCTATTTATCTGGCGTAAAAAACCCTTCATTATTTTACATAATATAAATATTGGCTAGCATGGTGGTTGGATTTTATATTTAAATGTATTTTTTTATTATTTGTAAACAATTTTAAAAAAATTATATAAGACGTGGAAATACAAGATATTACATCACATGAGCATTTCTTATTTGCCATTTCTAATGTTCATTTCTTCTGTTATGAATTTTTAGAAAATTGTGAAATTCAATTGACAGATTATTAAACATACCATCTGATTTTCATTGTTGTAACGTATAAGCAAAATTTGTGAGATAAATATAAAATAATTATGTTCTGCAGAACGGTGACACCGAACTACGAAATAACCCAATAAAAATTGAAAGACACATGTAATTTGTTTTTTATAGTAGTCGGGTAGATTTCTATGATATTTATCTTCGATTATCGTTTCCTTATATTGAAATATAACCATCAATAACCAATGTATTGTACTTATTTATAATCGACCCATTTGTTATTAAAACTAATGATGCTAATCCATAAAACCGATCACTCAAATAGTATGACCATAAAAATGGGATATTTAATGCGATTTTATACAAGAATCAATATATTCAAAAATTATGTTCAATCGAGTAATTATTAGCATGTAATTCTATTAATTAGATTTTATGTGGAATAATCGTTGTTAAATCATGATTTCATAATAGCCATCTGATTTTAGTCCTTAAAAGGAATAGAATGCCATACTACGTTGACTATTCGCCATATATGACCGAATAATATGTATTCGTATATTACACAAATAGGTTGGGTTGTATATAAATAGCTTTGGATTAAAATTCTAAGATATCGTTAGAATATAAGTAAATGTGATTTAAAAAGATAAAGAACCTATTCAATATATAATGTTCAATTAATGGTATAAAGCTAGCTATTTGAGACGCTCTTATGGTACCATTTGATCTTTCGGTAAATATCAGAATAATATTTTTTTATTATAAAGTTTAGCTCAGAGATTTTTTTCCGGAAAGTCTTATGTTTTATCTAAAAATAAATGTAAAAAACAAAAATAGTTTCGTATTTGGGTTCCTTATTTTGCAATCTATATACAAAATCAATGAAAGTACAATAACCTGATTCTTTCTTTATGATAAGAGAGGGTCTTGCAGTTTAGACTAAAAATAAAGCACATGTTCGCATCATTTACCACATACAGTTTATAGCAGAAGAAATCAAATTCATCAGTTTAACAATATATATTATGGACTTTATATATAAAAATTGAAATAAAATACAAGATTAAAACAAAGAATAAATTGAAGAAAAAAATAAAACAATATTTGTGAGCAAATCAAAATTTCGATTTATTTTTGTAAACTAAAACGGATTTTATTTTTTGTATTCTATAGACTGCAAATAAAATATTTAACGAATTATAATGTTTATGCTTTAACTTCTGTATACATTTTCATGTTTCAAAATATTACAGCTCTTCCAAAAAAAAATTAAAACAATTGACAAGATGAGTACAATTAATTTTAAGATATTTTAACACAGACTTCTGGTATTTTAATTGTACTCTTTTGTAATAAAGGATGTTATTCCTGCTTGTATTTAGTAGAAAAACAGTTTTACGATGTTTCTGTGCGTATAAAAATCTTAAATTTATAAAAAATTTTTTATATATAAAGATTGTCAGACTTTTTTAGATTTTCCTAGATATAGAAGTATTATTTGGTTTTTTACCGAATTTTAAGTTTATACAAATACATAAAAAGATCTGACAATCGAATCAAAATAATATAATTCATCTCAAATATGAAAATAAAGTAATTTTATTAATTAAAACCAAAATACAGGAATACAGAACCTAGCGCATAATTTTCTTAGAATTCAAAAGGTTTTTTTACTCTCTAAAGTAAAAGCGAATCACGGCAAGAAACTACAACTAATAACGTATATCTTTTATGATGTTACAGTTTACGTTATAAAATATAAGCTATATATAATTGTTGTAAAATTTTTTTGATGAATATACGTAAATTCTTATATGTTAAAATAGCTAACGTAAGCTTATATAAAACCAATTTTAGATTTTATTGCATTTTTAGAAATCTTTTTTTACTTGTTGTATATTATTTGAATATATAAGCTAATTATGTTATTGGTTTTACTATTTTCAATTGGTAATTTTTATATAAAATTGCATTTTTGCAAATCAGGCATATTAAAACTTATAAACTAAGAATTTAATATCTTAAAATTTATATGTCTTTCTTTTTATAATTAAAATAAAGGTAAATTACTTTCTTTTTATATTATTTCACAACAAAAAGGTATACAAATAAATTTATTTACTGATTTATTATTTTATTAAGGCAGTTAGATGAAAATAGATGTTTATTTTTTTCTATGACCTCTGTGATTGTAAAGACAAATTATAAATATTTTTCAAAGGTTAAATGTTCAACCCAAAAGAAATTTTCATAATAATTAAATACAAATATAAGAATAATATATTATTATGCTAATAAAATATTTGAAAACAATCAAATATATGATAGTTTTGTATGCTTGAATTATAGTCCTGTATACATATAAAATGAACTGAATTTTTTTCATACAGTGTAATTAATTTATAAAATTTATATTTGCTGTATGAATATCGCATATTTGGTTAGAAAATTTACTATAAGCATCAGACCTTTCAAATTATCCATCTGAAAATTTTTATATATATAAAGAGCTTTCAAATTGTGTATTTTTCTTTACCTGATAATTTTTGATTATATTGCCCAAAAAAATTCTGAATGAAGTGCTTCGGTTAATTTTTTTAACAAACTAAATGAATAAAGATTTCCCTCTAGTGAACTGGAATAAAAATCAGCCATTATGATCATGCCGTACCTAAATAATTTGTAAATTTGATAAAATAGTTATTTTTTTAACTTTTTATGTGCTCCAACTTGTATTTTTGACTGTTGAATATTTTTTAAAGGTTATATAGATTGCAAATTTAAAGTTAACGCCAATCTATTTCTTATAAATTTATATTTGCGGTTTTTGGCGTTTCTTATTTGCAAACCAAATCAAATAAGCCGTAAAATCTTCCCGATTTCGTTTATTGAGAGCAGAAAAATACTAGTCATAAAAATAAATCCAAACAATGCAAAAATGCTATTTACTTTTATTGCATTTCATTTTTGATTCGGTTAACCCAGTGCTGTGATAATATATTTTTATAAGTTAGGAAGCAGATTTTCTATGTATTTCTCATACAATAAAGTTCCTTAATGTCGTATTGAGTTTTAAAACTATTCATCTTAATTTTTTTTTGATCTTATGCCAAATCTTTTGCATTTTTTATGTTTAAGCTTAGACTCTTGTGACGATATGTCCTATAATAAATATAAATAAGAATATTAATCTAATTTTCATTTAACTCAAAGCTTTTTTATATGAAATTGGTTTCAATATACATAGAATATTTACTAAGGGTCAATATTTTTTAATAGCTTATGCATAATCTTCGCAGAACTTCTCTCTTATGCTTTTTATTTACATCTATCTTCTCATATTAGACAAGGGCACGTATTTTATAATGTTGGTACTACAAAAAATTCAAGAACAGAATATTTATGTATCATATAAAATAAGGTTGTGTGGCCAGAATTTTGTATTTATGCCACTTTTGGCAAAAAAAGTGAATTTTAAAGATCAAAAGAATATACGAAAGAATAATAACGTTAAAAGATACTATTTATTAGGTTTTCGCAAAAAAATTCTTTGCCTGTAAAAATTTATGTGCTCGGTGTATTTACCGATAGAAAATTCACATAAGAAAATAAATAATATCCTTTGGCCACTTTTTATCATATAATAGATAAAGGAACCCATTAGATTATAACATGGAAAACACTAGTTATTAGAGAAAAAAACACAAGGGTAAATAAAAATATTTGTTTTTTCACTGCATCCTAAGAAGATAATGAAGGCCTTTTAAGCCATTTAACATAAATTAAAATAAATATATTAAAAAAAAGAATATAAAAATTTAAATAATATATAGGCAAGCCTATTGATTATAATATGTTTTTAGATAACTTTAATTATTGTAATTCATATTAAACAAAATAGCGAGAATAATAATCTTAGGTTCTCACAAATTAAAGATTACTTATTATATTCTATACACATAAAAATATAAAAAAACTTATAGGAATTCTGGTAAATATGGGACCATGTGGTGTAAATAAATCTAAATATCCTAGAATTACTGATTTTTGTACAAAAGAAATATTAATATTAAATAAATTTATAAGCTTATTCTGTAATTTTTTTTATTTAATACTAATTTTACATGATTCTTCTAATTTGAACGTATAAGATAAAATTGGAAAATTCCAATTTTAATTATATGATTGGCGTTAACGAAATAAATAAACTATTATGGTATGTAAAACTTTACATAAAAATATTTTATTATAGTTCTCTTAAAATTTTATATATTTAAATTATTTCAAGAGCACTTATAACTTACTCAAAACTATTCAATATTAAAAAATTCAAAGAACAAAAAAGCCTTTAAAGTCTTGAAATAATATTTATAAAGCATAAACTTTATTTAAGAGTATAAATTATTTAATTTTGTATCATGATTCTTGAAAAATCCAATATAAAGTACTAAAAATAAACCCTTATGTAAGATTTAAAGGGGTTTCTAAACAAATAAAAATGCGTAAATTCGTACATTCAGCATATACTTTTATACAATCATACATTTCAATCTTGCCTCTTTAATTTGCCTATACTTTTCATAGTTGAAAGTATTTAATAGTGGATAGATTTTTGAATATGAATGAGACGTTGAAAATGATCAATTGAAAAGGCTGTAAATATTTTTTACAAAGCCAATAGATATCTACATACGAAAGTATATCTAAATTTTTAAACGAAAAGTCGAAATTTTCAATATGATCACAAACTAAACACATTGCGAAATTATATAAAAATTTCAAATCTTTCAATATGCTACGCGTTTATTTCTATTACGTCAATTTTACATGAAGTAATATCCATCTATTTAAATCACCGAATTTTTAGTTATTTACTATTCGCAGAATATATATTATTGGATAAAAAAAGTTTAAACACTCATATATCTAGAAAAAATTATTTATATTAGCAAAAAAAATATCAGCATCAAATACTTATGTTTTAAGAGAGAATAGTAATAAGCCTACATGATTCTATACAAAGAGATATAATTTAACTCATGATGTTTACACATAAAAAAACGAAAAAAAGTAAGTAATTAAAAAATACAAATATAAGATGATTTTCCATTTATGTTATATGTCTTTATAGATATTTTAAATAAAATTAAGTCTAATTAATTCTTTTAAGTTATGCTTTTAATTGAAATAAATAATAAAATATGAATCGCATTTACCATAAATAAATATTCATCCTTATTTACGATTACACAAATCATCGAATAAAGTAAATTAAATACTCAAAAATTTTTGATTATTTTGAAGCCTTTAATAATAAAATTGTATGTGATTCTAGGCTATAACCTTAAATCTCATTCGGTTGATGTATTATTTCAGCTCATGAATTAGATAAATTATATAACATGCATCGATTTCAACTAGGTATTCTCATATAAATAAATTTAAATCATATAAAAAAGTCAGATAAAAGAATATAACGATGTTTTAAATTTAATATTATAAGTTTGTTTTTAAAAAAATTGTAATACTGCAGATGATACTGTTTAAACATTTGATTATACCGAGATTTTTATATATTATGTGCCGATAGAATTATTTATGATAGAATTTAAAACAAATGAAAGTCATTCTTAATTTAATTAGACTAATATCCGTGTATTCCAAATAGATTTATACAAATATCACCCTAAAATAATGTTTTTTATAATTTAAACATTACAAATAAAACTAGTTTCTCAAAATATAAGCCAATTATCGTATTTTCATGATATATAAATTTCAATAATATAAGAAAGTAATTGAAAAACAAAAAAATAATGATAGAAAAATTCATAAATATAAACATGGATTTGTTAGCCTGTTATCGGAAGAAAGTATCGATTCAATCTTTGCCGCAAATAATAATTATTTAAAATTATATTTTTATAATATAATGGCGATTCGGAAATTTCACATCAGTAAATGGTAAACTAATACTTGTATGTTTTATACTTAGTGTATTCATAATCTTATGGGTATTATTGATCAAAAAGATGTGAGTACAATAGTAAAATTACAAAAATATATTTAAATTCTGTAGTTAGTTACACAAAAAAAACAGATAATTGGTATCTAAATGTTAAAAAAAATTTGATGTGACTAAAACAAAAATTTATATTTAAACTTAACCACCAAAACCATTGATAAACGTATAGAAAAAATTTAAAGCAAATAGCGAATGGATTGTTGTTCATATAAAAATTTGGTGATTCTGTTATCTGCAAAGAACAAAATCAATGGTTATGACGTCACTTTATAATTAAATATTTCAGTAAAGATTGAAAAATAGTAGACTATCAACCAATATTAATAATAGCTTTCCTGATGTAAAAAAAAATAGAACATATGTTTAAAATTTATATAACGATGTGTTTTCCTATTAAATATGCATATTATAGATTTCCTCCGAGTATATATTAGGTTTTTTCATTAATGACCTCAAACTTTCAGAATTATTATCAATCATATAGAAGAGGGTAAAATACTAAAAATACGGTGTGTAATTTAATGGATCTATATATATTCGGAATTACTATCTATAGAATTCCAAGTGAATAAGCTTTTTAAATTCTACCCAGTCGTATCTATAAAATATAGGGGTTTTGGGTTAAGCATCTATGGTAATGATCATATATTTTATGATTGGTCCTATTTAACATCACAAGATTAAAAAGGCACATCAGTACATAATTATTTCATTCATAGAAAAACGAAAAACAATAATTAATATTTATCATTTCATAATTTCTTAAAAGTATATTGACTATAAAGCGATAACTGTATGTTCATATTGATAGACCATAGAATACTATTATTGATTATAATTTGTAAAGAAAATCATATCAGAACTTAGACTCAATATAATATTCTAAGAAAAATCAAAAGTTATAATATTTCATGTTTTTATATAGTTAAGGAAGTGAAATGTCTGTGATTAGATTTCTAGATGGTTTTAATCGTAAAAAAAATGTTAAAAATATTTACTTTTTTAGTTTATTGGATAAGTTCTAGATTCGTTTGAATGCACATTTATACCAATAATACAAAAATAATATTACTAAGATTAAATATTTCCTTTATATACATTTTATTTATATTAATTTACTTACAGCTTACAACAATTTGGAACATATTTTATGGATCTAAATATTTAAGTGTTGATTTTGTATTATAATTGCGATATTCTTCCTCTTTATAAGGAGATTGATTTACTTTAGGTACATCATGTATATAATATGAGCCATATCTGCTCTTCTTAAATCTTCTTCATTACTTCTATTAACATCATTATCCGTAAAAAGGTAGTCTTCAATCTAATATTTGTATATATCCTTTGATCTGGTTTTGACTTGCGAGTACTTCCGTTATCTAATATGAAAATGCGTTACCAAACCATCCATTGCTACGAAACATGTTGTAAATATAGCTTCTAATAAATATGAATTGTAATAATAGTAGGGTAGATAAATGGTATTTTGACATAGCATAATATCATAAAATCTCGTGATACGGCCTTTAGATATTCGAAACCCATACTTTAATAACAAAAAAAGGCTGTTATAATGATATATAATTTCAAATTGTTGGTATTCAATCGTTCATTTTCATTTACCAACACCCTATCTACATGCATAACATGCAGTTGATAAATAATAACTAATCCCTTATGACATAAAAAAACAGCATTTTTAAAGTTTACATGGTTAAATTTATGTATTAACTAAATCCATAGAAATTAATTAAAGGGAAGCGATTTAAAATACAATTTTCTCATGATTTTCTACATAAGATATTAAATCTTATTATAAAAAATATTACTTCATATTTTTTTAAGAACTTATAGTAATAATGAATACAATTACCTATTGCGTGATTGACATAAAACTTCAGTAATTGATATTTATTGATCATAATTATTTTTTGTTAATAGGTTTGGTTTTTTTTAAAAGCATTATAATATTTAAACGTTTTATTTCGCATATCGATTGTTTTATTTATCATTCCAATGATCACCTATTGTTCGGGAAAAAACCACACACACCTGATTCTATAAAATTTCGTGTGTATTTCTATTTATCTATGCCACGGTCAAGTATGCAGCGTATACAATACATAATCTTTATTGCATTTTATGTGGTTTTAATTCCAGGCTATAGTTAAAATAGTAAATTTTATTCAAACTACAAAATTCAATCTGTTTATTTATCTATAAAGACAATATTTAGACGAACCATATTATCTTAATTGAAAATTTTTGAAACATGTGTTTTTTTTTATAAAATAGTATCTAAAATTGCAATAAGTCTTACATCATAAAATCTATTTAATTATATTCTGTGATAAGCCTTTGAAGATATTATCAGATTCTATAGAAAAAAAGTTTTGTTGCTTCTTAATGATAGAAACTATCTACTTTAATTACAAAAAAAGTTATTTCTACGATAAATCTAAATAATTAAACATGTGCTATATATTATTTTTTTGGTCTTAATGCAGCATTTCAAGAAACCATCTGCTATAATCAGCGGAAAGTGATTATTAGTAACACAGCTAATAATAATACTCCCTTATGAACAATTTAAAGTTTTGTGTATCTATGATTTAATGAAAATTTTTTTATTGGATATATTTACATGTAAATAATTATTTTTGTGACCAATATTTAGTATGCTTTTTACGTTTAATCGATAGTGAAAATTGCTTAATTTAAATGCAAAATTTATGTATTACCAGTACTCTTGTTAATCAAGTAATTATAATTTTTGCCTAATATTAATATTTCGCTTACTTAGCTTATTTTTAATAATAATAAAATAAATGTACTGCGCAGTCTTGCTATTCAAAAGAACAAAAATTTATAATATTTTGCATGTTCTTTTAAAAAATATATACCTGTCAAAACTATAAAAAGAATACCGAAAACCAATTCTTTTATTTGACTTTACACTATAAAAAATACGTTTATCATATGAATTTTTTTTATATATTAATATATCAAAATTTATTATGTATGAATGTTTTTTTTACCTCTGCTTAAAATAAAGACAAAATTCATATAAAACTTATATATTTTAGGGGGATTAAGAATATATATTTGCAAAGAAATATTATATATTTTATATGGATTTTTTTGTATTCGCTTACTATACTTATAATATAAAATAATTTGTCTATACAACAAAAAACAATATTATAGTTTATGATAATTGTCATTATCTTATATCTAACCTGCGTCATTTTCTGGAAATGTTTTTAAAATAAAATTAATTATTATAAATTATATTGGCAGACTAATTATACAGACAAGGCTATTTTCTTCCGCTAAATTCATATTTTATGTAATTTTTGCACGCATAACGTTACTCATAGCTGAATTATTGTTTTTTATGTATTTATAATACGTATTAGAATAGTTTACCAACTTGTGTTTATACTTTTTGACTCATAAAATACCAATATAGTGATGTAAAATTGATTCATTGCACATTGCGCAATAAAAATATACAAGAAAGTGCCATGAGTATTTTTTTCTTCTCATCAAACACATCAAATATACTCATCGTCGAATTAATTCTTATTTTAGTGTAAGAAGCCGTATAATTATTTTCACTTAAGAGAAAATATAAAGCATTATATCAAAAAAAGATAGTTTCGATAAATCTAATTATTTTTGAATTAATTTATATAATTTTATGGATTTACAAATAAAAAGATTTAAATAAAAGAAAGGTTGTTATTACATTTATCCGGATTAAATAAAAATACTTTTAGGAAGTCGTATGATGCTGTATTTTCATAAACTATTTAAATAAACCTGTTTTATTCACGGAATAAAATTAGCAAAAAAATTTACACGGAATCTAAAGATGAAATTCAATACAGAAAATCAATTTTTTATCTGTATCATAAATGACATCAAAAAAATTGTTTCGTGGTCTATATTTTATTTTAAAAACGTATCCGATATTTATATGTGAACATATATGTTATTGATCATTATTTATGTTAAAACTAACATAATCTTCACATCAAACCATGAACCTTTTAACAGCAAAATGTTCAATAGCCGGTTTAATTCACTCGATATTACCGGTTATTATACTAATTTTCAACCTATTGTTAATCACTTTCTGTAAACATAAATGTAACCTTCTAAAAACATCAAACTCTTTTGCATGCCAATAATGGAAATTCAGGACATGTGATTTGTTAGCAATTTTTCGATTCAGCATAGATTTGTATAAAATTATCCTTGAAGCAAATAATTATGTTTTCAAACATTTGATAGTACACTGTTGATCTTTGTCTTGAAAAATATGTATTAATGTTTATTTAATATATTTTGTAACTTCATTCATATTAAATTGATTTTTTGATGGAATTCTCAATATTGAAATCGTATTTCTCCACGTTATATTTGCTATTTATTCGCTAGATATATGCCTTAATTTGAAATTCTTTGTGCTTTAAAAATTCTCAAAAACATGCATTCGCTTTTGATCTTAACTTTAGGAAATCAACATCCTTTACTGAATATTTGTTGTTGAAAAAATTAGGATAGTTATAAACAAAATTTTCTTAAGAAACTTTATTGGTCTTAGATTCGGTTATCCAGAATTTACCTAAAAGTTTGGTATTATAAAGAAGTTAAGCAAAGGACATCGTATTTAAAGTTTCATTTTTCCATATAGAATCGTTTATAAATAATCCTGAGTGCGGATTACTGCTTGAATAAACCGATCTTACCCTACATATTTGACTTTCATTTAACAAGAACTTGATCATAATTTCGAATATGTATCATGATGAGCTTGTTATAATGAAATAATTTGTTTCGTGTCGCGGAAAAATTCTTTTGGTTTTTTGTGTTGTTCTGGACTAAGAGCATCATAAATAACTTTATTTGAAAATTACAAATTACACAGGGTGTTAAATATTTTATTTATTTGAATTAAGATGTTGAAAAATGTTATAGCCGACAAAATTATATATTACTACTAAAATAAAACAAAAAATTAATATAATTTATAATGTATTATATTTACTAAATTGTCAAAATTGCCATTGTATTTTAAATAATTTTAGAATTCTTAATTTCGTTTTTGTGATGGAATTTAATCTAAGACACAAATATTGTCAATTTTTAATAATAAAATATAATCTGTATTTTTTTGTGCCAATTAGATGGCTGCTAATGAGATATTGAGATTTTATTTCTGGTCAAGTTAAAGTCCACATAAATCATTTCCTTTCTTTCACAAATTTAGAAGCATGAAATAGTTAATTTTTTTCAAAGAAAATATTTCTCTGCTAATAGCGTTAAAAACACATAGTTCATATAATTGTTATAAAGTTATTTTAATGGAATTATTGAGTATTTTTAACTTATAGAAATATATGCTTTTAAATTTTAGGAAAAAAATAATTTACTGTTATCATATCTCCCATAATATGCATTTTTTTAGTTATAAAAAATGAAAATCGAAGTCACAATCAAATTCAGGCTTGTACCCAAACTATAGATTAAGAAAGTACTTGAACTAATAGGTTTTGAAAAAAGGTAGGTATCGAAGAAGATATAATCAAGAGTTTAGATATGATAAATTTCAATTAATCAATTACGTTATGTTTTGGGTGAAAATTTACGATAATAATACCAAAACTGACCCATAAATAAGAATGTAATATAAGTCATGGAGTTTTGTTCGAGATGAAAATTTATAATAATAATTCCAAAATTAACCCATATATAAAAATATAATAAATTTTTTTGAGTTGTTTCTAATGGGGATATCTAAAAATATATGATACTTAATTTAACCCATAGATAAAAATATAATTTAATTTAAGGACACATGCTTGATATGATAATTGAAAGTTAAAATACCAAGATTGTCTCATAAATAAACAGTTTACTACTTCAAATAAAGCATATGAAATCATATTTTTAATTTTAGAGCTATTCTTTAAGTTTATAAATACCCCATTGTTTTATTTAGTGAAACACTGATTAAATGATTAGAGCCTATAACATTTTCTGTAATTTGATACAATATATATAATTGTAAATTCTCAAGTTCAATAAATTTAATTTAAAATATATAGTTACAAATATTTTTAGCATTTTTCTCTATCCATAAATCTAATAATATTTAAAAAATAATAAATTTTCACTTTTTTATTTCCATTATCAAAATTTATTGTAATCTTAGATACCAATTTTACAGCTTTTCGACACAATTTTGTTTTAGGAACGTGGGCTTTTGCGATTTAAATTAAAATTTAATTAAAGTTTCAAATTTTCAGCGATTTGATATATAAAATCAATTATTGAATGCATAATTACAATGAATCAATCATTCTATGAAGATCTATACTTACACAAAGGATGCACAACAGAAGAAGTCAGAAAGCAATACTATACACTGTCAAAAGAATTCCACCCAGACACAAAAAATGGAAGCAATGAAAAGTTTGATAGAATAGGGAGAGCCCATATGTTCCTTCGTGATAAAAAACGAAGAGACTTCTACGACTTTTTTGGATCCAACGGATTATCACACTTAAAAGACGAAAAGAGCATATTTTTGTATACACGACTCTTGTGTAAAACAAACTTGATTGCTATACTTGGGACGATTTCTTCCATGGTTTTATTATACTTTGTTACACCATGGGTAATCTTTTTAAAAGAAAATGATATTCTGAAAGTAAAGTACTCAATAATTTTCACACCATTAATTTTGCCAGCAGTAATATTATGTATGCTATGGATAAGAACCCAAAAAATACTCAGGGAATCAAAAGATGATTATTCAGAAGAAATATTTAATTGCCACGTTATAATTGGGAAAATAATGTTGGTAGTATCACAGTATGTTTTGGTGTTTCTAATTATAGACAATATTATAGCGATAAATCGTGCACTTTGGCTATTACCTTACTTTATCTTTGATGGCACTAAAACTATCAATTCTTTAGTTGATGAGTTTCGATATGGCGGATATAAATATAAAAAAGAATTGGGGAAAATAGCCTTGAATTTTCTATTACGACTGATATTCATGCTAGTATTTCTTTTAACAACAGATATGAAATGGAAAGCGGGCATCAGTTGCCTTATTTTAGCCATTGCTGCCGCCTTTGTCAAGAAACAAACACCAAAAAAAACGAAAGCAATGTTTGTTCTGTTGATAACATTTTATGTAATAGGATGTCTCAGTTTTGGTCAAATAAAGACAGACTTGCTTTTGAAACTGGGCTTAATACCGCCTTTCATAATTGCTATTCTAGCCATAGCAAAGGGATTACATGAATGGATAAAACTAATTCCTAAATCCATCTATCTAAGGCAGAAGATGATTACTTTCGAAACGCGAGAAGACTATTCATTGGTTGTCTAATAAAAATTGAAATCCAAAAATATTTATATAACGTTTTAATAATTTACCATTAATTAACTTTCTTTATCCTATTAGGAAAATTAAATAATTATTTAGAAGCACAATTTATGAAAATTAAAGAAGAATATTTAGTTTATGGGCTAATATATGTATTGTAAGTTTAGATTCTCTCTTTGAGTATAAGTATAATTTTTATACATACATCATATCTATACTCTTGGCTATATCCTCTTCTCTTACAATTTCTTCTATATATTTAGTTAAAAGGCGGGACATTTATAAATATTAGCGTGAATACAAAAATGATTTTATTTATATTATGTTTATAGGTATTTAACCATAATCTACAAAAATATTAATATACTTTTTTATTATTAACTTAAAATTGGATTTATATGTACAAAAATTAAAAAAAACACTTATGATAATATTTAATAAATTGAAATTGTATTTATAAACATTAAATTAGAAATAAAAATTATATAGTTATTTGATATTATAGCGTATGTCTTAGCGTGGGTTGGAGTGATGGCACAATACCATAAAAGGTGCCATGAAGAACTCGAATTTACAAAACAAATTGTTACATATATAAAAACTATAGAATTAAAGAAAACCTTATACTAATAGGTATTGAGAAGTGGATAGGTATGGAAGAGATGGGAAAATATCGTATAGACTGGAGTATAGATATTATACTTTCATAGTAAATCGATCGCCTAAACTAAAAAAGATAAATAAAAAATTATAATGCCAAAACTAGCCCAACCCGAAAAAAAATATAATATAAATTATGGTGTTTATGCTTGAAGCGAAAATCCAAAAAATTACAATACCAAAATTACCCTCTTTAATGATAATATAAGATATTGAGTTATGCTTATAGAGAAATCAAAATTTGCCTTGCCAAAATTAACTTAATTCAAGAATAAAAAAGTTATATTTTTTAAGGAGTTAAGAATGAAAAGAAGATGCAAAACTACAAATAAAATAACCCATGAATATAAAATTTTGTATTTAATATCCATATTTGGATTTAAAACATAGGTATTTTATTGAGGATATAGGAATTTCAATTTAAGTATACACACAAACATCTGGATTTAGAAAGACTTTTTTCTTAAAAAGTTTGGAAAGAAGAAAGTTTATCGGGGAAGATTTTAAAATAATGAGGCGGAATGAAGTATTCATCGAATATGTTCTAGAAAGTTCATATGTTTTGATTCATTAAGATTAATTTTTTAAATAACATAAACCTATAAAAATATTATCATTGGAATGCAACACTTGAGAAATTTATTTTATGCTTCTAAGTTTATATCATATATTTTTTATTTCTTAGATACTTTAAAAAATAATTTAAGAGTACTAAACGTAGAATATGTATTGAGAAAGACTGTAAGATGATGTATTTATGATTATACAGCGGGTCGTTATTAAGTAAATCCAAAGTTTGTCGCAAGCAAACACAAAAATCAAAAGAAAAATTAGACCTTTTATAAGCAAAAGATTTTATTAATGTAAATCGAAGTCACAAATGAAATTGGTCTATATTCCAACTATAGAATAAAATTTAACCCTCGAATAATAGGCCTTGAAAAGAAGAGAGATATCAATAAGATGTAAGAGGAGAGAATATAAAAAAGATTAATAGAATTTATGTAACAATGGGGGAAAATACTGCTATGTTAAAAGAAAAAATCCAAAATTACTGTACCGAAAATAACCTATGAATTTAAAAATCTGTATTGTATATCAAATTCCATGAATTAGAATTTGAAAAAGAAAATATTTTTTTATGAATCTAAATTTTCAGCATATAAATTTTTAGATTATAAAGAACTGCATATTATAACAAATAAATTTTATGTAATATGTATGCCATTCTAAGAAAAAAAGAAAAGCATGATTATTTAAATAAATAAAGTTTATTATATACATTACATTAGCAAAGTTAATAAATATGTTTTTAACAACAGCGCATTCATACCTCGATATTTAAAAATAAACTACTGAAAATTAATAACCAGAAAAAATCGAAATACAAATATGTATTCATCTGCATATTATTTAACTTATTGCACACGAAATAACAACATTAAGATTTATGTACCAAGAGTTATGTGAGAAATTTTGATTGTTTTAATTAGTGTTTTTTGCATTGCGAAAATGCATGATCGAATTTTTGAGGAATTCAGAAACTTCATATAGCAACATATATGAAAAAACTATGAAAGGGATAATAATTAAAGATAAATAAGTGGCTTTAGACAAATAACAACTAGAAATATATTCTAGCAAATTTATTCTTCTAGTAATATTAATTAAAATATTTTTATAATAGTAATTTACCTTTAAAAATCTATGCGCCCACAAAATAAACATTAGGGTGAAAATATCAGAAAATTAAAATAATATTTATATGCGCTTAAACAAATAGTCATGAGAAAAAACATCAATTATGATTATATCTTGGTTGAAATATATTTTGGTTTAAATTCAAATCACATATTAGTTTAATATAAGAAAAAATATGAATTATGACCTCGTATAAGTTAAAGTAAAATATATATTTTGGTTAAAATTAGTAAAATCAAATAAAAACGTAATTTAGTCCCACCATATTTGAAATATAAAAAAAATTGAAAATTGGTGATATGTAAATGCTAAACTGCTGGGAATACACAGTAAAAATTACAATTTTGTATTTATATAGACAAAAAAATCTTTATGTATCTAGAAATAGGGGTAAAATTGCAGAATTCGTCAGTATTACAGATAAATAAGTATATCGAGCATATAATAATCAGATAAATTTTTAAAATATTTATTATAATCATAAGAGAGCCCCTACTTTCTCATGATTTTAAAAAACGATTTAAAGCATTGAAAGAAAACTATAAATTAATATTGCCAGTATTTGTGTTGTTTTTGCTTATTTTTTTTGATGTTACACCAACCACTTTATAACATTTCATATTTGAAAACTTTTGTAAATAATAAGATCTGCAATTATACCGATGTTTATCTTTGTTAATCTTATAAAACATATAATGTCGGCATAGACTATTAATAAACTTTATTATTAAAAACCCTATCTTTATTCGTTCTAATTCATTGTTAAAATTTTTTTCAATGTATATTTATTTTACCTGCAGTATAAAAATTTTCTTCTACAATATATAAATTTATTCCCCTCTAAGTCTAGCATAAACATGTTCAAAAGTAATTTGAAATTGATGGTGTTGTGTGTCTAGTTGAAGTATTTTAAAATTCAAACCACTGACTATTTACGCATTATTTTATTATCTATTTAAGTATGCGAATATTGTACTTTCAAGAAAATATTAGAATATGTTTATATATTTTTTTAAAATTCATAGTTTAAATACGTATTCAAGATTTAAATCAATGAGAATATACTTCACTTTAATTCTACAAGAATAGTAATAAGTAAATAAAAGTCTATCCTAGAATTTATGACGAAATAAAAAATGCACAAAATAGACCTAACATTTTTTTATAAGATAAAAAAGGAAAATATCATCCCGTTGATTAAAACAGATCCCATCAGCCTTAAACTTCTAATAAACATAAAAATAATGAATACAAAAAGTTTAAAATTTTTGAAGATGAAATTAGTATAATATACCAATAAAAAAAAATATTTCATACGTAATTACCCTTTATAGGGACGTAATTACATAAAAATATGTAAAGGAGTAGAGTATCACAGATGAAGTAATACCATACATGCAAGCTTTCACACTATAAAAGACACTCGGGCACATAATATTTGTGAGAAAAAGGAGCAGTTAACAAAATAAAATCAGGGTAAGATGCAAAAATATATATTAAGGAGATGTGAAATGTTCTTAACGGTCTGTTTACACACAGTAAAATAAATATAAAAAAAATAAAAGCAAAACCTATCAAAAAAACCAAATTATTCTAAGGATTACATGCAACGATAATTAAGCTAGAATAAAATTGACCGATTTTTATTTTTTAATGATCATATAGTATTTTTATAGTGAAAGAAAAAAACCGAAATACATTATAATTAGGTGAAAAATATTTTTTTTTGCAAATCTATTATTGGTTAAATTTTTATAGAAATTCTAAAAAAATTTCTCCAAACTTAACTTGATAAATGTCCGACTGACACAATATATTTATTCAATTGATTATGTCCACTTTTCTTATATTTTCGTGATACTTTTTTACTTATCAAGTACTGTTAACTTAGGGCTATATTAGAATGATAAGGCCTTCTTATGCTTCAGTTTCCTTGTGAATTCAAGTTCTTAAGGTAAATTATATTTATTAGAAGCAAAATAACCTTGAATAAAACTGCACTTAAATAATAGCATATTTTGCAAGAAAATAAATAAAAATTTTAACCTAGAATTTTTCTATAAAAAAACCTTTAAATTATTAGAAAAAAAAATAGTATATTGATTTGTAATAAAACTAATTGCAATATAACAGAATAGAAAAAATATGAATTAATAACTAGTAATACAATTTTTTTGCCTTTAATATTCCCACTTTTTTTAAAATGGGCAGAATTTCATTGATTTTTACATTTTTAAAAATCAGAGTTGTTCAAATACAAAATTGATTTGAAAAATAGATAGTAAACGATTTAAAAATTCTGATGATTATACTTTATATTATTGATTAACATAAGCTTTTTATAATTTTATTTTTCATCGATTTTTTTAATGTATTCCATTTTTTCAATTTAACAACATCATCGCATAAAATCATACGAAAATAGGTGCCTTGTTTTTTTATTATACATTTAATGAATATATAAGCTCTGCGTAACACTATAATCTGTTAAAATATTTTGAGTTTCTCAGATGCAATTTAATGTTAAAAAAATCCACGATTTTATAAGTTTGTATAAAAAAATAGAAATTTCCTCTGTATTATTAAAGATTTTATATATGACTACAATACTAAAATTTTTATTTCGATATAGCATGAAAATCAATGAATATTTGAACATGTTTGCAAGGTTTATTTTTTAATTTGGTTTTATTTTTATAAAACGCGGGAGATATATAATAAAATAAAAATCGTGAAATTAATATTCTTAAAACAAACTAAAATGTATATATAAACTGCATAAAAGGAGTCTCATTTTTTTAATGTATAAACACGGTCAAAATTATATTTTCGATACTTAAGCTATTACAATCTCTCACCTAAAAACACATTTTCATATACGTGGTAAAGATAAATTTAACATCATATTAAAACACAATAACCCTGAAATAGACACATTTAATATAAATTTATTTACAAGGTTTTTGTTCTATATTGAAAATTTTGAAATATTGTCATATTTTAAAGTTTTTATTTTATTATATTTACCAATTGTTTCATTACTTTTCTGCGTAATTAGAGAAATAGCGACGATTAAAATTTGTATATATAATATTGATATCCATCAGAAGATCATAAAATTTTCTTATGAAGACGGTATAATAAAGAAAGAGCGAGGATAAAACTATAGAATGCATTGAATACATAAGCCATCTCTTACATAACCTAAGAAGAAATTATACGAAAGTATAATATTTTTTTATGAAAGCATTATATAACTTTCGATAACTCCAATTTATATAATAACTTGCAAAAAATCTTATTTAAATACCTTTAGAAAGTCAAATATTCTGTAAATTAATTTTTGTCTGAAAATGTTCTTATTTGAAAGATTTTTATTATGCTATAAATATCCTGCAACACACTAGAAAGTAGAAACAAAAGCCGGCTTATTAAAGGCATAGTTTCTCAAAAGATTACATTTAACACAAAATCGTATTTATAAATGTTCATGCTTTGAATAAGTACACGTTAATGTTAAAAAATTTACACATGGGCATATCTAAATATGTATTCAAAAATTTTGAAGATTATATTTTTGGATATGTTAGATATAAAATATATTTAATTTCTTTTACCTGCTAATCATGGTTTTCCTTAAATATTTTTGTAAATCTTGCATGAAATTTGCGCTATTTTCATTTTAAAATGGAATAAGAAACCAAAAATTTTTAATTTAATTATACCCAAATAAAATTAGCTCTATATGTTTAATTTAACCCAATAGCACATTCCAAAAGAAGTGCATATATGTTAAACATCGCAATATCAATGAACCATGATGGTTTTATCCGTTCATGTTGAATCTAAAAGTATTAGACGATTTCGAATTTTAATCGTGCATTAGAGTTGTTATTCATTCCCGTATTCCTTTTAATAGTAGTTAGAAAGTAAAGGCACACATATAAACAATAAAATAGTTTATAAACCAAAAAAAACTTAAAACTAGATGGTATATAAGTAGTGAAATAAGGAAATTATTTATTAGTCGGAAAAATAAAGTCGTATTGTTTTTTCTTATTACCCACTTTGTTTTAGTTGATTAATAAATTCATTTAGCCATACCGTCAATGAATTCTAGTTTAAGTATATATAATTGATATATAACACGTGCTGTGAAGGAGTTAAAAATACCGGACGAAGTAGAAGCATACATGCAAGCTCTCACACTCCGCAAGACACTTGAACTCATCTTATTTGAGAGAAGAAGAGCAGTTGATGAAGATAGATCAGAGGAAGGTGTCAAAAGATGCATCAAGGAGTTTTGCAATATTCCCAACACGCTGAACACGTCTAAATAGATAAATCGAACTAAATGAAATTAACCCATAAATAAATAATAAATAAATGCCTTTATTATGATACATATTCCCATGAAATCTATAAACAAGTGAAACTAGAAAATAGAGCTTAGAAATAGTATTTCAGTGTTGAAACTTAGCATTTTTTTTACTCGTTTAAATTCAAGTTTTTTTCAGATTTCATTCTACGTACTTATAAATTTAAAACTAGCTGCTGTAGATTAAAAAAAGGTATGAAGCCAAGTAATAATTTATTTGTAGAATCAATTTTTTAAGAGAAGCTATAATTTGTTTATCAGTTGTTTTAATGAATAGGAATTCCCGCTTTGTTTTTTTCATTTTGAATCTTATTAATAATAAATATAAAGCATTTTATTTATTAATCAATAGTAAGTTTAAATTAGAATGCTATGATTAGGTCAGATTTATATAAAACATGTTCATACAAAATTTTTCTTTGATAACTTTATTTTAATTTCGCTAATCGAACGAAAATGCTTCAGCGCCTAATAAAGTATATTTTTTTATCAAAATATACACTAAAAATGTATCTAAATTATAATATTTCCGTTTAAATTTTAACTGAGTTGTATTATTATCCTTTTAGTAAATTTATAATTTTATTGAAAGAAAATAGTTAGTTCCTTCTATCATGAAAATTGTAAATTATATGTTTCTAATTCTACCAATAGATGATCGACACATTTGTAATTATTTCAATAAAAATTCATTACATAAATATTCTATAAAAAAAATACATTATGTATTCCCTATTATCAAGAAAAAAACTATTCCAAATTAAAATAAGATCGCATCTTATAAAAACACTATGAAAATGTAAGTTTTGTATTTTTCGATTGTTTCAAAATAAACTTTAGTTATTGATAGATCTACAAGCTTTTTACGGCAAGCCAATATATATTTACATGAATTATGTCTATCTGCCTTTTGATCTGTTACTGTTTGAATTCTTATCATTTTTCTTTTCATGGTCTTTGAATTATTAGCATTTTAATTTCGAATCATGTTTATATCAAATGTTGCATTTAAATTTGATTTTTTCATTCTTCGTAATAAAATATCAAATAAATTTTGATTTTTGTTGTGATAAAGAGAATGATTATAGTATTTAAAGGACGAAAAACTGTGGATGAAGAGCAAAATACTTCTAAACCTTACCCCCGAAACTTATCTCCATATCATTAAATACATATAAAATAACAAATCTTTTTTGCTGTTTTTTTAATTAATTTAATATTTATTTCATACAAATATAATTTAACAATTTATATCCACATCATAATAAGCATATTGATTTGGCAATGGATTGAAATAACATATACTTTGTATTAAATTTCTATTTGGTGGCTAGAGCTGACAGGAATACATTTTTTTGATTAATTTTACTTTTCTAGCAACATTGTTATGTATTATAATAAAGTATTGTGAATTTGTATAAATATTATACGAAATCTCTTTTATATTTTCATTGAGATTTACCATAAGTTCTATAAATCAGAAATTTTTTCAGAAAAATTGTTTGTAGTCATTGTATCATATCGATACTCTATATAATTTAAATAATATATTCATTTAAATTCTTACTACATATATCTTTATTTTTGCTAAAGAAATTAGAAAATTTAATAAATATTTCTTGGCATAGAATCCGAATTATAGATATACAACGTAAAAAAGTAAACATACAATTAATTTTACATATAAAAATATCATTACAACATTTATATTTAAACGCACGATTTATACCTTTGTCTCTTGCTTTTATTTAAAAATATCTTTTGTGTTGTAAGAATAAGCTTGATTGTGCCATATAAAAAAAATTATTATTAGGTTCATATATATAATATAGGAAGCCGTTTTCTAATGATGCATACAAACGAAACTAACATATTACAGAATAAATTAATTGAATATGTAATATACCAGGGGTAAAAGATATAAGATTTTGATATAGACTTCCAACGTATAGAATTTATATACAAATATGCCTATTTGTATTTAAAAAAGGCTATAATAAACAAACATTTTTTTATCATAAAACTCGATACCAATGAAGGATATATCATATTACAAAAAAAAGCATAAGAAAATTTTTTCGTCTTTGATATATGTAAGTTTTTCGATGAAATATGTAGGATCTATATCAGATTTATAAAAAAAAGGCAATTTATTTTTTTTGAAATACAGTGACATGACTGCTCTAATATTAAACTTTCTATTTTATATATTATTTTTTTACTTGATATTTTTATACGATAAGATCGCAGCGCAGAACTCAATCACAAGTGATATTACATAAAAACAAGCAGATATAATGGCAGGTATGAATGAACTAAATTCTACTAATATTGTTATACAGCAACTAGTTGTTTTATGTATATAAAAATATCAAGCGGTGTCTATGTTTACACATTTATATCATAAAACACGAAAAGAAGTTAATAGCATCAATATTGTAAGAAAAGACATAAAAACACATATAATTATATCTAACTAACGTTTTCATTAATTTGACTTGTTTAAGAATAAGAAAAAGTTATTTGATTTGTCTTGCTTAAAATAAAATAGTGAGCTATAATGATTTAAAAGTATCTATTTAGTTTTATGACGATTTTTTTTTATTATATTCAATAATACCGCACCGCAATTATCTGAATTTTTCTTGTTTATAATTTTGTTTGTGATAAATATATATTAAAATTAAGACTTCATTATGCAAAAATCAGCAGTTTCTGCGCAGATCTCGTATAAATTCCTTTAAAACAAAGTATAAAAAATATTGATAAAAGGTTTTGTATCTTCTGAAAATTATGGAAAACATATGATGAAAAAAAGCGACTCTTTAGCTGATAATTTTTGTTTGAGAACGTTGTGAATCTACAAGTGTGTTTAAATCAGAATTATCTCTGCAAGAATGCATCTTTAGTGAATTAAGTTCTAAAAAATAGTTTATTTTATTGTACTTTTCTAGATACTTGATCAGAATGAAAAAATATTTTCGGCATTAAAATAATTTCAAAGTAATTTTTGATAACTCATGGTAAAAAATCTTGTAATTATCAACGTATAATTTTAATGAAAAGTCAATTCAGGCTAAACTATATTTATTATAAGAATATATTTGAAAAAATCACGAAATCAATTTCTTGTAAATTTCAACCAATTTTTATTTTCATAGCCCATAATTTTAAAGAGAATGACTAATATTTATGTAAAGATTTCCCTTTTTAAAGTCTGATTAAGTTTCTATCAATATAAAATTATTAAAAAAAAAATTAGTAAATGGTGTAAAAGAAACACTTTATATTATTAAGACTCATATAACACTTAATCGTGAACTAATGACACGAAATGGGCAAGACAATACAATTGATCCTAATAGTAAGATTTTTTCTTTATTTACATATAAAATAATACGTAGATAATGCTTAAACAACAATTTCAGATAGATTAACTCACATATTGAAAATCCCAGTAACATATATTTCTCATGGATGCATACAAATACCAGCAGCAACATTTCTATGCCAACTTTAACTTTAGACAAATATATAAATTCTAAAATATTTATATAGTAAAAAAAAATGAGATAAATAACTTAAATGTATTTATTGGTTGTTTATTTGCATTTTACCTTAATATAAGAGATAAACTGCGAATTTTTATTTCATTTAAAATCCTAATGTATACGTATTTCGTATGACTCAAATTGGTGATAAAAAATACTAATCTTTATTACTTTGATTTAATTTTCCATAAAATGCAATAAAAACTAGATAAATAAGGTGAACGCGAAAAATAAATAACTGTTGCTTATAATCGAAAATTCATATAAAAATGAAAAAATATTAGTATTACTAATAAAATTCAATATTTTAGATAAAATAACGTATTTACAAAATATAATTATTCTATTTGCCTCTAAAGACGAGATTGACGTAAAACGATTTAATTTAATATGTTAAGCAACTGATAGACAAAAAATAACACCGTAAAATATATTGCAGAAATATTTATATCAATAAACAATATTATATTATCTTAATTGATTGACTCTCGATATGGTATAACAGGAGCCATCCATAAAAAAAAAATTATATTTTTATAACGGAACTGTAAAATAGATGCGAATAAAACAATGATTTATTTGTAATAGGAGATAATAATTTTTTTTTGCTAATTCTTTACACTAAAGTTTGGTATCAAAGTGCCAATATAATGATGTTCAATACACAAGATATAAAAAGCTATATACGTACGAAAAATATTTTTTTTTTGCAGCGAGTCGATAGCATCATTTGTAACTTTATTTCTAAAATTCTCAATTAATGTGCATATTTATTATAGAAAGCTATAATTAAAGAGTTATCTTATTCTTCGAGCAAATGATTATAATTACATAAATAGTTAATTAAATCTTTTTTAGAATTTGCTTTTTTAGTATTTAAAATTTTCCATAAAAAAACGCTAAAATCGCGAAATAAAATTTTATATAAATACTTTAAAAGTTTAAAAACGTAAAATATAACTAAAATTTGTATTTATTTTCTGTTTTCATACATCGATCTCTTTATAGAAGACGGAAAGCCGAATATATTTAATGCTTATAAATAAATAATGAAATTCTTTTAATATGTAATGTTGTTTTGTTACTAAAGTTCTTTTATATTAGAATGGTTTTGCATTTTTCTAAAATTTCGAAAAAATTATTTTCTAAGTATGGATTTAGAACTAGAGGTCGCGATGTTTTATACGGTTTTTAATTATATTAAATATGCATTTTTATCAGAATAGACGAATTCGAAAATATATCGAGATATTTTATCATATATTCTATATATTGTAATCTTTCAATTAGAAATTTACAGCCAATTAGTATCTACTTCTAAAAGTATTATGTCCAGCAATTTTCTCATCTATATTATACACTGTGTTTTTAATTTTTCGATTTCATAAAAACATTTTTTCTGATAGCCAATATAGGAAATCTTTTTTTTTTATTATCAGAAGCGTCAGCACACTTTCATCACATATCATAGTAGAATTGTACTTAAGATATAGGATTTCTTATATAAATATCTTATCATCAAACTTGACACACATAAATATAATTGTTCTTTTATAGTTGGCATTCAGTTTTTGCATAAAATATCAGCCAGATTTAATCTATTTATATACTGATATACGCGTCAAAGTAGGTTATTTTATAACGTGAATACATATAATTAAAATTTTTTTGGTTAATTCATTAAAAAATTTTAATATGCAATTATTAACGCAAAGAACGATTAATAAAATATTTTTTTAAAAAGTTTATATAAAAAATCTTGTTTCTATTATAAATTATAGCTTCATTTTCTAATTTTTTTTTCTTTTGCTATATATTTAATACAAGCTTCATCCCTTTGGTCTTATTCTTGTTAACATATCCACCTATTGCTTATTTAAAATGGGTAGTAGCATATATTTTTGCGTCTATCAATATACTTTCAATTTAAAAAAAATTTGAATCTACACTTATATCTTTTTAATTGCTTTAACGCGCTATTTGTCTCTATAATATATATTCATTCATGATTTTAACAAGATATCAACATTTTTTTACAGTAGAAATATTTCTATATATTTACATCATATGCGAGCATTTCAAGTTTGAAAGATCCATAAATGGATTTAAGATTATAAAAAAGAATATTATATGACAAGATATGCACCATAAAAAATGTCACATAATGGGCATTCATTAAGAGTATGTATATAATATAATGAATAAGACTTAATTTCTTGGTTTTTATAGTAAAGTGTGATAAAAAACAAATTTTAAATGATATAACAACTGATATAAGTGCAAAAGTTTAATCATGAAATCGAATTAAAAAATATTTAAAAAAAAACACATCAATATTTCTATACAAAATCAATGGAAACAGGTATTTTTATTATTATATATTTCCTTGTAAATCCGATTATTGATGCATTTGTAGTAGATTATTTGTTAGATTCTGTGCATATTTCTGGTTCAGGATAATTGTATTTAGATTTTTAATAAAAACAAATCGAAAAATAGATTCTGGTATTTTTAGTCTAACATATTTAAAATACACTTGAGCCATGATTTCTCTGCGCTGAATTACTTTTTTATACAATATAGTGAGTTTGAAGATGCATTCATGTTTTTTAGATGCATTTAAATCCAATTTCGTCTGTTCATATTACATTTCCACACTAGTCTGTTCAATTTATTTACCAGACGTTATTAATTTACCCTTAAAAATATATAATATACTAGATTTACTATAAGTACATTATATTTTATAAAAATAATTTATATTTTTTTTATTAATTTGATAGGACATTTCACTGTGCTTATTTCTTGCTTTATTTGAATTCATAAAATCAAAACATAAAATTGTAATCTTTTGTAAAAATTCTGTATAATTTAAATAAAATTATTGTGCCTTTTATATAATGAACAAAAATCAATAAATATATTTATAATATAATTGGTTTTATAGATTTAAATCATCTAGGCATAAATTAATGTGTTGAAAGCATATTTTAATTCAATTACCACATACTAGACATCTAGCTCAGGATTTTTTTACTTTTTTTTAAAAAGCAAATTATGATATAAAATTTCATATGTATGCATAATATTGCTGTTTTCTCTCGAAAGGCTTAAACTTTCATGGCAGTGTTTATCATGTATTGTAAAAGAAAGGTTATCAAAACGAAACGCGACAAACCACTATGCCAAATCATTGCATCTTGCTTTATAAAACATTTGAATTATTTCCCCACAAGATATATTATTTAATTTTTAGACATTACTATGTTTTTTTTAAATTTTTCTCAAAAATGTGCGGTTATTTGTCACCTTTTGGATAATATCTAAAACTTTGTATCAGTAGTACTTTGAATAATCTTTATGCAATAATATTAATAACATGTATTATAATTGTTTTCTATGAGCATTTTTGTATCACATTAAATAACACTTTTTGCTTTGATATTTGTTTTGGGTGTGAACGAAGTAAAGTACCACAAAATATATCGAAGCTATTAAGATATAGGATACATTTTTTATAACTGTTAAGAATTTCTTAAAAATATTGCAAATAAATTCATATTATATATATTTTTATCATAATTTAACTATGTTTCATATTTTTTTTATATTTGATTTTCACCTAGAACTAATAATATTTTTGCACCCATTTCTATGTTACAATATTATATTAGCCTTGGGAATAATTCACATATATACATACAAATTTTAAACTTTATATCTCTTCATATTACATACATGAAAATAGATTATACAATTAACTTAATGGATATTTTAATAAATTTTTTGTACCAAATTAGTAATACAAATGTCAAAAAAATATTATAGATTACATTGGAATTTATAGGTTTTTAATGTATAATCTTACTGTTTATGACCAACTTTATATTTATTGGCTCGAAAAAACAATTTTTAAAAAATATCACTAGTTGTATATTTTATGAAATTTTTATGTATTCTTCATCACTTAATCTTTAATGTCGATTTAAGTTTTTTTTTATGTGTAGAGAATAGTCGTAAATCTAGCTTTCAAGTTAAAAACACATTTAATGTGTGTATAATTAATTATTTAAACCCAAGTTTTTATGGTAAATCAAATAGTCATGTTAATATTTATTCAGTAAGCGATTGAATTGTTTTTAATTACATATTGCATAAAACAATTTTTTACAAGCCATATAAAAATCATAAAACAACATGTAAATTTACATTTTTTTAAATTACACTGTGTGAGTGCTTAATAATTTTTATTTATCGCCCCCCTGAACAGCTGTTTCATTTATATCACAAATACTAATAACTTTTAAAATCATATATAACATACATACTATTTAATTTTGAATATTTATAACTGCACGTGTTTTCGATTATTTTTCCACTTTATTTTTTAAATGGTTTCAATTATGTATGGAGATGTGTTATGTTTAAATATTTGATCAAGATTCTACTTTTAAATTGATCAGAAGAATAGTTTTGTCGTATAAGAACAAATATTTAGAAAAGATGTTATATATGCAGCGTAGCTGCAGGACATATAGCAGACACATTTGAGCAAATCCAAAAGTAAAGATTGCCTTTGGCTTTGAAAATTAACTAGATTTTGGCGTGTTTCAATAACTTGATTTGATTCTAGAACGCAAAATAAATTAGGCATATTATGCTATTACAGGTTGTTCCCCGTAGCGTTGACCCGATTTGTGTAGTCAAAAATGTACCGCTGGTATACAATTAAATCAGATTAGAGCCGTATTTACTAAATGATAAACTATTAAAAAGTAATATTTTTTTCTAATTATACCAATTTTTTCAGTCTAGCTATTACTATAACGTAATTATCTAAAATACACCCTAGGTCGTGTAATAGAATAGTGATGTAACACAATACTGTTAATGTCACCTGAAAGAAAGTGAAACATCTATACATTTTAGAGATTCATCTAAAACATATGATTCTTTAATTAATGGATAAAAGGGCTTGAAAGAGAAGAGGTGGTAAGAAGATGCAATATGGTAGAGTGCGATAAAGATTACAGATTTGATACTACATCAGGGAATCGATGATGTTAAGCTTCAAGAGAAATTAAAAAATTTTAATAAGAAACATACCACAAAAAAAAAATTTAATTGTTTTTGTTGAATTCCTGAGTATAAATCTAATGCATTTCGCCGGTATTTTTAAAACTGAATTATTAGCCGATTTTATCAAAGCGAAATCGATTTATTTTAGCATTAAAAAATCATACATCAATGCATATTTTTAATTTTAAACCCGGTCGTTTATACAAAGATAACATAAAAAATCAAAAATTTAGAAGAAATAAAAAATTGCTTCTGGATTCCTCAATATTGCCATGCTATTGGTTTTTTTATTATATTACAATTCAAATATTAGAAAGATTATAAATTCATAATATCTTGTTATTATAATACTAGTCTGTTTCTACGAATAGACATCCAACTTGTGAATTTTTTTTTTGTATATATGCTGATGGTAGATATATTTACGGTATTTTCAGTTATTTACAAGATTACATAGCACGTTTGTATCTATTTACTTTTAAGCACAACAAATATACGCATTTTTTTAAGTCAATAGAATGAATCAAAAACCAATTTATTTATCTTTTATAAAAATAAATATATTTGCGTTAATCAAAACCGGCACAAGATGCCTCGAAAAAAAAAGAAGTTGAGAATGTGATATATAAGAAGAATGAAATCTTGGTAAATCTTTTGCCTAAAATAAAATGTAAAAATATGCCATTTGTTATGACTTGAGATACCTGGTTACAAAATTCCATATTAAAACATATTCAAAATTTTTTAATCCCAGATATAGTAGGAAAAACTTGCAAGCCCTCCCACTTCACAAGAAATAAAATTATATGATTTGACAGAAGAAGAGCCGTCGACCTAGATTTATAATCGATAGGAACATAAAGTTGTAATAAGATTTTGAGCTTTATTCCTAATAGTTACACATCATAGATGCAATGCATAAAAAAGCAAATTAGCCGTATAATAAAAAAATAATGCTATTTTTAATATTTATAAAAGAGTGTAAATATTTTTTAAATGTGTGATTTATCATTTAAGTACCCAGTCTAAAAATTAGAGTAATATCTAAGCTACATTTTATTGTGTTCTCTATAATTATGTTTTCGATTGCTCAGATATTATAAAAAAATCCATATTTTATGAATAAGAATAAAATTTTGGCATTATTCTTAAAACATATAAAGAGTCTCTTTTTTCTTAATATATTTGCAAAAAAAATTGCAAGGCGTTATATCACTTGGATGTGCTCAGATCAATTTGACTGCATACTTTAATATTAAATTTGCATGATTTTACATATAAGAAGTCAAAAAATATATAGTAAAAGAATTAATTTAGATGTAACGATCTTACTTTAGAGCGATTTTTTCTGTATATTATGCATTTACGTTAAACTCAGTGCATAATATAGACAAACTAAGCACTATAAAAAACAATTTTGCATCCCCAATATTAAAAATAAACGAAATGATGTTTTATTATTTTTTTAATGCTAGAAAAAACAGTAATTTAATATGTAGGAAAAATTACTGTGGATTACCAATCGGAAATTATAATATATTTTGAGCATAAAATATATTCGCTGTAAATTCTACATTCTTTGCATATAAAAGTACTTTTTTATTATTTATTTAGTGGATTTCTGCTCATATATGCTTTATCTTGTGTAAAAACATTTTTTTCTTTATTGTACATAAAATTATTATAAACTAGCACTGCTGTTGACTTTAATATTGTGGATTTATTTTTCTTGTGCCAAAAAAAGACAAAAGTCGTAGAATTACAAGATATAATACCACATGAGCATTTCTTATTATACGTTTTTAAATTTCAATTCTTAGATAATGGCTTTTGTGAAAATTTCAAATTTAATTGACTAATGAACAAAAATGCTGTCTGATAAACTTCATTGTATTGTATAAGTAAAATTTGTGAAATTAATATTTAATAATTATGTTCTGTAGAATGGTGACGCTGAAGAGCGAGATATTGTAGACAAATCAAAAAACACATATATTTATTGTTTTTTATGTCAATCAGGTTGAGTTCTTAAAAATTTTTACTTCGATTATCTTTACCTATATTATATATTACGAAAGTACCGATCAATAACCAATGTATTGTACTTATTTATAATCGACCCATTTGTTATTAAAAATAATAATGCTAATCCATAAAAACCGATCACTCAAATAGTATGTCTATAAAAATAGGATATACAAGCTATTAAAAACAAGAATCAATATATTCAAAAGGGATGTTCATTTATGCAATTATTAGCATATGATTCCTGATTATTAGATATTATGTAGATTAAGCGTTTTAAATCATGATTGCGTTTAACAGTCATCTATTTATAGTCCTTAAAAAGAATAAAATGTCATAATATGCTGAATATTCGCCATATAGGACCGAATAATTTGTATTCGTGTATTAAACAAACATATCGCATTGTAAATAAATCGCTTTGAATTCAAATTCTAAGATATCGTTAGAATATAAGTAAATGTGATTTAGAAAGATAAAGAACCTATAAAATGTATTGTGTTAAATTAACAACCTATGAAGCTAGCTTTTTGTGACGTTTATATGGAACTATTTGATTTTTTGGTGAATATTGGAATAACATTTTTTTATATTAAGTTTAGCTTCAAGATTCTTTTTTTTCTAGAAAGTCTTGAGTTTATATCTAAAATAAATATAAGGAATCTTAATTAGTTTCATATATAGCTTTCTTATTTTATAATCTAATACAAAATCAATGAAAGTACAATAACCTGATTCTTTCTTTATGATAAGAGGGTCTTGAAATGTAGACTAAAAATAAAACACATATTCGCATCATTTACCAAATATATAGTTTATAGCACAAAAAAGCCAAATTAAATGGTTTAAAAATCTATATTGGGGACTTTATATGAAAAAAATTGAAAGAAATCACAAGATTAAAACTATGAATAAATTGAATAAAAAAATAAAATATTAATTGCAAGCAAATGAAAAATTTATATGTTTTTTTGTCAACTAAGACAAATTTTATTCGTTGTATTCTATAGAATGTAATACAAAATTTCAATGAATTATAATGTTTCGGCTTTAACTTCTGTATATATTTTCATGTTACAAAATATTACTGCACTTTCGAAAAAAAAATTTTAACCTTGATATAATGATTACAACTTATTTTACAAAACTTTTACACAAACTTATGCTTTTTGAATAGAATTTTTTTCGAATAAATGGCGTTATTCCTGCTTGTATTACAATTAAAAAATAGTTTTTACAATATTTCTGGGTGCATAAAAATTTAATTTTATACAAATTTTTTTTAAGTTGAAGATTATCAGACGTTCTTAGATTCTTTATCAAATAAAAATATTTTTTATTTTTTAGTAGATTTAAAATCTGATAATAAATTCGAACAAGATCTCACAATTATTTCAAAATTATAAGCTTCATCATAAACTGAAAGACGAAGTTATTTTAATAATTATAACCAGCAGACAAGCATATTGAACCAAGCACATATTTTTCTTGGAATTCAAAATCTTTTTTTATTCTCTAAAATAAAATAAATTACGCATATGACCACGATTAACAACGTAAATACCTTTTCTGTTACAGTTAGAAAATTTTAATCGAAGTAATATATATAATTTCCGGAAAATTTTTTATATAGATATCCGGAAATTCTTTTATGTCAAAATGTATAATGTAATTAATATTAAACCTGTTTTTAGATATGTTTATATATATTCTAAATATTATAATGCTGGTTATATATTTTTTATATAGTAAAGCTGATTTACTTATAAATTTCACTATTTTGAATGGGTAAATTTTATATTTAATTATATTTTTGCAAATCAGACAAATTAGAACTTGGCACAAATATTTAAATATCTTGAAATTTATATGAATTTCTTATTATAATGAATATATAGATAAATAACTTTCGAAAATATTATTTCTTAACAAAAGGATTTACAAATATGTTTCTTTACCGATTTTATTATTTTATAAGACAGTATGAGTAAATGGATGTTTTTTATTCTGTGTGATCTAAGACCTAAGAAATTTAATGATTTGAATACGCGCCTTTAATTTACTATAACCCTGTGATTATATAGACAAATCCATAATATTTTTGTATTTACTTGTTGATTCTAGATATTTTTTAATATAATAAAATAAAAATCGCAGTTGTATATATTAATTGCTATTTCAATATTATATAACAATAGAATACGTATAATTTTTGCGTACTAATATTAAAGTCCTGTATAAACATAAAAAAACTACAGTTTTTTACAGTGTTATTTATTTAAAATAATTTTCTTTGCTGTTTATCTATCACTTATAGGTCACAAAAGAACGCGAAAAATTTGAATCTGCATATTAAATTGTCTAAAAATATTTTCATATATAGATACCTTATAAAAATACAGTTTTTCTTTTCCTGATTATTTTTGATTATATAACTAAAAAAATATCTGAATGTAGGTCTTTATAATAATTTTTTATATTTAAACTTATTATAAAAGATTTACTTCTACTTCTTTTAATATATATCCACTATACGATCATGTTCTACCTTAATAATATGTAAATTTATAAGATCGGTTTCTTTTTATCTCTATATGAGATCTAATTTGTACATTTGACAGTTTTTAAATTGTTTTAAAATAGAATCAATTATAAATTGATAGTTACCGCGTTTATTTTTTATAAAATTTATATTTAGGGTTTTTGGCGTTTCTTATTTGCAAAACAGATCAAATAAGCCGTAAAATCTTCCATATTTTGTTTAATAAGAGCAGAAAAAATTGCGGGTCATTATAATAAATCCAAACAATGTCATATAATTCTTTTCGCCGATATTGCATTATATTTTTAGTTGGTTAACCGTGTGCTGTGATAATATATTTTTATGTGTCAGGAAGCGCATTCTCTATGTGCTTGTGATCCATAAGAATTATTTAATGTCGTTTTGTGCGAAAAAACAAGAATAGTTATAATCTTTTCTGTTCTTATACCAAAATTTTTTATTTTTTATGTTTAAGATTAGACTCTTTTGACTATATGTCCTATAATATCTTATAAGTACGAATGTTTAATATTTTATATATAACTAAAGCTTTAAAGTAAAATTGTTTCTAATTGCAAAGAATATCAAGAAAGGGTCCGATTTTTTACAGCCCTCAGCATAATCTTCGCTGAACTTATTTTCTATATTTTTTATCTATATCCAACTCATAATACATTAGATAAGGGCGCGTATTTTATTCTGGTAGTTTTAAACAAAATTCGAGATCAGATTACTTTAGTACTAAGTAAAAAAGATTGTGTGGGCAGAATCAAAGATAAATACCCACTTTTAGCCGAAAATAATGTAGGAAAACAAATCAAAATAATAAAAGATGAAATTTATTGGGTTTGCACAATTAATATTTGGACTGTAAAAATTATCATAAGCAAAGAAATATTATTCTTTGTCCATTTTTTTATCTTTTATAAAATAAAGAAACCTATTGGATTAGAAAACAAATTACTAATTATTATTATAAACAACACAGAGGTGTAATAAATATCTATGCTATTCCACTACATCCACACATGGAAAATATGGGCGTTATAAGCCACATAACATTAACTTATATTTATAAATTAGAAAATAAGAATAATAAATTCAAATGATATATATGCGAGCCTAACGGCGTGAGTATGTTTTAGTTGATCTAAATATGTGCGTTCATATTAAGCGCCATATCGCGATATTAATCATAGGTTCTGTAAAATTATAAGTTAATTATTATATTCTATACACATAATTAAAAAAAAATCTTATCAGGCGAAGAAATCAGGTTAAAATGAGACTATACGGAGTATAAAAATTAAAATAACTTAGATTTATAGATTTTTGTACAAAAGAATAATCTATAATAGATTAAATTCAAAAGCTTTTACTGGAATATTTTATATATTAATTAAGTTTAGATATCAATAAAACATAATATTTTAATAATAATAATTTATATTTAGAATCCTAATTTACATGATTCTTCTGATTTACACGTATAAGATAGAATAGGAAAATTCTGATTTTTAAAAGATATGTTATATAAAGACAAATAAACTATTAAGGTATGCTAAACGTTGCATAAAAATATTTTTACGTAGTTTTCTCAATACTTTGATCGTTTCAAATATTTGAAGAGTACATATAAATACATAAAACTATTTCAATATTAAAAATTTTAAGGAATGAAAAAGCCAAAAAAGTCTTGACAAAAAAATTTAAAATCATAAAAACTCTATTTTAGAGCTGAATTTTTTTTATTTTATAATAAGATACCTGAAAAATCCAATACAATATAAAAGTCAAAAAATAAACCCTTATGTAAGATTGAAAGGTGTTTTAAAACAAATAAAAATATAAAAAGCGTACATTAAGCATTAATGTTATAGATATATACATACCCATTATGTTTCTTAAATTTGCCCTAACTTTTTATAGTTGAAAGTATTCAATAGTATAAAAGTTTAACGAATATGAATTACACGACAAAGATGATTTGGTGGAAAGGCTAATAATAAATGTTAAACAAGCCAATAAAATATCCATCTATTAAAGCTATTAAAAAATTAAAATTTTTTATATGATCAAAAACTGAACATGGAAAGTGATATCATATCAAAACATAAATATAAAACCATACTATATGCTACGCATTTATTTCTATTACGTATATTTTACATGAAGTAAAATTAATCTGATAAATCTACAAATTTTTTAGTTATTTACTATCATTAGAAAAAATTTAGCTTACAAAAAAAGTTGAAACACATTTAGATCTTGAAAAAATTTAATATATGTATAAAATTTTTTCAAGATTTAAATGTGTTTCAATTTTTTTTTTGAGAAAATATTTATTAGCCTTTATGATTTTTTGCAAAGAGATATAATTTATTTCTTGATGTTTGTATAAAAAATAAACGAAAACTAGTAAGCAACTATAATATACTTTGATCATATAGTTTTTCATTTATTTTATATATCTTTTTAGATATTTTAAATACTATTAAGTCTAATAAATTCGTATAAGCTATGCTTTTAATTGGAATAAGAGGAAAAGTATAATATACAATGAAAAAATGATTATCTTGGGTTTTTTTAATATGAATAACAAGTGCAAATAATAAATGTTCATCTTTATTTACGATGACACAAATAAAAAAATGAAGTAATGTTTAAATGTATAGTGATCTTATATTATTTTAAGCCTTTTAAAATTAAATCTCATGAAATTTCCGTGCTAATAACTTGAATTTTATATATTTATTATATTATTTTAGCACATGAATTGGATTAATTTCATAAAATGCATTGATTTAAACTAGGTTTTCTTGTATAAAATAAATTTTATTTATTTAAAAATGTCAGATAATAAGATCAAAAATGTTTTAAATTTATAATTATAATTTTTTTCATTTTGTTGGGCGAATAATCGTAATAATACAGATGATAGCGTTAAAATATTTGATTATACCGTAAGTTTTTTGGATTATGTGTCGATAGAATTATTTATGATATAATTTAAAACAAAAAAAAAGTGATCTTAATTTAATTATAATTAATATCCGTGAATTTCAAATAGATTTATAACTATACTATCCCCATAATAATGCATTCTATAATTTAAAAATTACATATAATACTATTTTCTTAAAAATATTATGGCGAGAATTGTATTTTCATGATATTTAGAACTACTAATATAAGAAAGTAATTAACAAAACAAAAAAATGATATCAGAAAAATTCAGAAATATAATCATGGATTTGTTAACCTGTTATCGGAAGAAATTATAAATTCAATCTCTAATGCAAATAATAAAATCAAAATCATATTTTTATAATATAAAAAGCCATTTCAGGAATTTCACATCAGTAAATGGTATACCAATACTTGTATGTTTTTTGCTTAGTGTATATAATCTTATGGATATTAATGATCAAAAAAGTGTGATTGCAAAAGTAAAATTACATAAATATATATATATGCTCTAGAATGATAGATAAGAAAAAAACATAGATGATTGATATCTAATTATTTAAACAAATTTTTATGTGACTAAAACCAAAATTTTAATAATAAATGAACCACAAAAACTATTAAATAGAATTTCGAAAAAATTCTAAGCAACTAAAAAATCGGACGAATTATTGATCATTTTGTAATTTAGGTAATCTTTCATTTCGTAAAGAACCAAATAAATGGTTATGACATCATTTTTCCTTATTAATATTTCAGTAAAAATTGAAAAAAATAGAACCATTCACTTATATTAATAGTAGCTTTCCTAAGTAATCACAAAAAGAAGAACATATGTGAAAAAGTTCATATAAAGATGTGTTTCTCTATAAAAGCTTCACATTATAGATTTGCTCCGAGTATATTTTGCGTATTTACATTAATGACCACATTCATATAATAGTGACTAAAAGACTAAGATAACATTGTTAATTTAATCAATTTTTTTGTTATATATTTTGATTTAATTTTTATAGAATTCCAAGTGCATATACGCTTTTTAAATTCTACCCTGTCATAACTATAAATGTTAGGGTTTTGAGTTAAGCATCTATCGTAATGATCATATATTTTATATTTGGGTCTAGTATATAGCACAAGAATAAAGAAGCGCATCAGGACAAAATTATTTCATTCATAGAAAAACATACAACAATAATCAATATTTTATCAATCCGAATATTTTTTAAAAGTGTATTGACTAAAAAGCGATAACTTTAAGGCATACATTAATGGGCCCCAGAATAATATTATCGATTATAATTCGTATAGAAAATCATATCAGAGCTTATACTCAATATAATGTTCTAACTAAAAATAAAAGGTGTAAAATTTTCATGTTTTTATACAGTTAAAAAAGCGAAATATCTGAGAATAGATTTCTAGATGATTTTAATCGTAAAAAAAATGTTTTAATATTCACTTTTTTCGTTTATTAATTAAGATCTTTATTTGATTGAATGCTCATTTTTTTCATAAAAATATATAAAAATAATATTACTACGATAGAATATATCTTTTATCTACATTTGATTTATATCAATTCACTTCCGGCTTACGACAATGTTAACAATTCGGACAATAATTTATAGATAGAAAGCATTTATGTGAAATTTTGTATTGTAATCTGCGATGTTCTCTTCCTTAATAACGATATTGATCGATTTCGCTATATCATATATAATATTGGCCATATCCACCTTTCTTAAATCTTCTTCATTAGATCTATTCAGATCTTTAGTATTAAAAAGGTTTTCTTCAATGTAATATTTGTATATATGCCTTGTCTGGTTTGAGACTTCGAGTTTTATCGTTATCTTTTATGAAATTGTGTTATCAAACCTTCCACTACATGGCACATGCTATAAATATAATTTTTAATAAATATTAATTGGGATAAATATAAAAGGATAATAGATGGATAAATGGTATTTTAACATGGCAGACTATTATCAAAATCTGGTGATACGCTTTTAGATATTCGAAAACCATACTTTAATAACAAAAACGGCTATTATAATGATAATATAATATAATTAGTTTATTTTATTTTATTTGTTTTTATAGCCTATCTACTAGCATATTATGCAGTCGATATATTATGATAAATCACTTACTTCATAAAATATCAATTTTTTAAAGTTTCTATAATTTGATGTATATATTAGCTAAATTGACAGAAATAAATTACAGGCAATCCAATCGCTAATTCTATTTTTTGCCTAAAATATTTAATCTTAATTCCAAAAAAAAATATTCTTTTCATATCATTTCAAAACTTATCGTAACAATAAAAAAAAAATTACCTACATTGGGATTTAAATATGACTTGTACCATCTACATTTATTGATGAGAATTGTTTTTTTGTTTATAGGTTTGGTTTTCTTAAAAAAGCAAAATGAAATTTCAAATCGAAAATCAGTTGTTTTATTTATTATTTCCTTTTATTGCCTATTTTACGTATTAAGCCATAAACTTCTGTATTGCTATTTATCTATGCAACAACTAAGAATGGTGTCTCATAATATAGAACCTCAGTTCCAATTATTGTCGTTTAAATTCCAGGGTATAGTTTGAGAGGTAACTTTTATCCCAACTAGAAAATTTATTCTGTTTTATTGAATAAGAAAATTTTTAGATGATTCATATAATCTTGATTTTAAATTTTAGAACATCAGTATTACTTTTATAAAAATATTATATAAAATGCCAATAAGTCTTATATCATATTATCTATCTATCAGTTTATGTGATAAGCCTTAGGAAATACTATCAAATTCTAATATAAAAAAGTTGTTGCTCCTTAATGACAAAAATACTCTACTACAATTTACAAAAAAGATTTTTCTACGATAAATCCAAATAAATTAAACATGTGCTATCTAATATTTATTTGGCCTTAATATATGAAATCAAAAAATTATTTCCTATAATTAGTAAAAAAATGATTCTTAGTAACACAGCTGGACTCCCTTTGAACAATTTATAGTTTTTTTATGTATTTATCTGTTTTTTTTTATAATGGATGTACTTACATGTACAAAATTATTTTTGTGGCTATTTCTTAAGTATGCTTTTTAAGTTCAATCGATAGTAAAAATTGCTTACTTTTTTGCAAACTTTATGAAACAAATTTATTTGTGTTTAAAGTAATTATTATTTTTCCCTGTTAGTTTATATTTCGCTTGTTATGCTTATTTTTAATAATAATAAAATATATATACTGCGCAGTCTTGGTGTTTGAGAGAACAAAATTTATAATATTTTGCATTTCTGCAGAAAATATTAGCACATAAATACAATAATAAGAATAACGAAAAACAATTCTATTTTTTTAAACTTTATATTATAAAAAAATAAATTTATCATGTGAATTTTCTAAACTATAATATATTAAAATATATATTTGCAAATAAATTTGATTTTTTCTCATGAATTTATTTGTATTCGCTGTTTATACTTATAAATATGAAATAATTTGTCTATATATCAAAAAAAAATATTACATTCTATAATAAGTTGTCTATCTCCTAAATGTAACCCACATCATTTGCTGGAAATTTCTTTTTTTGGATAATATTGATGATTATAAATTATATTGGCAGACTAATTAAACCGACATGTTATTTTTTTTTAAAAAAAACTGGCTATAGGGATTTTAATCCTACTAAAATCCTATTTTATGTAATTTTTGCACAATTCAAGTTACTCATAGCAGAAAAATTGATTTTTACGTTTTAATTACAAATATTAGAATAGTTTGCTGGCTTGTGTTTATTGCTTTTAAGCTTATAAAAAAAATTGATTCATTTAAAATTATGTAATACAAGTAATAAAAAAGACCTATCCCAATTTTTTTTCGTTAATAGACGCATCAAAGGTACTCATCTTCGAATTAATTTTAGTACTAGCGTGTAAAGATGTATTAACAATTTTTACTAAAGATTAAATGTAAAGCATAATAGTTAATAAAAAGCTAGGGTTTATAAAATCTTATTTCATAAAGTAGAATGTAAATTTTATTTTATAAATTTTCAGAGAAAAAAATAATTGCACCGAAATAAAATTCGATATTAGATTTATATATATTATATAAAAATACTTTTGGATTTGTTCGTATAATGCGGTATTTTCATACACTATTTATAAAAACCTTTTTATTCACGTAATAAAATTCATAAGAAATTTTCACATAAAATGTGAAGATGGAACTCAATATGGAAAAAAAATTATACCTGGATTATAAATAACAAAAAAAGCATATTATTTATTATTTTATTTTACATCGGTCTTCGAAATTTATTTGTGATCGTATATGTCATTTATCATCATTCGTTTTTAAAAAATCAATGATATAAGGGTCTCTTGAAAAAAATATAAAACTATTTATCACTTCTATTTATAAAGTTTATATTTAATTTTCGAAGATTCAATAAAATATTCATAAAAATCAAATTTATTTTTCTTCTATAACGTTTGAAAGCATAAAAATTCACTATACAGATTAAGCTATAGTAAAAAAATTTTCTTACCATCATATGATTATCGATGAGTGATAGAAAAATTTAAAATATATATTTTGCAGCTATAATTTTTATATTTATTATTCCCCCATTATCAAATTTCACATTCACCCATAAGATATGAACCGCAAGGTGATATGAAAACAAAAAATTATATCAAGAGGAAAGTAGCATCTGATAAATCGAAGCGGTAACAGATGCTGTAGGCAAATAAAATATCAAATTTATTCTTTTTGTTTGATCCACGATATTCTTTCGATAACAAATTTTTAGCACGTAATTCAATTATAAAGTAAAAAAACAAGAATATTCTTCAAATATTAACTTATAATACGAGTCAATGCCAACGTAAATCATAATTTAAATCAACATAAATGGTGATGTAGTATTTAAAAATGAGTTACTTTAAAAAAATTGCAATATCAAGCAGATTTCAGAATACATAAAAGAAACAATCAAACACCTCTTTGTTATGTAAGTATTCAAATTATATTTTACTTTGATATTTTCGTCTTAAATATGTTTTAATGAATTAATTTTTAAAATTTTGGAGCGCAAAAAAATAAACCACCTTTTCATGTATTTTTAAGAAACTTATAATATATCGAGAATATCTGACAAGCAAATGTTACCAAAATAGCCAATAAAAACAAAAAATATAATTTTTAGTTCCAATCGAATGGTTCATGATTTTACATTAAATAGAATATTTATAATTTTTTATCTGTCAAAATAAAAAAAAGTTCAAACGTTTATAACTCAACAAAGTATAAAAATGTCATACAGCTTTTTTCATCATTATAAATGAATTTTAGAATGTTGAAATATACAAAAAAAATATAAAAATTCATCACATGTAACTTTTATATTTTCAGCATTAAAAATATAAGAAAAGATAAAGATAAATCGTAAAAATATATATTAAGTCTGATAAGAATCCCAAATAAATACTTGATCATTTTTACTTTTAAGGCATAACATTTATATAAGTCTAATTAATGCCAATTTGTTTGTATAAAAATTAGTTTAGTAATTATTTTTGTGCATGAAAATTATATATTAATATCTGCAATAAAATGGGCGGTTCAAATATGTCTTTTATTTTTCATGAATTATTTTAATATTAAATGAAAATCTGCTGCTTCTTATGGCTCAAAAAGATATTATATTGAAAAAGATCACGATATACAATCGGTACATGTTATTATATACATTTGATTAATTATGGATTATATTCCAAATTTAGTAGATATTATACGAAATGGTATAATGAAATAAGTTCAAAGAATTAATTAATATAACTAGATATTGACCAAACGCATTAATTTAATATTAAAATGATTTTGAGGATAGAAATTTGCTTAAAAAAGTAACTGAGAATATATTGTTCGTTAAAAGAAATATCGCAAAAATAAGTAGTAAATATTAAGTGCATTTGAGAAAAATTAGGTATAAGAAGTACGCAGATGTATGTAATTGCCAATTGTAGATGAAGATTTCCGAGTGTAACGTTTTTATTATATTTTATTTAATTCTGTAGACTTTAAAGAACTAGAAAAAGGAAATTTTATTTCGTATATATGTTATGACAATCAAAGTTATATTTAATGCATGTAATTAGAGAATGAATATGCAGTATAAATCTATTATTAATACAAATTGCTTTTTCATGCTATAAAGTCAATCTAATTCAACATAGAATTTTGCATTAGTTCTAATTATATCATTCTATAAAAAGTATGATGTGTAAATAATTTATGACCATTTTATTTAATTGATTTTTTCTATACATTTTGAGTCTAAATGCATAAAATAGACCATCTGTATCTTTTTCAGGTATATAAAGTTTCTGCTATTAATGCTCCATACAGTCATTTTTAGTAAATTTGGCATCGAAAAAAAAATGCATTTCTCTATTTAATATGATATATTTATAGAATTTAGCGTATAAATTAATCAGTTATTCCTGTATAAAAATCACAAATAGATTGTCTTTTATGTTAAGATACTGCACATACGTAAAGTTTACAAATTTTAAATGTTTCGTATATTTTTTTATTGCGGCGCGTACCGTTTTTTCTAAATTTATATTTTTAAGTTGTTTAGTTAGCAAAATTTATTCGCATTTTTATTATAACTAAAAGTATAAATACCATAGTACTATTGAAAATCACAATATAATTTTGATCATTCTAATGGTTTCCATTACAATAAATGATTCTTTTTCTTTCTATGTCAATCTGATCTAGTAACTTGGCCAAACTGGTTTGGAATAGATGGAAAATATTTAAATAATATAAGTAAATAAAAATACACTGAGATATGCTTCTTAAAGTTTTATCGATTTTTAATGGATATCATGAACCTAAAAACAACATTTATGTCAGTGCAAAGCAATATTATATGTTTTCATAATGAAAAAAAATCATATTCACATATGAACATAAAAATGGTTTCATGTACACCTTATATTTTAGATAATACAATAATAATAGAAAAAATTTGTAAAATAGACGATAAACTATGTCATATTATAAATAATTGATATTGCCACAAATGAAATAGCTATAGTCACATTAAACATCTAGAGATATAAAAATATACAATAAGATTACATACATATAAATTAAACAATCCAAGTATTAGATAATAGATTATGATGTCTTTACGGGGAAAATTCTGTATACTGTTTAAAAGCAATAAAATGGTAAATATGTGCATAATAAAAACGGAAATAATTTCATCATCTATCGATCTATATTAATGGTCATATTTAAAATAGCCGCATATGTGAAAACGATGTATTTGTTCATATTGTTTTCTATTTAGATTTTTTTTCTGATATAATTATAGATAATGCAAAGATTATTTTTTTGAAAATAAACCAAAGAAAATAATATACTATTGTCTCATAAAAGATTCGACAATGTAAAGATCCGCAAGTATCTTTGAAAGAACGTACATTTTTTCGTTAATGTTCCACCATTAAAAACGAATATTTACCGATAATATTGTTTGGAAAATATTAATACTAAATGAAACCTAAGGGTCTAACCAAGTAAATTATAATAATAGAGCAGAAATATGTAGCTAATCCTATAATATATAAAGTGCATAGTATAAACTGGAAGTAAATTAGCACACGATTTCTTTATAAACGATTTCATATTGCAGGTTTCGTCTGTCTTTATAAACTAGCACATATAAAAATAAAGTTCCTATTATAACTTATACTTCAAACTTGGCCCATATACTAGATATTTATAAAAAATGACATTAAGAGGTAATTGTTGCATATAAAATATTTTTTGATCGTTTCCAATTAGTTCATAGCATATAATTTTATAAATGCCATTTAAAAATTTGTGACATAGTCAGTAAAAGGTATGCTCGAGTAAGAAAATCCCTCTTCATATTTTAATACACAAGATCCGATTTTACTTTATATTTTTTATTTTATATTGCATAATCTAAAAACCTCTAGAAATTTTGTTTAAAAGCAAATCGGCTAATAAAGGCAATATTTAGAATGTATTTAAATCTAAATCTGCTATTTCTAAATTTTAAGCCCTGTCATATTCGGACTGATTGCATTTTAGCATAAAACGACAGGATTTTATTCACATACAAGACCAATGTTATGTTATTTCAGAAAAGCATCAGCAGCAGATATATACATGCTATATTTTGTGAATCAATTTTGTTCTTCAACTATTTTTTGGACGCAAGGCAAAAATTCGATTTCACTGATAGTTTAATCCGAATTTTTATAGTTAAGTTGACCCAATTGAAATATATATTGTAATGTCTTTTCCTTTTTATTATTACTCATTTTTTAAATGATTAAGCAGATTACTGAATATAAAGTGCCAAATATATTTATTTAAATCCACGGAATTAAAAATTTATATAATTATGTATTGGAATTACTGTCTTGACTAAGTAATTTACTAGCACATGATATCTGGTATGTTTTTGTTAGTGTTTTTTTTTCATTTATATTGATGGGATTAGCTTTATTTCTATGGCATAATATTTAATTAAGAAAATGAATAGGCGCCCAAGACTTTCTTTCATTAAAAATAATATACAAAAAAAAATTATAAACAATTTTTTAATTCCTTTATGCTGATATTATAAAAAAATTCGATCGCAGTGAGCTTTAGTAACGCATGATTTAACAGAATGAAGCACTTTAGTTATCATACATATATTGTTTATATTCAATGTGCTGAAAAGATAAATCTTCCTAAATTTTTATGATTTTGTGTATTTTTTCATATATCGAAATGATCAACGGTAAAACATTTGAGAACAGCCATATATAATAAAATTCTGATTTAAATATATAATTTGTATCAAAATGCATATAATTAAAATATATATTTTTTTATATTAGAAGCTATTAAAGAATTCGTTTACCCTAAAATTTATATCAAGACATATTATACGAAATTTAGAGAATCATATTATAATTAAACCATTGTAATCATGCTTTCAAATTTATAATTAAGATTATGTTGCATCTTTAATTATTTTTTTGTTTAAGATAAATCGAATATCAACTTAAAATTTTTAATAAAGTCAATAGTTCTGGACTGAAATGTTTAATCCATATTTATAATATAAGTATGTTATATTCGCATAAACACGGAAATAAAAGCAAATCTATTTTTTAAGTTTTTTTCAAAAATTTAGTCAATATGACAAAGAAAACGTTTTTATTTAAAAAAATATAGAATTGATAGACTATTATCTCTTGAAGAAAAGATTATATTTGATTTAATATAACAAAAAAATTTTACTGGAATTAAAAATCAATAGGATTTTATATATCGTCTATAAATCATAATAGAAAAGATAAATTTCCTGTTGAATTTAATATACACTTATAGTCGCACATATTGCATTTAAAACACAGCACACAAAAACCTTATTTTAATATAAAAGCCAAATGTCTTGATCCATCAATATATGCAGAAAAAAAATTAATTATAACAAAAATTTAGTCAAGAAACACAATCTACTGTTCAATTCTAAATCATCAAAGATTTTGTGTGTACTTATGAAAATAATTTTATTTTCATTTCTTGTAACTTATTTTATGATATAATTGTGCAATAATGCATGTTTTTCAATGATCCAAAAGGTACCCATAATTTAAAACAAATTGCTTTTATTTAAAATGAGCGGAAAATGATATTTGCAAGAGAAAAATCATTTCAAAATTTTTTTGTAGATAAAACGAATCATAAGATATAGTGATGTTGTGATGTATTAAATCAAATTATTTTCATACTTCTGATATATAAATCTAGCGCTGGTCTATTAGATAACTTATCATTTACTTAATTTTTGTTTAAAGTAAATAAATTTTTTGATATATATTTGAAAAACCTTGCGATCGATAAAAACCCTTGAATTAGTAATTCTTGAACGGAGGAGAGGTATTGAAGATGACTTTGGATAGGAGAAAATACCAGAATGTATTAATAAGTCTTGAACGGAGGAGAGGATTGAAGATGACTTTGGAGAGGAGAAAATACCAGAAACTATTTATAAGTCTTGAACGGAGTAAATATTAAACAAGTTATGCTCGAGAACAAAACTAAAAACATAACTATAAATTTAGCCCTAAAATATACAGATGCAATTTCTATAAATATATAAATATGGCCATCAAAAGATATTATATAGATTAAAAAGTTATTTCAAATTTTATTTCTATAAATATAATATGACCAATAAAAGATATTATATTTAATACATATGTAATTTCCAATTTAATTTTTAATAATTTAAACATGCTTATGAAAATAGTCTAGGTAAATATGGATTATATTCCCGCAATAATAGAAAGTTGCAGTAACAGAAATTTCACTCCAAACCATGAGCCTTTTAGCAGTAAAATGTTCATTGCCGGTTTAATTCTCTCGCTATTACCGGTTATTATACGAATTTACAATCTATTGTTAATCACCTTTCTGTAAATATAAATGTATTCCTCTAAAAACATCAATCAGTCTTTTAAATGTCAATAATGGAAATCCAGTATATGTGATTTATTATCATTTTTCTATTCAGTATAGATTTATATAAATTATCCTTGTAGCATCTTAAATTATATTTTTGAAACATTTGATAGTAGTCTGTTGATATTTGTCCATAAAAATCAGTATAAATGTTTTTCATATATATTTTGTTTCCTCATTCCCATTCTATTGATTTTTAATTAGATTACTGTATATTGAAATCGTATTTCCTCCACGTTATATCTATTTTTTATTCGCTAGATCCATGTCTTTATTTAAAAATTGTTTGTGCTTTTAATATTTTCGATAACATATATTCGCTTTTGATTTTAATTCCGAGAAATTGGCATCTTTTACAAAATATTTATTGTTAAAAGATCAGGATAGTTATAAACATAATTTTCTTCAGAAAATCTAATAGTTTTAGATTTGCTTATACATTATTTATCTATTCGTTTGGTATTTAAAGAAGTTCAGCAAAAGACATCGTATTCTAAGTTCCATTTTCCCATATATTATCGTTTACAATTTATTCTGAGTGCGGATTACTGTTTGAATACACCGATCTTTCACTACATATTTGACTTTCATTTAACAAGAACTCGATCATAATTTCGAATGTGTATATGATGAGCTTATTTTAGTTAAAAGATTGGTTTCGTGTCGCGAAAAAAGTTCTTTTGGTTTTTTGTGTTGTTCTGGACTAAGAGCATCATAAATAACTTTATGTAAAAATTATAAATTTCTTATGGCATTAAATATTTTTTTTTATTTGAATCAAGATGCTCTAAAATGGTACAGCCAATAAAATTATATATATTACCGTTAGAATAAAACAAAAAATATATATAATTTACCATATGTATTATATATTTACCAAATATTCAAAATTGCCACTGTAGTTTAAATGATTTTAGAATCCCAACTTTTTTTTTGATGATATTCAATCTAAGTCACAAATTTGTTAATTTATAATAATAAAATTGAAACTGTATTTTTTTTTGCAAATAAGTGGCTGCTAATGAAATTTTTTGATTTAATTGTTGTCAAGTTAAAGTGCACATATATTATTTCGCTCTTTAACAGATTAAAAAGCATAAAATAGTTAATTTTGTAAAAAGAAATATCTTTCTGCCAATATTTATATAAACCCTATGTTCAGGTAAAAATTATAAGGTTGATTTAACTAAATTATTATGTATTTTTAAATTATAGTAATATATGAATATAAAATTTGGGAAAATAATAATTTACTGTTATCATATCTTCCATAATATGCATTTATTAATTATAAAAAATGTAAATCAAAGCCACAAATCAAAATCAGGCATGTACCCAAATAAAAAGATTAAGGAAGCACTTGAACTCATAGGTTTTGAAAAAAGTTAGGTAATGAAGAGAATATAACCAAGAGTGTAGATATGATGTATCTACGGTAAATAAATTACGCTATTTTTGCGGTTAAAATCGATACTGCCAAGATTAATACATAAATATAAATATGATATAAGTTGTAAGGCTATGCTTAGAGAAAGTTAAAAAAGTTATTATACCAAAATAAATACATATATAAAAACATAATATAAGTTATATAGTAATGATTTATAGAAAAATCTGGAAAATTATATTACAAAATTAATCTATGATTAAAAATATAATATAAGTTATTTAGTTTTGCTTCGTGAAAAAATCTATAAATCTAAGATGCCAAAATTAACCCATAAATTTGAATATATGAGTAGTCATGTAGTTTTGAACGATGAATTTTCAAAAACTTATAACACTAAAATTGGCCCATAAAGAAAAATATAATATAAATTATCTAGTTCTGCTCGAAGATAAAATCCAATAAATTATAATACCAAGATTAACGCATAAATAAACAGTTAACAGCTTCAATTAAAACATAAATAATCATATTTTTAATTTTAGAGCTATTTTTTAACTTAAAAAAGTCCTATTATTTATTTGTGGGAAACACAGATTAATTACTAAAGCATATAACATTTTCTGTAATTTGATACAATACATATAATTTAAAATTCCCATATTCTTTAATTTAATTTATAATATACTCTTACAAATATTTTAATCCTCGTTCTCTATCATACATCTAATAATATTTGAAAAATAATAAATTATCTATTTTTATTTCTATAATCAAAAATATCTTGTAATCTTAGATACCAACCTTTCCAGTTTTCAATACAAATTTGTTTTAGCAACGTGGGCTTTTGCGATATAATTTAAAATTTGATTAAAGTTTTAAATTTTCAGCGATTACATATATAAAATCAATTATTGAATGCATAATTACAATATATCAATCATTCTATGAAGATCTTTACTTACACAAAGGATGCACGACAGAAGAAGTCAGAAAACAATACTATACTCTGTCGAAAGAATTCCATCCAGATACAAAAAATGGAAGCAATGAAAAGTTTGATAGAATAGGGAAAGCCTATATGTTTCTTCGTGATAAAAAAAAAGAGACTTTTATGACTCTTTCGGATCCAACGGATTATCCCATTTAAAAGATGAAAAGAGTATATTTTTATATACAATACTGTTGTGTAGAACATACATAAATGCTATGATCGGGACAATTTTTTCCATAGCCTTATTTTATTTTGTTACTCCTTTGATATCTTTTTAAGAGAAAATGATATTCTGACACTAAAGTACTCGACTATATTTACACCATTAAGTGTACCAGCTGTATTATTATGCATTCTATGGATAAGAACCTTGAGAATACTAAAGAAATCAAAAGAAGATTATTCAGAAGAAATATACAATTGCCTTATTATAATTGCAAAGATAATATTGGTAGTATCACAGTATGTCCTAGTGTTCTTGATTATAGACAACATCATAGTTTTAAATCGAACGCTTTGGTTATTGCCTTACTTTATTTTTGATGGCACTAAAACTATCAATTCTTTAGTTGAAGAGTTTCGATATGGCGGATATATCTATAAATTAGAATTGGGGAAAATGGCCATGAATTTTCTATTAAGACTTTTATCAATGCTATTTTTGCTTTTAAAGATTAATATGAAATGGAAAACGGGCATCTGTTGCCTTATTTTAGCCATTGCAGCCGCTTTTGTCCAGAAAAAAACACCAAAAAAAACGAAAGCGATGCGTGTCCTATTAGTAATGCTTTATGTAATAGGACACGCATCGCTTTGGTCAAATGAAGACAGACTTGCTTTTAAAACTGGCTTAATACCGCCTTTCATTATTGCTATTTTAGCTATAGCAAAAGGAATTACATGAGTGAACAAAATTAATGCCTAAATCTATCTATCTAAAACAGAAGATGATTTCCTACGAAACCCAAGAAGACTATTCATTAGTTGTTTAATAAAAATGGAAATCTATACATTCTGATATAACTTATTTGAAAATTTATCATGATTAACTTACTTAATCGTATTATGAATATTCAATAATTATTTTAAAACATAATTTTTGAAAAAACTTTAGTATATAGGCTAATATATACATTGTAAATATCCATTTTCTCTTTGAGTATAACGTAATTGATTTCCGTACGGACATCGTATTTATACTCTTGCTATATCCTCTTCCATTACAGTTTCTTCTATAGACATTCAATTAAAAATAGGGACATATAAAAATATTAGCATTAATACAAAAATTATTTTATTTCAATTATATTTAAAAGCATTTAACCATTATCACAAAAATATAAATGTAAATTTTATTATTAATTTAAAATTGGATTTGTATTTACAAAAATTGAAAAAAATCACAAATAATATTACAAAAAAAATAATTATAATTATTTTATTAAACATTAAATTATAAATGAAAATTATATAGTTATTTGATATTATGACGTGGGATGGAGTGATGACACAATGTCATAAAATTCCCATTAACTACTCGATTTTACAAACCGAATCGTGGGATATATACAAACTATAGAATTTAAGAAAACCTTATACTAATAGGTATTGATAAGAGGATAGGTATCGAAGAAGATGTTAAAAAAGGGATATATGCAGGAGTATAGATATGATACATTCACAGTAAATCAATTACTTATGCTTAAAGTCAAATCAAAAATTATTTTGCCAAAATTAGCCCAGCCCATAAATAAAAATATAATATAAAATATGGAGTTATGCTTGAAGCGAAAATAAAAATCCGAATACTTAAATAACCCATAAATAATAGAGATTATATAAGTTAAGGTGTTATACATGATGAGAAAATCCAAAAATTATAAGACCAAAAATATTCCCCTTAAATATAATATAAAATATGGAGTTATGCTTAAAGAGTAAATCAAAATTTGCGCTGCCAAAATTCATCCAATATAGTTATAAAAAAGTTTTATAATTTAAGGAGTTAAGAATGAAAATAAAATGCAAAACTACGTAATATAAAAAACACCACGAATAAAAACTTTTGTATTGCATATCCATATTTAGAATTTAAACATAGGTCTTATATTAAGTATTTAGGAAAAAAATTGAAGCATGCACACAAATATTAGGATTGAGGAAGACATTTTCTCTAAAGAGTCTGCAAAGAAGACGGTTTATCGGAAAGATCATAAAATAATGTGTTAGAATAGAGTATTCATCGAAAATGTTATAGGAGCATTCATAAGAGTGATTCAATAAAATTAAATACACAAAATAACATTGACCCATAAAAAAATTATAATTTGAATGCAAAACTCCAAAAATTTATTTAAAGCAACTAAGTTTTTATCATATATTTTACATTATACAAATACTAAAAAAAACTAATTTGTCCTACACGTAGAATATGTATTTAGAAAGCTGTAAGATCATATGCTTATTAAGAGTATACAGCGGATCTGTAATATTGAGAAATCTAAAGTTTTGCGCAAGCAAACACGAAAACCAAAAGAAAAATTAGACCTTGTATAAGATGAATATTTAAATGATGAAAATCGAAGTCACAAACCAAATTGGGTTTATATCCCAACTAAAGAATTATGGTAACCCTTGTGCTAATAGGTCTTGAACAGAAGAGAGGTTTCAATAAGATGTATGAGAAGAGTATATAGCCTATAGTAATAGATTTGATGTAACACTAGAGAAAAATGACGCTATGTTTGAAGAAAAAATCAAAAATTTCTTTACAGAAAATAACCTACGAATAAAAAAATTTGTATTGTATATCAAAATACATGCCTTCAAATTTATAAAAGAAAATATTATTTATGAATCCAAATTTTCAGCATATATATTTTTGAATTACAAAGAACTTAACATTCTAAAAAATAAATTTTATGTATTGTGTATGCCATTCAAAAAAAAGAAAAGCATGATTATTTGAATAAATGAAGTTTGTTTGATACTTTAAATTTAATAAATTTATGTCAATATGTTCGCAAAAATAATTTACGGAAAACAATAATCCAAAAATATACGATGAACAAAAATTAATTTATATGCATTTTATTTAACTTATTTAAAATAGAAATAAAAACGTTGAAATTAATATACTAAGAGTTAGGCGATAATTGCTGATTATTTTAATTAAAGTGTTTTGCATTGCGAAAATACATGATCGACTTTTTGAGAAATTTAGAAGCAATCATACAGCAAAATATTCGAAAAAAATATGAGAGTAACAATAAACAAAGATTAATATGTTGTTTTTGACAAATAATTTTTAGAAATATGGTCTAGCAAATTAAAATATTCTAGTAATATTAATTAAAATATTTTTATAATCAAAATCACCTATAAAAAATCTATGCACCCAGAAAATAAACATTTGGGTGAAAATATACAAAAGAAAAAATAATATTTATATATGCTAAAACAAATAGTGAAGAGAAAAAAATATCAATTATGATTTTATATTGGTTGAAATAAAAGTAAGCAATAATTCATATCAAATATTAGTTTAAATTCAAAATTAAACATAGATTATGACCTCTTTTAGCAAATAATTGGGTTAAATATGGTTAATATAATTTAAATTAAGACAAACTAAATTTATATCACATATATTTGAAGCATAAAAAAAAGAAAAAAGAATTAGAAATTAATGAAAGATAAATGCTAAAATGCAAAAAAAGCGCAGTGAAAATATAAATTGTGAATTGGTGTAAACGAAAAATTCTATTTTCATAAGAAACAGGTGTTAAATTGCGGAATTCATCAGTATTACATATAAATAAATCCGTCGAGCATATAATAATTATTAGATTTTTACTGATATTTTTTTTCACTTTAAGTGAGCCCATAATTCTCTTGATTTGTGAAGCGATTTTAGAGCATTGAAAGAAAAATCTAAATCTATATAGCTAATACTTGTGGTTCTGATGCTGTTTTTATTTGATATTTTGCAAACTACTTTTTAACATTTCATATTTGAATTTTTGATTAATTATAAGATCCGCAATTTTATCGATCTGAATCCTTTTATAGTCCTAAGAAAAATAATATGTAAAAAATAAACTATATATGAACTTCATGATTAGAAACCACTACTTTATTCGTTCTGATTCATTTTTAAAATTTTTCCCAAATAAAATTTATTTTACTTGCACAAAAAAAATTTCATTAAAAATACAAATGTTTTTTCTCTAAGCTCTAGCATAATTTTTTTATAGTAATCCTTAATTAATGTTTTTTAATCTGGTAGAATAACTTAAAATTCAAATCACTTAAAACTACTCATAAAATTTCATAATCTATTTAGTTTCATATAAATATTGTATTTCTAGGAAAGTATTATAATATTTTTATATATTTTTATAAAAACTTCATAGTTTAAATACTTATTCAAAGATTAAAATCAATCAAAATATACATCACTTTCATTCTACAAAAATTTCAATAATTAAATGAAAGTGTAATTTGGAATTTTAGAAGTGTTAAAAAATGCACAAATAGGCCTCGTATTTTCTTATATGATAAAAAATAAAATTTCATCACGTGATTAAAAAAGATATAATCAGCCTTGACACTTCTAATGAACATTAAAATGAGAAAGATAATTATTGTTTAATTTTGAAGCATGTATTTGATTTTATATACTAATAAAAGAATACATATGACATATGTCATGACTCTTTATAGTGACGTTTTTAATTTAAAATATGTAAATGAGGTAAGAATCCCAGATGAATTAGAAACATACATGCAAGCTCTCACAATTCATAAGACACTCGAACACATATAATTTTTTCGAAAAAAAGCAGTTGACGTAATTAAAATAAGGGAAGGTATAAAAAGATATGTTAAAAAGATTTGAAATATTTATTAAGGGTTGTTTGCAATTCTGTAATTGGAATATGTAGAAAGAAAAAACAAAACTATAAAAAAAACCAAATTATATCAAGGACACCAAGCAACGATCAATAAAGCTAAATCGAAAAAACAGATTTTTCCTTTTTAATGATCATATTTCATTTTTTAGGAAAAGAGAAAAGAACATACATTATAATTTGATGCAATATTTTTTAGCAAGTCTTTTATTTGTTAAATTTTTTAAATTTAATTCTAAAATTTTCTCAAACGCAACTTGATGAATGTCTCACTGACACATCATATTTATAATAATTGTCTGTTCCAATTTTCTTTAATTATTCCGAACTTTCTTTACTTGTTAAGACCTATTAACTTAGGATAATATCAAAATGATAAATCTTATTATGCTTCAATTTTGTTGTGACTTCGAATTCTTATACGTCAATTATATTATATTAGTTGCGACATAACCTTAAATAAATCAAAACTCCAAATAATAAAATATTTTGCGAATAAAAAATTTGTTTAACCTAGGATTTATCAGTGACAAACTTTTAAATCCATTGAAAAAAAAATTTATTTTACGGAATAAGAATAAAACTTATATAAAAAATTTCAGTTTTGTGTATATATGTATTTTTAACAAGTAGCTTAATTTTTTTAGCTATTAGTAGTTCCTTCATTAAACTTCCTAATGTGTAGAGTGTCCACAATTTTTACATTTCTAATAAACCGAGTTACTCAAATAGAAAACCACACTAAATTACAGGATAATAAGCAAGTAATTTTTCTATTTTTTGACTTTTGATTATGATCATTAAAAGGATTTTTTTAATGTAATTTTACATCTATTTTTTTCTTCTAAATGCAATCCATTTTATAATTAAACAACCTAAAATGCATAAAAAAATATAAAAAAAGGATCCGAAAATAATTGCACGCAAAAAATAGAAGTGTTTCTGTATTATTAAAGATTTTATATTCGGAGGACAAGAATAAAATTTTAATCTCAATAAAACATAAAAATTAATATATTTTGACCTATTTTCAAAGCTTATTCCTTTGATTTATATTTATTCTTATCTTTATAAAACACAGGAGATATATAATAAAATAAAAATCGTACAATAAATATTTTTATTTTCAACTAAAATAAATATATAACCTTTAAAAGAAGTTACATTATATTTAATGTCTAAAATGATGGCAAAACTATACTTTCGATTTTTTAAGCTACTACGATTCCTCAACTATAAGCACTTTTTATATAGGTGAAATAGATAAATTTTACATCATATTAAAACACAATAACCCTGAAATGGATACAATTAATATAAATGTATTTTCAAGGTTTTTGTTCTATATTGAAATTTTGAAATACTTTGCCTTGATTTTAAAGTTTATATTTTATTATATATTACCAATTGTTTCATTACTTTTCTGCGTAATGTTTGAAAGAACCGACAATTCAAATTTCTATATTTAAATTTGATACCTAATAGAAGTGCATAAATTCTACTTGCTGATGACGGTATAATAAAGAAAAAGCAGGAATTCAACTATAGAATGTATTAAATACGTGCCTTTGTTCATAAAAACCAGACAAGAAATTCTTTGAAACTATGATATTTTTTTATAAAAGCATTATATGACTTTCGATAACCCCAATCAATAAAATAGCTTGCAAAAAATCAAATTTAAATACCTTTAGAAAGTCAAATACTTTAAAATTAATTTTAGCCTGAAAATCTTCTTAATAAAATATTTTTATTATACTATATATATCCTGCAACACAATAGAAAGTAGAAACAAGGGCCGCCTTATTTAAAGTATGGTTTCTCAGGGGATTACATTTAACGCAAAATCATATTTATAAATGCTCATACTTTACATAAGATTAATTAATGTTAAAAAAATATCACATGAGCATCACTAAATTTATATTCCATAATTTTATAGAGTATATATTTGATAATATTAGACATAAAATATATTTTATTTCTTTACCTGCCAGTTATGGTTTTCAATAAATATTTTTGTAAATCTTGCATCATGAATACGTTTTTTACATGGTAAAATGGAATAAGGAAGCAAAATCATTTTAATTTATTTACTCCCAAATAAAATTAGCTCCATTTGTTTATTTTAGCCCAATACAGATTCCAAAAGAAGTGTATATATGTTAAACATCACAATATCAATGTACCACTATTTTTATATCCGTTCATGTTTGAATCTAAAATTATTAGACGATTTCGAATTTTAATCGTGCTATAGAGTTGTACTTCGTTCCCGTCTTTCTTTTAATAGTAGTTAAAAAGTAAAGACACACATATAAACAATAAAATATTTTATGAACCAAAAAAAACTTAAAACACTATGGCACATGGGAGTGAAATAAGGTGATTATTTATTAGCCGGCAAATAAAGTCGAACTGGTTTTTCTTAGTATCTACTCAGTTCCAGTTTTTAATAAACTCATTTAGCCGAATCGCCAATGAATGCTAATTTAGGTATATATAATTGATACAACCAATTCAAAACGATATAACACGTGCTTATTCACGGATAAATTAATGGCTCAATTTAATATTCACCGCATAAAATATGTATAAATATATGCAATTTCAATGAATGTAATTCTGTTGCAAGGATTAAATTAGATGATTGGATGTTTAGCTGGCATTCAAATGCATGGTTTATTCTGGTTATATAACAGCATCCATGTTATTATATAAAGAATTAAAAGAAAAAATTAATTATAGGTTGACTTAATTCTACGGTTTCTAAACGAACAGCATACAAAACCATTGATCGTAGAATAATTGTTATGGATGCAATATAAACAAAAGGATTTAAAAAAATTACTGAGCTTAGCAGGATAGAGAATTAAATAAAATATCACGAGATGAAGCAGTATTTATGTATTTTAGAGGTTAACTTATGTGATTTAGAGATCCATAATTCTTCAAAACTTTATATTACATTAATAAATCGAGATTTTGTTCTAATTAAAATCATAAAATATGTTGTATATCAAATCTTGCAATTATATAGAATTTCAACATTAATTATCGTATTTTATTTTTTCATAAAAATTTATGATAAGGTAATCCGATTTTTTTTATAGATTATAATCTTCTATAGTCTTGACAGCTAGGAACTAATTTAGAAATCATAAAATACAATACATTAATGCACAATTTTCTACTTTACCAATTAGGATAATAAGTTCTGGGATTATTTTATTTACATATCCACTTATTTGATTTTTAAAGTATAAATAATATAATTATACTACAAGCTCTAAACAAAACTAATTTATATTGGCACAGAAAATAAAATCTGTAGAATAGAAACTAAAATAGTGATAAAAAATATATTTTTGCCAAATAAAAGTATAAATATGTTGTTTTATATAAAAAAGCGATTAAATATATCAATATTACAAAATCAACTTCTTTTGTCTACTCATATGATAATTGTTATTAAAAATTTATACCCAAAAAAATAAAGACTAAAAGAATCATTAGATTTCCAATTTTTATAAAGAAACTACAAATTTTTATAAATCTTTATTTAGTTTTTACAATAAAAACATTGGATATCCTGTTTTTTTAGAGCAAAAAAGTGGTGCTTTTGTGGAGATTATAAAATTTAAAAAAACACAAAATTCAATATCACTATAGGATTGAGAAAACCCCTAGAATAATAGGGCTTAAAAAGATAAGATATCAAATGTGAGATAGCTAAGAGTATAGTTATGAAGTGTCTTAGAGAAATTAATAACTTTTTTCTCTAAAAACTTACAAATTTATAGATTTTCAAATATTAAATTATCATGAACTGATATCTATTCCCTATAATACAAAGAAATGACAAGATTAAGATCTTTAATTATATTTAAAGGCAGATAAAAAGGTGTTATAAAGTCTATAAATATACATAAATTTTGAATAGATATAATATACACATTATATAATAATAGAGAATACAGTGTAAATATAGTTGATGGAATTACTTATATTTAGATATAGAAAATGTTTTTGATTACATATGCGAAGAACAATTTTATGATTCAAGGGTAACGACCTATGAAGTTATATAAAAAAAAAATTCAGGGTATTTTTTCGACTTTATTTCATAAATAAACAGCATAATAAAACAATAGTTGCCCATAAAAATACATTTTAACATAAATATCATTCAAAAATTTTCTTAATCTCTAAGAAAATGATCAGTTCTAAAATACACATACCTCCAAACTCTATTAATTTTGTAGTCTTATATGAGAAAATGAATGTTTTATGTACATGATTATGACAGCATATTTTTTTGCGGTGTATTACAATTATACCTGACCCTATACCTTGTAAAGATGCGCTATTAAAATGAAGAACATCTTAAAGTACTAATTTAAAATTAAACTCAGAAATATAGATTGTGTTTTTTAGTATTAAGGTATAATATAAAATTTTTAACTTTTGAATACCTTAACATATAAGTATTATGTTGTATGTGACAAAATGTTGTTTCTACGTCAAACAATACAAACAAAATATTGTTTATATCGCTTTCTAAAAACGATTGCTTTTTTCGTATCACCTTAAAGCTTTATAAACCCCTACTTATGCAAATTTATATAATTTAAAAGCCACAATAATAGATTACACAAGTTAATAGCCTCTTTATCAAGTTTATAAAATAATAATTTTAACTTTTCAATCGTATATTACTTTTTTGATATTTTTAAACCCTAATTCTAGCTAATCACATTTAGTTTTTTCACCTTTTTCTATTTTATCAAAATGAGTTGTTAATTATATATATATAAAATACCGACAATTTTATACTATCAAGGCGCATAAATATGGTCTATATACTTAAAAAAACGTCCTAAAAGTTAGAAAAATATAAATTTACATCCTAATAAAGCATTTAATATGTCTTATAAATGCGTAAATCTATATTAGAAAGTTGGCACACATAATAAAATAACTAGTTTTATATAATTGAAACTTGAATAGATAAATATCTAATGCATCATAAATCTATATAATACAGTAAAATATAAAAATATCATGTCAATACGTCAATTAATGCCCATTAAATATATAAATATGTTATAAGGTTTTCTGTTGTGAAATATTCCTGATAATTATGCTTAAATAAAAAACATCTTTACATTTGAAAAATATGTTATTCTTTATTGACATAAAATAAGCACCTTAAGGTAACTATAAATTACTTTAATTTTCATATGTACGATGTTTTTCGAATTATGTGTTTAGCAGGATTAAAAAAACTGTGATTTAAGGTTGATGTTTTATGATTTTATATATAAAGCCGTAACTTTTTTCAAAAACTGTTGACGTATATTTTATTAAATTAAAACTAAAAATTCTTATCTGGTTATACTTTGTGTGGACTTTAGTCAAAAACCACAATTCCATACATATTGGTATTAAAAAATCTTTTGGTAATCTGAATATTTATATCGTTTTTTTGTGCTACTCAAAGTTTTTTATTTCCCAAAATGCAAATCGTATCAAAAAATCAAAATTTAATTACGCACTAAATTAGATACAAAAATAAATGTTCGTTTTATTTTCTAACCAGCTAAATCAAGTTTTTATATTACTTAAATGTTTTTATTAATGAAATTTATTTAATCTATTTTTTCATTTACGACAGGGTTTTTCATATTGTATGTAAAACTCAGTAATGCATTTGCTATATATCTATTTTTTTCTATAAAAAAGTGAATTAATCACGGTAAAAAATCAACCAAATAATATCATATGTAATATGTTTTAATCTAAATTCTTATTTGTGCGTAAGTTACCTTTTTTAAATTCAACCTGGTTTTTTTCTTATACGTAAAAAATTAAAAAATGTTTTTTCAATATAAATTATAAGATATTATACTTAAGAACTCATTTTATAAAATTTTAATTGATAACAGTCGTATCTCTTTTATTCTATTGATTAAATTTATCAATAAATGCATTTAATATTTGTCCGTATATTCTTCACTACCAGTTGAAAACTTTTATTTTTTAAATATTTATGTAAAAAACATATTTACATTATAATGATAAAAGAATACACTTTAGTAATTGAATTATAAAAAATAGAAAGTAATATACATTTTTGGCTATTCTTGCGTGAAACTAATATTTTAAATAAGCAGGAGAAACATAAAAAATATTATTAATTTTATAAAAATAGTTTTGCTGTAAATATGTTTTTTTGCATTGATGCATAAAATTTTTTACTTTTTCATGTGGGTGACTATCATTGGCGTGAACTTTTATGTGTTGCATGTAAATCATATATCTAAATGAATACGAAAAAGTTTAAGATAGATTTTAGTATAAAAGACATTTAAATATAATAATTAAAACATAATATTTTTAGAAAGAAATTACGTTTTTAATAAATTACTTTACAAACAATGACAAATACAAAAAAAACGTTTCAATGTTTTCAAGAATTTGAAAGAATTTATATATTATAAAAAAATAGCAAAGAAAGATTACAACAAAATAATATATATAAATCTAATTTATTATATTTTTATCTAATAAATTAGTGTGAATGTTTGTTTTTATTATAATGTGATGGTCAGGCCAAAAAAATAAAATTTTATTCTTAAAAATTTATTTGCATATGCAAGAAAAACATGTATTTATTTTATTTTTTATATTCAAATAAAGATTAATCAATAGGAAGTAAAAAAATGCTTAAAAAAGAGTCGAGTAATATATATCATCCTATAATAAAGATGTATATTTTTGGCATTTATGTTATTTTTAATTACTCTCTTTTCACTTGTACTTACTAGATATATTGTTTCTTTTGATACTAAGCAATGAAAAAATTCAAATAAACAAATTGCAAAAGTAGTGCAATTACTTTCAAATGAAAAAAAAGTGATATGTGTCTAAATTTTATAATTTCTATTATATATACTATAAAATTTTTTATAATTTTCAAAAAATAGATTATAAAAAAGGATTTAAAATCTTGAGGAATTTAAGTCGAAAATTTCTTAAGCACTCTTATTAGAAAGGTATCAACTTCGTAGAAATGATATGATAATAATAATTAGAAAATAGATGTTAAAATGCGCATAAACTTTGACCTAATCATTGTGTTTGACTTTCCTTTATGTTATATCATTTATTTCGTAAGGTAAGCATATCCATTTATAAAAATTTCTGCTTAAAATATAATAGTTTTCCAAAACAGTCATAAAACAGCCTTATAATATGATTAATAGAGCAAAAATTTACGCGCAACCCAATAAAAATCGAAAAAAAAAGTGCAAAACAATAAACACTGAAAAAATACAATTTTTATTACTCGAAATTAAATTACTGCATAGTTTGGATTGAGCAACGACGGGTTTTGTTATTTATTTTGAAAAAAAAGAAAAATTGTGTTATAAGAAATTATAATTCTTTTTGCAATAATATTAAATTTTTTAAGAAACAATAACCTTTATATATTTTATATTATCACGGCCATAACAGGTTTACACGACTAAATTCTTTTATAGTCTTTCTGATTACAACTCATATAAAGTAAATTGTTCTTATATTACAATTTATTGATCTCAATGTAATAGTATATATATTAATTCATAAAAAATAGTGTTACAGTATAGTATATAAAAAACATGAAATAAAATAATTTTTGTGAATATTTTAACATCCATATAAATCAACTTTACTCATTATTCAATATATGTACAGTAGATTTGTAATTTTTAGATTATCTTCTTTTTTTTATTTATATTTAAAAATTATATATTTATATGAACAATGTTAACTCTAAAAAACAAAAGTATAGTATTTGAAACAACTAATATAATTAAAATTTTAGATTATCAAGAAATCTCTTTATAGTGAAATCGCATGTAATTTTTTTTTTATATTTTATTATTTTTTCCAATCATTATTTATTTTCTACCATAGCACATTGAAAGCTTAATATATTTACACCCATTATTTTTCTACAAATTAATGTATGTCAATCTAAAATGCTCTATCAAATTGTATCTTGAAAAATGAATTTGATCCCTTTCATTATTTTTCAAACATGATCATCGAAAACTGTATTAAAATATTCTGATAAATGATCCAAGGTTTTCATAATAATATAGCTGTCCTAGCTTTATTTCTGTAATTTCAACATATAACTCAAAACATAAATTCTGGATATAATTCAGTCAGAATTACAAATCAAAAAATATAATATTTTCACGATTTAAAAAGCTAATCATGAAATAGATTCTTTAATTAGCTTTAGAAATTTATGAAAAGATATAGAACTTATATATTATCATTACGATTTTATCTATATGCAAATGAATTTTTAGCAAATACTGTTTCACGCAAAAAATAACCTTTTAATGTGTTTATTTCATTCACTTATACCTATTTTTTTGAAATTATCACGGCTAAAATTCAACATCTAATACTCTAAAATAACAAAAAAATATAGTCTTTATATCAATATTACAATAAATCTTTATTCTCGAACTTTTTTGTAAAAAAATATTAAACTAGATCGAAAAACAATTTTTTAATTCATTTAAAAGATTTTTTTAGGAAAAAAATACACATAATGTGTGTTTAATATATTAAATTGTATATACTTTTTTAAATCGAATACATGAAAATGAAACGATGTAAAACAATAAAATAAAATAATATAAAAAACATCAAAATTGGCAATATGTATTAATACAGCGTAAATTCCACATATGATTTTCTTCAATAATATGATCATTTAACAATTTTATTTCAGCTGTTATTGAAACAAAATATAAATAGCCCAGCTCATAAGCTATTCGAAATTTATATACGGTCTAGATTTACATGAAACGGTTGACAAAGCTATAAAAATAAGAAAATTAGATTAAGTTTGTTATAAAATATAAAAAGATGTAAATATTTATTAACATTTTTATGTAATAAAAATAGTAATGATATATTTAGAAAAAAAGGGTATATTGATATATAAAATGATAATACATAAATACATTTATCTCCTAAACCTGAATATCATCTTATGCATGTATTTACTTAAATGGTCTAAGAATAAAGTTTTCAATAATACTAATATAATATGATTTATATCAATGTTTTTAGACGTACGAACATAGATTAAATTTACTTTCATGCGTTTATGAACATATTTTTTCATGAATTAGTAGCAATTTCAGCATTAAAACACCACACGTGGCTATACGAAGCTTATTATAAAAAAAAATTTGACTTACAACTACTTTTTATCATATAATATATTGTTCATTAGCTCTATCTTTACTTGTGATTTTTTTTAAGTCACGTCGTCATATAAACAGATAAAAGCAAGATAAATATATTTTATATTTATACTTTTAATTCGAAAGAACATCTAAATATTCAAATAGAAAGGTTTATAAAAAGATATATTTTAGGAATAAATACCTTTTGTATTTTTTTGACGCTTTAGATGAATTTCTATAAGCGTAACACAAATTTTTTTCATATCAACATCATCATAATGTAATGGGCTGTATTACTGTTATAATCTACATAAAATCTTTCATTTAAAAAAATCAGTATAAAAAACCATGTTTTTATAGTTAGTATATATGCGACCAACCAATTTAAATTTTTTAAACTTTCTGAATCATTTGTGATTCCTTGTTCCCTCATACTTACACACCAAGCCACCATATAACTTTTTATTGTATATATATTGTAGAATAATACGAGGATCTAGAAGTTCATACTTTCTAAAAATATATAATTTTTATCTACCTCTATTTGTTCATAACTTGTAAATGATATTATGCACATAATACATAATTCCTTTTATATTTTTTAATAAAATTCAATATGAAACATGATTTTTTTTCGTCATTATTTATCATATATTATACTTTGCCTCTGTATATTTGTTAATCTCATCTTTTAAAAAAGAATTAAGTCAAATTACTTATGGTTCCATTTAATAAATTCCTATAACGATTAAAATATTGCATATTCTTTCATTTTTGTCTTCTCTTATATTTTTACGTAATTTTTTTTTGAATCTAGTAATATTTGTTCGACTGATTTAAAGGATTGATTCCATTGAAGAAATATTATTATACCCATTATATAATAGGACCTAAAAAAATTAAATGACATGCTTTTGGTGTATTTTTTTATTTATTTTGTGATATTATTCTTATTTATTTATTTATTTGTGGGTTAAGTTTCTTTTTATCGATTTTATCTATTTAGACGTGTTCAGCGTGTTGGGAATATTGCAAAACTCCTTGATGCATCTTTTGACACCTTCCTCTGATCTATCTTCATCAACTGCTCTTCTTCTCTCAAATGAGATGGGTTCAAGTGTCTTGCGGAGTGTGAGAGCTTGCATGTATGCTTCTACTTCTTCCGGTATTTTTAACTCCTTAACATAGTTTTTATGATATTTTGTGACCACCCCATCCCAAGTCATCACATATGGTATTATTTGTGTTTTGCATTTGTAAATTAAACCAAGTTCATTTGCCAAGATGTCATATTTCCTATATTTTTCATTCACAGTTCAGTCAAGTTATCAAGGCTCGTTATACCTATTTCGATCAGCGTAATCATATTTTCTTTTTTATTGTATAGAAAAATATCAGGTCTATTTTGTGATATTTATATAAGTTTATGGCTATTGTGTGTAAAATTTCATTAAACCATAGAGTTTTAGATGTATTTTTTTAATTTACGTTATAAAATAAGATTATTCCTTGTTCAAATGGAACCTATATATGTATCTATCATAAATTTTTTTTATGGTGTAACGTTTACCTGGGGCATTGTTTTTTGCAAATATTCTAATTTTTGACATTTGTGATATTTTTTGTTAGCAAAAATCCATCATAATTCTTTCTATATTCATGTGTAAGGGTGGTATGGTTGAGTGGTTTACAAGTCGGACCCCAGTGTGAGGGGTGCGGGTTCCACTTACACACACTACACTAATTTCCGAAACGAATTTACACTAAAGAAAGGGGTTAGGAGTGGCCAGTGAACAATAAAAGATATACTATAAAGCATTTTAAAGCCATGAGAATCGGGAGGTTGCTACGTAAGCTGTTGAACTGTGCCTCCAGAATGAAAAAGATCCTACTCCGTTCAGCAAAGATATAAGTAAGTGTAGTGTGTGGTTGCTGCTTGTAACTCTTAGCGATTTATAGTAGACAGAATCTCATATCCTCCACATAATGACTGCATATATGAGAAAGGGCCCAATCCACGGTAAGTACCGGTGGCAATGAGTGCTGGGGGGATTTCACAGAGTGATGCAAGCAGTTAAGAAATGGTTCCTATTAGTATAAAGCAAACTTCCTAAAAGGTAATAGAAGTAAAACATAAATAAATAAAGTAAATTCGATTAGAATTCATGTGTAAGCAATATAAAAAAAGGAAAGAATTTACAAAAACAAACTGTCAGTTAAAATTTAACCAGAAATAATTTTATAGAGCATTGACATATACAGTAAAACCGGAAATCAAGGCAGAAAAAGAAAATATTGTAAATTTCAGGTCAAATATGTGACTAAAAGCTATGAAATTATGAACTTCGATCTTACCTGTATCAAAACCCGCTAGAAAACACACCACAAATGGTTTTCCTTTTCTGAAACCGAATTCTTTAAAATCATCTACTACCTGCCTAACTGGAAAGCTGCTGGATGCATAGGTATATACAACTTCTTTACAAAAAAACGACAAAATTGCACCCAATATAATATGAAACAGTATAATAAGTATGCCCTGAAAACAAAGAGGTAAACAGTTGGTTATACCGGGATCACATACCTCATACTCAAACAAGAAGCTTTAAATGTATCAAAATTCAGACATTTTACATGCATGTTGACTTTATAAAAATTGAGAAAAAAGCTGTTACGATGATATTGCAGAAAGACGTCGAATCCCGCAATCTACTATCGGAAAACCAACTTGGGACGGTCATAAGAGTACAGGGAGCCAAAGATCAGGCAATGATCTACGTTGCAATAAAAAGTAATCACAATCATGAATTACACGTAACATTTTACGACCTAAAAAAAGCAAATTTACACAATCAACCACGAGTATCTTCTTTCCTGCTTAAAAAATCTTACAATGCATGATGGATAATTGCCTTTATATCTAAACTAACAAAAAATTTAAGGTTATCTCTAAGATTTAGTAATGAAGAAATACAGCAGAAAAAAAGATAAAAGGGTATTATACAAGGGAATATTCTATCTCCACTACTGTTTGTTTTTGTATGGATCCGCTAAGCCGCCGATTAAATGAAAAGTTTCCATCAATAACCATTTATCTTGATAAAAGGCATTTACAACTATAAATTTCCATTTCATTGACGATTTAAAGATTTTAGCAAAATAATAAATGAACTTAAAACTAATGTCCGATGAAGCAACACAAATCTTCAGATGTATCGTAATGTAAATGAACGTGGTCGATTCAGCATCTAACAATATAAATTACAAAGATATTGCCACAGTAATAGAAGGAAAAGATAAATTTAAATATCTTGGGATACTGTAAGATTCCAAATCGAGAGCTAAACCCGAAACAATATATTAAATTAGAAAAGTAATGATAGAAAGCTCTATAAAATATGCAAAACAAAAATGAATGGTGAAAAATACTTAAAGCGATAAATGATGCAAAATCACCTTTAAACTACTACGTGGATATATTAAACTAAAACCAGAAGACTTAGAAAGCTAAACGATAAAATTAGGTAGATACAATAGACTATGGAATAAACTTGTAACATCTAAAAAAGAAAGATTATATCTTTGAAGAAATGAACTAGGATGTGGATTAGTAAATTTTTAGCTTAAATATGAAAGAATACAATACCACCTATATAAAACTCTGAGCAGAGAAAAAGGACAATCACCCAGAAAAGCCGCAATATTAAAATTTAAAAATAGAAATGCAATCCACCTATCCGATATAAATATATTACAAAGAACAAAATATATACTCGTTGAAAATGATCCTTCAGCGCTGGAATTATTCTAAAAAGAGAGTTTAGTAGGCAAAATACAACATAAAACACTACATTAAAAACTCTTTGATGTTCATAAAATTTTAACGCTATAATTATATGGATCCTCAAAATGGCTACAATATGTAAATATCAGACCATTAGAAGAGGCGAGATTCTGTTTTATTCAAGATAGAAATGTATTCTGTGGAAAAGAATCAAGGAGCCTGCACTGTAACGACACAATCTAAACTGTCGATCACTTAGAAAGCAGATGTAAAAAAATGCTTATTCATGACTATACAAGAAGACACAACGAGATTGTAAGATTTTTTCACTTCATGTTGGCATGAAAATACAATTTCGAAAAAACCAAGAAAATTCACAGACACTAGGTACAAGAAATAATGGATAATGAATTCGCGGAGATCAAAGTAGATACAAGAATTGAAACAGACATCAAGTTATCGAATGACAGACCTGATATTTTTGTATATGACAAAAAGAAGAAATGCATCACTCTGATCGAAATTGCCGTGACAATTATTGACAATATAGACATAGTTAAAAATATAAGATTAAGCTAATAAGAATAGCTTGCATCTGAAGCTGTCATTAATATACAAATGTAAATCAAAATCTATCAATATGTTATAACATAGGACAGTGTGGTGACACGATTTCATAGAAGGTACCTGAAGGAACTGGATGTCACGAACCAGGTAATTGCATATATTCAAACCTTGGTATTGAGACAAAGCCTTGAATTAATAGGTCTCGAAAGGAAGAGGGGTATTGAAGAAGACTTTGGAGAGGAGAAGATAGCCGGAAGATTAAATACGCTGTTCGTACAGAGAAACAAGCAAGCTGTGCCTGAGAACAAAAACTAAAATTACGACAATAAATATAGCCCATAAACAAAAAATACTTTTACGATACATAAATAAAAAAAGCCATTAAAATTTCATAAATTATTGCATTATTAATCAATTCATACAATTATTTAATCTTTCTTTTTTTTGATAAATTTGCATGCAATAGAGAAGTTCCCTTGAACATGCAGATTATTTATTCTCTAATATATAGAGCTGCAGATGATATTCTTGTTGGAACCAAATTTTATGAGATCATTCACACCTTAATCAATTAATATTGGCTTTTTTATGTTGTTGATACTTATGGATCAAAAATAAAAATTAAGACATCGGCATTTTAGTTCACATTTTTTATAAGAAAAATATTATGATCAGAAAAAATTACATAAAAAAGTAAATAAGCTTTTGAATTAAGGCCATGGTTCAAAAAAGGTTGCAAATGTCATGCAATTTATTCTTGTAATAGACGAATAAAAGGAACAAATAAGCGTTAACAGAAACCATTTTCTTCTTATTATAAAAATTATAATTTATATATTTGCCAACAATCTTCATGCGCATGTTTAAATATACTAAAACCCTTTTTTAATAGACATATTATCAGAGAAATTTTATACAGCGCTAAAACATATAAATTGGATCTAAGAGTTTATATATTACGCGTTTTAATACTATATATAAAACTATATTATTGTATTACTACAAATCTATTATTTAAATACATCAAAACATCACAAACACAATAAATATATTAAGTAATTTAAAAAAAAAGTTATTCTGTTTATTTTTGTGCATATAATATACTAGAAAACTGAATTATAAATATCTAAAATTATCATCAATCACCAATTACCATATTTATACTATAATTTTGTATGATTTAAAAATTAATACATAAAATAGAAATAAAGTTTTAAATAGGCTTGTATTTTAGAGTCTTATATATCTATAAGATTTTCACTTTTATATTAGAAAATATTCATTATTAATATATTTTTTAAGATTTATATGCATAATAGCCACATCTACAATTATTCTGAATTTATTTAGAACATAATAGGATAATAAATATAATGTAGTCTGGATTCTGAGAGCTCAAAAAATAAATTTTTCTTTTATTATCTAAAATATAATTTGAGTCCATTATTTATTAAGGTTTAATAAACCCAAATTGTGATTTTTTAGTTACTCGTGAACGATTTTTTTTATATATTGTTGTTAAAGATTTATATCTATTAAAAATACTGAGTTTAGATTGAAGCAATTATACATACGCATTTAAAATATTTTGCATTTACTTACCATAATTTTATATCTACTTAAAGTTTTTATGGCAAATTTAATGCTTTTTAAATTATAAAAATATAAAATATCGGCAAATTATTAAATTTAAGTTATAAATTTGCATTTAGGAATTTACCTATTTTATATTCAATAATGTATTTTTTATAAAAATTTAAGACTTTTATTGAAATGAAATAATAAATAATATTGCTGAGAAATCGAGATTTATCTGATAGTATCTAGTATTTAAAGGTTTTAAAATGTTTTTTTTTATATATAATGAAGATGTGGCCTCGATTTAAACTAAAAATATGCATAGATTTTAAAACATAAAATCAAGAGATCGAAGTGGTAAATGAACCCTATAATATATAATAACGGGTCAATAAATAATATTCAATGTTGAAGCGTTTACTGAAAATTAAAAAACGATTTAAAAATACTATATTTAAAAAAATATTTAAATTTTTGGGCATCAATTAATTTATAGGTAGAAGCTCAATATACAAGAGATTTCTACATTATATGTTCTTAATACCGTTTCTTCAATAATTGTATTTATTTAAACAAAACAATGTATAATCTACAATAAATAAAGATTAAAATTATACTAAATTATATTCCATAGATTCTTACAATTTCTATGAAGGGATCCATTCAATTATACTACATAGCACGATTCTACCTTATTGTCATTTTTATAGTTTCTAAAACGTATTTTAACTATCTTTTTTTATACAAGGGTTCTAGTATATCAAATTTTAAAAACCATTTCTCTATTTTTATTTTCATAATATGTTGTCAAACTTCTACATGGCCTAATAATGTAATAACCATGCACTATACAAATTCAGTTGATATAGAGAGATGACTCAGTGTTTTCCAAATATATAAAGCAGCTATTTTAATATGACTATTTGTTATGGACCTACATAAAAGTAGCATCCTTTTGGCCATTTCATATAGTAATGTGTTTGTGTTTAAGAAACGATTTAAATGGGTACAAATAATGTTTTTTTAGTATTAAATGATGTTCAAGCTAGTTTGTGATACCAGAGTGTATCTTAATTTATTTAAATGATCATTATGATATTATTATTATGCATTTTGTGCACTTATTACATGCATTTTGATTATATTTTTTTATTAGCTTTAAGCTAATAGGTAAATTTATTTTAGGGCAAAACTATACGTTCTAATTTTAGTTTTTGTTCTCAAGCACAACTGGCTTGATCTTTCCTACAAACGTGTAAAAATACTGTCGGCTAGTTCCCCCACTCATAAATATTCTTCAATACCTCTTCTCCGTTCAATACTTATTAGCTATAAGTTTTTCTTAATCCAAAAGTTTGTATATATGCCTCAGTCTGGTTAATACTACCAGATGTGGATTTATAAATATAAATGTTATAAAATTTCTGAATTTTCTATTCTAGCTAAAAAATTGTTTTATCAACGAAAATGATACAAATATTCTTATAAATCGTATATCGCTAAGGTGACTTACATTTATTTACTGATTTATTTGATCTTTAGAACAGGAAAAATCCATTGAAATCTTAAGATAATTTTTATACAGTAAAGTACATTACTTCTGATAGAACAAAATCTTATAGTTACTTTCAATCTACATGTTTTTCAAGATATGTTAATTTAAGTTTTTTCTCTCTCCTATTGCTTGTATTTTTGCTTTAACTTCAGCTGGGATTTAATGATTTAATGCTTTATACTTGTATTAAATATATTTTCATTATTTAAATATAACTATATAATCTTCTTTTTTGCCTTTGTATCCCCACTTGTTTTTATTTAATTAATTATAACAAAATTACAAGTCCTCAAAATTTTCAGTATTAAATTTGTATATATTATATAAAACAAAAATTGTGTATTTATTATGCGTAACCAAACCAGCACACGAAAATATCGGGCTCTTACGATTTATTGTTTACCCTTAAAAAACAATAAATTTTTAAAATAATAGCTCTGAAGCTATGAATTAGAAAAATATGCTTGCGATAAATACAATTAAACCGTATTTTGCAATTTTTTTTACTTATCGGATATCTTATAGCCATAATTTTCAATAAAAATTTTACTTAGGTTGATAAATGCTTTTATATGTTTTCATAACATAAAAAACTTAATCATAAGCGTGATAAATTTTTAAATTGATTTTTTGTATAAACGATTATTACCTTAGAATGTGTATACATTGAAATACCCATCTTCAAAGATATGTTTAATTATTTCAATTCCTTCTTGCCCTGTTTATTTATATATATAGGTACATTGATCAAATATCAAAGACTGGTGATCGGTTTCTAGTATTATATAAGCATATCTATTTTAGTGGGCAAGATAACACAGCATACACTAAAATTTGCTCTAAATCTGGTATTTGAAAATGTCAGCACATGAAAGGTTCATTAATTTCCAGATCTTTCTTTTTCTTTCATCCTATTGCCATCAAAATCTTATAAATCAATTTTAGTATAAACACTACGTTTTATTTCCAGCCAATATATTTTTAGCTGGATACCACTCGATAGTCACATGATTTCTTTAATACACATTTCAATATTCATTTGTGAACATATTATAATTTATATTATCAAATGTCTCTACAAGCAATATTTTGTAATATAAAATTGCTGTCTATTGATAAAAAATTTTATGGGTTGATTTTATTTATTTAAATAAGATTTTGAAAAAAACCAAATACATATTCGCTTCTAATATTTCTTCAATTAATATATCAAAACCTGATAAACCCGCAAATGAAATACTTGCGTAAAATTATTTTAAGTATACTAAACCATATTAAAAACCAAAATACACTGAAAAAAATTATCTGATAAACATTTATTATGTTTAATAAAAAAACACATACTATAATAAATATACTGATAATATAGAACTTGAAAACATGCAGCATATTTGTTTTATAATAAAAATTGGTTCAAAATATCTTTTTCTTGGTTAGAAAACAATAAAACATAAGAGTGTATGCACCTAGATTGTGTTTAAGAATTTTACTACAGATGGGGAACAACACGATGTTCAATGAGGTTCTATATGTATTTTTTCGTTAAGATTATAATGTACATGCGTTCAACATTTGATTGATTTACATAAAGTAAGATTAAAGGTTTATAAAATAAATTGAAAATAAAAACAAAAATATTTAGTCCAGATAAATTAATGTCTATAAAACTTGACCAAATTAATATTTGGTTTTTCACTATCATGCATATATTATGTACGGATATGAAAAATGTTTAGACAAAAAATAGAAATTTATAATTTTCCTAGATTATAATCTTCTTATATATTTTAAATAAAAATTCAGCAAAATCTATCCTTATTACAGCCACGAAAGATTTTTTTCTGTAATAAAATAAAATTTATATTGAATAAATATCATTTGTTAATAATAATACATTTTATGTCTAGCAAACATTCTTTTTCACAATCAAAATTAATCCCGAATCTTCGTTTTGCTCGTCTATTATATGTGAATTCACCTGAATATTATATATTTACACAATTAGAGATGATAAAAAATGTAAAAATTTATTTTTTCTATATATTATTAGTCTTATATTCACTTCGAGCTTTTAAATTATTCATGCATGAAAAATCAATATTCGTTTACAGTATAAATGGTCTTGAATATCTAATGGCAGTTGATTTTACAATTATGCATACAAACATAAAAAAAATGGCAGTATCTGTGTCGATGTTTTTATTACTCTTGTCAATTTTTTTGTTCTTTGACTATAAATTATATGCAAATATCAATAACAATTAGAGATAATAAATTAACAGAAACGCTGCACATAAACACTAACCTACAATTTTAGATGCTTTGTAACTAAAAAAGACCGTTGCCGAAAATAAATTTTTCTTTTAAACAGGATCGCATCAAGATTTAAAAACATCTATATTATCTGCCGATCACTGCGTTTGAACTCGGAATATAGTATCTTAAGATATAACCACAAAAATTAATTTTACATCCTCATAATAATGATCTGTGGATAAATAAATCGTTCAACACATTATATCATTATGATTTGATATTAATTTATATAACAACAAATCTTTGGGTATAGCATAATTTGTTATGCGAAATTAAACTAGATAACAAAAAATAAATTAAGAAAGTTTTGCATATCATGTGGTAATTTTGATCTTTATATCCAAATACACCATACTAAAATTTTTTAAAATATAATAGTACACCATATTTTTAAAATAATATATAGCCCATCTTTTAATTTATATTGCATAATTTTAATAAGATTCGTATACCAGATAATGCATTGCTATATGAATTTTATACAAAAATTGTTTTTATATAGTGGAAGTCATTTTAGGACACGATTAAATAAAATGTATGATTTTTATCCCAATCAAGTTATAAATTCTATCCTTTATTCAAAATATAATGTTACTAACCCGAATTACTATTTACACTCGCAAAATCCCAATTCTGAGATAAAGTTATTTTTTATTGATTGCTTAGGAATTAATGGAGTAAAAATATTTTTTTTATCATTTAATTACAAATTTATATTTGAACATCATTTTACATCATAAAAAATACGTTTTTATTTTATGCAATAGAGGATGGAAATTCTTATTGTTTTTAAATACAAAAAAATATGCATATTCTATATTTTTTTTTCGAATCATATATAAATTTATAGATTTTAAAATTTGATATATTTGTGTGTATACATGTAACATATCATCTTATCTTATGTTTAGATTGAAAAAATTAGAAATGCAGAATACGATAAATTACACGTAATGAACTATAAAAAACCAAAATTAATACAATATCTATTGTATTTAATGTATTTCTTCTATCTTAATAATTAAATTTTTTTTAAATGACTCGATAGAAAGATTTATATTGTTTTCGTCTTATGTGTATTTTAAAATTGATAACTGATATATTCTTCATAATATTATATGCAAATATAAAATTCCCTTAGCGCAATGTATGCAAAAAAAATTTAAAGCTAGCTAAATGAGTTTATTTTATGTTTCTTGCAGTTTAAACCTGTTTTCGGTGTTGTATAAAATATATTGTATATTTTTCTTGCTAAATAAGTTAATAAACTTGATATTGCGAAAATATTTTTAATTTATCATGTCTAATTTACCAAAGTATATTATTATGCTCTGAAAAGCTAAAAAAATTTATAATACTAAAAAAAATAAAATTCTACTATGACAGAGGCTTTATAAAAATATCAATATTTCTCTGCACAAAAGTTATTGTTTAAAATTTGGTTTTTATGAAGAATCTGCAATAGAAAATGTAAATTACAGACTTTGTGTTCATTAATGACAGCAAACTACATGCAAAAAAACAATTAAAGGGTTTCACAAAAAAATGCGAAATAAGCGTCGTTAAATAAAAATGCATTTTTTTATAATTTTAATTAAAGACATAGATGATATATACTGTTTTGATATAATTTTTATATAAAAATGATACTATTAACTAAAATAATATATTAGGTTGAATCTATCATTATATACATAATTTTTGATTTGGTAAACTTATTTTTTATTTGCTAAATATTATTTTATTCAACATATTTATTTAATATAAAGTAATTATAAAATAAATTACATTATAATAATAATAAAAAAAAATATTGATAAGTATATCAATATCACACCATAATTTATCTAAAAAGGATTTTTTTAAAATATTTATCTCTTTAGTTTTTTTCACTTGAAAAAAAATTTATACAAATTTACATGTTATGTTTAGCAAAGAATGTTTATACCTTTTACTTTTTTTTACTTTTTTTTATTTTGGTATTTTTTGGGTGATAAATTTAAGTAAGTAAACAAATGTAGATTTTATTATTCCTAGGATCGATAGCAGAACATGGTATTGAGTATATAAATTTCTATTCATTAAAAGAAATAAAATCGGTAAATGCATTGTCTGCATAAATTTTTTAATGAGAAATGCGCACAGCGTATGATGCTGAATATATATCGTAAATATAATCTAAAGGTTTGCATAATTTGCAAATAAACATAATAATTATCTTGAAATGTATAAAAACGCAAAAAAATCTGTAATTCATGCTCAAAATATATTAAATTGGCTTTTATTGAATCAAAACTTACAAATTTCAAATAATGTTTCCTAAAAGGACGACATTTTTTGCATGGATCTATAAAAAATAAATGATCAAAAGATTTAATAGGTAAATTAATACATCTTCTATTAAAAAAAATGTATGAACAGTATTTCACATGGATTAATATATATAGCTTTAATATCATTTCTTTTGAGATCTTTTTCCACATTTCATGTACTATAAATTTCGAATTTATATATAAATTTATGCAGGTACCTCGTTATAGAAAAAAAATTAATATTTTTTTATGTATATCAATCGTAATTTTGTATTCTAACATTATAGAAATATAATATGTGATCATCAATTTTACATATATTCTTGTATTAATCTCGTTTATGGCTTTATAAGTTTACTAAATTATTTGTCTGTTTTGTCTAACATAATTTATATTCTATTAAAAAGTTTCAATTTTTCTTTTATATTAAATGAAAGATTTTTTTGACTCTTTATTTGTATTTAGTGTGATCTTACTCGAAAAATTAGCTTATAAAGCCTTATAATGGATTCACGATCTGCGAACACGGGTAAGCTATATTTTACTAATAGAATTTCTTATATACACACAAAATTTGTATGACTTCAATCTCTTCATATTACAGTTTTCATATTTAATTTTTTGCATCTATCTAATTTATTGTTTTTAAGTTCAAGATTTTCATTCCACAATGTCTATATATTGTAAGAATGTTTTACACTTATTATGATTTTATTTCTAATAATTAAAAATCAAAATTATATATATTTAATGGATTTTAGTATTTCTATAAGCCCGAAAATATAATTTCTTGATTATGTTGGTAAAGTTCTTGAATACGAGGAAAATATGACACAGCTTATAAAACGTTTTCAAATTACAGCTTCTATAAAAAAATACGCCTGGTTTTAATACTCATTTAAAATACAATCAAAGTCTTTCACGCATCTTCATTTATTCTTTGCTAATGTTTGAATATAACATAATATTTCTAAAGGATCTCTAATTTATATATTCAAAGATTGAATATAAATTTCGATATAATACCTATTGCACAATGCCATAAATTTTATTTCTCAGTACATAGACATTGTTTTACATCTTTTCTATACCTAAAAACTTATAAAATAAGCTTTTATGTCAATAAATTACTAGCTGTTTTAGTTTATGTAATATTTTTATCCAAACAAAGCCCTTTCATATTTTAATTTATAGCTATTATGTGTATTTAATTTTTATTTGTACACTTTAAGTACAAATTTTTTTGATATATAAATCTATATTATTTAAATTTTCTATGCGTGATTTTCTAAAAAAAGCATGCTTAATATGTTGATTGCGTATTTTATATTGGAAAATCAGAACTATATAGGTTTTTTGTTCTTATTGCACTTTTCTTTAGCCAATATACTAATGTCAAAAAACTAAGAACTGATTTTAAAAGAAAATATAGAGTGTTTTGTTAGAAGAAATATACATTTACCTGATTATAATTCGAATAAAGCTTCATATTATTAAAGTTATGCACAATATAGAAAAAATAAAAAAATTACTTTTATGTACAAAATAAAAGTAAAAACTGGTTTTCTGTCGCATTTTGTCATTTTACTCATATAATTAAAGAAGCCATGCGAGCCGTTTATCTTCATAAAAAACTTTGTTATTCAAAAATATAATTAACTGTATAAAAATGCGCTATTAAATAGTTAAATGTGAAGAGTATATTTAATAAAGACGACATACCAAGTTCACCTAAAAAATAGGCAAACTAACATGATTTAAATACATAAATTACTATAATGGATTAAATAGGTAACACTGTAAACTAATAACTCACAAAATATAAGAAAGCATGCCAAAATTATAAAACTAATTTTTATGCATTAAAATAATATAATAGGCTAGAAAATTCATATTTGGTAAATTTTCGCTTATTTTTCTGCTTTAAATATTTCATCAAATATATTAGTATACTCAATTATATTGTCAAAAAACTTAATAAAACAATATTTTTCAATATAATTATATACAATTTGTCTCTTTAGAAGATAAACCTTTCAAAAATTTAACCAAAAAATATAAAGAACTTGATGCATGAGGGTTAATATTGAATAATTTAGATAAAACTGCATTTTCTTGCTTTAAAATTATTGCTACATTTTAAGTTTCATTTGAGAAATAATTAACATCTTTTTATATTTATAAAATATTTGTAAAAAGAAGATATCTGAAACCCTTATCTTATTGTACAAGAAGAATTACGCAAAATATTGCATCTTTGTGATGAGATGGAATTTTATTTAATCTATATAATTAAAATTTGACACGCGATGGTTGTATCGATTTATATAAATTTAAAAAAAGAAACTAATATATTCAGGGAAAATGAAAAAAGATTCAAAAGACCTAGTATGTTCTCTTGAATTGAAAACACAGCATAAAAATTTAAATGTTTTTTTTTTTTGAAAGATCAAGAGGTTTTCTTGTTTTAAATTTGACGCACTTCACTCAGATTATTAGAGTTACTAATATGCACGATGTAACTTTTTACAAAAATTTCACTTGAAAGTTCAGGATTTAATTGCGAAAGTTTTCTTGCTTTATAAGAATCATATATAATAGATATTTTTTTTTACAGAATACCATTGTATAATTAAATATTGTTGTTTGATTGTAAAGGGCTAGATATTTTACTAGACGGAAACGTTGAATGAAAAAACATACTCACACGCAAACTTTTTACAAAGGGGATAGAAGGCATTACAAAAACAATTTAATCAGAATTTCATGTTGCATATCGTATTTTAATTGTGGTTTTTAAAAGTCTATATAACATATATGAACCAAAAGCTATAGAAATAATATAGTTAATTATAAGAAAAAATTAGAATCTTATATGATCGTCGCTTGTTTTATAATATCTTACCTAGTATTATCAATTACTTAAGCCCAAATCTGAAATATAAATATAAATAAATAATAAAGTTACATATACACAAATAGTAATCATAGAAGATTGAATTTTATGTCATTATAGAATAATCTGGAATAATAATAAAATTAATGTTTTTTCTAAAGATAAAAATATGATATTAGATAAAATAAGGATAAAGATTTTAATTGAATAAATAATCATACATAAATTGTGCAATTTATGAATAAATCATATTAAATATATTATTTTGTTTTGTATGAAATAAACCTCAGGTTTTATCATAGTTAAAGCTCATTAAAAGTCGCCAAATACATTCATATAATCAAGTTGATGCTTATAAATTGTTGTACTTAGATAGCGGCAAAAGGGAAATATTTGCTCAAATAAAAACAAATGAATCATAGAAAAACTTGAAAATAATAATATGAAAGAAATTTTCTAAATAATTCTGGCATAAATATCTAAATAACGATTAAAATAGTAATGGAAAAGATTCGAATTTTTATATAATAATATTGCTTTATTGTGTGTTCAACGAAGAGAAAGACTTCTAGGTAAATTAAATTTTGAAATTCATTCCACCATATATATTAATTATTTTTATATCATTTGAACGATTATAGATAAAAAAAATAGTTGAATATGTATCTATGCATGATTAAAAATACATTTTACATCTTTTTCTGAATATATATAGATAACAGACTTTTTAGAGAATATAAACTCGCAAATATATCTAATTTGCCTTCTTGACAAAAACAGGGTGTAAATGCCATAGAAATTTATCCGTTCAAGTTTAAAATGTTGGTCTTGGTTATATAAACATAAAAACTTTATTGAAATTGCGTTTGATTCTGTACTACATATTTTCTAAATATTTGAAAGCATTATCAATGAACTAATTTTTTAAATTTTTATGTTACTGCTAAGATATAAATAAAATAACAGACAATTTAAGATATTTGATAGCTATATGTTTTGTGAGCATTTTGTTTCTAAACTATACAAAATTAATATAATATATTTCTACAATATTGTTTCTTTCAGACTTTATTTTATATATAAAATGAAATCAGTTCTAATAATAGCTAGTCATAATTTATGAGTTTTATATATATTTATTCTTTTGTTGTCTTTAAATATATTTTTTAAGTTTAATGAAGACTTAGGCGTAAAATAATTATATAATCTTCTTACATTATATTTAATATGTGTTAAAATTTACTAACAGATTTAAAGTAATTCTATTATTAGCCTTTGATCGAAATTATTATCAATATTCGAATTTTTTTATGAAGTTTATATATTTAATATCTACTAGCTATAAACAGAATTTAACTATTAGAATCAAAAATTCTAGCTAAAGAATTAAATTAAAAATTAAGTTTTTATTATAGATTAGAAAAAAAAATTCCTTTGAACTCATAAGAATTATATACAATAACTCATAAAAAAAAACAAAAAAATAATTTATAAAGTAAAAATATATTAATAGGCTTCCTATTTATAGTATATCGATACAAATCATTTCACATAAAACGTTGCGAAACTTCTTCACGAACTTGATGACTTTTAATTAGTTATAATCTATTCCTATTAGCCTAATGAATAACTGGAATATAACATACGAGCTAAAAAAAAATGCAGAAGTTTTGCTTCTTTATATAGATTAATACTTGTAAAATTGGAAAAAAAATAATAGAATAAAAGTTGAATAGATCAGTAGTATCCTTAAAATATTGCATATATGGATCCTTTGAATAACAAATGAATTAGATTTATATATTGAAGCTTTAAATTTCAGTAAAAATTTATGTAGATTTGTAGTTCTTTTTTAACGGGTTAAGTTTCTTCTTTTTATGAATCCCATCTAATTTGACATATAAAGCCCATTAATAATGTTGCACTTCTTAGTAATGCATTATATGACACCTTCCCGTGATCTTTCTTCACAAAAATCACGTCTTCTGTAAAAATATATGGATTCAAGTGTCTTGACAAGTGCAATTTTTTATAGATATGATGGATTAAAATATGAATTTACAACATTTAGAAACAATTTATATGTAATTTACACGATACATGGTATATCAAGATAAAACAGTCACCCTAATGAATTATTAGACCATTTAATTACTTGAACAACCGAATAAAAAGGGTTATCTATGCCCTACTGATATTTTATAAGCGTAAAAAGATTCATTTTTGGCCTTTCTTATCTTGAAAAAAAATCTTTTACTCATATTCTTCTTCACTAAAATGTATTTTGATTTAATATGAAGTATCATATTGTTACTATAATAAATTTGTTTTATGTATTTAATTTGTATACTCAATAAAAGTTACTTGTAAAATATAAATGCGTTTTCATGTTACGCCCTACTTATTATCTATATTATCGCGTATCAAAAGTTTGTTTAAAAGAACACTTATTTGTTTAAATTTACATTGGCTTATGATAAAATGAAAATGTTGATGAGTTTTTATGTATTTTATGCGATTTATTTTTATGTTTATGTTTATATTTGTTTTCAAGATGTATATATATTATAATTCTGTTCCTTTTATTTTTAATACTTTTTATTTTAAAAATTTTTAATTATTAGAACCGATATTTATGTTTGATTTGTCACAAAACTACCAGAATATATATTCTATGCTTATTTTAAATTTAATAAAAACTGCCCATACATCTTACCAGCGTACTTCTAATATTGAGGAATAGAGATGAGCGTATAGGTAAATAAATAGCCAAATTTCATATAATTATAATTGTGAAATATTAATGCATTGCCACGTTTGCTCATACTATCAAACGAGACATGTATTGCGTCATGTTTAACAGAAGAATGTTCCGATTAATAGATTCATTTGATTTACATCTAAATCTTAGAAATATTTCAAAAATTGCCGTAAATATGGTGGCAAAATTTATTTGGAGGTAAAATGAATTTAGATTTCCAAAACAAGCATTATCCATTTATATTGTTAGCATCAAATTTTTGAAGACAACGATTGGTACATAGAGAATAGTCATATATTTTAATGAGAAATAGAAGCAAGAAAAGCTCGAGTATAGATATAAAAAAATCCAAGCGTATTTAGTGATCCTAGGAAATTCATAAAAAAGGTTTAGAGAAAATATTCACCATAAAAATATGTCGTTATCTTACCAAGTAATATTATCCTATGAGCTAAAATATCACAAATTATATAATGGCTTATGATAATTATATGGAATTTATGTCTTCAATTATAGTTTTATATGCTTGTATGTTATCGTTAGAGTATCACAAGTTCTTTAGAAAAGATACTTTTTTCGGTTAACAAATATCGGTACATAGTATAAACTCTAAATAACGTAATTGAAAGAGAAAACAGATACGAAATTTAAATAACTTCATATGTAAAGATTTTTAGAAAATTCATGGAGAATGAATGTAGAGGAAAATTATGACGCTGACTACAATATCAAAGATAAAAAAAAGGTGTACACAGGCCAAAAATGAAGAGATGTAAATACTTGTAGGGATATATAACATTTTATCCAAAGTAATGGTTATTTTTATCTATTTAATGTTTTATTTTAACATCTGAATAAAACAACTTCACAGATGAAACATAACTACGGCTATAGCAAGAAGGAAATAAAAAGTCGATAATTATGCCTGAAGTATCTAATAAAACAAAAAACTAGGCAAAATAATAAATTTCAGTGAAATTTCTCTGGAATTATTATGTTTACAAATAGCTGCATCACAAAGCAAAGTCTTTCGAAATGCTAAATAATTTAAAGAGCTTTAATACACTTTTTAAACAATAATTATAGAAGAAAACAAATATACACTCATCTATAATTACCATTTAACTATTAGCACTGACAAAATATGATGTTGAATTTACCGGTTCTATTCTGGCATAACTTATATTTTTTAATAATAATTATAAATTTAGTCTAATTCATGTGCACCAGCCTATTGAAAAATAGTTAAAGCAGTTGCTATTGTACAGCAATTTATCGAAGACTCTTTGAGTTCTTTTATTATTTTCTTATTTTAATATGAAAAGGTGTAAAATGTACTGTGTATAATATAAAACCATGATTATATTTAGTTGAAACCGAAAAGAGAACATTAAACTCTTATAAATTTAATTCAACGGATAAAAAGAGCATTATTTGTTTTTTGTTGGCGAATAGCATTGCGCTTATTGGAAATTTAATTTACATAGCCATATAAAATGTTTATTGTCGGCTACCGGATATACTAAAATAAGTTTTTGATCGCAATATCTAATATACACGGTCCAGTGCTTTTGAATATGATCCCTGGTAAATATAATGTCAAAATTCAAAGAAAATTAGAAAGCTTTACTCGTGAAATAATAGAGTGGTAACCTGAAAATTTACGGTTTATTTGGTAATGAAAATTCGCAATTTTAATATAATTGGCTTATTATTCCCATAGATAATAGCATGTAGAAGCTTGCTATAATTTTTAAATCAAAATAGTATCGATTAAAACACGACAGTGATAAAAGAATAACCATCGAGACTATTTTCTAAACATATTTTTTTTCTAATTTACAAGCACAGCACAAGAATGCAATCTTGCGTAATAATATAATAGTTTAACAATACATCACCAAATTTCTCCTGTAACCATTAAAAACTGCTTGTGAAAATGGAACATATTCAAAGCAATAGGATTATAAAAAATCGCATATTTTACATCATATGGTGCAGACATATAGAAGAAGAAAACAAAAAATGAATATTTATGAAAAGATAAAAACGTCTTTTTATAAAGCACATTAAATAATTTGAAAGTTTTAAGGAGAATAATACGCATAAGAATTATTTGTATATAATATAAGTTCAAAAGTATATATATAGTTTACAAACGAACACATTTTTAAAAAATTAAAAACAGATGATGTTTATTGCTCTATATGCAGGAAAAACAAAAATTATATATTTCTTATGCAAGCATATATTTTTTAAGTAAGTTGTAAAATATAGAATATAAAATTAAATAAAGGTTACTTTTCAATTTTAGAATCCACTTATTTGCTAAAAATTGCGATTTTTGATTCAATAAAAATTTAAAGAAGAAATATATTTTATATCACACATAAATAAAATTTACAATGCTTTTTGTATCTAAATCAAACATAATTGTTCATATGATTCTAAGAGATAAAAAAATAGCATATAAGTAAACCGTTAATATTAAATGAATATTTAAATGTACATACCAGGTGTGGGCAACCTTTATGCCTGTGAGAACACTTTCTTGTTATGAAGATAGTAACGAGACCGCAATTAAATATTTATGAATTCTAATAAATATAGAGTTTTTACACATATACACTATAAAAGACATTTTCTAAATGCGTTTTATTTATTGTAAAAGTTGGTGTTACTGTACTGATACAAATGGTGTATATTTTGGCTCAAATTCACACACCTTTCCATTTAATTGAATTCAGAAATTATATCTGCCAATTGTATTCTTAGTTGCTTCTTAATATAAGTAAGGTGAGAAAAGGTAGAGACACGACAATACGTACTTATAAAACATAAAAAACGGCGTGAATTATGGTAAAATTTAGAATACTCCTTCACATTTTACATATATATAATAGATCTTCTTATTGTATAAATGTGATTCAGTATTTTGATTCACTGATATATCCAATAGCACCATTTGAAGTTCACCAAGCCCCTGCATTGTGTTCACAAGATGAGGTTTAAACGAGAGCTGCAGACTATCTAAATTTTAATCAAAATACACAGATTAGCCATCATATTATAATGACATGGATTCCACAATATTTAGAAATGTTTTAACCTTTGCTGTTCATATAAGTCTCTGAAATTTTAGGATCTCATGCCATTGCCGAAAATTTATTTCTTCTGTCTTTCTTACAGAAATAAGATTTCTTTAAAATCACACTTTTATCAGAAAGGCTTTATTATTTTACGCATGAAAAACACATTTGTATCTTTCATTGTAGGTGTAAATTCGCTCATTCTGTTTATGTGTTATTTGCATAAAAAAGCAAGGTTTCGATAGAAATAATTCATCTTTCAATCGACATGGTAGACTTTTTTTTGTTAAAAATTGCTTTAATATGTTTTTTCAACACAAAGACTTTTATTAACATAAACCTAACGTTTGCCTAAGAACTTGCAGTTTTCTTGGAAGATTTTATTCCAGATTTTTTTATCGGCATACATTTTTTGTGTGCTCAAGATATCTTGTTGCGCTTGTTCGGATATAGTTAATGATATGAACTGCGTATTAATAAGGATCCTTTAAATTGGTGGTCTAGAAACATCGATAATATATTTTATAATGCAACATAATTAAAATAAACTATTAAGTTAAATTCTTTGTTTTTAAAAAAATGCAAATATCCCCCATTTTTTGCTTCATTTCGCAACACTCTATCAGTACATATATCTTTTAAATTATAAAAATCAACATGCGATAATCTTCATCTATCTGCTAGACATACAAATAACCAATACCTCGTGTTATATCTTCTAATTTTCCTAGGCCCAATACATCTTCATAACGGGAAAAGTCTTTAGTAATCCCGGAAAAGGTTATTTGACCTGAGTTATATTTTTAGACTGTCAGTTTACTCACGTTAATGGAAGATAGGAATCCACATTTTGTAAAATCAAAACAATTTTATTAAGATAAAATGATAATACATGTTAAGCTTTCGTAATGTAGCGCTTCAAAGCGAAAAAAATCGTTTTTCGTTACTGATTCTGTAATAATGCATTTCCGTGTTTCTATTATGCATTCCCTGATAATTCAATATCGCTGATTGTTATATCTCCAGGTTTCTAATAGACAAGCATCTCAGATTGTTGCCTTTGAGCATTTTTATAATTTTCAACAAGGTTTATTTATGGCTAGATGTAATTTTGTTTGTTTAAATATATTATAACGGCTTCTGTTACGTGCTTCTGCTTCTAACATACTGTATTAATTTTCTTTATGGGAAGAATAATGTATATTTGCATTATTTTCTTTAACGTAAAATGAAATCATTATGGATCAAACAGACCATCTTATCTTTTGCAGTAACAAGTAAATTAGCATTACCTAGATAAAGTTAAGATTTTTTTTGAATTCAGAATATAGTGGTGGTTACTTTTTTTATATTTTCCACAGAATAAATTGTATGAATCTATTCCAAAATTAATAATCTCTTGAGCACACAAATATCATCTCTTGAGCCAATTTTCACTAAAATCGCAGGTTTCTAAAATTGGTTTTTTTATGATAAAATTATAAATTTGTACAAATCTAATAATACAAAAAAATAGGAATGTTGAAGAAAAAAATATAAGTACAAAATGTATTTCATGATTTTTTTTATGCTTAGATTAAACAGGTAAACTGATATTGCAATTATTAAATTATATATTATAAAACTGTAATTTATATTTATGCAATAATTCAAAGTAAAATTCACTCGAGTTAACACGATTTTTGCGGTCTTAGGTTATAAAAGATATAAAGTTTTTGCAACAGATGCTTTTTTTTGAAAATTTAGGCGATTTTTTATATGTACCAGTATTGATTTGCATAAGAATGAGAATATATGTTTATTTTGGTGTTATTCACATTAAAGAAAAAAATTTAAACAAAGTGAATGTAAAATAATGCTTTACAATAGCTAAAAATGTTTTTAGATAAAAAAAAGGCACATATATATCCCAGAAACATCAGAGTTATTTTTTTTAAATCAATTTGCACATTCTAGCATGAAAGAGCACAAACCTAACTCATTTATCTAGGATTATTCTTCAAGGAAAAGAATATTATTTTTTGTTTACTTTTAGTTATCCACCATAGTATCGAATATATATTGCATATTAATTAGAACATTCACACTGTTATAATTACTTAGATCACATATTAAGAGCTTTTAGACATAATAAAGGATTTTTTCTTCGTATTTAAAAATAAAAAACTGAATATATTTAGTGCATTAGACTAAGTTTAATATGATAAAAAAGGTATAAAACATCACGTTCATGGTATATGAATACATCAAATAGTATAAGTTTAAAGATTCACTCAAACCTAAATATTATATATAAATCTCGATAATATTTATTACTACATGTATATTCTACATTCACGTAATTGTTAAAGGTTTTTAAAGTCTTTAGAATAACTATCTTATTTTTTGAAAGAAAATCCAGAAGAAAAGAAAGAAAATTATAATCAATCCTTATTTTTAACGTTAATTTTTTGATAAATTATGTTCTATTTATTCTTTAAAAGCATTTTAAGAATCTTTTACAATTATGGCATCATTTTTTTTGGAAGATTGATATCGCATCTATTATATTTAAGATATTAAAGTGTTTGACGATCATATAAAAATAATTTCGCCTAAAAAACAATATTTTAAAACATTGAAGTATTCTCATCTATTTAAAAGCATGTGTATTTTATTCTCTTTTTCGGTTTTAAATCTTTAATTTATAGAATCTAGTTTCTTTATTTTGATATTCTACAATTTGCTAGTTTTATATCCTCATATACAGACATTTACTATGGCCTAGAAAATTATTTTATTTGCCGTAAATGGAAGAAATACGGTAATGTTTAATGTATATTTTACAGATTGAAATAAATTTCATTGTGTTTGTGTTTTTAATCAGAACTTTTACACCTATTCGGTAAGAATCTTATCTTTTTTAAAATTATGAATCACTATATCAAGCCTTAATATAAAATTAATTATTATATTTACATCCATCGTGTTCTTAGGAGTTAAATTACTTATCAACGTTAAATATTGGAAACTATTTTTTCTCATAATTTATCTAGATTTTCTTTTGAAAGATTATTTAAAATGTATTTTAATGATTTTATTTCATTTTCTTATGCAGTTTAAGATGTTTTTTTACTCTAAATATTTGACACTAGAATATCTTAGCAATATAGAAATCCAATATCATATGATGATCGTAAGCGCCGAATTTACATATAATTGTCGCATCTATTATGAATTTCTGCATTTTTGCCTATTAATAGCTCAAATATGTTCGGATTGAAGCGATATTTGTGCAATGTAAACACATTAGACGCTAAATCTAATCCCTTATTATCTTATATAAATTTATGGGGTGGCTAAGACTCCAAAGTATAATAAGGACTGATAAAATGCGCTATAACAAATGAATCGGTGTGTTTTATTGCTTCTAATATATATAAATGTACAGTTAAATAACGGTATTGATAATATTTTCATACTTCCTATATATTCATCCAATATTTAACTATAGTTTAGCTAATCGCTTATATAGTTCTTGCTAACAAATTTAAAGCACATAGAATCATACAGTGTCAAAAGTATGTAAATGTGCGATTTATTTGTGCTATATGAAAAAAAAAAAATTATAGATTTAACTGTTATATGGTATAGTCTAAATATGTTTTGATGCAAATATTAGAAGGGTTTTTGCTATGCATACATGATTGTGTGCGTATTTTCTTAAAAATCGCGATAAACCGCATCCCTGTATATTTTCGTCATCACATTTAATTGCCACAAGATAAGTTTTTTATTCAAATAAAACGCCATTAGTATTAGATCATGATAAAAATCGAAAATCGCGCTATATTTTCTTAGGTTTTTTTTCACATCGTATTATTATAAAAACCTAAATATTTACCACACACAAAAAAAGAATTCTAGTTTGTAAATATGATGATATTTATACAACTAATTTACCAGAAGATAGATACGTATTTAATATAATATAAAATTATATTATAGTTTAGGTCGATATTTTGAAAACCATTAATTTGATATAGGTGTCTAAAATCAATATTGTATAATTCAGAAAGCCATTAAAAAATATATACTAAAGTGATCTTCACAAATATAGCTATCATATGGGTTATTGATATAGAAAGAATTTGGCTTCTGGAAACATGATTTGCGAGGAAATTTCCAACGATGGTTTCTAGGAACCAGAATACATTTTTTTATTATTCCATTCTCTCTATAATACTTATTATAAAATTTTGTTGGTCATTTATTTTATTTATCACAATATATAATATCTTATATTTGCATGTGATGTATATTTTCGAGGATCGATGATTTATCCGCTGAAAAAAAAGTATGAACCTATAAACAAGCTTCTAATCATAACTTACACCACAAATCATCATAAACTTGTAACTTTTACAAGGGATTAATTATTTATGATGTTTAATCAGATCAATCTACTTCTGTTTGTAAGTTTTCGAAACTGAAATCATGTTAATATATTTATCCGATCATTTTTACGGTATCACATGTTGATAATTTAGAATCCCATAATTCTGGCAAAATATAACGGTTGCATTTAATTATATAACATATATTTCATGGCTGAATGCAAAGTTGAGGATTAAATACCTGGAATCCAATAATATTATTTTATCAGAAATATGTTGAGGTATAAAAAATTTTATCGGTTTTTTTAGTTTCACCCATTAGTTTGTGATGTTTAAATTCGTGTAGATTTCGAAATATCCATATTTGCGAAGATATTTTTTTGAATATTTACAATGAAATCTATACAATTATATTTTTTTCGTTATATTTAATTGAATAGATTGAATAAAAAATAATATTTCTGTTTTTTTTATTTATAGTTTACTGGATACATCACAATTCGAAACCAGGTCTATTGGAATATTGTAAAAAGTAATTATTAATTTGCTATTTGTAAGTAAATGGTACATTAATTGATTTATAAACATAAATGCTGGGTCTAGAATTACATTAAAAAGATTATCGTGAAAGATCTATTTTATATGGTAGTTGCATATATGATCCCATCTACAACCCAAATAATTATATTTGCTAGACGTTTGGACCACTGTTTTGTGCCATTATATAATAAACACAGTAAATAATTAGTTTTTGCTCTTATATAAATCTAATAAATTTATTTTATGTTACTTGTTTAATTTAGTGGTAAAAGCATAAAGAACAGCTAAAATGAAATTAAACCAAAGTGAATTTCAGGATGTCCTTGTGAGTAAAAGTGATTTTAAATTGATTTTCTATTATTATACTTCGTACAAATTATCTAATTCTTCTTAGGTACGAAAAATGCATCAAATTTTTTAAATCTTTTACTTTGAATAAACTTGAGGCCTATGTATAAATATTCAGGTGAGAAGTTGTTAAATATTTTATAGCAGAAGTAAGATCTTGAATCTTCGTGAATATTCATATCTTAAACAGCGAAATCTAAAGACATATGTTCGTTAACTTCATATGTTTTTAAGTAGCGCCTTTGTTCGATGCATGTTTAGGATGTACAAAGAAATCCGAGGATATTAATAAACAAAGCGAATTTTAAGGGCAAATACACAAAAAAAAATAATCATTAATGTCGGATTTAAAATTTTCTGATAAAATTTAAAAGATAATTAGATTAAATAAAAAAAGATATTGATGATTATAATTTGAGCAAACTAATAAATAAAAATTTGACCTTCATTTTTAACACAAATATTTATATAAAATTACAAACTTTTTATTCCAGCAATTCTTTTGAAATAGTATAAAATTATTTTTTAAATCCAAATTTTTCTAATAAATCAAGTCATCAAAAAATTCAAAACCTCGAAAGAGTATAGTTTAAATATTTTTTATTTAAATCAATCTGATATTTAAATGTTAGATGATATATTTATTATTTTATTAAATCAACTATTTATACATTATTTTACTAGCATATGTTAGGTCATTTACGTCATAAAAAGAGTTAAAAAAATAGAATTAATTCGTTAGAAAAATATTATAATTTATATATAATTTTTGATCTAAATTTAATGGTATTCTAATCAATAATATTTTTTTATTTAAATTAATTAATTCCTATATTTTAAATAAAAGCTAATTTATTTTCCAAATATTTTTCGCAAAAAATCATTCAAATCTTTTAAACCTGCGATTTATTCACATAAAATGATTAGAGATTAAGATATGCATCTTTGGTTATTAAATTGATTTTAAATTATACAAAAAATTGTTGAATGTGAATTTTATTATATCTAGAATTAATCCACGAGCATATTATAATAAATTTGGTTTTTCTATCATTTTAATCATATAATGACGAAATTTTTTCTTTTTATAAATCATAGCTTGTTCAAATACAAAATATCAAAAACGAATTTTTATGATATAATGATATTTATTTTATCCTTGTCGTTTCTTCATAAAAACGTCTTATTTTATTTTATTTTTCATGTTTCAATATATCTAAAATAATATTTAAAGAATTATCTTATGAAAGTACTCATTTTTTTTGCAAATGCTTTATTGGCACGATATTAATATTAAAATTCACCTCCATTTAGAATCATAAGTTTCTCTTTAATGTTGCTTAAGGCCATTATAATGTTTTAATGTAAAATAATTAGTTTATTATTCTTTAAAAATAATAAACTGCGTAATTTTGCATTCGAAATCTTAATTTTATATGCTTAGATAGCATAAAAAATTTATTACATCATATACAATTATTATAAACAAGCATGATAGATATAAATTAAAGATTCACTTGCTATAATGGTTCATGGTCATAAAAAAACAACCCTTTAATTAGCTTTATAATATTTAATGCCGTTGATAAATTAGAAATATAAATTGTGCTCATATCATTTTTAAATGATTTGGCAAATGAATAGCAATGAATCTGAAAAAGCTTAAGGGGAATCAATTGTTATTAGTTTTCGTATGGTTTCAATAGATATTTTAGCGATATCTACTCTTTTACATCGTTGGACAAAAATGTATTGCTTATAACTGTATTTATGATTTAAAATACAGAACATACACATTTTATTTTGTATAAGTAAATTTTTTATATAAAGGAAGATATTTTCGATTCTTTACCGATTTTTACATCTAATCTGAGCACATTTATTTTATAATTTACATATATATTTTCTTTGATAAAAATATTTACTTTTTGTGACGTAATTAAAAAACAATTAGTCTAAGTTCTTCTGAGAGCAATTAAAGTTAAATGATATTATCATCTAATTTTAAAAGATTTTTATCTTGGAAAAAGAAAGAGGGGAAATGCACACTATGAAAACAACGAACTTTTAAGATGTTCTTCACGAGACTTTATTAAAAAAGATATTGTTCTGAATATTATTTTTATAAAATTTGAATCATGTAAAACTTCAAAACCCAATTAGTAAAATGATGCAAAAAAAATAATTCCGTGTGTTCTTATAATAATAAAAAATCACAAAACATGTCAAAGAATGTATAATTTAAAATTATCGTATTTTAAAACTTCTATTTTTATTTATATATTTACGTAATACACTGTGATAAATCAAACAAAACTCAATCATTTAATATAGGCTGTTCAGAAAATTATATTCAAAAATATAAACGTGTTTTTAGACAGATTTTTTTTTGGATTGTATTATTTCAAAGAAATATAGACGTGGACATAAACACTTTTTAGCTGTTAGTAGTACTTTTGAATATAAAATGCTGTATTGATCTAATAAAGTTTTTTTACAGATAAAATACCTATCTGTTATATTTTTTTTACTAGCTCAAGTATTGCATAAAGTTATTTGTCTTTTTTTAGTTTTGAATAGATCAAGAAATCCATTATATTTGAATTGAATCCATCTAATAAAGGTTGCTTCTTTTTATTTATTTCCCAAATAAACTTACCAAAGGATGTGGAAATATACCATACGCCACACCATCAATGAATTATGGATGTTTTTCTTTTTTGATGCCCGGATTCTATTTTAAGACATTTAAAGTTTAAAGGTGCTATAGAGTTTTAATATTTTTAATTGTATTTAGAAAGCAAAGATATATAGATAAATACGAAACATTATATATATCTAACTAAATTTTGCGTTAGTGGATATTTCGAAGCATGACAGACGATATATAGTCAAATCTAGCCAGGTGTGTTAAATTTAAACATCCAAATAGTGGCTTTCTGTTTACTGATAAAAATAAAATTGAAGATCAATAAATTCTGGTTTAAAGTTTTGTTTTATCTAATCAGTTGATTTATAAGCTAGTAGTTAGTCGATTTAACGATTAAACATGAGACGTATTTTTTTTACCAATTTTTGTTTAATATTCATTTCATTATATAGAAGATTCGATATATATTCTTGAGTTTTATGTAATTATGTAGATTAAAAATGACTATACTTTTAAATAATCATTAATTAATATTTTGAGCTAAAGATTTAATTTTTCTCACATGGCAGCTAATTGAAATACATTTCGATGCAAATAAAACTATCCAGTATGAAATATACTTCGAATCAGAGATAAATAGCTTTAGATGCGGCATTCTAATATAACTTTTATATGTAAAGAAGAGAATGAATATATTCCACACCCATAGAATATCTGTGAAGAATATGAAGTATCAGTTAATAAAGCTTGATATAATTTAGAGATGCAAAGAATTCATATTAAACATTTACTTTGAGTAAATATTCGTTCATCATATAGTGTATAGCATATTTTATCTTTATTTATTTATGTCATGTTTGCATATTTTAAATTGATGATTGCAATTATAAAATTTATGATGAAATTTTTGTTTTTGTCTTTAACCTTTAGCAATCGATAGTGTAATAAATTGATTCTTTCTTTATGTTACAAGTATAGTTTGTGTTGTCAAATTTAAGAATTAAAGGTATGAATGCAGTCTACACCGATTTTAAAATGCATTACACATTATTTATTATAAATTTCACTTATGTTTTTAGAAGAAGAAATAACGGATATATGATACAAGCTCTATAAAAAACAAAATATTTATTGATTAGGAAGAAGTAACAATTCAATCGTAAACAAAACAAGTATTATAACGCGTTTGCGCTAACAAACATCGAAACATTAGGTTTTTTCCCTTTAACGAAAACGAAAAACGCAAATAATATTACGAACTTCTGATCAAAGTTATTCTTGAAATTATAAAGTTAAATAAAATCCGCTATCATCAAAAAATTTATTTCAACGTAGTATAGCTATTGGCTTTTCCAGATTAATAATATTTTACATAAATTTATAAAAATAAAATTAGTTTTTATATAAAGAACATATATTTATAGGATAATTACAATAATAAAAGATTCTTTGTAATTATTTCTTGCCCAGATTTTAACATGAAAAAATAACTATATATTTAAATACAATTTTTTTTTCAGTTAAGATGAAACGATGAGATCAAGACATGTTTGATATTATGAAAATATTGAAATTTAGTCATATTATGAATATATTTAGAAAAAAGATTGCTTTATATGAATTGAGTATATGAAACTATTTAACGGTTTATATTTATAGATTATACAATAAAATTGATTCCTTAATACATTGTGTTTTTATCAAATAATCTTAACATAATGTATATACGCAATATTACGACACAAATAGCGTGTTTAAAGTTTCAGCATAAGCATGGAATTAATATGCTTTATATCACTAAACCAAACAAATACAAAGATCACACATAAATTTTATTTCAGATTAAATTATTTAGAAAAGTTATAAAATCAAATTGATAGTGTGAAATAAGCAAATATTAGAAATTGGTTTTTTATAAGAAAATAATATGTTGCATGAAGATGCCAAATTAACGATAATGTTATCCATTGGACATACAATGTTCTTCGACCCAGAACTAAGTAAAATGTCTGCGAAAATCTAAAAATAATGACGAAGCTTTTAAATTTTCTATAATATTTTGTATTTTTAGATACCAGTATAGTTTTGTCCTATAATATTTGTGTAAAATAATTATACTGCCGTTTATATGCGCTAGATAGTACAAAATAATTTACTTGTTGAATGTATTTTATTCCTGAATTATATTAAAAATTTCTCAAATATTATGAAAAACCTAGTCAATTAGCTTATATATGGGACAAATAGGTATTTTAAAACTTAAGATATAATGTATAATCATCCCTTTATTAGTAAACATTTTATCTTTATTTCATTTCGTGTCTTTAAAATTCACAGATGTCGGACTTTATGTTTCTAATATGGTATAAATGTATAAATTTAATTTTTCTTGCGATTAATGTAATAAAAAAACTTATATTATACAAAAAAAAGAAAAAATTATTAATCTCATGGCACCATAATAAAAAGTCTATACTTTTATTTTGATGCAATTAAAGACTTTAAAATATAATTATTAAATATGAATTTTCCGTGTTAAAAATATAACTGATATTTTGATATAAATATAAAACATTATAGTTTAAATGCATGTGTAAGGTATTTTATTTGTGATTCTGGATTAATTATTCAAAACGTATAATATATTTAAAAATAAATACAAAATCACATTTTGCAATGGCCATGTTATGGGTAATAATTTTTAAATTGAAAAAAGTCACACTTCAAATATTTTTCTTATACTCGATGCAAAAATATGATTTAAAATTAAAATTTTACGGTATATTGTCTATCAAATTTATCTTTTACACGTAAATCACACATATTTATAATTTCTATAAGCAAAAATATTGAATCACATGTGACTGCTGCAACAATTTAGTAAATTGGGTATTTAATATCATTTTATATATCATTCTAACATTGTTTATCCAATTAAGTATGGATGCGATTTTTAAAGAAAATAAAAATAGTGCGGAAAAATTTGTGATACGATATACATACTATTATATACTATGCATACATGATTTTTACGCATATTCGATCATTCTTAAACTCTTAAAATTACTGATTTATATACCTTTGCGCTAATACAGTTATTAATGTTGCAGCTTAGACTTATTAAAGTTCTCAAAGCATCCAGCTAAAATTTTTTTACGCTTATCTTGTTTTATTTTTTTATCATATTCGCGAGTTTATATTGATAAATATGCAAATTTAAAAATAAATAACCCTTGATTATTTTTGTTCTCTTTGTTATATCAAAAACAATTATATTTTCTAATTTTGTCGCGCCCAAAAATAATCATCTGTTAATTTTTATTTGATAGTATTTTCATGAAAATTTTGTATTTTCTCATATCAAATCCGACAACAGATTTTTTATTTATTTAAATCAGGAAGAAATATTTCATATGTTTTTTAATCAAAAAAGAAATTTAAGCCACCCAATAATAAAAATTTATATAGAAAGTATAAGTCATTTGTTTTATGATATTTTTTAAAGAATGTACCTTTTCTTTTTACATGTTTTATACTGTTAATTATAATAGCCCTTAAACATTTGTATTTGTATTTTGCGAATACCATAGAATCTTTAGATTCGTCGAAATTCTAAATCTAATAATACAATGTTTCTTTTTCACTAATTTATTTCCAGTAATGTTCTTATTTAGGAAATTTATCATACAGAAAAAAACATAATCTATGTTTTTATTATAATTATCTGTACTAATAAGAGTTTGAAGGTCTAGTTTTACTGCATTTATAAAGAAAATATTTCACAGAATTAAATTCATGATAAAATCGTTCTAAATTCGTAGTAATTTTAAGAATTATAAATAATAGTTACTGAGTAAACAAAAGATTCTGATTAGTTTCCCCCTCAACGTTATGATTTTTTTTGTAAATAAACATTCGAATACATATCTTCTTGAAAATAAATCAGTAAAAATTATTTGTTTTATTAAAATAATATGCTAGAGTATTTGGGATAGTTTATTATATACCCAAACGATTACTAAATTAGATGAAAACAGAATAATATTGCATAAATATATATAATTGTACACAAAAATAAAATTGACCGTTTAGATCTATTTGAATAAATTTGCAAGAAGATATACACTTCAGGACGATAGAATAAGCTATATGAATCGCAGAACTATCCCAAAATAAAACATTACCTAAAAAAAATTTGACAGCAATCAATAATCAAAAAATTTAAAATTATATCACACCCAGTAATAACTTATAATATGAAAAAGGTGTTTTAAAATTTGATTGAAATATGTTAAATTCATATTTGCTAATATTTTTTATATATATTTAATTTAGACTATTTAATAGCTTTTCAATTTTTTTCTTTTTGTTTTATTTTTCAAAAACACGCATAAAAAGATATATTGAGTTTGATTGATTTAAATCATTTGAAGATTTATTGGATTTATTTTCAGATCAAAAAAAATAAGATTGAAATATATTATAAATGTTTAGTTATCCAGATTTCTAATTATCATGCTTAGATTTTAGCTATAAGTGTCATTTAAAAGGTTTCTTATTTTCAATATTACGTAAAGTGACCCATGGAATATATAGGTTCATATTAAATCACTTTTATAATCTTGAAAACATAGAGATTCAATACAAATGTGCTTTTTTCGGGTTCCCTTATATAGCCAAAAAATTTTATGATCATAAAAGAAAAAATGTATTTCGAAATTATATTTAAAAGATGTATATTCCTTTACAAAAATTATTCACTATGTTTATCATATGTTGCAAAGCTTTTTGTGACTAAATATTTTGTAAAATAGTGTATACTACAAAATTTTTTGTAATATGAAATGTATTATTGCCTGTTAATAATTTTGTCTTATTATCTTTATGGGTGTTTTTCCATTTATCAAAATCAATATCACATCAACATATTCTAAATTTACAAGGTTTAAAAGTAGTATAGTAGGTCAAAAAAAATATATGAAATGCGAGTAAATTATGCCATAATTAAAATATTTAGATGTAGAAATTTTTTATTTAAATAATTTTACGTGATATCGATTATCCAATTTATACAGTTGAGCTTTAATATATCGAAATTAATATACTAACTAATAAAATACATAACATTTATAAACAAATTAAACATTTTGAAATATTCTTATAATCGAAAATATGAATTAATTAATTAAGCACCACTGGTTTTTTCTTTTTTTTTTAGATAGGAAAATTTCGTAGTTGATATATATTTTTATACCGTTATATATACATTATCTGTAAAACAAGTAACGTGTACATCATATTTTTGCTTTTTTCATTATTCTAGCTATTTTATAAAGCTGAATTCTTCTTTAATCTTGCTGGTTACGTGCAAAAATGAAAAAAACATTTAAAAATTAATGATTTATATATTTTCTGATATAAAATCGGTATCGGCTTAAAAATATAAAATCATGAAAAATATGCTTATCATTGAAAATAAATTTCAGTACGAAAATTTAAAATTTTTTTATTCACTTTACGATTTATTTATTATATACTATTATTGCTATAAATATAGTTTTACTCTAATACGAACAAAATTATATGTTATAGTTATGTACAATGACTTAAAAATTCCAAATATAATATTATATTTTTATGGGTTAAGTTTCTATTTAGTAATTTTTTCTTTATTAGACGTGGTCAGCCTATTGGGAATATTGCACAACTCCTTAATGCATTTTTGACATCTTCCTCTGATCTATCTTCATCAACTGCTCTTCTTCTCTCAAATGGGATGAGTTCAAGTGTCTTGCGAAGTGTGTTGAAATACATGTTTGTTATTACTTCGTCCGGGATCTCCAACAACTCAACATACTTTTAATGGGATTTTGTTACCATTCGTTTCCTAGTCATTACATATGGTATCATTCTTGTTTTATACTTGTAAATAAAACCAAGTTCATTCGCCAAGATGACATACTTCTTATATTTTTCATTCGTAACTTCAGTTAAGCTATCAAGGCTAGTTATACCATTCAATCAGGTAATACTGTTTTCTTTTTTATCGTATAGAAAAATAATAATTCTATTTTGTTTGATCAATATATCTGTTTTTATTCTGATATCAGCCATCATTTCTATATTAACGTTGATCTCTTGAACTAAGTGAGTTCTGGTCTTTTTGTTTTCTTAAAGTTGTATTTAATAAACACAGTGTATAAATTTTATCACCAACAAATATATACAGATTTTAAACAGAAATTATAAAATCCGAAATTTACTTGCTAAATATCGTTCTGAACATAATTTCAAATAATTATTTCATAATTCACATAAGAATGTATCATTAAATTTTAGTAAATGTAGTTTACAGATTTGTTTCAATTATTTATAATAAAATAATATTTTTTTCTAAAAATATAAATATAATCGCAGCATGAATGCGAATTCATAGTTTTGTCGTTTATATATTATCTAAACACCCTTGAAAGCTGAGCTTTTCTTTGAATTCTATATATTAAAAAAGTTTAGAACCTTTATAAAATTATTTTTACCATTTATTACATTCATTGATACTTATTTATAGTTTTCATAAATAAATTTATATGGAACAACAGATGCGACTACTAGAATAAGTAAATGCACATCAAAAATTCGTGACTATATTTACTATATAATTGACTGTATTTATAGTTTATAATCTGTTTTTACCATTGGATTGCTAAAATGCGATCATTAACCTTTTTTTGTATAAAGTGTATAAGTGATTTGAGATCATCTTGCATTTATATATATTATTTAGACGATTATAAAAGTTTGATCTTGGTGTTTTAAGGCAAGCATTTTGCTGTGATATAATAAATATGTATTTGTACACCTCTTAAAAACTAAGTGGACAGTATTGTCTTGGTATATATTGTTCACCTGTTATTATTTTTACATATTAGAATATTTGTTTGAGCTATGATCCATGAAATACATTACCTTATTTATTTGATATATTTTGAATATATTTTATTACACACAACATATTATCATCCTAATATCTTCTATGACTAGTGATTCACAATTACTTCTATTTGCCACAATTTATGCCAAAATATTTTTTGATTTGAGTTTTTGTCATAGCTATTATTATAAAGATAAAAATCGATCTTTTTAATTTATTATGCGTAAATCAATCCATTATAAATTTTAAAGCTCAAAACTAACTCTTTGATTTGATTCACAGAGTAAATTTTTAGATGATCATTTAGATATGTTCATAGTTCCATAATACACATTTTAAATATGAGCAAATTAGTTTTGAGGCTTGCAATCAAATCCAAATAACCATAGTATCTCATTTTAAGATTTAATTGTGGAAATATTTGCATTATGATGCAAAATAACCATATTGTTTGTGCTGATAACTATATGCAGATGATTCAAATATTTTCAATATAGTAAGTAGAAATATTTGAATAGGTTTAGTCTTTATATTTTGGACAAAATTTCTTTCTTTAAATCATAAAATAATTAATCTGGACCTTCTTTCGCTTTCTAAACTTTTTATGATTGAAACGGTTTATACGGTATATTAATTTAATAACCAAAGTCGCAATATATTTATTGTATTAAAACACCAAATATTTTCTTATACCGTGACATTTCATCGATATTATAATAAAAACATCACTATCGCAGATTACTGAATTTTATCCTTCAATTTATTTATATTGTCATAGATAATTCAAAGAGATCCATAATGTAGTATCAAATACGTTTTCTATAGAAAAAAAAGGATACCTGGTTATAAACCGATGGCACAAAGACGTCTGTAAAACAGACAACAAGATTTATCTATTACTTTTTGGAACTATAATATATGCCAAGATGATTATAAACCATTAATAATCTACATTTCTATTTCGTTTAATGACAAGACAAAAAACATTATTCCTATACATAAAATTTTTAATGTAATAGAAGATAAATATAATAGAATCTATACTTGTTTACGTTTATAGGTTAAATTTATGCCTTACACTAAAAAGTGAATCTAATGCTACGCTAATTTTTTTTGTAATTTTAACGTCTTTTAAATAAAGGAAATAAATAATAAAATATAATAAGGCTTAACGATGTTTAAAAACATTTATATACTTTATGTCTTATTACAAAAAGTCAAAATCTAAATAAGCAAATTCATATAAATTTAAAGTTTTTGCAAGATATTCTAATAAGCAGAAAATACTAAAATTATATATAAATAGACACCTGGATATATTAAAAGTACCAATTAAGATTAATTTTTTTTTACAATAGATTTAGTAATATAGGGGGGGATTTTTGATTTGTAAACACAGAATATGATATTTAAAAATAAAATTTTTATGTTTCAGCAAGCCTTTTTTACATAAATTTCCTTTAAAATCAATAAAGTCATCTAATGAAAATATAGGCTATAGAAGCGCAAAAATGGTTTATATTATTCTGTCTTTCTAGATCTTATATTTTTAGTTCTTCATATTTTTATCACAAGAACAAACCATATTGTATATAATTTTGTCAATAAATGTTTATTATTCTTAAATAAAATTGTATTTTATGTTATTTGAGTTTAGGTTATATAATCAAACAATATTGGACAAATCAAATTTATATTTAATGTGAAATTAAATTAGATGGTATATAATATGCTTATTTTTGATCTAAAATATAGTATAAGTTTTTTTTTGGCTATTGCGTTTGTTTTTAGTATATTGGAATTTGAAAATTTACTCCATTTGAAAAAAAATAGCTACAATATTTTTTTTTGCAATTATAAAATCAGAAATACAATGACGTTACTTTTGTGCAAAAAATCTTAGATTTATATAATTTTAAATTATATAAGTACATTTTTGTGCTTTGTAGAGGTCTTTTAATCATAAAAATCCTTTTATGCAAACTAGCTGCATTAAAATATCTCAAATAAAAACTTTGTGATAAAATTTATATAGTCTCCAAGATACCTGGTTTGAATCAATTTTATTTATCTTATTGTAATAACCTCGATAAAAATTATATATATGAGCTAGTCATGTCTAAAAATACTACGCGAAGCACCCGTTATGTTAAAATGTTTGTGAGAGCGTCGAAAAAGGAAATAAAAGTATGCTAATCTACAAATGCATTTATTTGATGTCATGTAAAATCATATCGCAAGTCATGTAAATGTATTTTTGCTCCTTTACAGATATACTTATCACTAAAATATTGCGAAAAATGTTATTCATATTGATCAAAATCGTCTTAACTATATTATTTATAAATTATGTCGAAGGTTTATATTAGTATTAGTGATTTAACTACTATTTCGTATCATATGCATTGAAAAAATAAAAGAATGCATTTAATCAAAATTAAAATATATTTAAATTATTTTTTATGACTATGTCATTATAAAATAGTAATTCTTGTATCAAGCTCTTTTTTGGAGTGCCTAGAAAAAAATAGAAAGCTCATTTGTCTTATAGAAGCTATATAACAGATTTATTGTTGTTATCTAAATTATTTAGATTCAAGCCACAAAAATGCATATTGTAAAATATAAAAGATTCTTTACTCTATTTAAAAAGTTAATAAATAAAAATCTATTCTAACAATTTATTCTTTTTTTTTTGTAGCATGAATATTGTGTTGAGATAAAATGTATTTTTTTCTGTTGCTGGAACATCACATAGAAAAAGTAAAAATACAAAACCTATTTTATAAATAAGAATTCAAAAAAATTTCCTAAATATAACTGCCTTTTATTTCATTCAGTCAAATTCTTCTATTACATCGTAGAAAACAATAAAAACTAATGTTACATCATGGTAAAAACCTTCAATTTACATTAAAACATATCCGTATAACAATTTAAGCTATTTTAATTAGTTTTAATTGTATATTTTCATGGAGTTTTGTTATAAGAAAAAAATACAGTATAGATATTAGTATTCATATTTACACGAGAAATTATAATCTTTTATGTACATTTATAACAGATATTTTATATCTTTTAATGCTTCTATATACTGTTTTTACTTTAAAACCCAAAAAAAAAATTTGATCGTTAATTCACTAAAAATAGAATAATGCCCCCAAAATAACATGCATTTTAATTGTGTTATCTTTAAAAAATAAAACTTGGAATAGTAAATCAAGTAGCGTAGTGAAATTCAAAATCTTACCCTTAAGTATTTTATCTTTGTGTTCTAATGCTAATGTTTCAATATATTTATAGAAAATATATTCTATCATGATAAACAGGTTAAGTATAATACATTTTTTTGTTCAAAAATCATTAATAATAAATTCTTTTATGTGTAAAAATGTTGGTTTTATTTTTTTGAAGGTCGTAATTTAATTTTTTTTTCATAAGGAGAGAAACAAATATAGTATATAACATAGTCGATTCCGTCGGTTTATATAAAAATCTGTGCGTATTTTTATAAGAAAAGAACTATACAAGCACCTGGTATTTGATGTTAAAATTAACTTTTTATACAAAATAAACCGCATGTATAGATGTTATGGATTCATAAAAATATAAATGTGGTACGAAATTTGAATTTTGATCTAAATACAAATTATGTTGAGTAAAACAGTTATTTTGTTGTCTTTAACGGATTTGACATGGAAAAAAAGTTGCGATTAACATTATCATAAATATCAAGAATTACTGAAGAATGCCGATCTATATCAGCTCTTCTGGCGCGTAAATACAACTAAAAAGCATATAAAAATAATAATAGAGTTCTTCCATTGCACAATAATATAATGCCAACAAAATTACGGCATGATCATATTATAAGTATAGAAACTTGCAATTTTTTCTTTTTTACAGCATTATTTTATGATATACTCTTGATTTGTTTCAAGTGATTTATTCTTTTACTACTTAATCATCATGATAATTTCATGAAAAAAATGCTGCTAAATGGCTATATACATAATTTCTGCAGAATCATATGCGCTTCATTATTTGTAACATTTATATAAATGATATTTATAATCAACTTTTGTTAGATATTGGCTATTTCTTTCGAATATTATTTATGATTTTTTTGGCAGCAATTATATTTTTTGTTAGCTAAAATATAGTCAGAAATGTAATTATATAAAAATATTTTCTTTCTATATAAAAGTCAGATATGTTATACTCACCATAGTATCAAGTCTCATTTTTGTAATCCTATAATTATAATAAAATATTCGCATTGTAATGAAAAATCGTAATGCAGGTGATGTAATAGAGCTTTAATTTGTTTAAACAAAATTAAACCAGATTAAAATCAGAATGGGATGCAGATGTTATGTTAGATAAAAATATGATAAAAACCGACTTTCCAAAATATTAATTTTGTGACTTAAATCAGTTGTCAAGATTAAGTTTATACAATTAAAGCGAAAAAATAAAACCTTTATTAAATGATATCAAAATCGTTTTTTATGGTATATATATATCATGTCTTTGTAACAAATAAATCTAGAAAAGTAAAAGTTATAATAGTATATGGCAGTCGAAGAACTTTGACATGATTATTTCTATTTAATATTTGCTATATAAGAATCGGCAATAGAACATTTTTTTGTACAAATATTTATTACGATTGAAGAACTGTATTTTTACATTTTGAAATACATTTTTGATTTTTCCTTTTCTATTTTCAAGTTTTTTTCATTCATCTAAATGTAAATTCCATAATTAAAATTTTTTATCTGGCAAAATGGTGCGACCAAAAGTAAAAATATTCCACATTGCGTATTAATTTGCATGATAATCTGTGGTAATAATTTATTTAGTGCTATATAATAATAAATTATATTTTTTGTGTAATGTATGCGTTTTTTGTATTTTTTTGTTAAAATCAGTTTCGTAATAATTTTAATAATAAATTTTAACAAAAAAATGCTTTTTTTTATATTTACACCTATATTTTGTTGAGACACTTCTTCACTGATATTCTTATATAGGAATAATTTTTCGGAATAAGGATCTCCAAGAAAAGAAATTTACTACAAATACCTACGATCTTGTAGATTTAAGATTCTAAAAACATTGGTTCTATGTTATAGACAAAAAATGATTGTATCAAGATGATCTGTTCTAGTTTCTATATAACCAATATTGTATTAGTAGCTTAGAAAAGATACTTTGTGTTGTAAATTTCATAAATGTCATTACATTCTGCTCTTAATTATTCAAAAAAAGCTCCTGGATTTGCGGTTATTATAATATGTAGTTTATGTGTTAAAAATATTTATTTTATAGCTAATACAACGGTATATTTATTTTTAATTATATTCTTCGAAAGTATGATGCATATGACCTTTATTTCTCCTAAATAAATACACATAATGTGTGATATGCGTAATGTGTAATTCTATATTTATACATAATTTTTATGATGAAAGTTATTTGTGCATATAAAAGCCTAACTTTATGATTTAAAGTATCCAAATGAATTTTTTTATTCATGGATTTATTTCTGAATCATATTTTTTTTTTTTGATATATATACTCTCGTATCCATATATTGTCTAAAATTTTTTTAACTTTCTCTTATTCTGCATCTTTTTCGGCAACGTTTCTCTTTTTCAAACACGATATTTTAAGTTATTTCCCTCATCAGCCCGTTTGAATTATCATGATGATAATTATATAGATTATTAAATTGTATAGTCATACAATGACTTCTTTTATATTCTAAATTTTTTTTTCGATACAGTCACTGTAATTCCCAAAATTTGTGTCACATTTTCGATATTATATTAGTTTTCGTGAAAATCGAGAAATTAGAATTCTTTTAACAGATAATAGGCATAAGAAACTGTTCATATCTGGTGAAACATAAATAATAAAAATATTTTAAGGTTAATTCTTAAATAATTAAGTTAACATATCTCTAATCATATATGAAAATATATGCGATATTCTTGATAAAAGATTACTATCTTTTGTTTTATTTATTTATTTACATTCGAAAAACCAGAAAAACATTATATGTCTACATGAAGATTCCTTGCATAAATTAATATGTTTCAAATGTTATTAAAACATTCTAACCTTATAATATTGTGTTTTATATAATTGAAGATACATAAACGCATAAATAATTTTATACAGAACCAATTATATATAATAATAATATGTTTAAAAAATGATACAATTTAAATAAAAGAATCTTTGAAACGTTAAAATAAATCTAGACATGAAGATTCGATTAAAAATGAATAAATTAAAATTATTAATTTGGCACGCAAAACCATCTTAAGCGTAAACGATCATCGATAAAAATATTACCATGTGTTTTTTACTTTCTAAATGATAAACAAAAGATATTTTCCTAGTTTTAGATTTCGATAATTTGTATATTTATATTATAAAATACGAATTTGGTGCCCCTATATTTGTCTAAGTTATTGTATAAACTAGAATTTATTTTTACATTTTGCATAGATTAATTTGATATATTTGCTAAAAAAATATTTTAAAATCACTTACATATATTATCGGTTATAAGTTATTATTAAGGCTATAATATAATAATATTAATTATGACATGGTCAACGGCTGATAAAGAACGTTATTCTAATCGTTTTAATCTATATCTTAAATTAATTTTTAAATTAAATATACACCGAATCCTGTTTTATTCTAATTCGATCTTGTGCCAATAAAATTGTTTTATTATATTTGAATTTCATAACGAATTTTTTTTTAAATGCTAGATTCGATATTTTAACTTTGCTAAATAAAAAAAAATTTATTGTGTAGCTAAATTGCAAAAAATTTACAAAATATTACATTTTATTGCTATATTGAATCAAAAACCCGAAAAACATCTAAGTAGTACTTATACTTTTTACTGTATATTTTTTTTTAGAAATTATGATAAAAATCTTATTTCATATGAATAAAGTATGTTATTTCAGTTAAATTCACTTTTTATTTTAAAAATAGTGTAAGATTAGTTCTTGAAAATGAGTTTATTTGTATCATATTATGTAGTTTACTTTTTTAAATCTATTTAAGGTTTTCATTTAAAACAAGACTTTTTTGATTGAAATTTATAAAGAACTAAAAGCTTTAGGACTAAAATAATTCTTCCGGATTTTATCACTGAAAAATAAAAGAGTTTTGAGATATATTACATAAAAATTAGTTAAGTTTATTGCATTGCAACAAATTTACGATTAGAACTTAAGTTGACATAAAAAGTGCAATAAATATGTGCCTTGTTTTTATATTACTAGTTACCAATAAAAGCATGAAAAATCTAGCGGTTATAGCATTTAATTTCAAAAGCATATGTGAAGCACATAAAACATAAATCTGCCAAATATGTGTACTTATGGTCTGTTTGTATGTAAGATGCACAACAATCTTATGTAAAAGGTCTAATCAAATTGCAGATTAAAATACACATGTTGCATGCTTTAGCTACATAAAAAATAATGCAGAATATGAAAATATATAAATAAAAATTATAAAGTGCAATAATCCAATGGTTTTCTATATTTTATTTATCATACAATCAAAAAAAATGATGATCAAAAAGCAGCTTATAAAATTAGTTATCATTCGAAAAGTTTTAACGATATAAATATATATTTAGATTGTATAGTACATGATGCAAAACTAGTATGCACTAAATATATTAAAATAAAAAAATGCAGCACGTATATAAAATTTATACGGAAGTTGTTATTTTAGTGCCATCTAAAAGCGTCCGGTATAACATATGTTGTATTTAAAACTACAAGTAAAAGACGATTTTCTGTTATTTTTAATTTATGTGAGATATTACGAAGATGATTTTGTACTTAATCAAATGAAATATATATAAAGACAATTTCAATTATCAATAGAAAAATCTATATAGTAAGTTTTTTATTTATAAAAACTTTACTATGTATGATTCTTGTAATCTTGTGTTAAAGAGCCAAATAACTTGATATATATAAGTATCAGATTTTTTTTGCATAGTACTCAGATAATTCATTGCGTGGCAATATCTAGTTAACCAGCATCAAATAAATATATAAAACTTATATGGGTAAATTCAAAAATATATATTTGCGTGTATGATGGGGTGTTAAATGTAAATTTATCATTTTATAGGTATAATTGGGTTTTCTTGTTTTTTTATTTTTATAAATAATTCTGATGGTATAAAACTAGTAGAGGCCTTTTCATGTTTTTCTACTAACCATGTTAGCATATTACAGAAACAAAATTGCAAAATAAAGTATATCCGAGGTTTTTCGTAATATCACATACAGAAATACCTTATAATAAAAAATTTTCTGCAGTAAATCAAAATTTTATGCGTGAAAATTAAAACTAAAAATATAAATTTTCCTATGTATTTTCTAAGAAGGAATCAAAAATATGATCAAAAAAATGTAAAACGTATACATACTTAGTTTAATTGCAAAACAAATATATAAGTATATTTTTTAAGAATTTTGTGAAAAGAAATATTGACTGTAAAATATATTCTTATCTAATATTACGAAAGGTTTCTGAAATTTTAATATAATAAAATATATGACAAACATATGGCTATATAAAATACTATATTTTAATCAATATCTATATAATAGAAATAGAGAATGCAACAAAAACCTTTTAAAATATGTTCTTGTGCTTTTAGGAATAAATTTGATGGTTTTTATTTAATTATAATGCAAAATTTCTAAATTTTATAATAAAAATTATAATATTGCAATTATGAATGTATAAAAATATATATAATATTCTATTTAAAAATTTACACACGGTTATATTATCCATGCATCAACTATTGCTGTTTTTGCGTGATCAACTTTCTCAATAGTTTTATGTAGCTCTTCACTACAATATATGGTTGTTTTTAGGTAATAAAATAATACTTTATAATAGAATAAATCGTGTAAGAGTTAAATCACTAGTTTAATGGTTGTTTTTTGGTAACAAAATAATACTTATATCTAGAAAATATACTATAAGTGCAATGTTAAAAAAATTTTCGTGCTAAAAGTCTAAATGTATGCATAATATATTCTGATATTCCGTGCAAAAACCATTTATTTAAACATGAAAATATTCAAAAATGTAAAAGAATCAAGAAATGAACATTTTTTAAAACTCTTATGACAATACGACGAACTAAGAAAATACGATGATTATATTTGTTTGTAAGTATATACGTATGTTAGGAGAAGATAAAACTAAATTTCGCAGCAAAAAAAATCCCACAAAAGTTTGTGGAGATTCTTTTTTTTAATATTATAAAGGCAACGTCTACATATTACAAAATATCACAAACTTTTTTTTACAATTTAAAATAACTATAATAACATTTAATATCAGAACTTTTGGCGGTACTAATATAACTGTATCACAAAAAAAAATATTAGTGATATTTGGTAAGAAATTAGCTAAAAAAAGTAAAAGAATCTCTGAATTGGAATCAGTAACTAAATGTAATAGTTTTATTATAAAAAAGCTTGCTAGCGCAAAATAAAGCTTTTGCTATTAATGTTTTATCTTTCTAGTAATACAAAAAAGCACAAATATACTGCATGTGCATTTTAGGCGCTTATTATATAAAGCTTAGAACGCCAAATAATTTATCGGAATATTATAAGTTTTTCCCATAAGATTAAATCTTCACACTAAATGAATCTTTGTAGTCACAGAAAGATGATATATACAAAATGTAGATATTCATATTATGCTCGGAATTTGCTTTAGTTCATGTCAGATTTATCGTAAGATTGTATTATTTGTTATAATATATGAACGAAAATTATATCATAGTCTTTAATCTAGCCAGTATTGTTATATACGATATAAATAGCAACTTATTATATTACAAAGGTTGACGCATAAAAAAATAATATTGATCTGTTTTTATGGAGTTCAATATACCAGCATAATAAAAAAAATATAGATTAATACAACATGTAGCATCAAATCTATAAATTAGAAGATTTATAAGACATTCAGAAACTGAGAAACAGTAAAAAGGTTTTTTATGACAAATTTATAGTTTTTAATTATCTAATATATGTAAAATTTTTTCTTTAGAATAAAAGTTTGCAATAGATACGTCAATATTTTTCGAAATTTATTTTTTAGCTTAATTTTTGTAAACCAGCATCCCATAATTCTTTACATCAGATACCCATCTTAACATTATATATTCTGCATCATAATAAATTAGCAAATAAATCTATCAAAAAAATTATTAGGGAGTTAAATAAAATGTATATTTTTGTTTTAATAGGCATTAATATTCTGTTTACTAATTTTTTACTTTTTTTACATTGATTGTGTTTTTAGTGCAGTACTATAACATTTTGTAGTTAAAAAAGCCAAGAAAATCATTTCATGTATAAACGAAAATTTATATGCTTTGAGCGCCATTGCTACACTTTTTTAATTATAAAACCTTTTTTAAATTCTAACAGTCAAAAAAATAAGTTTTTAATAGAATATAACGACTTTTATCATGGTAAAAAATCATTTAAAGACTTAAATTTCTATTATTTTAAAAAAATTTGCCTTTAATGCGGTTGTGCAATAGTAAATGATGTAATAGAAAGTCAAAGCAAAAAAAAAGTTGGATATATTTGTATAATGAATTTAAAACAATTTTATGACCACTTGACTGCATATTTTTCTCTTTTACTGTTTTTTATTTTTTTCACATACATCTTTAATGTATATACAATTTACGAAAAAATATTTACACATCACTGGGCAAATACTAAAAAAAGTTATCTGAATATAATCATTTTGTTTTTATGCGGAATGGAATTACCTGAATTTTTTAAAATGCTCATATTTATATATATATTATCGTAAAATCCTCATAAAAATCGATTTTTACGATAAAAATTACAATATTACACATGATTGATTTTTTTGCTTTATGAGCCGGCAATTATAGTAAAATATATTCAATTGAGACGTAGTTAACAATATGAATACACGAAAAACACCAAATAATATCAGATTTTATATTTTTTCACTTTATTATACATAAATTGTTGAAATCTGTAAACATACGCTAAGATATAGTTGATTCTTTATAAATATACACAAATTAGATGTATATATTATTTAGAAATAGATAATCTTGCTTTTATTACAGAAAAACATATTTTTTTAGGGATAAAAAATATGTTGATCAAAATATGAAAATTTATGTTTTAAATTTCAAATATATCGCGATTTTAATTCTGATCATAATTAAAATTAAACCTTATTATCTTAGGTTTTTACATATTATAAAATGTAATACTTGTAAATTTCAAAAATAAATTGTATATAGGCTCTATGTATAAAATACATCGTAAATGCTAAAAAAAATTCTTTCATGAATTATATTTAACATATTTTATAAAACAATGCGGGTAAATCTTCTATATTAGAATACAAAAAACAGCCTATTCACAAAAAAATGCATATATAAATGGGTACGATAAACATAAAGTAAAATATTAAAAATTTTAGGCAAAAAACATTTTTAGAAAGTTTTTTTCATTTTAATTGCTTTTTATTATTGATTTTGCATTAAGATAAATTATTTTCAAGCATAAAAGTGTAAAAATTTATATTAACTGAAATCTACCATGGGTATTTTATATTGTGTTACATAATTTAAAGATTTTATTATGTGAATTAACTTGAAAATGCTTTATAAATTGCAAAATTTGTAACGTTTTTTATACAATAATTTGGCAAGTAATGATTTTTGTAGCAACAAAATATCATATGTTTAATATAAAGAAACCATGTTGGCAACAAAGGTAGTAGCACATGCAAATTTTTATTCTAAAAAAGACACTTGGATACGATCGATCGTGCGCTATGAATGATTATAAAAGATTTTAAATTTTAGTTGTCAGAAAAATTTTTTACATCAAATTGTTTATATAGAGCAATCTAAACTTTTGCTCGAGATACATGGTATATTGATGTAAAGATGAGCATAAATGTATATATAAATCAATTTTCATATAATTTTGCAAATCCGATTGTATTTTCCTTCATTTTTTTTCATTATTACATAATACTTTCAAAACTAAAAATCGGTAGATGTTTGTCTCCTAGATACCTGTATTTTTTTCTATTTCATATATTAATCATATATATATAAAATATGATTAAATAATAAGAAATCATCCAAATATAATTATAAAATATACAGCGTCCATATTTGTATATATATATTTTTTTAAACATTGATTAAAATATATCACACTTTCATATTATCTGCAAAGACGATAATTGATTATATTTTTTAACGGAGGATTGAATATACGTACGTCTAAATTTTAGAATAAAAGACGAAGAAAATAAATAAAATTCAACAACATAGAAATTTTCAGATATAAGGTTTAAAACTAGGCATAAAAATTTTTATCTTATAGATTGCAAAATCAAATCCTAGGAAATCCAAATTAATAATTTGGAATATAAATCATTATTATTTTGATTTATTCTTTATTTTTCTTGCAGAAAATTTTAAGCTAAAAATTTTGTTTTAGACAGTTTTATGTGTATTATTTCGCTTATTTTAGAAATTTCTAAACAATACAAGCTACATGACCTGTTTTGAATAGTAAATTGATACACTCAACTCTTAAACTAAATGCCAAGTCAGGCAGAAATCTGTGGATCAATAATTTTATCAATATATTTACATTAGTGTAAAAAAATTTCATTTCTTTAAATATTCGTAGTTATTCGCTTTAGTATATTTAGTTGAAGCTACAAAATTGTGTTTGATAAGAAAAGCAATATTTCGTTCTAATCTAGGCTTCTATTCCCAATCGAAAAAAAACTGTAAAAGGCATACAAAATTGGGTAACATATATTTAAAATATTCAAAGTTGTATTTTATCGCATTTCAAGTAACATTGCACGCATAAATATATTGAAAATCTAGTATGAAGACTGAAATGCTTCATATCTTATTAATATACAGGATAACTTATTTCGGTTGATCATAACTGATATAACAGCCGTTGAAAGATTTATTAAATATTTATTTTGTGTCAATAAAAAAAAGTATAATCTTTTTAGATCATAAATCTATCGCATAAAGAAATATTTTGGGTTTTGATGGCTACAAAATCCTTCCATTTTAGTCAGTCTAATACGATTCTACTACTTGTGAGCATGCAATTGGTTGACTGCTACAAGGAAGCATTATTATTATTATATTGGTTTGAGCACCTTACCTTGCTTAGTAAAACTGTGTAAAGTTATTTCAGAGCCATGATAAATATTATGAGCAAATCAAAAAGCTTTTTTACCTATGATGTACTTGAAAATTGTTTTCTGTTCATTTGTAGTCACGGCTATGAGACTATTTAGAAATTCAATAATTACTTGCGTGCAATGATTTCTACCCTTTAATATTTCTGCTATAATATCGTTCATATATTGTGAATTGGAAACTGATATAAAAACAAAGAAATGTATTTCAAGTTATACAATAAAATTTATATCTTACACATAAAAACGAAAACGATTTAAATTCACAATAAAATAACTTAATAAAATATATAAGTATATAATATTTAAAAAAAGGTATAATTTATAATTATACAGTTCCTAAATAAAAAATTAAGAAATATAAATTATTCATTTCATCAAGTATATATAAAAATAATACAAAAATATAACAATTTTTTTGTAATATTCATAAAATTCTTGGTCTTTTAGCAAGAATATTAATCCATTTATTACAAATATTTGCAAATCGATGTATTTTTTTTAAGAAAGAAAATAAAAATATCCTTTTCGAATAATTTAAGATGCCCATATTAGCATTGTGCCAAGTTTTGAGGCTATTCAGATATAGAATTAGTTCGAAATATGTCAAAGCTTTTAAATATTAAATTAGATAATTAAAAAAAAATATGTTTATAATAAACTTGTTATGTGTTTCTGATATATTAAGAATATTATATCGAACGAGTTCTTTTTTAGTTCTATATGGATATGTCTATATATAAAAAATAATTTTAGCATAATTTTATTATTTTTGCCATTTGACCGAATATTTCCTTCGAATTATTTTAAATAGCTAATTTCATAATTTTTATACAAATAAGAAAATATCATCAATAGCCGAATTTTACTGCTTTACTAAAATTCAAAGAGAAAACATCAATATAATTCAAGAGAATTAAAAGATTTGTCAACATATGATAAAATATTATAACGGATAAAGCACTATATATATAAACAAACGGCTTTTTTTGTATATATCAGGCGAAGCGTATAATAAATATTTTAATTTATAACATCTTATATCCTTATTGTTTGTTTGGTATCTATTAAATATAACTCGAATTTTATATAAAAACACTGATCATTCATTATATTTATAGTGTCATGTTTTTGGCTTATATATTTTATCATGATTTTGCCATAAATTATATCGCATATTTTGTACATAATTTTTTTATATTTTATTTGATTTTAATAATCATTGTAGGCATGGTTAAATTTTATAGATTTACATAAAAACAATATTACATAAGTCGATATTTTCACATTAGTACATTCTATAATATAAATTGAATTTTACTACTCTTTTCATTCATATATAATACAGGATTGTAAATTTGACGTTCAACAATATAGAACAAGTGCAAATTTGACATCTAAATTTTATTTTTATTTTTTACACCCAAAAAATTAAATTTTTCTCTTGCGTATTGTAGAAATTATTGAATGCAGAATCATGGCTCTATAGGATAAACTGTTTTGTATATATAAAAATCATCAGATGCAGCAATTAATTTATATAAAAACATAAAGCAGCATAATTTGAAGACAAAACACAGAAGTTAACGTAATACGCTCGTTTTTTGTATTATGAGCTAGAAAATACCATTTAGATTGCTATTGTTTTAATTTGTATAGTAAAGACGTTTTAACACTATAATTTTGAGTCATAATATACTTTATCTTACGCTATATTATACAATATTCCGCTCGTAAAAATATGTATTTGATCTATTATATTTAAGAATTATAATTTTCTCAAATTTTTAATAGATTGTGTTTTTTTTACGTTTATTTTAGAGCATCAATTGATAGGTCACGAAAATGACTACCTATATGTAAAAAAATCTTGATGCTTAAAATTATAGTAATTAAATGCCTAAATAAACCTTTCAAATGTGATTAAGTACAATTCTTTTACTTTTTATGTGACATCCCGGATGGAATTTGCATGACTCTTACGATGTTTGTAGTGTTCGATGTATAAAATTATACAACAGACCATCCTTAAAACAAATATTTTAACTCTTTTTTCTTTATGATGTAGATAAAAACTATCTTTTAGTGATTATTTGAGGTTTTTTTTAATAAATTTTTTTTTGTTTATCATAAACTATATCGCTATAACAATATTCTAAAGATTTCACTTTACAGAGTAAAAAACTTAAACACATTCATGGAAAATATGTAAGCATGATTAAGGGTTTATATTTATTTTGATTTATATAAAAAAAAAATTTTTTCCGTTTTCTTATTTATTTAGATAAGCTTTATTTCCACTTCTTATCTTGATTTGTAATTTACAGATCACATATTAATTAACTTTTTTATTTTAAATTACAACATTATTTTAAGATATTGGCCTAGAAGAGGCTAGCTGAAGCAGAATTTTTAAATTATAAATTTCTATTGGTTTAAAATGTTAAAAATATGTACAATTTGCTATAAAAGATATGTGTTGAAAATACATATAACCAGCTACTTTTTTCAAAAATTGATTTAATATATTCGTATCAATTAATAGACATATTGTACATCATCACGTATGTGAATTCAAATTCTATATATTTTTTAATAGATTAGGCCTCAGTTTGTTCTTTCTTATAAATTTTAAACAGATAATGATTAAATTTATATAAATTAGCACGAGAACACAGTCTAGTTGTATGCTTGGTATAAAAAAATTTATTAGGACTAAATTTACACTTTAAATTCTATTTTTATACAATTGCATCTGTAATTTTTTATGTCGAAAATATAAATATTCGTACGTTTTAAATAAATACATGTCTTATCTTTTGAGTATAGCTTATAATATTGTACTAATATGAACTCAACATTTGAAATATCTCGAATAATCATTATAATGTTTTTTTTTCTATTTAAATATAAATTAGAATTTTATATTAGATTTTATAAAGATGATTTTTTCAATAACAATCATTTTTAGCATGAACAAAAATAAAAAAGTGTTATCTGTCCGAAATCACATTTTTTATGTGCTATCAATAATCCTTTTGCCACAAAAAGAATACTATTATGTTGATTAATGTACATGAAAATAGGAAAGGTTTATAACTTTGATAAGATAATCGTTTAATATACTTTCTAAACACACGACTTTTTAATTTTGCTTCAACTTAACATTGAGAAACTATACGTTAAGGTATAAATCAACAGTTTGTATAATTATTCAATGAAAAATGTGAATTAATTTTGATAGGCGATATCACAAATTTTGCAAGTAAATTTTTTTTATGAACTATATAATATATTTTTAAAAAGATGCTCTAAAACGAAAAAGTACGAACTCTAATATATATTAAATGTAAAGAAATGTAATATAAATAATGGAAATTACAATTAAAAAAAATCGATAAAATCAAGTCAATTAAGCTAAAAATTATAATTTTATTACGATCTGAAAATATTGAAATTATTTGTTCATCGGGCAGAAATATATAGATATCAATGAATTCCAGAGAAACTATAGTTTATTTTATGAAGGGGGCATTTAAATCTGAAATATTGTAATTTGTACTAGTATGAGTAAAAAATTTTGGACGAAGTAGAAGCATACATGCAAGCTCTCGCACTCTGTAATACTCTTGACATATCTCATTTAAGAGCAGAATACATTGATATAGATAGATCGGGGTAAGGTGTCAACAGATGCATCATGAAATTTTGCATTATGTAATGGGCTGACCACGTCTAAATAAAAAAAATCGATAAAAAGAGCATTAACAACCCAGAAATAATTAAAATTTTACTAGCAATATTTGAATTTAAGATCAATTCATGCGAATTATTTAAAAACAATAAAAATCACATAAGCGGCGCTGAGCTTGATAGTGATCTTAAATAGAAGCAGAATATACTTTTCGATATAAATTGACTCATTTAATACTAAAATATATAATTTATTATGAAGTCACATATAAAAATATGTTAATCATCATCTTAAAATACAAACCCGGAACAAGCTAAAATTTGGTGAAATCCTTTTTTTGGGGTTAAAATAATTTCAAATATCTTAAAAAATAGACAGCATTATCAAGACAATAGACTTTAAAAGGATTAATTGATGGTCAAATCCTGCAAAATACAATTATAATTTTGTTAAATACAAAACATCTTACATTAAATGATATATAACATATATCGTCTATAGAAGCCCTTTGGTTCTCTCATCGTTCCACTTAATCTAAACATAATTACATTCAACTATATTTACAACCGATTAGAAATATAACTTGTAAAAAATCATGAATTTTTTATTTTTTTAGTTAGGTAATGTAAATTTTAATTAAAAAATGATGCAATCTTCTTTAAAAGATTATATTTTACTTTGAAGTTTTAAATAAAGTTATTATAGGTAAATCGAACGTTTAGCTCTGTTCTTATAACCATAATATTACATTTAATACATATTGTAATAAATTTTAGTTTCGAAAAAGGTAATTATCTTTACGAGAGGTCATAATCATTAAATAAAACACACTAATAAAAGTTCTAATATAAATGGTATGTTATAATAATTATATGCCCAAATTAGATTTTCAAAGTTATAACATTTCTAAATTTAACATATATTATTTCTCTAGCTTACAAACAACATGTATATAAAAACCGTATTTTTCATAGCAATATATAAATCCTTCCTCCGCATTTCTTTTTATTCTAATAATGACTATGTATCATTTTTAAATGTAATATTTAGTACTTTAGAGTCACAAAGGCTTTCGTATATTATATATCCTGTTATTCATGGGTATATAACTATGTGTGTATAGTTTTTTACGTCAAAAATCATCCATTTGATATAAAATATATGTATAACAATATTTATGTTACTAATATGATTTTATTTTATATAAATGTTACAGATTCAAAAAAAATACAATCTTTTATAGGTGTTTCGCAGCCGTTAGCATATTTAGGCAATACAATCCGACAAGCAATTTTGAGATCACGATCTAAAGTATTTGAATCACTTACTATGGGTTGTAAAAAAGGCAATATGATATTTTTTCATATCTCTTCAAAGGCAAATTTCTTTAAAATCAAAAATTTCATAAAACATACACAAAATCTTTAATAAACTTAATTTTTACTTTCATAAAACAAATATTTAAAGCAAATGACTAAGACTAATCAAATATACCGTTTAAAAGTCCTTCAAAAATGATTTAATAGTTTTTGTAGATGTACGACATATAAAAGAGGGTAATTCCTATATTAAAAATTTTTTTATTCCCACACATTATTCGGAATCGTGATTGAATATAATATTATATAACATAACATTGTGGGCAAATTTTATTCATTTTGATACTACTACAAATGTCATTTTATTACAGCAATTTAATCTGTTCAATCTCTACGAATACACATTGTAAAAAAATGACGTCTTGTTGAAACATTGTAAAGGAACACTTGATTTTTATTTATAATTATATTAAAGTACAAAATATCGAGAATACCGAGAAACATTGTTATAAATCCTCCAATACCTTATATTCAAAACTTCCGAACACTTTAAATCAGCAAAAAATAGCTTAACTGCATAGAATAGTAACTTAAGCATGAATTTGATAAATTAAAAAAAACGTATATCAAAAAATATTTAATTCCTATCAACAAGAAACAAATATGATCATAAAATTATCTATTTCTTCCTATGTACATATTAAGGCAATAAACATCGTTTTAGATTTAGATGTATAATATTCAAAGTCTAGATACTGAAAAATCATTCTAAGCAAATTTTTTCAATAGACATGTGTAAAAAGATATTTCTTCATCAAAGTTTATGTAAGTTTTCACCTGCATTATGGAATAAAAACAATTTTAATGTTCTTATACGCATAAAGATGCACAAATGAGCAAAAAAAGGATCAAATTCTATATATTTAGAATATAATTTTGTTCTGAACGTATCGACTATTTCAATGGAAAGCAGATTAATGCCATAAATAGTGTAGAAAATCCGCTATAATCAACATTGGAAAGCACAAAAAATTACAAGTTTCATTTTTGTAAATTGAATTCTATTTATAACGAATATAATAAATGCATAATAAATGATTTTCCGATAATATAAGTTGGTTTAAAAATTTAATTTACAAATTAAATACTACAAGATTTGTTTCTATGGCTATTATAAAAAGCATGTATTTTATTGTAGCCTAGAATATGCGAGATAAATTCAATTTGCATTATAATTACATCTACATGTATATTGTTTTAAAAAAAACTGTTTTCTTCAGCCCATTTATCTGCCATCAAAAGACATCTAATAAGGGTAGGTAAAAGATTAAATAGAAATACGTAGACTAATAGTTGGATACTTTTTTTTGACCCTATAATATAATGAGCTAAAAATAATCTTCTGATTATAATAGAATGCAGATGTGCGTCGAATAAGATTTCCGATGTGTGTTTGGTATATTTACAGCATGAATCAACTATCAATATTATATATATGAAAGAAAAATATATAGAATGATTTAAAAAATATATATAGATAGAAATATATAGTGGTGCATTGATTTAAATCATATATTTTGGTGGAAGTATAATAATTTATTATATTATATACATAATCGAAATGTTGAATAAAAAAAGGGGATTAAAAGATACAGGAACACCTTCAGTGAAATAAGCCGTAACTAAAATTCAAAATTTATTAATGGTTTAATAAAATCAAGAAAAGCATAATCCTAACAAAAATATCAATTAAAGCCACCCACAAATTGAATAGCAACAGAATCTGGATTATTTAGAGTTGTTCAATGGGATCCAGTAAATCAATTTAATGAAAATGGAAAAAATAGGAAGGAAAACAATTCATATTATGAATGCAATCAAAATTTATAAATTTTCGGATTAGAGAAATATTTTTTAAGATGGTATGGAAAATGTGTTTATAAATTGTGTTTATTTTACGTTAATTATAAAGAATTAAAAACGATAAAGCAAATCAAGGAGATAAACATAAAAGGTGTTAAAAAAATAGAACAAATTATTAAGATTATAGCACAATAATTTAACATTTCAGATGGATGATTTTTATAAAAACAGGCCCCTTTATTATTATTTAATTATACAGAATTATTATTTATTTATGGTTAATTTCCTTTTTATCAATTATACACATTTAGACAAAGTCAGCATATTGAGAATATTGCATGCAGAATTTTTTTTATAAGTTTACCAAGCATAGATAATACTCTCTAAAAAAAATATAACAATACTATTTTTTATGATCTTAAACATATATTTTTACAATTTCGTTGTGTAAATAGGTCCTTGTTATGATTCAAAAAATATATTAGACCAGAATAAATAAAAAATAAAAATTATTTATATTGAAATGATAAATTTAAAAAAATTGCTACGAGAAAATGATATAAAGAAAAAAAATTCGCACCCTAGCGTTTTTTCTATATGTATAAGCAAAATATAAATCATTTCAAATATAAGTATCTAATTATTGCATAAAAAAACCACCCCGTTTTACTTTCAATGGTTATACCATCGGCGTTTTTTATATCGAAAAAATGTATAATAGAATTTTTATTATTACAAAATAAAAAAATATAATTTTTAAAAATATAGATACTAGGTATACATAAAAATCGTTTAATATATTTCTTTTTATAAATACTAAGTTTCCTTGATTTTTTATTAGTTTTATCCAAAAAACAGCAATAATTTTACTATCTTTTTGACATATGATCAAACAATATATTTTTCTCGACATGATTAATTTTTTTTTATTTTTTTTGCATTGAACTATGACAAAATATAATTTTAATCTTTTTTACCCGTTTCTCTCATTATCTCAAATCCATCTACATGGTTTTTATAAATTTTTTATATTTTTATTCAACCTAAATTAATTTGGATTTAATCTAAAACATGTTTTATATGCATTTTACTGATTTTTAGAATATTTCTACATGTTTTTATAGAGGGAATTATCATCTTAATTGTATCTTAAATGCTTACGCTATAATTTTTTTCTTTTTAAAAAAACTCAAAGATTGTTATTTCATTATGAAAAAATGTGTAGAATATACGAAGAAAATAGATATAAGTTTGATTTTCAAATTATGATACAATCTGGAATCTTTTTAAATTTTCAACATTTCTAATTTACACTATATACTTCTTATTATACTATTGGCACTGTTCGATTATTCTTCAGGCAGATTCTAGTTTTACGAGGTTTTCTAACCAATGAAAGCATATTGGTTCATGACCATACCAGCAAGTTTTTCATCCACTTTCTATGAAAAAAGGTATTTGTTTTGATTCTAAGTGTAAAGGGTTTAACACATCAAAATAAAAATAACACTAAATGTATACAAATTATATGGTAAATCAATAATTTCTGCATCAAAGATATCTATGGCGTTCATATAAAAATTCGAACACAACACTATTATTTATCGTTGATAATAATAATTCTTACTTTTATATTATATGCTTATCGTATTTGTTATCTAAAAAAGGATAACTGACTTTTAATTTTTATAATAGAACAGTTAATAAACAAACAATATAAACATTTTAAATGGCTTAATACCATTCCATTTTCACTTTTTCGTATCTGATTGTGGTTTAAAGAAAAAAACCAAACATATCATTACATTTGCATAGTTTCGACTGATGATTAGTGCTTCTAACTACCAGAAAATGTACGCATCCATATGCCAAAACCTTCAAAAATATTTCATTTTATTTATTTAGAGCACAATATCTTTCAATTTTAAGGTTCGATCTTTTAAAAATTGTGGACGGCAATTTATAAAATTTACTAAAAAAATATAAAAAATCTTGCTATTTAAAGTTTGTAGTGAAACAAGTATTACTTGTATGTAAATCTCACAAAATTTGCCAAACAAGTATACAATACCAAAGTGAACAAATACACAAAAAATGCAATTGTAACACTTATATCTATGAACTAAAGGAGTAAACATAACAGATGAATGATCAGATATACTTAATTTAATAAAATAGGGAAAATATCTTTTCTATAGAGTAATATTATGTATTTCTATATAAAAGCATATAAATTTCGAACTCTATTAAAAATATCAATCTATTGGTATATGAAACCCAGAAAAAGTGATTTCAGGGGAATAAAAAATAAAATTATATTTATATTTATAATAATACATATGACATATTTCAAAGGTCTGATGGCATATTTATATAAGGTTTTTGCACATAACTTTCCTTTATGAGCAACTGAATTACTTTCTTTAATCAATTAAAATATTTGATTTTATTCATTAAATTTACAAATATTGTAATATAATTGTGTTTTTCTATCTTATATACATATTTACACAAGTTACTTTATCTAATGATAAGGCTTAAATAAAAGTTAAATCACTATATGGTAGATATTATTTATTTTATGATAGAAAAAAATGAATTTTATAAACTGTATTATGAATGTTATTTTATACGAAAATATCTTGTATATAAGAAAATAATATATTTCGTTAAGTTTTTATGTTGACTAAATATTAAAATTGGTGGAATCCAAAAAAAAAATATGCGAAGATATAAAAGCTTTTAAAAGCCAAAAAAATTCAAACTCAATATAAATAAGAGTTTACCTGAAAGAGTCTGTCATAGTGCGAATAAAACTTTTTATATCTAACTGACTATATTATATGATTTGGCGGAAAAGAAGTGTTTCAAAGGGGCAAAACATATTATTTTATAAATAAATTAGACTGGTTGATAATTCAAAAAAATTTAAAGTTATACATAAATTTATATTTCCAAATCTTTTTTTATATACATCGTTAAAATTAAAAATGTGACGTTTGCAGATTTAGAATGGATTTAATGGTTTTAATTAAATGTAATAATCTTTTTGATGATCATATTAATCTTTCAATATTATTAGCTTATCTAAGTTAGTATACAAACTTGGAGATTTCATTCTCTAAAATAATCTTATAATACTATTAAAATGTTCATTAGAATAACTTATAAATTAAATCATGTATAGATGTGATTTTGATGATAAATACTATCAAATATAAGAAAAGCTATATATAATGTATTTATAATTGCAAGTTTTTAGTTTTGAAGGTATTTGAATTATTTATTCTAATAAAATTCAGAAAAAATTCAGCGTATAGAAACGTATATTAATCCTCTACATATACCTTAAATTCTATGGTAATTTTATCGAGATATAAAAGCATATAATACAATAAAAGTAAAATATATACAGAATATTATATAATTCATTACACTGAGTATTTTAGAATATAACATGTGATAATTATGTAGAAAGCAACACCCATATATTTCAACCGCTTCAATAGATATAAAAGCCTCTATGTTTTTAAATTAACAGAAATTTCGAAATAAAATAGATCATAAGATCTCGAGTACTTTTTGGGATAATACGAACCTTTTTGCGCACTTGTATCTATTTTACAAGCTAAGAGGTATTTTTTAACTATCTCAAATATATTAACATTTAAATAATTTATATCCATAAATTTATACCCTATGTTTAGTTATTTTATAAAAAGATGAAAATTCCACACATTTTGCTAAGCGTACATTTAGTAGATTATAAAATTGTATATAAAATATTTTTTAGAAATCAAATAGAAAAGAATTTTTTTTATATAATACATAAAATATATAAATGGCAAAATAGATTCTCTTTTCAAAGCGAAAAGAAAACGTCTATTCTTATCAATAAAAAGGCAATCTATTTCTAATCAATATTAGAAATTCTTACGTGAGGATTTCATGAGTTTTAATATATTATATCTTTTTATAATTATTGATTGGCTCAAAATCTCGAAAACAAAACGACTGTTTTAAATTTTTTATATAACTTTTTTTAAACAAATAAGATCAAAACTATTATCTGAAGACTCCTAGTAAAAATATAATTTTTTCGAATAGTTATTTGAATTTCTATTAGCTATAATTCTACAAAAAACATATAATAACAGATTTCTTTTTAGTGCATATTTTTCTTTGCAAGAAAAATTTTTGGGTCTATAAAAACCCAAAAATAACATGTTCGGTTTTTGACATTTTTGTATGTAAAAATCAGATACTATTGTATTCAAGTGCAAGAATAAATCTTGATATAAGTTACGATATGGCAATATTCATTATGAGTCTATGTTGTAATGTTTTTAAATCCTATCAAAAACATTAGTGTCATTCAAATAAAAAGAAAAAAGTAATCATACATTCCTGATATCGAAATTTAAAAATCAAACATCTTAATAATTTTTTTAAATCATAGAATCTTTTTTTTGCATCATAATTTTTTATATATATTAAAAAATATATGTGGCATATAGGCTAGTAGAATTATTACGTTTCAACTATATTAAACATTAAATTGCGATTTGAATTACACGATAAACGCATAGATTTCGTTTACTAAATTTTATACATACCGGTATTTTCGTCAAATTTACTAGTTTGTAAACACCTAGATTTCCGCTGAATATATAATGCCGTTTTTATAGAAAAATAAGTTTTCTTATCATGTAGTGTAATATAAAATATAAGTTATTTTGTGGCGGTAGAATGTACCTTCATTTGTTTAATTCATAATTATTATGTGTTTTTGACGTAATTCAAACCTAAAATAGCGTTTTCTTTTTTTATACAAAATTTATAAATAGTATTAAAGTTAATCATTACTAAACTTCAACAAAAATGATACACCATAATTTACCAAGTTTTTTAAATTCAAATTAATCCTAAAATATTTATAAAAATAATTATAACAAATGTTGCAACAATTTTTTGATAAGGATAATATGATTTTCCAAATTTTAAAACAATTTGCTGCTAATCTAAAGACTAAGTCAATAGATATATAAATGAATATTATTATTGAAAAAAAATGTTTAATACGTTATCCAGCTAATTAAAAACAATATAATCGTAAATTTAGTAATATCCTATATAATAATATTATAAATCTTATAATAAATAAACGGTACACAATTTATCAGAATTTTCTTTAAAAATAATTATAGCGCAAATCATCTTTTTTTCGAATTAAAACAATTTACTAATGATAGTTTAAAATAATTCAAAGTTGTTTTGGATCTTGTTATATATGGTTTTTATAATATAACTCAAAAAAAAAACGTCATACTTCAAAAAAAAAATATTATAAGTGACTTAGTTTGCAAATGACATAGGAAAAACAACATAGATTTTTATTTTAGTTCTTACATCGCCCTGTGTTGATATTTATTTATAAAATCATAAGAAAAAAAAGCAATATGCATACTTGATGACTGATTGTGGGCATGACAATAATATGTTTATCTAACTGTTCCTAATACCAATCGTGGCATATCTTGCATTAGAAAATTTGATATTTAAAGTATAATATTAATATAAATAATTCATATGCTTTATTATTTAAATGATTTTATGCCCATAATTACATACATAATACCATAATATAAATTAAACACGACTGTTGCACATTGTTCGTTTTTAAGAACTGTATAAGTTATATTTGAGTTTTTTAAAATAAAGCCTATTTTTAAACTTAGCTAACGTTTTATTAAAGTCTGAAGTTTATTCATTTATATTGAAAATTACTCATACAAATTTAAGTAGATTTATGATTATTTATACACATATTACTTTTATTTATATAATTTAAACCCCACAGAATATAATCGCATACTTTCTTTTAAAATTTTTGGATATTTAAATAATTATAAGAATCGATTTGTTTTTCAACCCCAAAGATCCAATTTGTAGATATTAGAATGAATGATCTCAATAGGTTTTATTTTAAACTATATTTCCAATCTATCAGAATGAATTGTATATCATTATATTTGATTATTTATGGTGTGGAAACCTGAATATATCCAAATATGATCCTATTATATAAATTGGACGCATTTTAAAAACAAGCATCTAACTTGAAAGCTATCGATAAATCTACTATGTTGTATGTTCCATATCAATAGTTCTGGTCGAGGATAGTGTCAATATTTAACAGAAGATATGAACAAGAATTGATCCATGTATTATTTAAACTTTCTTAATCCATCCATGGTCGTCAGATAATGAAAAGATGGCACTTAATAGTTAATGTGTGCGTTGCTTAAAAACATTTGAATCACAAGATTTCGTGTGAAAATCGGACATATCTAATTAATCCTTTTGAGCATAAAAATTTGCAAGCAGTATCATACTTCCGGTTATAACCGGACAGATGCTTTATTTACCATTCACTACAGAAAAAAAGATGTTCAAATGATTTTTTTCTAAATTATCAACTTGTCGTGTTAGATTCGGCTTAAAATTATGATTTTCTTATTCAGCTTAAAATCTTATTTGTATGCTGTAGATCTCTTGAGTTTAAGGAAATACTGTATTCTTAAGTATATCTAAAAAGATCTTTGAGTTATATAGATATAGATGATCTGAATAAGCAAAGGCGAAATTATATACATAATATCATAGATTGAAATTACGAATATGTGGATAGATGTTTCCTGAATAACTGGTTGTATAAATTAAATTTGCTTCTGCCTCGATTAAAGAAATGTAAAATATTTAAAATATCTATTTATTAAATAAATGAAAGGTTTTATAGCGATTTGGGCAGCATAAAAATTCTTTAAAAAATAAATATATATCATAGAGATCATTAATTTAAAAATATAAGTTCATAAATGAAAAAAAATAACAAATAAAATCACAAATAAAAATCTTTTTATTTATAGCAGTAAAAAGTTGAATCAATTATAGACTTCAAAATTTTAAATTAGTGTAAATAGAATGAAAAACGAACAAAGGGATAAAAATATCATAATAAAGATTCCATGATGTTATATATAAATTCAAATTATATTCAGTAAAACTTGTCATAGAATCTACAGTGGTCAAAAATATTTAATTTAGCAGATGGAGAATATGTTTATTTGATATTATATCCATTAAAATTAATTTTGTAATTTCTTATCTAAACAAGAAAATTATTTTATCAATTAATGAAACGCTTCAAAATATAGGAATCTTAGATAAAATTTAAGATATCTTATATATAGAATTGAATTTATAATATTTTATACATTTTGTTAATCAAATTTTTTGGTAAATAAACTTATAAATTTAATTTATTACTTCTGTATTCCAATTAATGTCTTGGATATCAAATATTAAAACCTAGAAACAAGATAAAACGTAGTAGAAATAAGTTAACGTATAGTAATAAAATTTTATAATGCATATGGTCTCATATAGTTTCTCTGATAGTAAAAAATATTCATCAATATTTTAAATAACTATTTAAAATAGAATCTATTTACATACATTCATACAACATCCAAAAATTAAATAATAGACAAAAATATATGTTTATGTTGCATTTCAAAAATAAAAAGGCAAAAAATTTACTACAGATGGTGCACACTAAAAATAAAAGCTCATAATCAAATTTATTTGGTGCATTATGATATTATAAGAATACCTTGTTTGAAAATTTATTATAAAGTTACCATATATATCAGTACAGGTTAATTTATTGTACGAAAAAATACACATTAAAACCATAAAAAGCATTGTAAAAATAAAAACATGTGAATTCACATAAGGTATGAAATACTTACAGATATCAAAATCTAGCTTAATGTAAATGAAAACTATCACAGAAAGCTTTGTATGAATTACTATCAGTTGCTCAATTTAAATTTAAAAAATATATAAAAAAAAAGATAATCATGTGTCTCATAAAATTATGTGCAATAAAAAAAAGCTGTCTAAATTTTTACCAAGTGCGCAGCTGAAGGGCTTTAAAAAGATGTTTTTGGATCGTATGATGCGTATTAATTTGTCATAAGTATACCTTTTCTACTATCAAATGCTAAAAAATTATTTACTTTTGTATAGTGTGGTTTTTTGTATAATAGAACTTATTATAAGCATTTGTTATATTTTACATTCCATTCTAATTATTTTATATTGATATAAACCATAAAAAGGATTATTCTGCTACAAAACTTTAACTATTTGTGCATAAAATGCGATTATGCGTTTGCTTTTTTTATCGTATTAGTAATTTTTTTTATCGAATATAATCACTTATTGATATGGACGTGTCAAATATTTGCTTTTTTTAATACACTGAATTTACATGGTAATTAAACTAAAATATACTAATTTCATTATTTAATAAAAATAAAACCTAGGATAAAAAATAAGTTCTTTTTGTGGTAAAATGGTTGGTATATTTTTTTAAAGAAACGAATCATCTGTTTTTATTGATTTCAAGATTTATAGTTAGGTACATTTATCCCTTTATAACATTTTACAGTATAAATTGATGCATAAAACCGTTAATAATAATGATCGCTAGCCGTAATATGTAAAAACAGTGCTTTTTATACTATATAAATTTAGTCTAACATATAACTATCAATTTACAGCATTCTTTGTAGTACCCGAACATTTATGGGCGCAGCATTTTATCTTTAGCTATAAAGATTTACTTTTTAAGAATTAAACTGAATTTGGGCGAAGTATGTTACAGAGTTTCATTTTGAATCTGAAGGATAGACAAAAATTGTTGTTTTTACGATATTTCGCACATTGCATAGCATAAGATATTATAATTCAATTGTATATGTAATTATTCTCGTTTAATAATGATTACCAAATTATAAATTAGCCCTTCTTAAAATAACTATTTCTTATTTTTTCTCATCTTTTACTCATGATTATACATAGGCGTTTCATATTATATCGTTCTTAAAATTTCACGTTTATAAAAATAGAATGTGATGATCTATGAAATATTCTAGAAAAATTATCAACTTAGAATTGAAAAATATTTATCGAATATCTAAACATTGTGTGCAAAATCTAGCAGCTATTTGGTCTTTATTATATGCAAATATATTTTATTCCAGTTATGTTTAAAAAATCGAAATGGTTTGATTTATAAGCAGGATAAATTTACGTTTATTAGCTGCTAAAAAATATATATAAGTGCCTTGAAATTTTGTAAAATAGATTTTTATATATTTATAACAATAATATATTTTTTAGATTTTAAATTTGTAGCTATATATATATATAGATAGCAATTTTTTATTTAACTTTGCAAGAATGACAATATAGCTTTCCGATTTTTTATTTTATGTACCATTTAATATTATTTTGCACATTTTTAAATGTTGATTTTATTAATGTAAAATATATCTGCTGTACGAGGCACATATCATACTCCTAGATTATGAAAGACCCTTGAACTTATTTTTCTAACAGAATAAGAGGAATTCATCCGTATTTAACAAATAAAGAGAGATTAAAAAGTATTGATATAGTAATTTCTAATGATATATTATATTAGTGGTTACTCTGAAATACTAGTCAAATAAAAGCTAACCTGTATTTAAAACCCCATCTTCGATGTATTAATTTTACATCTGATTTTAAAAAAGTGCTAAAATAACACACAGAATGCAATATAAATCAAACAATAATACCTATTTTTTAAATCTTGTCTTCTACATTTTTAGCTCGTATAAAATCTAAAATTTCTAGAAAACTTTTTTTTTTAACTATATATAATGATTTAGTAAAAAAGAATATATGTTAATCGGAAAACAACAATAAAGATGATTCTTTCTTAGAGAGTAAAAAAATATTTTATAGAAAAGAAAACACAAATTTTTGCTTTATAGGTGACTTTTCTATTGAGGTTTAACGAAACGAAAACAAAATAATCGAGCTATTAAATGATAAAATGATTGTATTTGGCTAAGATGCAGGTAATAGGAATCGTAAATAATACTAAAATGTATTTATATAACATTTCTATGTCTATTTTCACTGAACCATCAAAGTAGATAAATATACTTGTTATATAGTTCCTATTTGATTACATTGTAAGATCATTGCCGTTTATATAATACACAGATTTAAATGTAATATTTAATTTTTTTATTGTAAAATATCATTTCCATCATGAATAACATTATTAAATAACATCGATCACATATTCGTGTCCATATTAAAATCATGAGAAAGTATTGTATTTTAGTAATTCTTATATCGTATAAAATTGACAAAATAGTTATTTAGATCAACTTCGTCTATTTTCAGTTTATAAAATATTATAACAAAAGCTGCTTTAAAAATTAGCCATATATAGTCTAAATACCAGAATTTATTTTTGAAAACCGATACGCAATTTAGATGAAGGTATAATGACTAAAAAACAGGCTATTTTATATATCTATGATCTAATAAAACGTCAAAATATTATATATTCAACTTGGAATGATCAAATGAATCATTCGACACGAAAAAACATAGTCAAAAGCAAAATTATACGTAGAACTTTACTATTTCTAGATAAGTTTCATTTTTAACTCTTTACATAACACGTAAATAAATCTTTGTCTTCCTCTAATGTAAAGAAATCATAAATAGATATTTAAGTGCCGGAATAAGGTGTGGAGAAAACCTGTATCTGTTTTTTGTTGTTTGTATTTATAAGCTGAAAAATAAAGCTGACTGAAATTAGTGAAAACAGTCTGGTGAGAAAAATTATATTTTAAAAATACAATATAAACAGCTCTGATAATTAAAGAACGTATTCTCAACTAATTTTATATCGACATAATCGACTAAGGAACAAAAAAAAAGCCACGGGAAATGAGATTTTTTAAAATAAAAGAAAGACATTGCATGAAAAACTTTTTAGAGCTTAGAATCATTATGGTTATTGTCTTTGATACGATTAGATGGCAATAGAATGGATTATTATAACAAAATATGCAGCCAATGTTGTTTTATTCTGATGGAAATGAATTCTCTGTTGACAGGAAAGTGTTAATATTGCTACGAAGCCATGATAAAATAGATAATCTGACGTCAAAATATAAAGTAATTTTTGTCTCTATGTACATGCAGAGCTCAAAATCGTTAGATGTCTATAATTTTTCCATTCAAGACGCATAAACTTTGAGAAAACGTTTAGGTTCAGAAACAACCCAGTAATAGAGAATTTCGAAATTAAACATGAAGAAAAAAAATTGATTTAAAAATATGTACATATTTATGAACTATACAGAATATACTTGGTAGGTTACCATACGATATAAAAGAAAATTTATTGCATTGATTAAAATAAGTTTAGCCTTGAAAACTTAATTGAATCTGAGAATAAGAAATAAAGGAAGCATGACAATAATACAATCGAACTTGGTTTAATATTTATATTTAAAACATAAAAAATACAATATGTTATAACTTGGGTAGTGTGGATGCAAAATTACATGGAGCTGAAAATCACAGTAAAGTAGAAGCATACATACAATATGCAAACTAGTTAAGAAAATCGAACTCAAAACATTCAAAAGAAGAATAGCTTTGTAAGGTTTCAAAATATGCGATAAGTAGTTGTGTAATAAAATTGTTATACTATCTATCTCGCTATATGATTACATTAAAAGTAGAAACCTAACCCAAAAATGAGAAAACGTCACAATTGTGGCTTTTATAATAATAAACAGAAAATGTAATAAGAAATCGTATAAAAAAACGAATATTATAGGGTGCATTATAGACTTTAAAAATTTCATTCTAATATATATACATTTATAGGCACTCGAATCAAAATATTATCAATATCTTCTGTCTTAAAAACCAAGTAAATTTTGTGTTTTATAATGATGTTTGTTTATTTATAATTTAGAAAAATTAGATACTCATTTTAGTATTTTTATTCTGTTAAAAGCATTAATTGAACGCTGCAAATAATAATATTCTGAATTTTTTTTTATATTGCAATTATTAAAATGTATTCCACTAAATGTTATTTTTATCAGATTACAAAATCTTCATTTTTTGTAGTTTAATGCTGTAACACAAACAAAACATCAAATTATGTATTTTGATATTTCTATTATATAATAATAGTTAGATATCAATTAATAATTTTTCTTTTAGATATTCTAATTATTGAATATGTAATTTTAACAATAATTTTATCTATTCCTTCATTTTTTATTTACAATTATTACAGTTAAAACTTTAAAATAAATATGTAAAACATGTAAGAATCACTTATAATGCGGATTAACATCCCTTATAAATAATCTAAGAACATAATATTGTTCGTAATCCACGAACAATATTTTTATATTAAAAATATGTTTCCGTGTATATAATTACAATATGTAAATCAAATCTATTCCACATTAATTTCGAAGCGTAGAATAAAATTAATATAAACGACATATTACAATTTAAATTTCGAGCTTTATTTAATGATGTTTTCCTATAAACATATGTAATTCCCTTTGTAAAGTTTACAATATATAATATTTGCAATTATAATTGCATATAAGCAATATTGTTAATGAGACCAATTTCCATCATAGATTCTAATATTTAAATATTTATACAAGGCTCTCTATAACCATTGAACCTATAATGTCGACCGTTCATTGATCTTTCAATATTATCTGACCACAGTTATTTCCGTGGTAGAATTGTGAAAGTATTATGATCCGCTATATAGTTAAATGCTCCTTCCTAAATATGTATATCGTTGTACAGATGAAACACCCATTTTTAATAACTTTACAGCCACATCCTCAACTGTAAATTAGAGTACATAATCGGACCAATTTATCAATTTATAGCATTTTTTTGATACCTTATTTCCATTATAGTTAAAATGAATTTTTGGTAAAGTAATACTTTTATTACTTTTGGAAAAGATATTTCAGCCAGGTTATCATTCTTTATTAGACAAAATTTTAAAAAACACAAAAGTCATGCCAATTTATTAGGATTTGATTTAGTAACAATATCTAATTGATTGTTTTGTTTTGAAAACTTGTACTTCAGGTGCATTAATCTATTATAAACAGGTAATGAATATTGTCTAACGTCAAGCAACACAGCAAACATGGTGTACTGTTACCAAGTGGAATATTTTTTTCGGATAAATACATACATTAGTTATTTCTCAGAAGTATTTTTCCTGTTTTTAAAACTCAAATGTCATCAATCATAGACATTATTGTTATGATATGAATATTTATGCTAAGAAACACCACAGAGAATGGTCAAATCTAAATCATAAATCTCAATATTGAGTTTTTGTGAATATAATGGCACATCAAAATGGATAGGTATTCTGGCTTTTGTCATAATATAGTTAAGATTTCTATAACGACGACAACTGATGAATTCCCTATTTCGCAGACATCACATTTGAACTTAATCTAAACTAAATTATCATTCCTTTTAGAAATTTCTTTCACATGAAGTTTTTTTTGGCATATATAAAAACAAGTTTATCATACCATATATCCAATATTAAATAAAATTGTCTAAGAATTTACAGATAAATTTGCATCTAGAATGCCTAAAGATACGATATCATAGTTTAAAAAATTCTAAAACTGTCGCTCAATAAATCTTTTTTTTTTAAACTGTGTTTTTTCCCTAAACCAAAAACTTGTAGTCAGTCTATGCTATATATATAGAAAAACACGATACAAAAAAGAATTGCAAATTGTTTTATTTATTTATAAGTTAATTTCTATTTTTTTAGTTTTATAAATTTAGATTTGGTCAGACCATTGTGAATATTGCACAACTCATTGATGCATCTTTTGACGCCTTCCGCTTAACTATCTTCATCAACTGCTCTTCTTCTCTCAAATGAAAAAAGTTCAAGTTTCTTGCAATGTGTGAGAGCTTGCATGCATGCTTCTATTTCGTCCGGTTTTTTTAATTCCTTAGATATTTTTAAAGGAATGTTGTGACAAAAAATAGAATGAAAAATTTATTTTTATATTTTTGAAATAAAACACAAAACATATTGAAAACTGCATTCGTAAATAGAACGAGTAATAAAGAACATCTATTTTGTGTGATAAATTAGATAAACTCTCTAATTTTAGTTGGTAAGTAAATAAAGGAATTTTTAATGCTATACCATTTTTTATCAAAATTTTCTTGATAATAAAAAAGCAAAAACAATTGAATATATGAACATCAACGAAAGTTTGAGAATTTTGTTATGTTATACAAATTAAAAGAATTTATCGCACTTTATTCTTATTTACTACTATGGATGTCAGAAAAACAATAACAAAAGAATATAGTGAGCTTGAAAAATCTTAAAACAATGAATTCATATCATAATCTTTTAAATAACTTTTTACGTTCTATTCCAACCAAATAAAGTTGTCAATTATTTTTTTATGTCTGTTATTCATAGATTATATTTTAAATTTTAGTATATTACATTTTCTTATCATTCAAACATTGAGTTTTCTGCTAATTATTTCATATGTTGAAAGATAATATATTTCTGGTTTTTAAGACATTTTTTTATTATCGTTATCGGTGCGGTCTATGTGAATTCACATGCTTATTGTAATTTGTTTGTCAGATTTATATGTAAGGCTATTTTTATATTTTCTGTATCCGATAAAATTATTATAATAATATGTGTCTATGTTGTCTGTCATTTTATATATCGTAGGGCGTGTAATAATAATAATCTATGATTATTATCACGACACCAAATTCCCAAAAAACTGCTCAAATGCACGCTCTATATCTATTATGTAAATTCGAATATTTAAACACGTATATTAATAGAACACATCTATAACAATTTTGATTTTTACATCTTATTAAATTTGTATTTAATTTTTTTATTACAGCTATTCAGGAATTCAATATCTCTTCTCCGGCATCCATTCGTGTTTTTATGTGATTTTGTTATCGTAGATCTATAAATATTGCATTTTTTATATCTGTCAATACATAGAGACTATCATAAAGCTCAATTTTATATGCAGAATATGGTTTGCGGAGCTGCTCTTTGTTCGTTTTCGTTCTGCAAAAGCGTATGAAAGGATTTGTTATTTTTTTGTTAGTAAAAATTATAACTCTTTTAAGCAACCCATTATGTTATGTGGGACTGATGAATCAGTTTTTATATAATTTATGATGTGACCTTGTAATATCTTCAATACTTTTTTAATGTTAATTCAGACCGTTATCTGTTAATATGATATCGGGGGTCTAAATTGCGTTAACAAAGTGGTTTTTAGGGCATAAAGTATGATCTTCTGTATTATGAAATATAAGCATGTCTAAATATATATTTGGCAATTATATTTAGCCAAGAAAAATTATTTGCACTATAAACACTAGGGGATAAAGTTTCTATGATATCATGACTAGTGTTTCATAGATTTGTTTATACAAAAATCAATTTTTTTATGCCTACTTTTTGAGATATGTTTTATGGAAGTATTATAGCCATTCTACTATTCTATATTTCTTGCATAGTATTTGTCGAATAGGACTATTCAAAAAATTCAAAAGAAATGCTTTTTTTCTCTCTGCACAGTTATAATATAAAAAAAATTTGCCTTCAATTTTATTTAGCAGTTTTTGTCGAATTCTTTCTAATTGGTCGGCTTTACTTCCACTTAATTTTTCTCTCCGCATTATGTATTGGTTAAAACTGTAAATCTTATATCTAAAAACAATAAAAATAACGTTTGTGGTATAGAAATATTGTTTCTACACTTTTAAAAATCATTGTAGTTGTTTCGAAAGCATATTTATTTATGTTGATCAGTATCCAGAATCCCTGATTACTTTCTATAACACTTGAAATTCGTGTTCAGATACGTCTAAGTGTATTTTCTCATTATATGTAGCAATAATTCGTAAATCATTGACAAAATAATATAATTTTTGTTTGTAATAGAACTGAAGCATTTGTAAAATTAGAGACTTCAATGGTTCATATGTATTTTTTATTCTTTTTCGGGTGATATCATTGCGTGTATTAAAAAAATGATTTTTATATTATAATTTTGGCCTTTTTTTACTTGTATTTAACTAAATTTGTTTTTTTTTGCTACTTTGCTTAGTGCATGAAATGGCCGTGGTATCGCAAGTATTGTTATATAAAATTGTTGCATATACTTATTGAGCAGATCATCTTTCTTGCCATAGCTTATTTGGGCTTGATGTAAATTAATATTGCTGTGATTTTAAATGGGTTCGATTCACTAAGCCACCTAAGAACAAATTTTTCGCGTATATCGATTTCTGATTATAGAAAATATACATGTATATTTTCTAAAAAAAATGGCTGTTATATAAGTTAAATGAAAACATTTGAGAAGTCTTTTGTGTGTTGCTTGAGGATTCAGAAAATTTAATTATATCATCTAAGTATACCATTACATAGATAAAATTTTTTTAGTTATTTTTTATAATTATTTAGTTGGGCATTAGGTGTGTTTATAAAGTAAATAATTCTTTACAAACCTAAACTTGCCATTTTGTGTTTAAAAAGGTTTTTATGGTGACATTCTTCGCGATTGCAATGTATTAAAATCCGATTGAGTATTTTGAATCACAATTACATTAAATTCTAGATATGGTGCGATTTTGTCTATTCTATTGTATAAAATGATATCTTTATGGTCATTTTTACAACACTCTTTAGTCGCTGTAAAATCACAAGTTTCAATCTGGTTTACGAATATGCAAGAATTTTGATCCGATTAGTCTATATATTTGTGTTGGATTTTATAGTCATTAATCTTTTTATATTTCATTATTTATTTCATGTGCCCAACTGATCGAAATTATTGCATTTTTCTTGAAGTCTAATTCTGCCTAAATTTATTACATGGCTAGCTAAAAAATATTTAGATAAATTATCTATATGTATTTAGAATAATCAAAATATTTTGTCACATCGTTTCTGTATATTCACGCTTTTAATTTATGTCGTTCTTTTGTGCATGTGTATTTACTGTTTTTGTACTGGATTGCCAAGTTGTGAGAGACGTGTCAATTTGGTTGGTATTAAATCTTAGACCTAATATTTAATGCACGGATTTTTTAGAGGTTTATTTGTAATATTTTTTTTTATTTATATGCATATTTTTGTGATGATTTTATTCGAGTCTGCATCTTTATACATTAAAGCTAAATTTTGTAATTGTTGATATTGAATGTAATTAAAATTTTTCTAAGGGTGATTTTTTTAAAACAAACTAGATATTACGAACTTTTGTTTGTGCAAAATTTTTGGAAATATCCCGGATTCTATCATGCTAGTGCGCGCGTCTTTTTGAAGGTTTTGGATACTCTTTCATTTAAAACTCATAATATTAAAACTCGTAGGTGTCAATATACATATAAAAGAGTAATATTCGGAATTTTATATAGGTTTTTATGCAATACTTATTCTGAAACATTTTTGTTTAGTTTCAATCTATTGATTAGATAAATTAGCTGCATCTGTAATTTTTAGTTATATAAAGTAGTACTGTGAACCCATTTTCAGCTGCCTTAATCTTGCCGGTTATATTATATTAAGCTATTTTAGAAAAGCTAATGTAGTTCAAATGGGCTCTTACTATTTCAAAAACATTAGATGATTACATTTAAATACGTATTGTTTTCTAAAAATTGGCTAAATTCTATGAACATTGTACAAATTCTGCTTTTCTTTAAATCTTTCATTATATTAATTTTTTAATCGTATCATATAGATTTTTTCTGATGTATAATAGCATTTAAATTCTATCTAAGGTTTCTTGTATAGCAGTTTTAGCGTATCTATGTAATTTATGTGTCCCATGGTTGTGCAGTGCTTCGCATTGGGTAAAGAAATGAATGCATTTGTTATATATTTAAACAAGTGGTTTTGCATGAAATATAATTCTTCGTATCCAAAGCTCCGAATCACAGTTTTCTGTATAATAAAACTCGCATTTTGCACCTGCTGTTGTCATTATTTACTATCAGATATTCGATAATCCATTAAAAATTTCTTTTTTGCATATTTTTTGTTAATTCATGGTTTTATATAAAAAATAGATGCATATTGTTACTACATATAAAATTTGATATTTAATCTACCTTTTTATTACAAAGACGGAACCTAAGGATAACATTAGTATATTAAATATTGTGCATAAACATAGATAAAAGTCTTTTCGAGGCGATATTATAATATATATAGCGATTGTTTTTTTTTTAATTTTTATTATAAATCCAACATAAAAAAAATAATTTTTACTTGGGATAAGATGAACGTTTTTCCTTTTAATCATGGATTCTTAATTGAACTCTGGATATAAGATAATATATATCTTTTGTTTCATAAAACTCATTATTATAATAAAAGTAAAAAAAACGTTTATTTATCACCATGAAACACTTTTAAGGTGTAAAATATAAATTCATCCTATAAAGAATTTCATCTCTTTACCATTTGACCTATTTTTTGCATTACATTACCATTTATTTATGCTAAAAGTAAATACAGTAAACCTTTAAAAAGATATGAATAATATAAAATTGATTGATATAATAAGTAAAAATGTATATATGCTAGATAAGACTTTTTGTATTGTACAACAAGATCTTTTTTTTTGCTCTAGATTTATAATCCTCATAATAGAATATTCTGATTGCTATTTAAATAGGATGATTCTACATTAAATCGTATTTTCACATTAATGAATAACTCGTAGTAAATTTTGTATTTTGCATGTCTAAAACCAGAATACTGTTCTGAATAATTTTTATTGATGTAGAAATTTTAAGATTACATCGTACTTAAAACCAATAAAATAAAAAATTTAGTCCAAAAAATGGATAGATGAAGTCGAATGATTTTTATCACTTATTTTGGTTTGATATATAACATTCAAAAAGGCTTTTAATTTTATACATGGCATCTTTTATCTGAAAAAGATGATACATTTTGGAATTAACCACCGTGAGAAAAGACCCTTATATTTTCTTTAAATCATTTTTTACCATCAGAAACATGGCTTTTATAGCATTTTTGTATTTTTAGTCCCTTTCGTTGTATTATATTAATTTTGTTTAAAAAATCTTATACAGAGTATTTAAAAAAACAAAAGTTTTGAATAAATTCTAAGAGTCTCTTTGAACACATTTGACTATGCAAGAACTTCTGCCTTCATATGAGTTATTTTTATAATTTCTCTTTGGCTTTAGTTTATAGAAATATAAAAGAAAATTTAGAAGTGATTAATAATAATGTGAAACAATTATAGACTAGCTTAAAAGTTTGAATTTTTTATAATGCCGTTATGATTTTTTTTTTCTGTGATAAAGAATTCACAACCAAATAAAGGTATATAGGAATCATTATATTAACAGGCTTAAAAGTAAAATATTAAACAAAGAAAGACAAAGAAAAATATTTTCTTTGTTGTTGAAATTAAATTATTCTATAATTTTATTATTTTTTTATGTTTTAAAGTAAACAGGTGTGTTTTATATACATTTAAAAAAAATCATTTTTATTTTCTTCTTTTTAAGAAATCACTAGGAATAAAATTTCGATATTAAGTATAAAAAATACATGTCTTTATTATTAAAAATTTTTTTTATTGGCTATCTGTGGCGTCAAGATATTTATCTTTAATTTGAAAGGATTTTTTAGGGTCTTTGACACAAAATTTGCCATCAAGCATACTAAAACTATTTAGGAAAATATTTTAGAGATATCATACTGGCAATGATATTTAGCAGTTGAAATACAAACTTGTATTTAAATAAAAGTTTAGAAGTCAAATATGTATGATAAAACTACCAGAATAAATAAATCCAAAGAATCTGTAGTGTTAAGGCATTTTCAGACTATAATGGATATTATGTCATATTTAATATAATCAAAACGATTCCATATAGAAATATACAAAAGAAAATAAATTTTTGAAAAAAATAACAAATTTTAATACATTTTTAATGTAGAAGACTGTATAATAATAGATGGGTGCCATAATTTGAACATTAAAAAGATATAGATCCAATATTAAGGTGTGGCTTTATATGCGCTGGGATATTTTTTGCTTTACTCTGGCATTTTTAAAATACTGTAAATTATTTTCCTGGTTTATTATAATGCCTTCTCATGTCTCTTATTAGTATATTTTTTAAAAAGGTTTTAGCTGATTTTTAGCGGGGAAATTATATATATTAAATAACATAAAAATGTATTAACAGGTTTGCAAGACTTCATTGTCCTAATTATTTTTGAAATAAATTTAAATAGAAGTCTAATATTTGTTGCTGTAGGGATATAATGAAAGGATCGTTTTCTAGTCTTAAGTTTTTTTAGGTTCTTTAGTTATTTATAAAATATATAAATCATGATGTTAAAATTATATCAAATAATTATATTTATTGCAAAATTTTTAAAATTCTTTTTTTAAGTAAGGACTTATACCGATCAGTGATTAATTTTACATTTTGAGAAAGTCTAGGATATTAAATACATTTTTAAACACCCATAATTTGGTTGTATAATTCTAAATTTTGGCTTATTTTTTATAATTTTAAATATAGTATATGCAGAACAAACGATAAAATAATTTGTAATTCTACAAATCAATAAATATTTTATCCGAAATACTATCTTAATATAAATTTTATTTATAAAGCTAAAATCTCAGACGAAATAGAAGCATACATACAAGCTCTTACACTTCGCAAGGCACTTGAATCATCTTTTTGAGAGAAGAAGTGAGTTGATGAAGATAGATTTTGGGAAGGTGTCAAAAGATGGATCAAGAAGCTGTTCAATATTCCCATCATGATGATCGCGTCTAAATAGATAAAAATAAACTTAACCCATAAATATAAATTGAAAACCATATATACAGCTTACGCTTTATTATGTAATTAAGAAGAAAAACAGTTTCAATGGTAGCAGAATTAATAAACATCACATATTAGATGAATATTTACCCAAATATATAAACGTAAAATAGGTGAAATATACATGAATTTATAGATTAAAATGATCTCATTGATTTTTTAATGTATTATGTTATACTGGTAGCGTTTTTTTAAATAGAAACATTAAGATGGTCTTAAAGAAATCACATATATTTTTACCACTTATAAGAAAGCAAATTGTCGCAGAATGTAAAGATTAAAAAAATTTATCATTATCAAATAAATTTATTATAAATGTGATATCCAAAAAGTTTAAAAGCAGATATCAAATAGCTAAGATAGAAATCAAACAAAAAAATTAATACATTTATATAATTTAACTGTAATTTGCAAAAAAAAGTATCATAAAGTACCAAAGAAAATGTCTTGAATAGCAATCATAAATGATTAGAATTTAGATCTGATATAAAATTGAGATTAAGAAAATTCTTTTAAAAATATAAACAGTCGTATATCAAATCAGAAAGTGGAATCTTCAGCCTTAGAAGCTAGCAATTTGGCAATATATTTTAACCAAAATATTACATTAAAAAATTAGAAAATGCGATAGTGTATTTAAATAGCTCAATCCTGCTTTTTTATTATAAAACTTAGTTTATGTTACAAAAGCATATATCAAGTCTTATTTTTGCTTCTTGGAATGCATTAACCTATTGATTTAATGTCTGATAAATATCTTTATGATTTTTTTTTTATTTTGTTAAATAAACAAAATAAAATATATAAATATTATATTGATTAATAAATTGACTAGAATAATATAATACCTAGTGAAATCTACAATAAAATATAAAATTTTCGGCATATTACATCAGAAGAAATTATTAAATAAATTATAAATCGATTATTGGCTTTTGAAATAAAATCTATATTATAAAAAAAACATATCGATTATATGTATTTTTTTTTATTTATAGTAAAATTTACGTTATCTTAGACTTCAATAAACATAGGTTAAATTTAAAGGGTGAAAAACATAGAATTTTTTAAACTCGATATATTTCTGAAAAATATTATATCTGAATTTCATTGGATTAAATGACAGAAGAAAGATTTTTGGAGGTTTTATCGTTTTTTTTTCAATATCATTAATAAACAAACAAAGATCTTTTATAGCCAAATAATGACAGAACAAAAAAATCCGCGATCATATATTGGTCCAGAATTATATTTGTAAAAAAAATATGAATAATATTAAAAATTTATCGTGCCAGTTTTCATTTTTACTTTTTAAAATATAATTAAAGATGTTTTAATGATTGTTTAAAAATCTTTGTTAAAGGATGTAAGTGAAGGCTTAATTTTAGCATCATAGGTTTTATATAATAATGATGCACCATATTACCCTTTTTTTAAAAATGATGTAAATCCTTTCGATTCACACATTTTATTTATTATGACAATAATTATGCATATAATATGCAAGTATTGTTACAAGAAAAAATAATTCATTTGCTAATATTACACCAAATATCTATCCAACTGTGATAAATGTCACGTGATTGGCTTTTATGTATTTTATTTATAATTTCATCATATATATGTGAAATTAAAATAAAGTAAATCCAACAGGTATTAAAAAATCTTAAAATCTTTTACTGCTAGAAATCCTTGAAAACATAAATTGCATCATGAAATAAAACTGCAAGAATGTTTCTTTAAAGAATATTATTCGTGATATATAAGACTTTTCATAGTAATATAGATATAAAACAAATAATTTTAAAATTTCTAGCAAACACTTAATTATTTACATATTTGAAATTAAAAAAATGTGTAAATATACAGAAAATTTCTAAGAAGTTAGCTTTTAAATACATTGAGTTTTCTATTTATCACTAGAAATAAATTTTTTAATAACTTTTTTGCTGCCTTTTGAATAATAATTTTGACTGTATGCTCATATATGAATATAGTTTAATATTCTTAATATTTAATATTACTGGTTTTTATATTTAATAAACGTAATATGCGTGATTTAATAAGTTTTTAAAATCATATAATATACCGGTATATTTAATTTAAAACAAATGAATTTTGTAAATTAACATATAATAATCTTTTTCTTAATATAGGCAATATGAATATAAATAATGATGATAATATATATTTTATACTGCCATGGTATTTTTATTCTCTATATATATTTAAGTAGTAAATTTACTGGTAGTAATTAGAAATTTACAAATTCAAATATAATTTACGTTCTAAATTTTAAACTACAACATGCTTAAATTTATTTTTGCTGATAATAAATTTTATTTGATAGTATATATTCCTTTTTAAGACATCATGTGTGTTACTATCCATCTATATCTTTTTTTTTCTGTATTTTCTAATTACTAAACATTTATCGGTATAAGAGTGTTTATGGATATAAAATCCTCACACAAAAACTTAATATCTAGTTATATATATATATATTTAGAATGCTTGTGAGATCTGTTATATTTTATAAAGAAAATTACATGATATTCAAGAAAAATTTCGATGTACTTTGTCTCTTTCCAGATTTCGTCACCAATAAATTGTATGTTTTGCATTTAACACACAAGACGCGTAAATTATATATAAACACATAGTTGTCCAGTCAATTTCAATATTTCATTTTCCATCAAGATAATCTAGACTAGAATATTTCAAAATGTAAATCGTTTGTAGAAAATTTTTTTAGACCATAACTGCACGAATCATAAATAAATTTTAATATATAAATGTAAGCAAATCTCGCTTTTTTATGGTAAAAAAAAAGAACGCACTGAAAAAGAACAAAATTATATACTGTTCATTTTTTTATGAAACGTATGCAAAAATTATGATCGTCTAGAAAAATAACTTAAACTTTATCCTTTTCTTGTAATAGCTGATTAAAAAAAGATGTTTACATATGGCAAATGAAATCGAGACAATGTGAATTAAACAAATATAAAGTTGATTATATAAATTAATGTTTACGACTTGTAGCCCTAAATCACTAAACAGTCACATACAAAACATAAAAATATATTTATATTCAAATAACTTCATTGGATTCTATCCATGAAAGAAATATAGTGTAGTTTAAGCAAACTATATAAATTAAATCAGAATACACGAAAAATCAATATATCTGCTTATAATAAGTTCAATAAACAATGATATATGATTTTTTGTGATATCAAAATAATTACTTTTTTTCTTAGTTAATTAAAGTACGTTTTATATATTACCACTGAAAATACACATATTGAAATTTATCTTGGAAATCTATATAGTTATATTCAACGCTGGAGAAATATGCGTTGATCAGGATAATTTATTAAGTAAAATCTGGTTTTTCGACTTATCCTGGCTTATCGATTTGGAGCTCAATTTTAATTTTAAAAACCCTATTATTTATAAAATAATAAGTGGTCGACAAGAATGTTATCAAGATTAAAATATTTACAAATAATAACCTCTTTATTGTTACTCGTTGAAGCAAACAAAAACAAGATGATTAAAACTGCGGACGATAAAATTACATATGAAAATTTACAACTTCAAAACTGGGATGTGTTTAGATTGCATATTATTATCAATTATCTTATATCCCCTGCTTATTATCTATTGCAGTCGGATCATTCCAGAACGAAATAACTGGGACTGCAAATTTGCTTGAGCATCTTTGCTTATTGAAGCAGGTAGACTTGCCATGAAAAATATAAAAAAACTTCTATTTTTGAAAAGTGATTTTAAAAAGGCATCAACTTCTGATGATATGACTAATTGCATATGTTTATATTTAGTAATGCGTTTATCAAATCTCTTGTGATTTTTTCAAGATTTTTCCGATTCTTGAGCTTGAAAAAGAATTTCATGATAAAGAAATCAAAATAATAGATTCAGAATTACATCTAAGCCACAAGAAATATATCTACTTTATAACAGGGTTGTTATTTTATTGTTTTTTAAAAGATAAATTAAAGGCTTTTACGTGTGGTAACAAATATACACTATCCGTTATTAATTTAAAGAAATGATATTCTGTTTTGATAAACTAATTTTGTCTCTTTAAAATGATGCTTTGTAAATAGTTTAAATATTTAAATTTGATATATAAAATAGAACAATGTTTTTCTTGTATTCCGATGTGCAAACTTTGCATTTCTCTTGAAGATATAGATAATCACGGGTTTCATATTTAAATTTTAAATGATCCATTGCGATGATACGATTTCTCAGAGATACAAAATAAATAAGAGCAAACAAAGGTTTTATAGATTTTTATGATAAAAATATCTCAATAAATGGATTATAATTAAATACATAAATAAAATGAGTAAAATAATTGTATCAAATGAGATCCCAATGTTTCAAAGTATAAGCATGAAAGAATTACTGTATTTTATTAATTTTTGATGACTATTAAAGGCAAAATTTTTTGTTTTGGATTTTAAAGATGAATAAATCAACCATAAGGATAGAGACATGTATATATGATACGATTTCTATTTCATTTTTTCGGACGTCAAAAGAGATTACAAGGCGGGGTTGCAAACACAAAGAAATTATATTGATCATTATAGAAAAATATTTACTATTCATCCGAAGCATTGATGATGAAAACAAAAAATACTGGTTCACAGCAAATAAAAAATTAATTAAAGATCGGAACAATAAATAAATTGAAAAAGGCAAAACAGAAAATACTTCGAAAACACATACAGTACTTCTCTTTTAATGCAAATTTATCCAGTTGAAATTATTTTTCGCTATAAATATATCAATTATGAATTCGATTTTCTAATCTTTGTGCCAACGATCAATATTTTAAAGAAAAGAAAATGTTGTGCGTTTTGTATATAGCAGCAAATCAAGAAGATGAAAGAAATTATATTGCCAGAAACACCAAAATACAGGCTTCGAATATATGGTTTCTAATGATTTTATATTTATAAATTAATACGATAATTTGGATTGTTTAGAATATAAACTGCCATGGAATTTAGGAATCTCGATTATAAGTTAAATTATAATGAAAATGTGCACTTATTCGGTAGTAATAACTACTGTGATAATATAAATAGACCTGATATAAAGGAATATAAAAATTTATATAGTAAAATAATTTCATTTATATCTAAGAGAAGATATTAATGGTGTAACTAGGCGTCAAAATAATAATCTGGAAAACTACGCGATTATAATAGTAAATCATGTAATTATAACTTCTGTAAAATCAATTATAAAATATAACATCCATCCTGTGCCTAATAAACATATTACGTACACAAGGTACAAATGAAGATGGTTAGACTTATGATAAACATCCATTATTACTTTTAGTTCCGAAAGATTGTGATTTAGATATTAAAATAACAAAATCTGGTATCGATCTAAATTTCTTTGACCCAACATGATATATTAACGAAATTTATTGAATTTTATCGTATTTTTTTTCTGAACGACTTAATATTTGAAAATCCCCCTTAAGATAATCTATTATATTCATTAAGACACGCTAAGCAAATCGCAAGTTTAAAATATTTCATGTATGAATATACCTACAGTATCAGAAATTTAAATTCTCTTTATTACAGTTATTATACAAAAATCATCGAGTTTGACCATGAAATTACAGACAAACTAGAGCTCAACGACAAAAAAATATAGTAAACTTTATTTCCGCATAAGAATGTCAACGACATTGACTCATTTCGAATACGAAATGATTCTTTCATTTTTTGGCATATAAACTCAACTCATAGATCAAATAAAATCTTAAAAATATAACTGTGCCGAAAAACCTTCAAAAAAGAACTTTTATCATTTTCAAAAGAAATAAATAATATTGATGATATTAACACTTACTTGGATCCTTAAATGTATCAGAAAGATATATAGGCAAAAAAAGAACGATTTAAAGCAAAGAAAAGAATCTGTTAGGTTCAAGTCTTAATAAGAAACACAAAGATGGCAAAAACAAAGAACAAAATTGTAGACGAGCAAGCTAAATACGTAAAATATAGCATAGAATCAAAAAGTAAATGTCTTGCTGTTTTTTTAAAAATTGGACCACGATATTTTGGCAATAAAAACATAATAGCCACTCTCATAATTAAATTTTTGACGCCTCAAATTTATAAAAAACATAGAATCAAAAACTGATCGTTTAAGCTTTAGAAAATTTTATACGTATATTTGAAAAACTTTTTTATCTGTTTTCAGGCAATATCTAATATATTATCACATAAAATCATAAAAAAACATATTCTTAGAATACATACAGTGTTTAAGAAACTGTCTGAATCATATTATAAAACTTGATGCTCTCATGTAGCTTCGGTAGAAATGCCGAAAGAAAAACAAAATTTAACTGAAAATACATGAAAAAAATATATCTATTTTAAATAATAAAAACAAAGCAAAAAGAAAAAAAAATTATTTATGCACCATTTAAAAAGAAAAATTTGTGAAATAAATACGATTCTATCTTAAGAAATATTATGCCTCAAGGAAACATCTTAAAATAAAATATACAATTCACATCGATTAAGTTGAAGATTGTTTTCACTTTCTGTGTGAATATCTTGTATTTGACTCAAGTTTATTTTAATACAATATAGATATCAATAATCTTTACAACACACTTATTGAGTGCTTTTATACTGAATTTTGAATAAATAAAAATTTCAAGCTAGAAAGTCAATTCGAATTCTTTTAAAAAAGTTTTGTTGACAATTTGTAATTTTTAATAGATTCACCAAACAAAGATTGAATTTAAATGGAAATATCTTTAAATTGTTTAAAGATTTGATATTAAAGTAAATATTTTTTGTCTATGTTTTTTTCTTTCAGCATGAAAAAAAATCCCAATATTAAATATAATTTTTCAATGATAGGCCTTTATTTTATGCTATCTTATTATACTTTTGTCTTTCTTTACACCTATAAAGATCACAAACAATACTGAATCACGGATAACTCAAAAGGATCTTTCGGCAATAATATATTAAAGAATTCAGAAGATCATTTTTACAAGGTAAATTGTAAAAAAAAATCTAGTATGATTAAAATTCAAAACCACATCTTAAAGTATTTTTTCTTTTAAATTCATAGGCCCACTGGGCATAATCAAGCTTATTTTTTGACTAGGTTATAACTACATCAAACTAAAAGGTTCTGAATAAACCACGTTAAAATTTAAAATATTTGACTAACACAATTTTGCATGTAGTCATTCTAACAACTAAGAAAAGTTCTTGTCTTTTCAACTAAAAAAGACTAGGTGACATAATAAGTATATTGTGAATTATGTGCTTAACTAGAAACCACATGGTAAGGACGTAAGCTTACAAAGAAAAGCTTGTTAACCGCTTCGATGCTGTAAAAATAGTAACATATCACATTAAAAGCATATATATTAGTTGAAGATAGATCAGATAACTCGCTAGTTGTACATTTACATGTTTGATAATTTATAAAAAAAGATATCTACTTTATAACTCTAAAAATGGCTATTTTATTGTATGAAGGATTTCTTGTTTAAAAGACCGTATTTTTCGCTCAAAAATATTTACAAATGCACAGACAATAAAATGCCTTTAGGGTACATTTTTTATCCATTTATGACAATTATTTCCATTAAGTACTAAGCAAATTCATTTTTTTTTATTTTTTTTTATTTTTATGCAATTTAAAGCTTTGATTAGTCGTTATAAATATGCTGGGGTTTTACAAAATTTTTAATTTTTTTTTTAAAAAACTACGATACTTTGTCTGAAAAGACCCAAAAATTGCGCAACAATTCACTAAATTAACCATTTATGCTTTTTTATATCAGTTTAAGTTTATATATTTATTTTTCCCGTAGTTTGATAAACCTGATAATATGCATGTCTTAAATACATCACTTACGAAATTTTAGGAAATTATAAATGTGCATGAGGTGGTGTATATTTTATAAAAAAAAGCTTCATGAATAAAGAGAGGATGTTTTCGTTTGATATTACTTTATAAATTTGGTTGTTATATTTATATATTCATGCATATTATATTGATCGATAATATATTTAATTATTTAACTGGCATTATCAAGCGCTATAAAATCAAAAAACTTGAAATTATGCTCTTAAATTAAATAAAAAAAATTTAAAAACCGAAACTGTCATTTTTACATATATAAGATCGTATTTAAAAATTTCAGCACTTATAAGCTACAAAAAAAAAGTTATGAGATTCTATAAAAACTCGATAAAACAAGGAAAATATACGTTTTTCAAAAATATAGAAGAAAAAAAATATATAGCAAAAACTATGATTAAAAATGGTTCAAACGGCAAGTATCTATTTTTAAAAACGATTTACATATTAAATGGTAATTCTTTTTTTTTATTTTCCGAATTTTTCTTTTTATATACATTTAACTATATTTAGCATGCTTAATTACATACTTTAAACTAATTTCATATTTCATATTTTAAGTGTGTTTACCTTTTATCATCAAGTCTAATACAATTTCCATCCTTTAAATTATATTGTTTATTTGTTTTCATTCTCTTTTAGTGCGCGATATCATAATAAATTTTTTTTTAATAGACTTAACAACATTTAAAATCAAAAATAGTCCAATATGTGTTGTTTTAATTACTAAAATACTATTTGTTCCAAAATTAAACTTAGAAAAAATTTATTGCCATGACATTTAACATAAAGATAATAATTAGAAACACTACTTTGAAGATGCTTGACAGATGAAATCAAATTTTTTTCTGAAAATGTTTTATATCCAAAATAATTCAGAAATTAGACATATCATCATATGAAGTATATGTGCTAAGATATTACAATATATTATGATTAAAACCTATAAACAAAATTACAAAAAAATCCTTTTCAATTTTGATTATACTGTTTTATCACATACAAGGTTCAAATATATATACTTAAATTATAAATCAATATAATATTGAATTAACATACTTGTGAACGTCTCTTTTTTATTTAGTAGTTGAAGATAGATGTGAAGTATTTAATTTAAATAAATTTATTCCATTACTCGTATTTCGCGCATAGCTCACGCTATATGAATCATAAAAAATGTTTTTAAACTAGATCTGTTATGTATTTTACACTTGTGGCTTTATATGTCTAAAATTTTGTAAACTTTATGTAATATAAAATAAGAATTATAAAAACCCTTTTTAAATTCATTTGGTTTCCTAAACATTTAGTGTAAATTTTAATAAAATTCTTTATAAATATATTTCTTATGTATGAAAAATATATTTGATTTATTTTATAATATATAAGCTGTTAAAAACTTTTATGCTTCACTTTTGAGAATTATTGATAAATTTGCTTATACCTAATGATATTTACGATATTATACAATGATTTTCTCTTTTAAAGAGTTACTGTTCTAGTATATTTCTTTTATATTTTTTTGTATATTCTTGGCTTAAGTTGACGATTCAAATTTTCTTATATATTACTTATTGTATTTAGTGAGCAAACAATCTTATTCTTTGATGTATGGCACTTCAGTTGTTTGTATTATAAATGCATGATTTTTTTTAGTGTTTTTATTTTCGTACTTTTATAACATGCGTCTGTTTACTGCCTTTTCTATACATTTATAAAGTAAAAGATTTGCATACTTGACTAAAAAGTATTTTTTGTCAAAAAAAAACAAAATAAATGTTGGCATTTAAGCGTCTATTGTTCTTAACCAGGTTTGTTTATAATATATTCTGGAAGAATATTTTTAATTCAATTCATCTTTAATTTGAAATAATCATAGGAAAAAGTTATTCCTTTTTAAAATTTCGATATTACCTTTGTTTTTTTATTTCAAGTAGGTTCATCATATTATTAATAAGTGATAAAAAGCTCTTAATGCCTATAATAAGAGTTGGTACTATGATTTCGAAAACAAATCCATTGCACAAAACGTGGAATCTAGCTTGATTCAATGAACTAATATCACAGTTTCGTTATCCTTGATTAACAGAGCATTTAAATACATAGGATGCATTGAGGCCAAACAAATATAGTTAAAATGAAAAAACTATAATCAATTTATATATTATATAGTATTATGATATGCCTTGTAATATACATTTAAATTTGAAGCTTTTAGATTCATTATGATATTATCTTTAAAGGATTTTATTTAAAATTTTTATAGAATGGCACTACTTTTACATCTTTATACTAATTTTTTTCTGTATAAATAGCTAATTACACAAGTCGAACAGAAAATAGTTTTAAAGGATGTTTAAAAAACAGTCTCTATACTGTTTATTATATACAATCAAAACATTAGACCGGATTTTAATACAAATTCAAGCTTAAAATATATTTTCGTGGGTAAAATTGATACATTAAATTTTAATTAAATAACTTTTAGCCATATTAGCTTTCAAGAATAATCTATTTTTTATACATCTAACAAAAAATTGACAGCTACTAATTGTAAAATATTTATAAATTTTCTAATTGTTAGTAGATTTTTTTGTGGAACTATAGATAAATCATGCCAAACATATTTTTTATATTTAGCATGACAGATTTAAAAACTCTTTTCTATAACATAATCACATGCAATAAAAATTTCTAGATTTTGAAAAAAAAATTACAATATGTTGTATAATCTTTGTGTTAGAGTGTGTTAAGTCAGTCTATACCTGCCTATATACTAATATTTAAATAGTAGTATTTGTCATTAAATCTTGATTTTTTATAATATAGGGTATTTACTTAACTTTATTTTTTATTTCGCAAGTTTTATGTCAAATTTACTTGATTTATTTATTTTTTAATATTTTAGTATTGACATATTAGACTATTGTATATTAAAATACTAAGCCTAAGAAATCATTTCATAAAATAATTCATGCACTTTTGATATTTATAATATATTACAATGGAGTTTTTCCATAGTATTAGCCATTAATTACATTAAAATTGCGTTAATTTCTGTTTTTTTATTTCCAATCTATCTATAAAAAAATAAAGAAAATAAATGGTATAACATAAACAAAGAATAATGTATAAAGAGGCATAAAAACTAAGATCTTGTTTTAAAAGATGTAAAATTATTTATAATATGTACTTTTTCTGAAATTTGCATATAATTCTACATTATACTCATATATTAATTTTTGTTATATTCACAGCAAAAATTTGTAATCAGCCACCAAATTATCGTATAAGAACATAAAAAAAGTATATTTTAACAATAATTTTTAAAATTACAAATTGCTAGTAACGAATAAATAGATAATCTAAATTATGTAAGCAAGAAAAATATTACATTGCTTTGTTTAGTAGTATAAAATGCAAAAATTTTACATTATTAATTAATTTCTTCTGGATGATTTTTTTGAAAATCTTATTTTTAGATCTAAAAAGGTGGTACTTTTCTAGCAGGAAAAAAATGATTTGTTGTTACATACGGTATAAATTAATATAGATAGATAAATTTATATATTAAAACTGTTGATTTTCGTGGAATTTTACTGCAGTGTTTTTTGGTCCAAAATAAAATTAGCTGACTTTTTTTTATAAATATTCGAAAAAAAGTATCCAAATAAATTAATCTATGGCTAATTTATTTTATAATGTAAAACAAATCTAGAAAATAGAGAATGTCTGCATAAGAATTTTTAAGCTAGCAGCGATTCTATTAATGATATGTTATCGGTTCATGTTTGAAATAGCAACAAAAACAGATTTTAAGGCTGGGATTGCTAATATAATCATAAATGTAATAAAATAACATCTACTAGAGGTTTAATTTAGCGAAAATTTTATATTTTATATAATCTATCTATAATACTTATAAATTAAATAGTAAAATAACAAAAAAAAATATTTTTATGCCTATAACTATAAAGTTGACGATTTACATTCCATTAAATTGTTCCAAAATTCAATCTTAGGAAGATTCGAATTTTATATAGATATTTTGTCAAATAATAAATTAATCATAGATTATGTCCTGAGATACTTAGTAAATTTGCAAATCGTTAATTTTTTTGATAATACATGGTAAAAAAACTATATATCAATGCTATTTGATGATTTATGGCTTCGATTATGAACCAAATTTATGGGTCCGCAAAAATATGCATAAAAAATCAAATATATGACTTTTGCATCTGCTTAGACTAAATTATTCTATTTTTGACGCATTTCGTCTTATATCAAAAAAATATTACTTGTTAAGCATGAAAGATTATAATTTCTTTTAAGAATATTTATGTAGCTTTTTATGATATTTTTGTATATTTAAAACGTGTTCTATGCAAAAAAATAAATCTAATATGTTTTCCCGGGCTACTTAGAATCATATGAAATTTAATCTGTTTTCTGATGATACAGTAATAACAAAATTATTTTATATACATTCATTTAATATTTTATCTAATTTTTTACGTTTAAAAGGAATATTTCACGTATTACTATGTACAAAAAAAATTAAGTAATATATGTGTGTATAGGTGATATATTCTTTATAAAAGTTGACTTTTAATCTCCCTTGACATATGTTTACCCAGTCTTAAAAATTATCAACAGCTATGTAATTCTGAACAGTATCGGCGATTTAATTGACTCCTATAATCCACATAAATACGTGGATTGTAAGAATTTCATGGTTTTGGGTATTTGAACCGTCTCAATATCTAGCTGATGGTTGAAAAGGGGTAGAGTTATGTTACAAAATCATCGCATGCAAATATACGATATGCAAAGATATTGTAGGATCAAATAGCCAATAAAAACTTGTCAAAATAAAATATTTATATTTTAAAAATTTATGCATTAGTTTACTCGATTTATTTATCATTTTTGTATTTATTGACATTTAGAAAACGTAAAATAATCCAATTGATTTCCTGCTACTATTGATTATTACACAAGTGCAATATTTATTTTAGTTTATACTTTAAATTATTATTGTAATATAAAGATAGTTAATCATTATTTTTTTCCAATATTTTGTCAAATAGGCTATCTAAATGTTATTTACATAAATGATGTGCAAATTTCTTGTTTTTATCGGTGTGATGACATAAAAAACACCTCTAATTAGATTGTATATCAATTTTTTTGTTTAATCAAAAAATTTAAAATTCGAATCGATTTATATAACGAGAATATTCTTATTGTCTTATAAAAATAAATCTAACCCATAATTCATTGCAAAAACATATTTGGTTTTAACAAAGAAAGAATTTTAGCTTCTTCAGTGATTTATAGGAAGATAATATTTCTTAATGTAAATTCAATATTATTATGACGCATTTCTGCAAAAATATCATACGTGAAGGTTTGGCATAATGTGTACAGCGTAAAAGAGTCTTGTATATTGTTTTATTAGTATTTTAATCCCAGAATATCACCTTTATAGTATATTAACTACGCCTCATATTATCAAATCAATCTCATGTGTTGAGACTTCATAATAACGAACCCAATGTTTTAATTACTTAAAATCTATTTGTATGAAATTCAAATAAGTAATTTTAGATTTGACGTATGGGGGCCTACAATTTTAATTTTGTAATATTTTTTGATACACTAATATTCACCAACAAAAATGTTAAATTATTATCTACCTGAAACAACTAAGCTTCACATTCGTATTGTAAGTGCTGGAATGTCAACATAGCAAAACGTGTATAATTTCAAAAGATTTATAAAATTTATATATTATTTTGCCATTCATAATATTAATTTCACTTATTTATAGCTTTATGTTTTATTCTAATAATCTAAACTATTTATCATCATTCATTTGGATTTTTTATCTTTATAAGTTTCATTCTTAAATATATTACTGTTTGCATATTTATATGAGATGATTTATCAAAAAAATACCATCATTATCTATAAATGTGAAACCGTTATTTTAAGAAATATTCTACCTTTTTAATATTTTTTTAAAGGTTGTATTTGCATGAAATCGAGCATAAGTGTATTGTCTCTTGTATATAAAATTTATTTATTATTCTAAATCCATAATGATCACCCGAATGTTTTTACATAATAATACAATGAGCATAAAAAAAGAGTACTTAAATCAACTGCATACGTACAAAAATGCTCATGTCATTGTTTTTAAACCCGATTTACTTCTAGAGCTGGTATAAAGCATATAAAATATGGAATATCTTCTGAAACATATTAAATAACAACAACTATAATGAAAATATGCAAGAACGATTTAAGACTAATAGAGTTTATGCACATTTTCTACGATTCAACCTATATAAAATATTAAATTATTGCTTTATCTGTTCTGTTTTATATGCATATCAAATAACAGGTTTTATTTATATGCGTCGGATAGAGCGTACAGCAAAAAAATAATATGACGGATACTAATTTTCATAGGTGATTATTCAATTTTTGACTGGTAACCTACGCCGATGAGTAACACTTATCATATAAAAGCAGTATAAAAAATATAAATGCAGCACAAAATGTCAATTTTCTTTTTTTTTGTTGTAGAATAGCAAAATTTGATCTTTTAAATGTCTGATCCGAGGATAATATGCAATGAAATTTTTACAGAGTATTCATTTTGTAAAATCTCATAATTCATTTTGAAAATGATGGTAATTGAAATATTTTAAATTAGTTTCTAACTTTACATATATTTTAGGATCAGGATAGGGATTTTCTTCCTGTGTTATATTTTCTCAAATCATATAAAAGACACAGTAAAATTATACCCGACGAAAAATTATATCTTAATTTTATATACATATACAAAAGCAGATTATGCGATTTTGCGCTTCTTTTTTTTATTTTATGATTAATTTTTCTAAAGACGATAATATGTATGGATAACTTAAATATATAAGAAATATGCAATAAAATCAATATCTTAAGATATTTCTATAGTATAATATTAATTTAAAAGCAATGATAAATCTATGAAATGGAAAAAAACCTCTTTTTGAAAAAATTATTCAACATTAAATAGAATCAATTTGTAAAAAACTGCAAATTTTTTTATATGGATTTTTTATGCGATACGGTAATAATAAAAAGCTGCATAAAATATTCCCAGTTACATGTATTAAGAAATTATATATGGCCTAGATATATATAATAAGCATGAAAAAAAAATCATATAAAGCATTTAAAGTGGTTTTAACCGTTTATAAGTCATTGAATTCTATCCTGAGGGGTTTTATACATTTATTTATATTGATCACTTGAAAAAAAGATATAAAAGTAAAAACCATCATAGTTATATAGAAAATAACAATTTTTTTGATTTTTAAATCTACAAAGTATTCTTGTAAGAAACAAAAAATATAAACTAAAATATGATTGTCAGACATGCTATATTTTTTTTACAAGAATAAAATTATAGGCCATGTAAAAATATAATGCCAACCATCAAAAAATAATTTAATGAATTTATTAAAATAAATCATAAAATGGTAAACAATGCGTAAATCACATTGAATTTTTATGCATTACACGAAAATATATATCTTACATTGACCAATTTTTAGATAATGCTTAATGTGAACATTATACACGCGGGAAAATACATGTTGCAATATAACATTTATATTCGTTGTATTTTGCTCTATTCACATTCTTTTTTATTTTTTTAGACAGATATGTCAAGCAACTTTTTTTTAAAATTATGATATTCCCTTCAAATTTTCAATAAATAGGTTGTATATTTGTGTTTTATGAAACCTTGATTAAATATAAAAGAATTAAGCTACTTTTTTCTTATGATTTAAGCTTTGAAAATATATTATATTTTAATATATGATTTAAATTCTTGACAATATATTATATTTTAACATATGATTAAAATGCTCATTCTTAATGCTTGGCATGGAAAATGTACGAATTTTGGGGAAATCTAGCTAAAATAAGAATACGTCCTGAAACAGAAATTTTGTCTTTGATAATAAATCTCTATCTTATATAAAAAAGATAATCTTAGTTATATATGCTGATTTCAATTTATTTTTATATTTACCTTCTTGCTTATTATTTTAAAACATCTTATATAGAGTGTATAAATATATTATATGTAGAATTTTTACGAAATAAAGTCAGTAGTTACAAACAATATTATATAAACAAAAAAATTGTGCATGAATATATTTCTTAAATCAAAAACAAAAATCTGCAGACATTGATGCATTATATACGAAATTGATTTTTTTAAATATATGGTGTTTTAAAGAAATTAAATTTCTATATTTTCTGTGTGTTAATGTATCAAATGGAATTCCTAGTTTTGGTTTATATTATTTAAAAATACAATAAAATTCCGTTAAAATTTAAAAATGGCGTATATAGGTTAAATATTATAAATCAGTTTTACACTTAAGTAAATAAAAAAACGGATTTTTTGGGGGGTTTTTTTATTTTATATTTGTTCTGTGCAGTATAAAATGTTTGATACTATCATAAGAAATATAAATTTATTGCCCAATATCATTTGAATCTATTCATACCTGCTAACTTGTGTCCTAACATTTAAAAACTATTATTTAGCTCTAAAGTTTTTAAAGTTAAATTAAGTGCCTCTTTTCAATGAAAAAAAATTTGATCTTATATAATATTATATCTATCACAGTTACATCTAGATAAAATCAAAAAATATAATTTGAATATATACATATTATACAATTATTATATATGAACACACCATAAATCGCAATTAATATATTTATTCAACTTCAAAAATCGTATTACCAGTTTTCAAGCTTACATGAACAAATATCTTTTAGCGTAGAATCAAAAGAATTATACTATATAAAGGAAATTCTTGATCTTTTACAGTTTAAGTTCACCATCTATGGTGAATATGACCCATATAACTTGAGTTAAAGATAAAAAACTTTGTAATTAGTGTTTAAAATCTTTATTATTGCGCTAAAAAAATATTTTATATAAAACTAAAAGCAAATAACTTCATTGTGTATAAAAATTAGATTTCAGACATTGGAGATGGAAAAAATACATTCGGAAAATCAGTCCTAGAAAAGAAAATGAGAGAATCTCTTATTAGACAAGAAACTTGCCAACAATCATCAATAGTATATCATTAAAATACCGGTGCATAATTTTTTTTAAATTATGATGCAAGCTCAATGTATGCAAAGTGTATATATTGGAATTTAATATGCACAGCTTCGAAGATGATAATAAGCAACGATAATATACATAATGATTAAATTTATTCCATTTCGTTGATATAAGGAATCTGTGATCTTATTTTAATAATATGGATGTTTATTAAATAAACCCAAAGAAATTATGAATAAAGAATTATAATTTCAATACAATAAAAAGACAGAACAAGATAGAAAATATTATTCCACAAACTAAGAAAATATAAGCGAACAAGATATATTGATGCAAAAAAATTCAAATTAGATACTGTAGTACTTTAAAATGTAAATTGTATCGATAGAAGCAACAAAAATATATTTCTTTATGAATCTATTACAAGATTCACAAAGAAAAATGAGAACAAACAAAAACGCGAAAGAGCCAAGAAATATTATTATTGGCAGAAAAAAGAAGTATCGGTTCTTTTGGATAACTTAGAATACAATGATGAAGCTAAAAGACCCATATCAAAGGCCATGAATCAAGATGAAATGAAACACATTTTATGCTATATTTTATTCGCTTGTTAATCATTTAATATCGAAGATGAAGCCACTTCTAATTTTATGACCATAGACAAGACGAATGCCCATCCCTTAAATCTTATATGACACACATAAAACCAATATGATTTTGCTATGGAATTTGAACCAGCACACAAAGAATGCATAGAATTTTAGCTTGACAAAGAACAGAGACATAAAGATATTAATCAAATTTCTCTGCTTAAGATGAATATAAATTAGTGAAAATCTGAAAAACTTTAAGATCTCAAACCGGAGAGCTCACAGGTATTCGAACCTATTTTTATCACCGTAACTAAATATCAATAAGAATGCTTAATTGATACAGATCCACAAACTTTGAAAATATCGAAACAAAAATTTATGTTGTATCAATGGTTGACAGGATAAACGATAATAAATATACATAATTGTATATGATCTAAGCGCAAATTAGTGTTTTTTGTTACCCGAAATACAAAAGAATTCATTTTTTTATCCGTATTTATAATTTATTAGTTCCTATTGTTTTGGAGGAATGGTTCTTATAAGCAGTAGATCGATGTGAAAAATTATGCGAATTAAACATATGAATAATTGGCTATCTAAAAATTAATCCAGAAGCTAAGATGTTCGAAATTATGTTTCTTCAAGATATATGAAATTCGATTGTTGCATGATTGTGTGCCAAGTAGTACAGTAAACTACATAGAAAATCGTTTATTATTACGTAATAACATATAATAAAATATCCATAATTGTATCTAAATCAAAAAATACAAAATAATAAATCTGACAGTTCTGATTGTTAATTATAGGCATAATGCAAATCAATGTTATTTTTTAGCATATTATTTTCCAATAGTAAATTTAAAATATAGTTTTTGTGATTATATTTTAAACAATATTATATAATTTGAATGTTTTCTTTGCTATATGATCGCACATTTGTTAAAGAATTCATATTTAAATTATTAGAAATTTTTATGCATATCTAATATTCCCTTATTTTATCTATAAAGCGATACGATCATCATTTTGATAAAACTTAAAAAATATAAAATCAAAAATATTATCAGCATACATAAAAATAGGTGTTATTTGTGGTAATATTGTGGCGAATTTCAAAAATTTATTATTTTTTATAAAACATTATAAATGGTAATATCTTTTAATCACGAATTCATAATATTGTAAAAATACGAATAAAGTTTTGTAAAACTAGTAAAATTCATAATAATAATTTTTATATTATTGATAATATAACCTATTACAAAAAAAAATAATTGGTATTAAAATCATAAAGTGTATTTTTTCAAAAAAAACGATTTTATGAACGTCTTATATAACTAACATGGATTAGTTGTAGTTTTTACTTTATAATAAACTTTCAAGGCACCTATCATACTAAAAATATCTATGGGAATATTTTATCTTTAAAACTTATTAAAATATAAAATAAAGTCTCTTACATTGTAAATCCGATAATTAAAAAAAGCAGTAAGGCAATACATTATATTTTTTACTATTTTGTTAAATTTTCTTGCTTTTATATAAGGAAGCAATTAGAATTATAAAAATATAGGCAAAAATTTAAAATGCAATGAAATCAAATGTGATCCATTTAAATTGTGGGTATTTTTAATGGTAAAAAATAAAGATATTATAAATTATGTTCAAATATCCATTAATTGACATAATATAAAAATTTCATGGTCTACTATATATTAATCAATCAATAAACTTTATTATATTTGTGTGAAAGAAGCCATTCACAGTAATTTATATATAAGTTTTATATATTAAATCATCTAAATGATAATTTTGTGTATTATTTATTACATTTTTCCTATGATAATTTTTTACAAAGTTAGATTTACCATTTTTATAGTCAGAAAAACTAGTAGTAAAGCTCTCACTCTTTATTCTTTACTGAAAAATAATAATAATTAAAATTGTTATGTTAAATAATAAAACTAGTAACAATACTCTAATTGTGGCCTCCATCGTTTTTGTAAGATAATAAAATATTTCGAAAAAAAATAATAATGTTAACAATAATAATTGTACTGTAATATAACAGTGATAAAAAAAATTGAAATCATTAATAATTAATTGAAATTTTTTTTCTATCCTTTAATATGCCTTATATTTGAAAATAAAATCCACAATTATTTTATATATATAGAAGTATAAATTGATAATGTTAAGAATTTGTATATTTTCTTTGCTATGATTTTTATCAACAAAAAATAAATTTTGGAAATTTGAATTTATTTAAATATTAAATCGGTTTATTTTATTTTGTGATTTCTGAAAGGAATATATAATTATAAATTTTTAATATATTTTAGCAGGTTTTTAATGTATCAAAAAATTTATTACCCGTACCTTAAAGCAATTTATTTACCACAAAAAAAATTATTGATTAATTTTCTAAAAATACTAAATCTAACTTATATATTATTATAAAAACGTAATTTATTTATATATCGAGATTTTAAATAATGTTTAAAACAATAAAATTATATTCGATTGAATCTATTTTGAGCTTATTTTAGATGAAATTTATTATGATCCATTAAGGAATTCAATTTGAACAATTAAATCTTTTAATAAATAGAATTCATGTTTTTGGCAATTATACTCACAGTTTCAAACTAATTTTTTTTTGTTTTAAATTACATTTAAATGTAATAAAAAATATCGTTAAAAGCTGCTTACAAATGCTATATATTTATTATAAATTAATACCTTGTAGATGTTAAAATATATTTTTGCATATAAAATTCTGTATTGGTCGTATATGTCCTTTACAGACAAAATTATATCTGTAATATTTAGATTACTATATTAAATTTTGCATTTAAGCATTTGTCTTTTTTTAATTTTAACAGATTAATAAATGCATTATATTTGAATTGAATTAATCCAATAAAATCTACCCCTTTAAACAATATTTCAACCCAATAAACTTTTGTAAAAACGTGAAAATATAACATACGTCACAGTATCAATGGATTTTGATTTTTTTTGGTGTTAATACCCGAATTCTATTAGAAAGGCGATTTCGAAGTTTATTGGTACTATATGATTGTAATATTTTTATTCTATTAGAAGGCAAAGATATATGGATAAATGCAAAATATTATACATATATAACCAAAATTTGCGTTAGTTGAGGGTTATAAACATGAAATTTTAATATATTTAAATCTGCCAAGCTGTGTTGAATTTAAACATCTAAATACTAGATTTGCTGTTTACAGATCAAGTTCTAATCAAAGCATCATGAATTCTGGTTTACATTCATGTAGTATTCATTCAGTTGATATAAAGGCTTTGACTTAGTCAATTTAACGATTAAAAATATGTCGTGGTTTTTTTCTATTATTGTTTGATATTCAAGTTTATTATATAGAAGAATAAATTTACGTTCTTGATTTTATGTTTTATGAACATATAAAGTTTAATTTTAGTTGGTAATTATCATTTGAGAATATTTTTAAACAAAGATTAAATTTTTCTTACAGGCAGGTTGTTGAAATTCATTTTGTGGGAAATTATAATATGCTGTATAAAATATACTTCAAATTGGAGATAAACAGCTATATATATCATACAATAAACCTTTTTTATGTAAACAAGAGAATAGAATATATTCCCACCATTAGCATGACCGTGAATCATATGACGTATCGATTAATAAATGTATATAGCATTTAGAATTGCAAATAATACATATTTAACTTTTGTTGAATGCATATTCATCATATACAGTAATGGAATATTTTTCCTTTTTTGAGGGCGTTATATGCATATTTAAAACGAATTTCGCAATTATGATATTCAAGATAAATAATTTTTGCTTTTGTATTTAAATTATATTAAATGATAGTGCAATAATCTGCTTCTTTCAATATGTTATCATTATAGCTTAAATTGTCAAATAAAACCAATAAACGTAAAAATCCCCAATAAAAAATATTTATTGGGTGACATATGATTTTTTATGTTTTTTTGAAGAAGAAATAATAACGGCAATATGGTAAAAGCTCTAAACAAAAAAAAATATTTTTTTAAGGATCAAATTACAATTCAATCGTAAAAAAACAATAATTTAAATGTGTTTGCGCTAATGAAGATCACTACAATTCACTCTTTTCCATTTTATATAGGGAAATAACCCAATTAAAGTTAAAAACTTCAGATTAAACTAATTATGCAAGTTCATAGTAAAAAAAATTCCGGTATATATCCTGAAAAAATATTTCAACATAATATAGCGTACACTTTTTTAATTTTATAATAATTCACAAAATTTTAAAATAAAATTATTTTTAAATCCAGAGCATAATTTTTTAGCATATTTACAATGCAAAGATTTCTTAAGTATTATTTTCTGTCTACATTTAGACATGAAGATATAATAATAATATTAAAAAAAAATTAGGCATATTGTTTACAGATAATTTAGATAACTTGAAAATTCATATGAATAAAGTATGTAAATAAATGCAATAGTTTATACATAGATTATAGAATAATGTTGACTCCGAAATAGGTTTTATTTTTATATAACAAAACTTAGTATTTGTATCTACGAATCATTACAACACAATTAGCTTGATAAAGGTTTGCATTAAAAATGTGATTTTTATGCCGAATATAAAAACAACACAAATAAATATAAAGTTTTGCATAAAGTTATATTAAAAATATTATTTTATACTCTAGAATTATGTTTTTTATAAGTATAAAGACAATAGAACAGGAAGCTGTATAAACAATATTTTTTTTATTCCCCTATAGCCATTCACGTCTATTTTAAATCCTTTTTATTTTTATAAAATATTTGTACTACGCGAATTTTTCTTTTTGATGTAAATTGACCTGTTTTTGACTCTTATTTTTCGTTTTCTGTTGTTTAAGTCACGTTTGACTGATTGTATTACATTTTAAGCATTTTTGGATATTGAAGAACCACACGAATCATTCATAATTGTTGCGATCTAACTGTTTTTTTTTTGCGACATAAAGGCGTAATTGATCTTCTCTATAATGAGTCCATCAAACAGATTTAACTTCTTCTGTGACACAAGATTCATTAAAATACAGTAATAATATGATTTATGAATTTTTCAGTTGCTTATAGAGTAAAATATGTCGTATCATATATACTTTTGGATGTATATATAAATATCACCGACAAAAATAACAACATCATAGGCATAAATTTTTAAACTTTACATATTCCTGAAACATGACAAATGTAGATGATAAATTTTGATTTAATTTGTCCATATTTGATCTTTTTACCCTTTTATATAATAATTAAAATGGTCGAATCACTAAAAAAAGATTTTTAAATTGCATTTAATTTGCTTTTGTAGTAATATTAAATGTTTTTTTCTCCATATCATACAGTATATGGCTAAATAGATATTTTTAATAAATAAATATACATATCATTTATCTTAATATATAAATATTTTAGTATAATTTAAACAATTTCTTACAAGATATCAAAAGAATATTATATTATATTTTATATCTAAATTTTAAGGCATTAACAGCAAAATAATCCTTTCGAGTATTCTATATTAAAATCACCCTATATGATTTTTTCGAAAAAAATTGTGTTGACGCAATGATATATTTTATGCTTTAAGAATGACTGAAATTATGATTAAGATAGCATAATTTTCTACCTAATACTAGTTTTAAAAAAATCGCCAAAAACATAAATATTTCATTTGGTATATGGCATATGAATTCGCAAAATAGTACACTATATTTCTAAAGCTTGGTTCAGGAAATACTTAAATTTTACTTTATAGATATAAATACGAAAATTTGCCATAATTATAGATTAAAAAAAGGTTTTTTAATATAATTTTCTACTTAGAACATATCTTTGTGCAATTCTTAAGGTTTTTTGCATTGAGGTGAAGAGTGGCCATATTTAATGTAATTAAGATAATTTTACCAAAATTTATCTTTATAACGTTACATTCGATCAATACCTAACAATTTTACAATTTATTATTTTATTAGATAATAGTTTTAGATGTAATATCCCAATGAGGGTCAAAAATTTGAAACATCAAAAAAAATTGCTAAAGTTCTAATATTTATCTTTGACTTCAATTTGAAACGCTATGGATTTAACTTCATTTAAACGGGCTATAAAACAATTTATTAATATTTTGTTCATAGGTATTGTTGATTTTACTATTTGATATTATTCAATCAAATCTCAAGTATGCTCTTTAAAGATTATTACATGAATATACAACCCATTTCATCATCTTCCTATATCCACAAACAATAATTTATAAATTTCATCACAGTTTATTTTCTATAATAAAACTTTAATGTTTTTCTTCAAGCATACTTAAATATTCTATTGTGAGCACACATCATCGACAATCTTTATCATATATTCTTGCATGCTATTTTATATCCTTTTCTATTCAAGGCATATTTATTTATCATTTTTATTTGGCCCTCTAATTTGATGTATTCCTTGATCAGTTTGATAATTCCAATTATACTTGAAAATGTTTGTATTTTGTGTCTACACACAATCAGATACTACGAAATATGGTATATATAATTTTATTTTGGTTACTATTGCATCCATAATTATCAAAATAATATTCTAGATACCTTTAAGAACCTATTGATATATATTAAGCCAATGACCATATATAACCAATGGAACTCGTCAGATTTCACTGTCAAGACTATGTGAGCCGTAATATTATAGAAGTGTGATTTTTTTCTAATTTCAAAAGAAAATTATCTTGACAGAAAAATAAATAAAAATTTATTCTTATCTAGTAGTCAAATATTTATGTGAAATAGAATTTTGCTTACTTTAGCATAGATTACTTAAAATAATATAATAGATCAAAAGGCAGATTGATTTGAAAATTATATAATAAATCTTGTTTAAATTACCGTCGATATAAATTTCATTGAGCAGAAACATAGTATTAAGGAAAATACTTGAAATAATAAGTATTGAAAGAATAGGATGCTCTGAATATCGTAAAGATAATGAAGCAGAATTTAAATTATGTAAGTCTTCGAAAAGGTCGATTTTAAAGTATTCTTATACAAATTTTCATAGCCAAAAATCAAACTACCTAGTGATATAAATCTCTCTTGTTATATTATATCCATTTGAGATTTCGGTTTTTGTATAAATTTTTTGTTATGTATTTTGAGCTATAATATTGAGAAGATTCTTAATCATTCATAATTTTGCAGTATCATAAAGAATCACATTATATAGATGGCAACATACAAGAAATAAATATTCGTTTTCTTCATGCAAGAAATTTTATATTTAAATAGTTTAAGCTTATAAAACACCTTTCGCGTATTAAATTTTTATTTTTTAATACATTAAAATAGAGGGTAAACAAAAATTCGTTACTTGTGTATATTTTCGTCTATAGTTGATTTCATCACTGATCCTTCCAAAATCGTGTAAGAATCATTATGGAAGACTAGGAATAGAAGATTTTTGGTTAATAAATATAATTTTTTCTGTTTTCGACAATTTTTTTTTAGTATTTCGCATGATTTCAAAATTATAACTGAGCTTAATAAAAATAATTTTTCAACTATAAATAGAACAGATCGCAGAACATTTAAAATAACCGTTAACCCGAAATAACAAATCAGCTGATAAATTATAGCTGTTATATCCATAATAATATAGCAAGATTTGGATTAGTTAGGTAAGTGAGCTTAAAATTATAGCAGTGGATTAAAAAAATTATCTTATAAAATTAATAGCTGTAAATGTTATTTTAAAAGAAAAAATTATATTTTTGATGCTTATGGAATAACAAATATTCTTATTAGCAATTTATTTTATGTTATGTTGCGATTTTATTTTATTTATTTTCTAAATTCAAAATATATATGTTTCTTGTTGATTCAAATTTTTTAAATCCTATAATTAATTAAGATTGACATATCTATATTTTCTTTGATAAATAAATATACTTTAAATTTCTAAACAGAACAATATGATTATTGCCTTAGTCTTCAAGCATCAAAAAAAATTGTTTACTTTGAATAAATTTAATGGACAAACCTAAAATGAAAAATAGAGACATTATCCTTCCATAAAAGATATTTAATCTGCCAAAACTAAAATAGAGAAATATACTGTGAGCATTAATAATAAAATACCATTTTTACGCTTCATTATTGGTATATTCGTATTATCTGTTCCATAATTAAAATAAAATACGTACCCCTTTAATTGATAGCAACACTAATTGTAGCCATGCTTTCTATGAGACACTCAAAACAACAGGTTGCAACCCGTTACAATAAGCCTAAATGAATCACAAGCTGTTGCAATTACTAAATCTCCACATTATACACTAGAACATAGTATATTTTATGATAGAGAGATTCGAATGGTAAATGGCGAGAATGTTGCTGGTGTGGAAATCAATGGTGAATTTAATGGTAAGAAAATATTTACAAAGATGAAGGTACTTAATCAAGAAACTGGTCAATATAATACCGAAGAATTCGAAAATTTCCAAGATTTTAACGCCGGTAAATATGAAGATTATATTTCAAATTTTCATTTACTCTCATGATGCTAGCTTATTTGCTATCCTCATTTTTTTAGATCTTGTTTTAAATGACCCGCTTCGTAAACCATCAGAATTTAATGTTTCCCATAATTCCAAACACCATCGGGAAAATTGGGGGAAATGTCCCTGCTATTATGGCTGCATGAAGTTTAATTTGTAATTAAAGTAGTCTTTAAAAAAGTGATCTTTTTATAAGCATAAAATCATTTTTTTACTGAATTCTCCCTGTATTTTATCATTATGTAATTATGATGCATAATAAAATTACTTTTAAAATCTTACATTAAAATTTTTTTATTACTTCTGAATTTAATTTATGTGTACAAATTTATTTTTACAAAAGATTTTTATTTATAGACGGTTTACTCTGGTAGAATACCGAACTTTTTTATTTAAAATTCTTATGTTTAAAAGAATAAAATTCAATAGAACAGTAATTATATGTGTAATATAACAATATTAATATATACAATTCATATATCCTTTTACATGGGTGCATGTAAAACCAATGAAGTTCAATATATAATTCCCATCTGTGAAATTTTTATCTTAAAATGGCAGTCAAAGGTAGACAAATTATCAGCATAAAATTAAAGAAATAGATCAATAATATTTTCTTTTTTTTATAAAAAAATGTTATAAAGTCACGAACTCTAACTTAACATAAAAAAAATAATATTTTTCTAGATTTTCCTTCATTTTGTTACACTACACCACAAAACAATTGCTGTAAAAATGATGCGGGAAAATTTATGAATGATTTTTTCACATAAAATAGAAATATTTTAATTATATGGCGTCAATTGCACCAAAATATGATAATTTTTACTGTAATGCTTTAGACTCTGTTATCGAGGTATAGTAGTTTTACATTCTAATCACCGCTTCGGTGATCTATGATGATAGGAAAATGAATATATATGATGATGTAAATAGAACAGAATTACACCAGTTTTTCAAAAAAGATGCCTCTAAAGATGTAACACCACCTATAAAAAGTTTAAAAGCACTGCATCTTATTTTAAATTCCAAAAGACAATTTTAATTCATACAAGATCTGTTGAAAACTAGTACCTGGTTTTTTATTCAATCCTGTGACATACCAGCATATTCTACGCTTATTAAGACAATTTTGGTAATACATGGTTTTAATTTCAATAAAAGATAGTTCTAATAATTTAGTAATATAACATAAATCAAAATTAAATAATGATTCCATGAAGCTGATATTTCTAATGATCATACATAAGGATCATATTCAACATTCAATAATAATAGAAATAAAATAGCCATTTTAATTAGCTAATCAGAGGCATCATATGCGTTATATTTTAACCTAATTTATATTACACATCAAGATAAAATAATATGATCTTTTCAAAAGTTATAAGAGATATTCAAAATACAGAATGAAACGATTCTATTGTGTTTGCCACTATTCGTTCTGATCGATGTATTTATTTAGAACATAATAAAAAAACGAATTAAATGCATAATTTTATATCAATAAAAAATAAAATGCAAATAGATCTATAGACATATTGATGTAATTATATAATGTTTTTTCTTTACTTAAGGGGATTATAACTTTTTTACCCTTTAATTTGTTGTTGTGAAATTCAAATCGGTTCATAGAACATAATCAGTAAATAGTTCTGTTAACTTAGTCGGCATTATTTCGTTTCTCAACACATTTTCAAGTTTCTAGTAATATTTAATATCAGGTATCATAAAATACAATATTTGTGCGTATGCTTTAGCTTCAATTTGCATCCATGACACACAAATAATAGTTTTTATGATCGTTTCCTTTCACTTTATGACTTATGTACGATTTCTGTATATAATATGTTACATAAGTATTTGTTTCATAGTCAATAAATCATATTTTCTCGGTTTACATGTTAGTCTGATTGTTGATACTGCTATACAATTTCTATTAATGTTACAGGTTTATCTTTAGTAAAATTAAAAATATTCAGTAGATCTTACGAAAAGTAAAATCCATTTTGATCTATGACATAAAGAAAATCTTAGACAGTAATTACAAAAAAAGCTTTCCTTTCTTTTCTAGCAAAACTAACGATTATTATATATGAGTAAATTTGACATTAATTCTTTCAATACACCTTGTTTTAATCATCCCAAATATTATGGATTCATTATAGACTCACTAATTCTAGCTACATTTGTGTGCATACTTCAACTTTAGTTGATATTTCCAACTCTTTAATGGACGAATGATGATTATTTTTTGAATGTGTTTCTATATTCCTTAATTCCATTTACTAAGACGAAGTTACCTTTTTTTAAATGTTTCGAAACTAATCGATAGATATTTACATTTACTTAATACATTAACTGCTATTCTTCTCTCTGTGATGTACATTGTAAAGTGTTTTGGCTTGCATGCAAACCTCTACTACGTCTAGTTTTTTGTTTCGTCAACATATTATATAATTTTTTTTCTGTTTATATTTCCATTTTAAATTTCTTACATCCCAACTCATTGCATGATGTGTAATTTTTGTTTTAAAAACTTTTTATTTTATCCAATTTTACAATCTGGGTGTATTTACAATATAATTTATGTTTTTTATTTCTATTAAGAAGTTCGCTACTACTATGGAAACCAGATTTTAACTTCGAAACCTCACCATGAACATCCCTAGTAATATTTTTGCCCGTGAATTGTATCCATCCTCATATTTGGCCGTCAATCTATAGAAGGAATGAATTCGTTTCTACTGTTCGCGATTAGAAATATGCAAAAAAAACATGCTTTACACATAGATGTATACTTGCTGATAAGTCAAGGGGTTTTCTTATGCTGGAAACAGTTCAAAAACCTAAAATACTTCTATTTTCTCTGGATATGTTATGTGTTAGGGATTTTTTAAAGCATTTTAGTCACTTTTTACAACTATTTTTCTTTTCAGTAAATTCATATACAAAAGATATTGTATATAATATGGGATTCTACAGATCTTAAAATTTTTAATTGTTCTCCAAGTTTCAGTAAATAAAATTTTAACTATTATTTGACCAGATAATCATATTTATATTGGTATATATAGTTTCTACAAGCTCACATGTGAATTTTATATTGTTGAAGTTTTAAATTACAATAAAAATATATTCAACTGGTCAAGTTATAATTAGTATTATATGGCCAAAATGTGCAGATAAAAATAAATAAATTTATTATTATTATATTTAAGAAAAATAATGCTTTAATTTATTTTATTAGCATGATTTCAAATAAAACAACAGTAAAAATTCAATGTATTATATTTATTTAATAAAGAAGTAAACTGAAAAATATGTATAAAAGGACGCATATTTAACTTTTGAGTCTATATTTTGTTGATTATAAAGTTACTTAAAATCATGATATATTTATTTTCATCGAAAAGTTAGATAAAAAACGATATAAATAGAGAATTCTCATATTTCATGGGTATAATTCAACAATTGTATGTTTCGTGAAAATTTCTGTTTGAAGTAATATTATAATTTCTGAAATTTTATACAATATATGTAAATAAGTTACATTGATTAAATAATGTATCTATTCTATATATGCTATAAATCAATTTATATTTTTTAAGACTATTAATAAAACAAAAATGTATTCCGGTGATATATATCGGCTATTTTATTCACCTAGGATATTTTTTTAGATTCTGGTTTCTTTATCGGGTAGATATCGATTACTCTGTCATAATTTATTCGATTTTTTTCTGTTTCGGATTTTTTAGCTTCATTTAACTCAAATTTTAATATTAGCCTTCTAATGATGTAAATTCTAGGATTCTTCGCTCTTTTCATGTCAAAATAAAATTTTAAGAATTTGCCTTCAACTGGTACAATTTGCACGTGATAACATAAAAGGAAATGCAATGACGGATTTTGAGATATATTTTAGCAAGGTCCATGTATAAAGCTTTATAAAAAAATTTTAAATACAATTTTTTTAGATCTTAAAATATAATTCAAATAGATCAAAATAAATGTTTCTGATCGTTCTAAGTAATGCAATAAAAAAAACTACTCAAGGCTTTGTAGTGTATATTTTACGCTCTAAAACATAGACACTCTATTTAGCCATCTCAAAAGTATATTCCTTCGCCTTTTAGAGGATCATAAAATATCCACTATGGTTTTCAATATAATTGAATAATTAAACTGTGTAATTTGACTATAACACCATTCATTGGAAAAAATGGCTGCATTAGGGAATTATTTATCATAAAATAGAATTTTAATTATCTAAATTCGCATTATCACGTCACAAAAAAATACATACGCCTTTTTCTCGCGGATTACATCATAAACTAAAAATCAGATCCCTCTCTAAATTTGTGTATCTAGTAATTTCTAAGCTCACCGATTCTTTTAATATCAATCTATCAAGTACAGTGGGTTCATCAAGCATGGCAAATGTTTTTAATCGATGTAATATTTTACATCTAATATTGCAACAAAAAAGTTGCTCAGTACTAAGAAAATACGTAATAGCCTATATATAGAGAATACTGAGTACCACAGGTCTTTTTAAGACATTTATTAGTTTTTTCATAGATTTATTAAAATGTATTTATCGCGATGCCAAAAAAATATGAGGCAATTGAACGGTTTATAAATTGATCTTGAATATAAATATAGCAGCCTCGACTTAAAATTAAACAATTAAAGAATCATTAAAATGTAAAAAACGACAGGTTTGACCTGATTGTACATCAATAGAACTATCTTTGGTAATATCATCGCACAATTCAATCTATAAAAAAAATGACATGGTAAGTTTTGACAGATGGGATGAAAAGCTTCAGAAATTGTAAATCACATAGAATTCTCAAAATAAGTTACGTTGTAAGAAATAAATATTCGCGTAAATAATACAATTTTTTAAAAGGATTTTTAAATTTATAAAAAAAAATGTTTTGATAACCCTTTCTAAATTTAAACATAAAATATCGTATGATAATCGAGTGAATGAACATATGTAAATTGCTGGCTTTCTCGTCTGTATAAGTTTATATTATAATCTAATACTCGTACCTGTGGAAATATAAATATACTAATCCAAAACAAGAAATTATAATCAACTGTAAAATTATGTGATCATGTTCGTCTCTTAATTTTATGTGATGCCATAAAAGCATCTAAATTTAAAAAAAAAGCAAAAGTGACGCTATAGAATTATAATTTTCGATGCATCTAGTTCTAAATATCATGATAATATTATGCGGAATTTTTAGATATAAAAAAGAGAATATCTCGTCATTATTCTTATCATCTCAAATATATTTTGAATAGAAAATCATTTATTATAAGATTATTTTTCATCTTAAACCAAGGCATTATATCATAAAATTTAATTTTGAATCAATTCAAAGATTAAATATATATACAATTGACTTTAATAAAAAAATTTTTGCTGTCATAAAGAATGTAAACATATATACAAGAAGCTATGAACACCTCTTAGATGTGAGAATAACATCAGGAGTCAAAAGTGTATTTTTACAAATTATAATTTTCGAAAATACAATATAAAAGATTGAAATTATGCATCGAGGATTTACAAAATGTGGATTTTTAAGAAGCTGTGCATGATGTGTATAAAAGGGACTATAAATGCGTTTATTTAAAATTAAAAAATATATTGAGATATAAAAAAAAGTATAATATTATGGTATATTAAAAGAACTGGCACTTATTTGGAATTTTCGAAAGTAACATTTCTGCACAAAAATCATAAATATCGTAAAAAACATAAAAATTCATAATTAATTTATTTATTGTCTATTACATGGAATAGTATCTATTATTTCATAACAGAATGTAATTGTTTTTCTAGTTTATTATATGCTACAGTTCAAAACATACCCATTTAATATAAAAGATGCTATATCTTGTGAGAGAAACGCTTTGACTCAGTATAAGACAAACTTTGTATATTATTTCCACACACTCACATTCTATGCATATTTCGAAATTAAAATAAAAAATATGACCTACTTGATCAGTAAATCGTTTGTTATACATTTTTTATTGATACTTTCACTTTGATTAATATATTACTCATAAATATATGATTCCACGCATTATTTCTATTTAAAATGCGAAAAAAATTATATATATTGACTGTATGGATGCATTCACTAGATGTTTTTCACTTTACCACTAAATTTATTATTCATGTTTTTAAACCCATGGTAGCAAAATTGAAAATCTATATAATGATACTTATATAAAATTCTACAATTAGGCGATCTAAAATTTTTATTTCTATAATTTTTTTCGTTGAGCTTTCTCTAGATACATTTTTTTAATAAAGTTCGAAATGAAAATAAAATAACCAAATATTTTGTGCAAGTTATTCATATAAAACACGTTAAGCATTTGACATATTTTCATTAACTATTTACATGCATTTTTTTTTCTTTGACAGCAAATATCATCAATAATTTTATTAAATCATTTTTTACATTCTGACGAGTACACTCTTTTTAATTGGTTTTTAAAAAGTCCTTTAATCTATAGTGAAATAGTTCCAGCTTTATTCTCGCAATTATTTTATACTATGTAGTTTTAAGAGCTTTTCTACGACATAATATTCATTTCTTGCATTAAAACTCTTTTATGTTCGCTTACTAAAGTTTTTTTCCTATAATCTTTACAAGTGGGTACATTAACACAAAAAAAAAGATTGGCAATAGATTATTATTGCTACAAAAAGATAAAGACAATAAAAGTAATGATCTTAGTTGTAGAAATTTTCTATAAATAGATTTAAATCTCGAGTATGTGTATTTAAAGAGCAAAACGGAATATTTTGAATGCAATATATTTATCATATAATAATATAAGAATCTACATGATTCAAGAATTGACCGTGTATTTTAGTTTAAATTTTTTTATTAATTGCCGTTAATATATTTTCGTTATTATTTTTGAGTGTTTTCTGATGCTATTAATACAGCATGATAATAATAATTTGTTTTTTTTGCGAAATCTCAAATAAAAAAAAATTTGAAACATATAAAAATGTTTATATATGCGGAAAGACAAAAAATCAATAGATTTGATTTATTATCCAACTGGATGTGCAGACTGACCGTCAGTATATTTTCCTAAACCTAAACTGTGTATTATCTGCAAAATAAAAAAACCATGACATAAGATGTGTGTCAGAATGATTAAGATTTATTGTTAATACTTGAAATTATCATAGGAATATAATAATTTCTAATTTTCTCACATATTTTAGAGCAATGGGTATAAAATGCACACTTAAGAATTTTATTACGTCTTTTAATAATCGAAATTAAGTTTTTTTTTCGTAATAAATTTTAAGGACATAGTTTCTTTTAGATCTTCTTAGGCTTTTTGAATCAAGATGGACACAATTATTATTTTTCTAGACTCGAGTAAAGCTTAGATGATTTTTTTTTTATAAACCACTAAAAATCTAATGGCTGCAATAATCAAACACTTATTGAGTAATCAGAAAATTTTATACCATAAATATTAAAATTTTGTAATCAAATGCTCATATCGGTTAAACATAGATTCTGGAATGTTTCTTACCGTACTTTTATTTAACCTATAATAGAAAAAACAGTTTATTTTTATACTTTTAGCTAACAAATTTTTTTTCTCATTTTAAACTAGAGCCAAGTATATCTTTACGTGAAATTATCCATGCTATAGAATACTATGATTTATAGATATTCCATCGTTTATCATAGCGATTTGTGTTCAAAACCTTTTTAAAAAAATAAAATGTGAAATAAACCAATGAATATATAGAATTACCCTTTTATCCAAATATTTTTAATGATAATTATGATGCATCTGAAAACCAGCATTAATTTTTTGCTTATAAATAAATCTCTATTTTATCGATGTTAAGTGTTCGGCAAAGATTGCGTTTTAAAAAATCTGATTTTTACATAAAAAAAAGAATTTTAATTATTTTCAATATGAATACTTCATATATTTTTTTCTTATTCATAGAAATATAGAATACTAGATTTATGTATTACGGAAAAAGGCTATAAAAGATTCAATAATTTTTTTTTGCATTGCTATTGTATATTTTTACTACTAATTTGTAAGTTATATTACTATTATTGTTCTTTAAAAATTGATCTTACGACGTAAAATAGCATTATTTATTTTGAAAAACCTAATTTTGTAAATGAGTGCCACTAAAATATTATGATAGCTTTTAAGCCTTATACATCTAAATACTAGTTTCGTTTTATTCTGGTCTTAAAATAAGATTATAAATATCATACAAATCTCTTTATTTATACCTAGTGTAATTAAGAGAATATTAATGGTAATACTCGACATTCTCAATTTTTTTACAATATATTATATATTTTATGAACAAAATTGCAAATTTAAACAAATATTCTTAAGTTTATTTTAATAAACAATTAAATTTTGCGACTAAGCACACAAACCTAACAATAAAACTAGCAAACGCCAAAAAAACTCTTTATAAACAATAATTCCATATTTATGTATATTTACACATTTGATAAACTTTCAGGGCATTCAAAACAATTTTTATAGACACTTATTATACTATTTTTTTAAAAGTTTAGTATTAATCAAAACTTGGAAGGATTCAAGTGGAATACATATTAATGGTAATTACAACGTATAATTATGAATTTTATTCTCGCTTTTATATAATAGATTCTTGCTTTTATTACGCAGGAAATTCCATAAATAATAAAATATAGAATGTACTAACGTTTAGCCGGTATAAACGTTTATAAATACAAAAAAATAATTAAATAATGATTTTATCGTGTTAAAATTAATAATTCAGATTATTCTCATTTTTAATCTTTAAACAGATCGTATTTTTGAGATACTGTAGTATTACAAATCAAGATTGATAGATTTGAATAAATATAAAATTAACAAAAAACCATGTATTCTATATTAAAATTTGAAATTTCGTTAATGATAATATGATAAGGCATTAAAAAAAAGATTTAATGACTTTTATATTTCATCTATCTGGCATGGTAGTGTTTTAATAACAGAAAAAGGGTAGGGGATTTTTAGCGAAAAATATCTTGTTGATATTATTTTAGCTACAACAATAATTTTTGGCATAGTAATAGGATTTTTTAGATCTTATTTTCATCTAGAGATAATCATGCACAAAAAATTCAATCGTGGAAAGAACAGAAGAAAGGTCTTGAATGAAAAAAATAATTTGACAAAGACTGTAAATGTAAAGAAAAGGGAAAAAATATTTTATGTTATTTCTCAATAGCCTAGCATAAATTTTTGCTTCTACAAATTCAAATTTTATAAATTAAAACAGCACATCAAAAAAAATGTGATCATATATATTTTAAAAATAATGTATAAACGATAAAAAAAATTTAGAAATTGACAGATTAGATAAAATATAGAATATGCAGAATATTCCTAAAAAATTTAAATTTAGGTTTGGATGTAGATTATTTTATAACCATGTAATTTAAATTAAATTTGTATGTGAGGTGAAAAGAAAAATAAAAAATACTGTGATTTTGCGCAGAAGTAAAGAAAATATGTACCAGATATACTTTTATAAAATTTAAGGTTAACTACCGAAATGTAAAATATCAGTTTTAAACAACTTTGTATTTGTCTGTTTTAAGTCTCAATATGTGTTTATGGATTTTTAGATATAAAACACAAAACTTTGTTCATTCTCATATGCTCTCAAATAGTGCGCTGTATTGCCTATACATGGAGAATAATATCTAATTGCTGTTTACGGAATATTAAAAAACACGAAAAGCTGTGTATTTTTTTTAAAAAAAAGGTATGTATGAAACCTTTGTGTTACTCATACATGTTATCAATATAAAAGGGTAGAAATCAGGCAAAAAAAAGAAACAACTGCAAATTTATATTCAAGTTGTCAACAGGGCTGGTATTTTTTATATTTGGGTTCGAAATAGGGTATAATTTTTTAGATATATATTATAGGAAACTAATATAAATAAAAAACACTAAATGTGCATCTTTTTCTTAAAATTTCGATAAATATCACGTTATTCTGCATATTAATCTTAAATTGTCACACAGATATAATATACTATTTTTTTGCAAGGTTTGGAGTGGTGCAAAAATAACAAAGTCATTTTAATCCCTAACTTCTATTATTGAATCAATATACGGTATTATATCACTATTTTTTCTGCAAAAAGATTCCTTCCATAAAAATTTACAAAATCTATAATATTAGGAAATACAATTTTTTTTACAAATTGGCAACGTTTTAATTTTGTAGATATTTTCTTATATTAAAAAAATTGTATTGCATTGTTAAATTTTTGCTAAATAAATATTTAATACTAAGATATGTAAATTTATAAATAGTTAGTTATTATATTATAGTTTAAATGCTTTTTATTCAATAGTATTTTTTGTTGGCGCGCATAATGTTTTCTACTGTTGCAATAACATTTGCTTGATAAGTTATGAATTCATACATGTATACATTATCGAAAAAAAAATTTGGATTGAAACATTTTAAATACGATGAAACCTTTACACTATTAATTACATTCATAGTATTTCTTATTTTTATAAATAAATATTGAAAATAAGATTTTTCGAGGTTTTCGTTAAAATATTTTACGTAATATAATCAAGAAATAAAAAAAAAGAATGCGAGTTTGACTTTTTATTTTTTCTTTATTCATTATAAAGTCAAGTATTTCTTTATCATTCTACTTTTATAATATTCTGAATTTAATTAAATTTTCTTTTAATTCGTTACCTACATTATAAATTAGAACAAAACACAATTCATCATTATTATCCTAGCCTTTTACGCTTATGCTTACATATATGTTGTTTCGTTGAATTTCACTTTATTTTCTTTGATTTTTCATGTATAAACAAATTAATGATACCATCTTCTCAAAAAGGATGAAATCTTAGATTCTGAAAACTTTGTTATCTATAAAACTTATAATTAGTTTTCTGCTATTATTCCTATGCATAAATATATATTACAATATCATTTTGTGCCAGAACCCCTATGCACTTTCTTTTGCTTATCATTCGTCAATCGATTAAAATCTGAGTCATAAATAATCAATATACTTGCTCTGTTTATACTTAATCCCAATCCACTTAAACGAGCTGTCGAAAAAAATGCATAACCTTTTTATTGTTATCTTATAATGTAATGTTTTTTTGTTTAGCCCCAAGGTTGGTTTTTTCGCCCTTTTGTAATATTATTTTTTATTAACTTCAATTTCAATCATCTTTTGTTCATTTTTTAAAATTTTTTAAAATTTTATTATAATATAGGAACTGATTTATTTTTCTTTTCCCATTTTTATCCACTTTGATGACCCTTCAATAACCAGTCGGGATTTATCTATATTTTACTTCCAAATAAAAAAATATGAACTCATAAAAATCACAGAACTTTCATCTTTCAAACCTTCTTCTTCATTTTATTTAATTTTATATATATTCTTTTTGAAATTTTACTAGATTTGATTGAATTTGAATTTTTGCAATGGGCTCAGAACAGAATCGTTTTTCAAATTATAATTCGTATATTGCATTTTTCAATAAATTAATATTAATGCCTTATTTTTTGTTCTGCTTTTCGTATTTTATAAAAATAATCATATTTAATTTATTTTTAATTTGCTCTTGGTAGTCAGTCAAATCTATAAATACGATTATATCCTACATTTCCGGTAGCAGATAAAAATCTTTATGCTTTGCTTTCTCTTGGCGGTTCGATTTGAATCTGTGAATAAATTTGCTTTTTACAAAATTTTTATTGCATTGGATATTAAGATTCTATTTTCGCCTGTTCTGTATTATATTGTATTTATTTTCTTTTTTATCATTTGTTTGAATAACTCTCGGTAACTCTTTTTCTATATATTGTTGATTACCAAATCATACGATTATATGCATTCTACTCTATTTTTTATTCTTCTATGAATATCGGGTTCGATTAGAGCTCTAATAATCACGCCCATTTTTATGCACTTTCAGTGGCTTCTTTATTCGCACCGAAAAAGAAGAGCTCTTATTGATTGAATCTCTAAATTATATTGAAAATCTGAATGTATATCACGTTCGCAAAGAAATAATACAATTAACAGCCTCAAAACCGTTAAATCATTTCGAATGTGTGTCCCAGAACATCAATCCGGCTATAACGGTAAAGACTTATATTTTTTGTGAAAAATAGTATTTTTGTTTTTTCATCAAGAATAACATATTAAAGCTTTAGGTAAGAAATTGATGATCAGTGTGTCTTATAACAGACATACAGGGGAAATTTTCGCTCATTCTATTATTATTTGCTCAATTTTCTTATATATGATTTGTGACACATTCCTTACATAAAAAATACAATAACCTTTTAATTTTTTGAATTAATGGCTTAAAACTGTAGATGGTGATAAAATTAAAACATGTTTAATTGTTCGGAAGCGCACATCAACCCTATAAAAGCAAAAATTTGTATTGTTATTCCCAACCCTATTCCATCGACTAAATTGACACCTTGCTTATTTTCGTATAGATTTTATAGCCAGAATAACGGTTTCTTCTGTCAATCAAAAAGTGTATTGCACAGATAAGGTATAATAATTGTGAGAGTTTCTTAGTTTAGAGAATCAGATTGAAACATTTTATAACTCACATAAATAAGATTTTTCATATCTAATGGGATTTTTCTCAAGAAGAAACTTGTGTATGCTCTTTATTATCTACAATTTTATTTTGATCTTCTAATATACAATCTGACATATTTTCATTCCTAAAATTTTTATTTTGTAGATCTTTATTTCGAAAAATATATTTTTACAGTTTCATTGCCGAAATAATATTATTTATAAAATCAAAAATTATATTAATATTTTCCGAATAGAAATCTGAACCATCAAACAAATTTTCCTCTTTTTTACGTAACAATCGATCTTATCTGTCTGAATTTCATCTTTCTAATTCTAGCTCTCCATTCTGGATCGCAAAACTAAATCTATCGATTTGTATTTAATAACATTCATCAAGTTGAAAAAACCTTTGCTTATTTCTGCCGGTCTTATTATCGCCATTTGAAGATAAAATTTTTGAATTTCGACGTCCTTCTTAATATTAAAATCGGATCTAAGCTTTTCTAAAACTACTTTTTGCTTAAAATCGGATTCTGCAACTTCGATATTATTTATTATGAGGCGTTTATTAAAATCTATAATTCAAGGATAATTGAAACACGAAAATATAAATCTATAGGGTATGGTGCGATATATGAAAATATTAGCATATGAACTAAAACATGTTGTTTTAAATTATAATATCTAATTTTTTTACTAGACTGTACATTTAAACATACACTTTAACATATCAATTATGGGAAAGTAACTGCTCATATACAATTAGAAACAATATTATATATTATGTTGTGAATATGAAAAAGAAAAATACAAGCTATATATAACGTTATCCTTTTTTTTCTGATTTTTTTGTGTTATAATATAATTATATATATAATTAAACTTTAAAATTAAATTTTGACCATGGAAGAAATTTAATTAGGCATAACTTTCGAATTTTATAATTAAATATATCCTTATACCAATGATATATTTCATTCATCTTAAAAATACATATAATTTTTTACTATGAATATTTATGTTCTATTTTAAAAATAAAAATTTGTAAATTTATAATTTCTTTTACATTTAATTTTCACATTTTTCTCCGACATTTTTCAATCGAATAAGTTTAAAACCTTCTATAGCCATATAAAAATATAGTCAATCTAGTAATCTTCAGGTTTTTATAAATTAACTCATGATACCTTTTTTTAATCTTTCTTTTAATTGCAAACTTCTCTGTCAAATAAATACATACTTTTGCTATAATTTGAATTTTAATATTGATTTAACATAATATTTTAATAATAATTTTATTCAAGCCAGCATTATTTATATATAAAAATGCGCGAGAATGATATTATTAATTCTCAAATGCAATACTAACCATATTTGAAAGAAGTTTTTAATCATATAATTTTGATTAAAATATAACTACACGTCGGTTTGAATATTACAGGGTAAATATGTAAAGATAGAACTGAAAAAAAATTATGTATTTATGAAGAAAGTAAATTTTTATTTCATTTTTTGAGAAACGCTTTAAAATTTTACATGATTAAAAATATTCAAAAAATGAATTAGAAACGTTAAATTGTCATTCGAAAAATAATCAGATGCTAAAGAAAACATTAAAATCTAGATAATAATTCCTGGATTATGTTAATCGAATCTATTCATAGGTTGCAGTTCTCAAATATCAAACTTTTGTTATTTATATAAAAAAACTAACAGTGTTGACCACATTAAGCGTCGCAAATACAAAGAAAAATAATCCCATCATACCAATATTGGCTTCGATTACTTGCACATGAGTTCGAATATCGAGTAAAATCGTTTCAGCGCATCAATCAAGTATACTTTTATAGCTGAAAGCTTTCTATTACTTCGATATGTCTAGAAGTGTTTGCTGTATCCATTTCAGCCGGGCGCCATTATAATAATGCACTATTATTTTATGTGTATCTACCCTTATCTTCAATCATCACAATTAAGGTCTTAGCTTGAATATTAATACCACTCAACCAGTGCTAATTTACTGGAATTTTTAAATATTATTTGACACAAAAGATTATTGGTGGATGTTAGAACAAGATTATCGGCATAGTATATTTGTTATGCCAATTATATATGCGAATCAAATACTTAAATATTATCGAGTTTCTCTTTTTTAGAAATATTTGGGTTGATACAATTTTTAACCATAAGATTTTATTCAAAGATTATCGAGTGATTTATATTTTCTCCTTAAACACATTAGGTAAATCTAAATCAAATTGGCTATAAAATTTCAAAAAAAGAAATAATTTTATAAATATAGCCAAATAAATGATTCCTTCCCCATATTTATAGCTCATATAATATTGTAACCAAAAGGTGCATATATAGTAAATTAATAACTTATCTAAGAAATTTTTTTAATTTTATAACGTGAGTTATCTATCTATTTACACAGCCAAAATTATAAAAAAATATAGATAAACACGTGAGATACAAAAATAAAAATAGTATAAAAGCGAATAAAAACTGAAAATAACTTTAAAACGACATAACTCTTGTAGAAAATACGGTTTTCTACTATGAATATGTTTTTAAAATAAAAAAATTTACATTAATCAACAAACAAATTAGAAAAGATACTGAATTAGCAACAAGTAATCCTGATTGTAATATCGAATTATAGCATTCGTGTATTAGCCTTATAATACATATAGGCCATGTTTAATTAATTCACTAGAATACTGGTACGATAACTAAAATCACAAAGATAAAAACCCAATTTATCATACATACTTCATGTAAAATGCATAGTTACAACAACTGTTTCTTGATTTATTTTTTTTATTTTAAATTAATCATGCAAGTATATTTCTAATTCTATTTTCAAATAATTTTTTTGTTTGGATCAGATGTTGATCAATATATTATAGGTGGAGATAAACACCCATGAATTACTGTTGATACATAAATATATTGAAATATTGGATTTATCTAGTTAGATTTGAAACATCTTTTATGGATAATTCTAACAATAAGGATGTAAAGGTATCAACTGACAAAAAAGCATAGTTTATTAAATAAAAAGTGTAAGCAAGACTAATGTCTTCGAATTTTGAAAATACAAAGGTATGTGTGGAATTGTCAGTCAATCCATTTGGAATTTTTAGAATTAAGATTTAGAGCATAAATAGGCTTTATCTAAAGGCATAATTCTTTCAAATACATCATTATACTGATCACAAAACGTTGTTCAGGCAAATATAAATGACAAAAAAGTTATAAAGAATATTTTAATTCGTTATATTCATCTAATTTCGTGATTATTTCATGAAAATTCACGCTTAATATTATTTTCTGGTAATTATGTTTTAATATATATGATAGTTTTCACTTAAAACAATTTTATTGTCAATTAATAAATTAACAAATAAGCTTGCACAGTCAATTACTTCCATGATGAATTATGTTCGAGTTAATATTATCATACAAGCTTTTAAATTTATTCTTTGTGGATTTAAATTATATTTTATTATATAAAATTTATCGCAGTATATTTTTACAATATTTTGCGTCCGTAGAATTAAACTTTGGTTTTTAAAAAAAATCTGTTTATTTAGGGAAGCATATAATTTATTTTTTGAATAGTAAACACTAAGATTATCTTATCATTGAGTTTTATAAATATAATGCGAAAAGAAATATTAAATGAATATCAAATAGAATTCGTTGGGGATCAACTACAAATATAATCTCTAGAAAAAAATATTTTATGTGTTTAAAGCATTTTATTAAATGTCGATATAAAGGGTTAAAATAAAATTGGCTGGAAAAAGTGTTATTTCCAAAAATTTGAATATAGAAAAATCTTTTTAAAGCATATATTAATATAAAATATATTTACCGTATTATGATACAATTGAGAGGTGTTTTCTATTTGAAGCATTCATATTTAGATATTAGATTGTCAAATTTAACTTTTGAGGTGTCAAATTACAGTGTTATATTATTAATATTGATTAATATAATTTATTTTATCGGGTTATTTTTGTTATTTTAACTTCATATTCTTTCTTAAAGCTTAACTTGATCGATGCTCCGTGCGAAAATCATTTTTATAAGCTATATAAATAGTTACTTCTTCAATGTGTTTTTTATTGCAACTTATTTAATCAATACCATTTAGTACAGGGATTCATTCATCTATAATTGAATATATGTCTCAATTTCGTTTTTCACTATATGCTATGATAATCCAAAAAACTGTTGTATTAATTTTCAAAGAAAAATTTTGAAAGCATTCGCATATATGGTAATGTTTACTTATATCAAATTTCTACCTTGGTTTTAAATTGGAGAAATAAAATTCCAATCCTAAATAAAAATACAATTTCTTAATCAAGAACTATTTGATATGCAAAATATCTATTTATTACGTAATAGAAAGATCCTTTTTAACAGATTGTCTAAATTTGAGAAATAAAGCGCCTTACAGGTAATTTATTACAAAAATATTTCATTTTAAATATTGTGTTGTATATAAAAAATATCATTGAATTTATAATTTATTGATAAATTTTCATATATCGTTCAAACTGATTATTTTATTTGTATATCTTCTATATTTTGTAAATATAATTACATCAGTTCTTCTTTTAACACACAGTAGATCAGTTTTGTAAACCATAACATTATACAAAAGCTTTTAACTCTAGATAGTGATATTGATGGAAATATTTCTACTAGATAAATATTCTGTAAGGTTTATTCATATAATTATATTGGATAAAATTTACTTGATGTTATTCCAAATACCCCTTTTATAAATTCAAAAGAAATCAATTCGAATAAAATATAATTACTTATTCTTAAAAAGTTGTTTTATAAATATTTTTAATAATTATAATTTTCATTTATGTTAATTTAATTTATCCCTATCTAGAATATCAATTTTAAATAAACAAACCTTTTTTAAATTACATGAATGACATGAAATTAATAAAAAATTCGCTAAGCACAGTTTTTATAAAAATTGTGTTAAACAATCATAGAGAATATATAGGGGAGGTAGTCTACAGCGATTGCTCGGACTTAACCCTCGCAAATGTCTTCCCAGCACTAGGGGGACAAAGTCAACTAAATATAAAATTTAGTGTTGGCGATATTCTATATTTTACAAAGATAGATAGAAAGAATATTTTTAATGATGCAGATTTTAAAGATGAGGATACATCCTTGAAGCTTTTGGGGGCTGAAAAATCTCAGATGTCGGTCAAGGAAACCCGCAAGACGAGGCGGCGAAAACGCCTTGCAAAGCAGGCCAATCATGCGGGCCTAAAACTAAATCAGTCAAAGGTAAGCAATGAAAGTGTGTTTTATTTGCGGAATAGTATTTCAGGTCTAAACATTTATACATCTCAGCTGCAATATTACGGCATTGGCTTTACAAAACAGAATATACTAATAAATAAATAAAAATAAAAAAATAATATTGATTATTAAAGTATTTTAAAGTAAATTTAATGATTTATCTATATTATGATTTACACTTAATTAAAACCTATATTTTCTAATGTTAGCATTAGAATTAATGTATTTCTAAAAATTAAATTAATAAATTAATTCTTATATTGGAAAAAATATTTTATAAATCGAAAATTGAAGAAATTTCAATATTCCGAGTGTTTTTTATACAAAAAATAGCAAAATTTAAAAGTTGGACCTAACAATAAACGATAAATTTTACAGTTACAAAATAATAATACTACTATAAACATCAAACCTATATACTATACATATAAAACAGATTGAAATTATAGAAATCTGTATTCTAGTGAATTACAAAGTCTTTTTTGATCAACGAAAAGTTTAAGTATTATATTAATTTATAATTTATAAGCTTAATTTTTAAAATTAAATTTGTCATAAATTTTTTGCTTAAATATCTTTCAATTTTTAATTCCACAATTGTAAAGAAAAACATTTATACCTTTTATTTTAAGTGTTTATAATCAGATCAATAAAAATGAATAGAAATAAAAACAAATCAATCATAAAATATGGAGTCATCTATATTTAGACATCATAATTCTCGAACGATAAATTATAAAATTATTTTTATTTCAACTAAAAATTACTATAGATTATGGATATATAACAAAAAAGGATTAAATGGCAGTAAATACACAAAATAAATCTAAAATACCGGGTTTAGAAATATATAAATAACATATTAGCTTTATATTGATGGATTACAAATATATGAAAAACGGATGAATTCTTAAACTTTAGATATGTATTTTAACTCATTTATTTGGAATTCATTATACATATTTACCAAATAAATATTGGATTTCAAATCGCTGGTTATTTTATGTACACAGAATACAAGTTTAAAGCAAGAAATATATAAAAAATGTCAGCAAAACATATTTTATACTCGTTGTAACTTGATTTTGTGTTAGAAAGCGCAACTTACTAGACCTTTCGTGCACACAGAGTATTAATACTTTGGGCGATTTTCTCATCTCTTAAGCCCTTTTTACTACGAGCCCTCTGTAAATACTTAACAATTCAAGGGCTTGTTATAATCCTAAGGTTTGTATATATTTCACAATTAGGTTAGTTACTTCGAGTTCTTTCTGATTTCTATATGTGATTGTGTTACACAATATCCATAGTTAAAAAATAACGAATATTTATATCTTGCACTTGTAAATATAGGACAGAACGCATTCTAGCAGATCAACTTTTAGTATATATATTTTAATTTTTTTAAATTTTCAATACTAATCACAATAATTTATATGTTGTAATACAGATATTCTTTTGAGATATTTAACATGTTCTGGTATCACGTTATAATTTACATTCAAGTTCTAGATCAGGTCTCTATTTTATCTTCATGCATATGTTTTTTGTTTTTTCTTGTTTTGATTATAAACTAATTTTTATTGGTTTTTTTCATATTGTATTAGCGTGCTATATTAAAGTACTGAAACTGATCCTTTTAATTATTTATTCTTGTTTAATGCTAAAAAAATATTTTTTTACATCTGTTTGCTAAGTGATCGACAATTTATAACGAGTCTTTACAGAGAAAGCATATTTCTCGCACACCTATACAATATTTACACCAGAAAGAAATTGACACAAGCTAGGTCCATTCACAAGCAATTTCTAATGTAGCCTCTTTGTTGTTCCTATTTTCTCTTGCGTTGATTTATTTTGCACATTGAAGACTTTTATATGGAGTATTTTCGTTTTATTTTACATATTGAATTCTCTTTTTACTTATTTTACAGCTCAGAACAATCAAGTTAGACTATTTCGTATTTTCTATATATATAATAGATTATATTTATCGGCTTTGCCTTTTTTTCATTTGCGCAGATCCGCTTTCCTATTTGTTTATACTCTGTATTGATCTAGTATCTTAGTATTGAATGAATATCTTTTAATTTTATGTTTTCAAGACAACGCTCAGGTTCCTTTCCTTTGTTGTGGAGTTATTCTATTTAGGCTTTTTGCATATTTATTTATGTTTTGCATTATATATGTTCTATTTATATGACATGCACATATAAATTTACGACTCTAGCAAAAATAACCTTGCGTAGTATTTGGTAAAAGATATTGCATGTTAAGAAATTGCCAACATCAACATTAAATCGAAAAATATTTTGACTTCAAGTTTTGATCCATTTAAACATTTTTACATAAATTTCTATCTTTGTTTCTGGTTTTGCATCCATTTTTTAATTCTAATATTTCTATGTATCTAAATACATTTTTTCTGTCTTTGAATGTTGCAATATCTTTGCGTTTCGTTGCCAGTAGCAGACATAGATATGTTTTTTTATCCCAATAGATTGAAAAATGTTCTTACTTACATACACAGCGGTATAAAGTTACTTGTATTTTTTGTCACTATTTTTTAGAGACTAATATGCAAAATTAGTAGTTTAGGTGTTTTAATTTATATTTTAATTGCCTGTGATTAATTTTTTTCTTATAATCTGCAAAAAAACTGAATTCAATCAAAATACTAATGATATTGATATTAAGCTGTCACCTTGTACTAAAAAATTTCATATATATTCTTCTTGATTATTTCATACTTTGTTTCACTCAGTGTTTCGTCTCGTTTTTTATTTTTTATTTTTATACAATAATTGATTCTTGTATGTTAACGCTAATATGCAGCTAAAAAACACACATCATCCTCCAGTCAAACTTTTTTTATTTAAACTCTGTACCATTTGGCTTTGTTTTTTGATCGCTATTTATCTTAACGATGTAATCATGTCCTGTACTATAGCGTTCTGAACTATTCAGATTAATCCAATCTAGTTTTATCGCAGCGTTAGTATTAGTATCATGTGTTTTACATTATTAATTACGCAGTTTTTGTGTATTTTTATACATTCATCACATACATTAATAAACTTATACTCTGATCTTTTTAGAGAATGTATGTTTTGTTTTTAAATATCATAAATCGGAAATTTATCAGTTTTTAACCACTTTTATTTATGGTCATATTTATTTTTAAAAACTCTAATAAGATACAGTCCAATTTTTATTTTTCTTTTAAAGGGGTTGCTTCTACCGACAAACTGTTAGGCTTTCCAAGTATGAAGATATAGATTACTAAAATGAAAATGGTAATTGCGATTAACAAAACACATAAGGTGTGTTTTTATATGATTTCAGCTTATTAAAAAATATTATTTATTTTAATTACGTTTTTGTATTATTTTTTTTGCAAAAAAATTATAATATTTTACTTGCTGTTTTTATGTGCCTGTTAGAAGTCTGAGGTATTGCCTTCTGTTTACATTAGTTTTTTTTTGTTTTATTCATCTATTTCTAGCCTCATATTTCATGTCTTATCATTGTTCTTGCTGATCACCCCTAGAAAATCAATCTGTTTCTCAGTATTGAGATATATTGTCGCACATTATTGCTTAAAAGCTACATATATTCACTGCAATTATATATTTTAGTCATTTTGTAAGATGTCAGTTCTATGTTATGGTAATTATAACTTTGAATTTTGCTTTTTTGCATTACAACAATATTTAATTCTTCCGTAGCTGGTTTTTATACCATTTTTCAATAAACCCCTCTATACAGCTTATAGATTTTGGTATGTTTAACATTTTAGGGGACGTTAGGTTGTGATATGGATATTGGTCACATATTTTTGTTCGATGTTTATTTTTTAAAAAAACTGATGTTCAAGGAACTGTTGTGATTCTTTCAAACTCTTAATAGATATAATTTTATTTAAGCTTTAACCTTTAAGAATGTTTTTGTTTTTATAACGATATTTTATTATTCATAATGTTAAAAATTTGATCGTGTATGTGCTTTTCCCCTTCTTTTCGTTGCAGTTACTTTTTGATTGCAGACCTGCCTTCTAATCTAGAAATGATCGATCAGAGCATTTGATGCATTTTAAATAGCTTATGCTAAACACATAAAACATTTAGAGATTCCATTATATTTTTTTATTAACTTATTTTCAGCCTTATCTTTGTATTCTTCCGAATCATTTATAGATCAGTTTGTGGCTTCTTTTGACTAATAGGCGTTTCAGCTAGTTTAAAGATGATGATAGCTTCAGAGTAATTTGAGGTGGTTTTTCTGCTTGCTTACAAGAATTGATAATGTATTGATGGCTAGGTATACCTATACTTGTTCGTATTTTATATGTATATATTTACAGCATTCTATCTTGTTTTTTCGAAAAAAATATCTATTAAATTAATTTTTCTTTGAATTTTTTATCCTTGGCCTAAAATTTTCGCTGGCGATTCCTGCCATAGTTCCAAAAAAATTTATAGGAAGAGACACCGTAGCATTCAATTTTATACTAAAAGTATTGTTATTTGAGTTAGGAACAATATTAAAAACCTTTATTATGGCATTATGACATGCTTAAGATCTTTTAACCAGCAAAAAAAATATATAGAAAAAATAGAATATCTTATACATCATACAAAAGCTACCCGTATATTTTATATTATCTAGATTGCTGATCGATTGCTTTTTTTGAACTTTATAAAAGGGTGGATAGTTGCGAGGATGGCGTTTTATTATATTATACAATATTGATAATCTGATTGCGAAGACTAGACGGATAAATATTACAGAAAAACCTCTGTTTGTTATGAGCTTGAGAACTGAAAGGATCCTATATTCTTATAACTCGGCAGATGTATATCTATAATACCTCTATATAGAATACTAATGTTAAAATTAGAAATACAGGACATATTTGAAAAGATAAAAAAAATATTTTTGTTTTTTTAATTTGTTGAATAACAACTTTAAAAAAATGTAAAATATAAATCTATAATTATTTCAATTATTTTTTATATTCCAAGTTAATGTACATGTAACTAAAATTTAGTTATATGCTTAGAGTATATAGATGATGGCTTTTGCACATGCTTCTAGATATGGAATGGATGGCATTTGAAAAATATATTTACCACGAAAAAAGTGACATTCATATATTAAAAGTCCATATTTTACATTAAAGGCACAAAAGAATGCTTATTGCAAAATACAAATTCAATTATGCTGTGCAATTCGATGTAATTATGTTATATTCTGCTAAGATCATAAAAATGTACCAAAAATAGTGAATTTTTTTTATGTATTATAAAGATTCATAGCTATTCTATTATATAAAAAGAATTGATTTCCTTGTGATTTTGTTTAGTTTAAAATTCCTATTCAAAATTAATAAATAGTAAATAATGAAATTGTGGATGTATAAAACTTTATATTGTTTTGCTTTTTATCTATAAAAATTGTATCAAAAGCAACACAAAAGATGCCAAAAAAGTCTTAACCGTAACAATTTTACTTATAAAAAATAATAAGAAACATCTGACAAGTACGCTATGATTTTTTCTACATGCTTTTATATTAACAACTACAGAGGAATTTATAAACAAAAAAAGAAATGATATAGTTTTTTGTCGACAATTTTTGTATTTTTGTTAAATTGACACTTCTTTATCTTTATACTGTTTTGTATATAATATTTTTTTTTCATGTGTTGGTATATCGCAGCCATTACATGAATTATATAAGATATTTTGTTAAAATTAAAAGCAGAAGATCCAAATTTCCGTCTATTATGACATAAAGTGCAACATTTCATTTTATTAAATATAAAAAAAAATTGCAGCTTGCTGAACATAAATCATTGAATTAATTGATTTTATTACCTTAATATTGCAAAAGTGAAATTTACGATTTTTATAATTTTATAATAATTTTATAAGTTTTTACATTTATTTTTATTTTATCAAAATTTTTTAGACCTCAGTGAATAACTGGTAGATTATTCTCATTGAGAAAATAGGTATCATATATTGATTATTGCCAGGAATATTATTTTTATTAGTAAAAAAAAGTCAATAGTTAAAGTTTGTCTCATTAAGAACTGATATATTTTATATATAGAATCATCATATTTACAATCATGATTTTTTTATAATTAAATTTTATTTAAAATGTTTGCTTTTACCTTTTTAATGCTTAAGCTATATCATGGCAGTTGTTAATTTTCGCTGATTCTTTGAGCTTATATTTATTTCTATAAACTGCATATAATATTAATATTTGTTTTGCTCGATTGACTATGTTTTTGTATGTTTTTTGTCCGATTTATTCTCGCTATTTCCTAATTTCAGAAATCTTTTAGCATTATTGTTTATCTTACAAATTAAAAAATGAATCGAAATTTCCATGCTTTACTGCTGCTCTCTGTTTCTATGAATTGATATTATATTGTTTATTTTTAACAAGCGGCATTTTTTATCAACACATTTTATTATTTGATATAATTTTAGTCTAGTTTTTTGTATTGCACAAAATAATAAAATAAATATAGACTTATTTGTATTTCCGCAGATATTTAATTCTGTATTTTTATAGATATATTTAATGTATATTTTTTAAAGTGACTTTTTATGTTGAAAATTTTTAATGAATCTTTTACGAACCTAAGAATCAGGATGTTGAATTGTTCGAACTTAGATTAATGAAATTAAAAAAATTATATTCTTGATTTGTATATGATTAAAAACACTCGAAATTTCTGATATATTTTAATTTTGCGTTCTATTTAAACCGAAAAAAGTTTAAATCGCAGACTTTATTTCGTTCAAATAAATGCGGTTAATAAAATCCTGTTTATTTATTCTTATTTGTATATTGAAGGCAATTTTAGTGTAATTAGAGCATAATTGTATTAATTATATATAGCTACCTTTTAGCATGTGCAATGTTATGAAAATACTCTTATCGTTGGACATAAATTTGTTTTTTTGTTCATTCTATTAACAAAGATATCACATTCATAAATTTTAAGTAAACCGTTACGTGCGTTTTTCATTCAATATATACCAAGTTTAATGGATTTAAGTCACATATAGTCGATATGCATATTTCAATCTTCATTTGTCAACTTCATAATAATATATCTTCTGGTCTTCATGGAATCTACCAACATACAAATTTATATAATAGTTTATCTTAAAAACCCCGTTTGTTTTTTTGATTGTTTATACGTTATTTTACACATAAAAACGTCTTCCTTGTCATTTTTTATTGATTTTTTCCATTATCTTATAAAAAATATAATAATACTTTCGTATTCAATGTTTAAGTTCAATTTAAAGTATATAAAAATATTTTATAATATGGATGATTAAGCTATTCTAATTATACCATACATGATAAAAACCAATACATATTAGCTTTATTATATAAGTTACAATATATACACCAATATAAATTTTATAAAAAGATACTGATAGTCTGTATAAGTATAATGATTTTGATGTTTTTAAAATTTAAAAATATAATTCACTTTGTTTTTTGTTATAGTAGTTAGCCTAATATTTAAGTAAGTATGCTTCTGAGGCGTGTGTGCTGAAATATTGTACGAAGGTGCAATATACTGTATTCCCGAATCATTTTTACATTTAGTTTTCTACCCGATAATCATTAATGTGCGTATTTAAGACTAATTGACTAATTTATCATGTAAATATGCATATTCGTCATCAAAAAGATACCAAATAAAAATGATCTAAATAATTTTAATTAAAATATAACCTCACTTTCTATATTTTTGTTTTCATTGCTATGCATTATATCATATTGAACATAGTACATGTCTAAATCGACAGAATACTTGAAAATCTTTCTTAAAAATATGTTTTTTTCCTATTTATAATTATCTTATGTAAACTTTGCGAGTTTTATATATTACATTTACATATTTTTTGCCATTTGAAAGCTTATATTATATTTTATTATATTCAGGAAAAAAATTCAATTGAAATGTAGTCTGCGAATTACATAGAAAAAAATACATTATAGTCGAAATTCTTATTTAATATAAAAATGAAGATTATTTTTACATTTATAATTCTTTATATACATTTTCTATAAAGTATTTTATATTTCTACTATTAGGGAAGAATATCTTTTTTAAAATTCATTTTTTTATGTATTTCAAGTATAAAAAACAAATAAACTTTATTTTATAATGAGATTTTTTTTTATTTAAATCATGTGCAGGATGTTAAAAATGAAAATCATCATTAAATATATGCATACCGCACCCAAAATTTGTATGTCGTATCCAATAGATTCTTAATTGTACAGAGATTTCCTCCTTTGTTTTGTATAAAATTTTATGCTACTCTATATCTAAGATGAATAAACATATTGCTAAAACTAATCATAAACACTACACAGAAACTTTTATTTACAAAACAAAGCTTTTTACTCAAAATAAAAAGTTTCTATAGAAAGATGAGAATATAAATTATTTATGATTAATGAAATTTAAGTCTCACAAACAACTAAATAAAAAGATAATTTATGTTTTATCTTAATATAAAATTGCAAGTTTTTATAACGAAGAGTATGCGTATTATATTTTTCTGCATGAGTAGAATAATATTGAATAATAATAACTTCTTAATTGTACTTACCGTCGAATAGAATTTATCTATAGATAATATGTTCAAAAAATTATACTAGCGTACAAATAGATATTTATATAAATACATGTTCAGATTCCACACGTTCGATTATGAACTAAGTACATTTTTTTAAAATATATTTTAGGTCAATAATTTCTTATAATGGATATTACAATGTTTTCTTATTGCATTATTCTTGTTTTGTCAAAACATGCGCATAAATATTTTAATCTATATAATATGGCTTTAATTTATATAAAACCGAATTTTTTATAATAAAATTCCTCACTCATTGTTATCACATTTCCGTTTTGAATTTTCACCATACTAATAGATCTTTTAAACTAGTTGCGAACGTACAATATATATATATATAAATTGTCGAGAAAAGAATAATAAAAGTCGAATTATATGCGAAGAATTTACGCTTATAAAATTTTTATCACGTAAAAAATAATACTAAACATGATTTTTTACATCTTTGGAGACAAATTTAGTTATATATTTATCTTTTATTTTATTAAAAGTAAATTAGATACAATTTAACGTATGTGATAGATAAATGATTTTAATTTAATGTTAAACTATGGCATGTTCGCTATATTAAACGTAAATCACAGATATTTTGTGATCAATAAAAATATTTATATTTGTCTCGTGGACTCTAATATAACGCATTATGATTTGTTTGTATTTCAAAAACACAAAAAAAACATAATCGAATAGAACTGACTTTCAAAAGATATAATTGATTAAAACACTCCACTCGTTATTTAATATTTACTTCTATAATTTGCGAAAATAAAGTAAAAGTTAGATAGACAGAAAAATATTTTTTACAGCTTTTTTGTTGTAATCATTAAATTCAAATTTATACTGAATAAAATTTTATTGCTATTTATTCACAAATAAAATATCTTTAAATATCAACCAAAAATCACACAAAAAAGTATAAATTTACAATAAAATAATGGATATATTTTTTACCCAGAAAAGTGAAGCCGTTTTTTTTCTATTTCATATATTTTAATTTTTTTGTTTTCCGTTTGTAAACCAGAAAAAGACAAGAGTTTCTGCTACATAAATGGATAAGATTCATAGTTTAAATTGTAAATATTCCCATTTATACCTTTTGTATAATAAAAGCCCCCGTTTTTTGATTTTATAAATACCCGACACTTCAAATATAAAAATTCGACTTTAATATTATTATTTATTGTTAGCCAAATATAAAAAAAAGACTATTAAAAGTCACAAAAAAATTTAAGTATTAAAAACATATATTATATCTAATTTCGTATGTAATAAAGAGTAACATCATAGTTTTAACAGATAAACACACTTTATTTAAAAAAAACCCTATAGTTAATTGCAGTAATGTCAGCAACTAAGGTATAGCATCAAAATCGAAAAGGAATAATATTGTTGTAGTTTATTTTTAAAAATCTTTGCATTCATATTATTAACTTTTTTTATCCATATAATTATACTATTTTATAATCCAAAGGAATTTGTATTGTTAAATGATCAAAGGATCTATACTATAAGATCCAAAAACTTCAAATCAAAATAAATAACATATATACATCAATCTTTTTTTCTTACGATTTCTACAGTTTTATTTTTTGATTATTTTTGTTTTTATACGATTTTTAAAATTTGCTAAAAAGGTTTTTATATAAATCATTACAAAATATGCTTTTACATAGTTCAATATTGCAGAAAAATAGAAAAAACATCCTTCAATAAATTTAAAACAAGTAAATTTTATTTTGAATATAATATTGGTCGTTTTGCATGTCGAATTTTAGAATAAATATGACGTATACTAATAATCCGGATTAATTTTTCAATATATGTTCTGCTGATAAATAGTGAATGCATCATAGAGAATAACATAAATTCGTATTATATTTCCAATTTTTTTAGTTTCAATCGCAGTAATCAATGATTCTGAGAATAGATCGTATATAGCATATAAATGACACAAAAATAAAGTAAATATTAGCTTGTAATTAGTAAATTATAGAAGAAAGTCAGATTTTTGCTCGTTCTAAAATTTCTTGAAAATATTACTATATCATAACAGGAAGGGTTTTAATTAGATATCTTTTATAGTTTAAGCCATCATATTTTAATAAGAAATACATTAATTTTTAACTTTTTATTTATTAAGGAAGTGATTTTTATATGGATTTTTATTAAAATGTATTAAGACTTGATCTATAGAATCATGATTGTAAATTATTCTCCATCCTTCGATGAAGTAATACTAAACACATTTCTTAGATGTATTTTTATGTATATCTATAATAGATATCTTTTTTAATTTATAAATAAAATTATAATGATCCAGTAAACAGAAAAAGAATGTAAAATTATTAATTATAAAAAGTTTTCTATTCTTAGTTTGTCTATAACCGTTTTATACGAGACAGCAAACTTTTTATTTATAAGAAACTAAGTTTTCTATGTAAAAAGTCAATGCGTAAATACACAAAAATAGTAACATGCTTTTTTTCGATTAGAGCATATTTTTTTATTAATATAAAAATGAAGCTAGTTTTATAGTGAATAAATCATATGGTTGTATAAAAACGTATCAAATTTTACTGGAATAGTATTTAAACTGTTTATTTTATAAGATAAAGTTCAAAGCTTGCAATTATATTTTGATATACATATTATATTTTTTATACATGTGAATGTATTTTTTACAATTAATTTGCATGATATTAGCTTATAAAAACCCTAAATATATCTTTGATCTCGTAATAAAAACAGAATACAAATTTTTAAAGCAAATTTATATATAAATTAGTTCAAAAATAAAAAAAATTACATATGCTATTATGTTTAGTCTTAACACTCTTTTCATGTGTTTTTAGTTGTATTTGGCTTATTTCTAAATTACATGGTTTTATAATGCATAAAAAAACATTGAAAATATTAGAAATTTTACTTTTTTAAGTGCTCAATCAATCCTTACAATAAAGTACATATAATTTTTTGTTTAATAAAGTGTGTTAATTATTTAACTCATGCTAAAATCGGCAAAAAAATATTATTCATACATTAACTGTTTTAAAGAAAACACAAAAATCATGATATTCATGTGTTGATAGACGATAACTAAAGCAAGAAATATATAGTCCGGGTAAAATTTACTTTTGTTGCTTTATGTAAATAAATCTGTCCCTTTTAGTCGTTAATATAATGATCAATATTAGTTCGCTTTTTTCAAATTTCTTGGCTATGATTATCAAATAATATTATCTTACTGAGCTCAAATTTTTCAAAATGCATATTAAAGGAGCCAGCTTTATAAAAAGTATTCATAAAATTACAAACGATCCTAAATAACATATATATTTTAATCTGCGCAGACACTTTCAATTAAAAACGCATGCAAAACAATTTTATATTAAATATGCTGCCAGGGAAACAATTTCCTGTACTGTTGACAAAAATCATACTTCTTGATACTGCTAAATTTCAACCCTGGAAAGTAGGCACATTCAAATATATACTTTCAAATTACACAATTCACAATGTTATGATTTATATTTTCAAAAGTTGATAAGCATAACTTTTGATGTAAACTTGTTTCATGCATAATTAATTACTTTTTATATATTATAGTTGTTTGTTGTTATATCTGTCTATATTTTGAAATATCTCAAAAACATAAGACGAAACAATGATTTTGCATATTAAATATATAAAGTAATTTTTTTCTGAAGAATTAGTTTTGCGAACTAAATAGGCATTCTTTAATAGCTTATAAATAAAACATATCTACCAGATGTGCCAAAAATTATATTAAATATTAAATGTATTTTATATATATAAATATTAAGAAGATTTAAATTATGCTGAATTTTATAAATTTAAAAACTTATTACCTGAATTTTTTTGTTGTCAAGACACCGAATTCAATATAAGGCAAGATGCAGGTTGAAGAACAAAATTTCGAAATAATATTTTTAAATTAAACGAATTGTAGAGAATTGCATAAATAGTAATTTTCTGACACAAAAATGCATTTCAAACCTAAGATATGTATTAACTTACTAAAATATATTAAGAAGTATTTTTATGTGTAAAATCTTGCTAAAATGTTATTATTGATCAAGTGTTTAAATATAGGGGTATAATTTAATACTTGATCTAATAACTTACTAAATCGATTATATAGTTAACTATGATCTTAAAAAAATATAAAGATTCATAAATGTATAGGTATATTCTATTTGCAGCTCTTATGAGCATAACAATTAATTTGCGATATCATGAGGAATTTAAGTAATTTGTTTGTAATAAATAAAAATCCTTGCCAAATGACATGCATGTGTAACATTGCAAGCCGATTTAATTTATGATCAACATATTTAATCATATTGTTTCTCCAATATACTCAAATAAGATATAAAAATATATTAGATTGATTTTTTTGATATAATATTTACATGTTTTTTAAATGAAAATGTATTTTAAAATATTAGTTAAATTTTGAAGATGATCAATATATTACTTTAGCAAATAGAATAAGTGACTTTTGGGTCGCAAAAATGTATAATATGAATTTAGAAGATCAAAAATTAAGAAAATTTTTTTAATTTAGTATGTATCAGCTTCAAAAATTACGTAATATAATTTTTTCAACTGAGAACATTAAAAATAGTATTTATCTGCCTTTTGCTTATAAAATAAGCAAATTTGATGCCTATTTCGCCAAGATAAAAAATAAATAAAAATTTTATCGGTGTGATGAGTATGATGAAGTTTTTATGATATCTGCAAGAGTTTTAGGCGATTTATGGTATGAAGTATATAAGACAAAAAAAAACCTTATGATGAAATAAGGATGACATTTAAATCCTTCATTTAAATGTACAATGATGCATAAAAAGATAAATTTATGCATAAAATTGTACTTTTTGTTTATAAAGGTGTCCATTTATAGTTTGAAGGCTTTTACTCTGATCCATACAGTTGCTTAAATTTGTGATTTGACCTTCTTATTCAAATTTTAACTGAAGTGTTTTAAATGGATTTGTTAAATACAAATCTCTTACATGAACTAAAAGAAAATACATATATATTGCATCATTCAATTCTTAGCAAATGATCTTATTTAATTGGTAGACAAGAAGCACATGTTTTTCTGATAAATTTTTTATCACGAACTTTTACGTTGAAGATAACAAGTTGTTACATAAATATTTTCCCCGCAAAATCAGGCAGCATAAAATTTATCAATTGGGGTTTTTTTTTAAAGTCTAGATAAAGTATGATAAAATAAAGTTTTCTAAACAAAAAAATAATCAGATGACTCCAATAATAGTCTTTTTAAATATTTATAATATTATTATCGATGGCATAAGTTCTAATCTGAAACAGAGATAATATTTATCAAACGTTTAATATACACATATATAAAGCAGAAGATATAATAATTTGGCAAATATACATTATATATTGAGATTTACGAGTATAAGTATATTTTTTTTTTGAGAAGTATAATCATGGGTCTAAATGAAATGAATTAAAATTTGATTTAAAAAAATCATACAAGATCAACATTGGTTTTGTATCGGACAGTAAATAATTTGATAGTGTACAATTTATTATTATTTATTTTAAAAGCGGCATTTTCTGCCTTTACACCATCTTTGTAATTTTTTTCGCGTCCTTAAACAACTCTCATATTTTGGCTTTCTTTAGTTGCAAGATTACTCTTCTTTTGTCCGTAATGAAGTCTTTAATGTTTTTTTTATAAACAATAAGCTTATTAAAGCTTTCGTGTGGGGCTTGATTTCAAGTCGTCTGAAGTATTCTTGTGATAATTTGTTAATACTTGAGTTAAAAATTTATAAATTGTATAATATTGTACAAAAAGATTTTGAGTTTAAATCATAAATATACAGTTTGATCATATTATTTAGGTAAACCCAGTTAAAAAAAAATAAAATGTACAAAATAATGATTAGAATTTTTTTAGATGTATGTCTAGAATAGGACTATTAAATATTTAAAGATACTTAAAGTATCTTATCAATAAAAAAATCTATTAAAGGATATTTATCTAAATTTTGTGTCTATATTTGGAGTCTAGATGGAGATGGAAGGTCAGAATGTTATTTGCTTTTTTATAAAATACTTTTTTGTATTTATGCTATCATATTAAAGTGAGTTTCTTGGTTTTTCTACATGAACATACAATGTCGACCAGAAAAATTAATCGATTTAAATGCTTTTTTTTGATTATATGCATAAAAAGAATAAATAAAATTAAACAGCCAAAACTTACAAATACATAAAAAATGGTTTTTTCCAACAAATATTATGGATTTATATTAATAAAAAAATCCAATGATATTTTCTATCTATATTGAAGAATAACAGACTTTACAAGCAACAACGGTCTATATAGATGTAATAAAACAATCTTGTGTGTGAATAATACAAAGCAAAAACAATATACCAACTTGGTTTAGAACCTATGAACTTTTTTATTTTTTTCTTTTATATCATTACCATTAAAATTATGCCTATTCATATTGTAATCCTGCTTCCATATAATGATAAAATAAATATGGAATATGCGATTTTTATTATCTTATGTACTCTGTATATTTTTTTCTCTATTTTATAACACAAACTGAATAGTTAATTTTTTTTGTTAGATCAGAGTGTCTTTTCTAGTTATGTACAAAGTTTCGTTTAGATACATTGGACTTTCATATTAGCTAATCTTAATTTTGGTTTTTTAAAGTTTAATTTAAAGTCTTAAATTGATTTTTATCCATGAATATATTCTTTAATATCAAAAACTGAGAAATTACGATGTATTTATGCCAAAAATTATTTTTTATAATGGTATTGAAAACTACTTAGATTCATAGTATCCATAGATATAAATATAAAATATAATAGATGTTTAGATTTTCTATTTTTAAATGTTTTTTTAATATAAATAGAATTTATGCATTGGAACAATTAGCTATCTAAATAATTTCCATTTAATTTAAATTTGACAACTTTATAAATAATTTCTAAATCATGTGTTTAAATCCAAAAAAAAATTATGCGTATAATAATGCCCAAAAGACCTAAAAAATCCATTTTTTAAAAAAAGTATATAATTGCTTGTAAATTTTGCAAAACGTTTTTAAAAACACATATATTGAATTTATTTTCGATTTATAATAAAGTAAATTGAAAGAATGATATAACATAGAATAATAAAATGTACCAAAAAGAAATTATTGCCATTATTATAGCTAAGTGTCACTAAAATCAAAAATAGCATAGTTATTGCAGTATAGTAATAAAACCAAGATAAAGTATGTATGTATTCAATTATGATACTTTAAATAACAAATAAAATGTATTAATCTTCCTTTAATTTGTATTACTTAGTATAATTTTATAAAAATGATATGATTTAGCATGATTTACAATATACTAAATTTAATATATCAAATTAAATGATACTTTGGCATATAAAACCAAATAGAGTTCATACAGTATTACTATGACACGTTAAGGTTATAATTACAATGGAAAAGAAGCTATTTATTTTCAGCCTTATATTCCTTTATATGAATATTATATACATATCATATTTTTTTATCAAATAAAATATTTAATTTTATTTTTGGAAAACAATTTGACCCCTAACATGATGAAATTTTTATGGTTTATATTATTTTTATTCAAATATAATTTAAATGTGTATATTCTATCATAGCTTTTATTTCTTAATAACTGTTTTAAGATCTAAATACCCTTTTATACACGCTACACTTATCATCATTCTTTTCGCATGTCAGAAGTTCCTTAAATTAACAGTTTTGTGTTTAAATATACATTGGTTTATTTAATTAAGGAAAACCTTACTGAGTAATGATTTATTTTTTGGGGTTTATATATTATGCATTATTTATTTTTAAGATATTTTAGCATTTTATATATATTTAGTTTATTGTGATTCTTATTGCTACTATTTATATTTTTAATTGCTTGATCTATTATTTATGTTATGTTTAACATAGGAATATGGGAATTAGAATATACTTTTCTTTTAAATTATTTAAAATCTGATTATCAAATATTCGTATATTTTTTACCCACTGTAAATACAAGGAATGTAGAAAAATGCAAGAGGAGAGATTTCAAATAAAACATTCTGAAAATTGTCATAAAACGGACATTTAATCCGTAAAATGAATATATATATATGTTTTGAAAACGATAAAACAAGTCTTATGTCACGCACGAAGTAATAGGAAAAAACCTCTAATATTGATCATTGGGCTTGAAGGATTTAAATTAAGATGCATAAAAGATTCCAAAAAATCTACGAAACTGTTTATAGAATTTATTTATGTCTAATAAGCTTTTTTAATTTTTTAAAAAGGTAAGTGAAATTAATAATTGACATATATTTTTATTTAATATAATGATGAACACAACGCATGGAACTTAAATTATCCGAGAAAGAGAAGCAATATTTATGATAGATAAGATAGGTATTAACTCTAACAATATGCATGAATCGGAGAGATTCGAACAACACACTGAGCTCATTCTAGAACAATACAAATGGAAGTCGTTTACTTTCCAAGAACCAAGATGGTCTGATGTACTAAAATCATAGGAACTTTAAATAGCTATTAAAGGTTTTCAAGTATAGTCAAGTGAATATATATATCTGTGTGTGTTTTTAGCTTATCAAAAAGTCATCAGAAAAAGCTATTATATTAATTTACGATTTCGGTACATGAAATCAACATTAAATATTAAATTGAACATAGATAAGTATGAGAAAGCCATATACAAATTTAGAAATGAATTTATAAAGGTAAGAAAATTCAATGCAAGATTAAATTCAAAGAAAAATGCGAGGTTTTGCAATAAGTTAAAGGTAAAATAAACGAGATACACACGGCAAAAATCAAGATGAGATTAAATGAATACTATTTTAAACGTGATCAAAAAATTAATATTTTACCTCAAAATTTATGTTCAGAGCAAAAAAAAAATCAAAAAATTATATATTTCGCACTGCAGTACCTCAACCTTAATAAAAGCTTTCAGAATTATCGCTTCAGAAGTTTAGGCTTAAATGACTTAGTTAATGTCAAAAATCGGCAGATAAATGTAAGCACAGCGAAATCAAATTGCAAAGAACCTATTTGTTATCATCTTTATCAAATACAGAGTTTTAACAGGGTAAAAAAATTCCAAAGCATGAGATGCCGAATAAAACAAAATGTTCAGACATTAAAATAAAAAACCACTAATCAACATATCCCATACTTTATGAAATAGCTTCTAATATTGACATATAAAATTTTATTGAACTCTTTATATTCTTGCAAAATTATCCTGATTTAAAACAAATATATAATTTATGCTAAATTCATTTTTTTTCCTACAAATCAAAATTAACGGCTATATCACTTCATAATTATGAATTAGTTTTCTGGTAAATTTTTTATATTTTAAAGCTCTGAAAATTATACAACGCTCTAGGTCAAGTGAACAGATAAACGTATATTTAATAGTTAGCCCAGCCCAATAAAAACAAATATGACGAATAAAGCACAAAAGATTACTATTTGTTTATTTGAAAGTCTTATAAATGTATATTCCGGCCACACAGAATAAAACATATAGAATATGAATGCAGATTTTGTCATGTTTACTTAATCTTTTTATTTCACATTTACTCTCTATGATTTGATTTTAAATCGTACTAAAAATTAGAAGACATTAAAGATGTTATAATCGTGCATAAACTAGCTGTTGCTATGATTTATGTCGGAATAAAAAAGATACGATTATATATGACGATATCGATACCTCTACATCATAAAGTAAAAATTTCGAAGTATATTAGAATAAAATAATATTGATTATGGCTTTACTCTGTTATAAAGAAAAGAAACCTGGACTAGTTACAAGAAAAATTACTTTTTAACTTACAAGTGCCGTACAAAAATGATTGGTTGCGCAAAAAATCAAATGTAAACAAAAAAAACCTTAGCTCACTGATAGAGTAACTAAACTTAAGAATATATATGCCATATACAAGGCAATGTCATTAAGCAAACCCACTTTCTTCAACTGTTTAGGGTTTATCTTAATAAGAAAGTGACAATAATGCATGTTAAACGTAGAAAGTACGACTTGTTATGGGGCTTATTGGAATTTTATAAGTTTATGAGTTCAAAAAATCTATGAGCAAATCTTTAAAAACTATAAATTTTTCCAAAATATATAACAAACTTTACGATATTATTACCTAAAAACACAAAAATTGATGATCCTGAATTCTCTATACATGCAAGCAAAGTAAAAAAATCTTTTTTTACCTATAAGTGTATATTTATTCGGTAAAATTATAATATGAAGAATTGCGATATTATTATGTTTAAACATTTGAATACACTTAACATTTTTTTTCATCTAAAAATTGCGATATAATTTGTAAATTCAAATATAATTACAGCATGCTATTTTCTTAATATATATTAAAATATTTTTTTATATTGGGTATCCAATAAAATATCAGATTTGAATAGACATATAAACAGTTTTGTAATATTCTAATTTTTTTATTCGTAAATTATAAAATAAAAAATGATATTTATAAGCTAAATAATCAAGTAGACATTCTCCTGTGCGATAATTATAAACCATTGATCATATTTATAGAAAAAGGAATAGCTAGTATAGATAGTCTGAATAATTTTGAAAATATGAGCATATATATTATGATCTATTGGAAAATGAACCTTCCATTATAGACAAATTTAGAACTCGAATAATATCTTTTGTCTTATCTTGGTATGGGTTGTTACAAAATACCATAAGTCATGTATTAATATGTATGGAATATAAAACCAAGCATAAACATAACATAAGTAAAAGGATTGAGCATTTATGCACTAATAAGTCTTGTTAGAAGAAGAAGTATCTAGGATTATTGTAAATGTATTATGATATAATGGAGTAATAGCTAAGTTTATTCTCTTAAGCAATCTAAATTTTTTGCTTGTCTTGATCGTAAATAAAAAGCAAAGAATCGAATATACCCATAAAGAAATTTAAATTCATAATAAAGACGATTCTTAAGCTTGAATTAGATTTATAGATTGATTGGTGTGGTAAAATAAGATAATACTTAACAGAAATATAATTATTCGTTTTCTTTACCGTAAATATATTATAATATTAACGTTTTAATAAAATAGTTATTCTGCATAACTTGTATAGTTAAAGTTTATATATGCTTCTCAATTTTATCAAGGTATTTGTAAATGCATCTTCTTGCTTTTGAAATGTTGGTATATTTCAATTTAAGTTATGATATTACTTTTTGTAAATTTAAAAATGTTCTGCGAAATCAAATGTTTTATATTTTGTTAAATTACCAAGAAAATAAAAATCCAGAATATTTTTGCAAAAAAAAAACATATTTGTTTCTATAATTAGCCATATAGAATCATTTTTGTCAGCTTTTTTTTATTTTATAAAACCCTCAGCAGGAAGAGCAAAAGATAGAGAATCATCATATTTTATAGCTAAAATTTTGACAATAATTAATTATTCTTTTGTTCTATGTGATATATTTTAAATCCATAATATATATTTTAAAAGATACAATATCCATATAAGAAAATCAAATGTTGTATGTTTGTTGAAAAATAATATAATATGGCCGATCGCTTTAAAGACATCTATATAATAATCTTTGCATACACGAAGAAAAGAAATATTGACACAATTTTTAAAATGTTTGAATGCATTTTGACCGTGCTTTTTTTAGAATAGCAGTTATAGCATTGAAAAACAATTTTACATCCCATTTTAAAAATATATGGATATTGATATATATATGCGAATACTTAAGTGTTTATATTATCTTTAAACATTTATAGATATTTTTTTTCGCAAATAAGATTTACTAAAATGCTTATTCCTGATTTTATATGTTGGTGGTGATAAAAAATCATAACCCATTTCTCATGATATAAATGAACAAATATCTTCATATGCTAACTTGTATACAAACAATAAAACAAAATTCGATATCAATCATAGCCATAAGTATTCGATTATTTAGCTATTTTTTCCTTTGATTAATCACTAATATTGAATTTCGTGATATGGATTATTTGTCTCGCATATACAATACACATTAAAAAATACTATTTACGATATAATAACCATTATAAAATTATATTTTCCGAAACAGTTTTCTTAGTAATAATAAAAAAATTGTGCAAAAATTTAATTAAGCTTAAGTCACATGTAGCTTTTTGATGTTTGCCTAAAAAAACCAATTATTCCATATATACATTAATCGACGTCATATCACAGCTAAAAAAAGAAAAAATAATTTTAATATAGCACATTTTGTTTTTTGTGCGTTCAAATTTGCGTGAAAAAAATATAATTATGTACGCTAGAGTTTATATTCTAATACTAATTGCAAAAATTGATATGCATCCATAATTTTATAAAATTCTGAATGGGAAACACATAACTATATAACTTAATTTGATATAAATCTGGGAATATTTTTACATAAAATTACAAACAAAACGTAATTTATTTTAACAATTCAAATTCACATGAATAAATTTTTTATTCTGGGATATGCAGATAATTTATTTAAAACATAAAATCAAAAATAAGAGATAATTTTTGCAAAAATTCTATATTATTTGACGATTCGATTTACTGAGCCGTAAAAAAATTATTAGATGAAAAATCAAAATTAATATTTCTCTGGGTGCATAAAACAAAAGAACTGATGCCATTTTACAGCGTAGTAAAATTAAGATATCACGTGATGAAAATCGAAAGCCGATTACTAGAAATAAGGAATACAAAGGTTAGCATAACCACAGAGAAAATAATGAATCCCGACACTCAAATATGCAAACAAAGATGATTATACATATAGATCATTACAACGGGATGGATTAGAGTGCAATAATATATCAAATATAAAAAAATGACATAAAATGTTTGCTATACCAATATAAAAGAAATACCTATAAAAAAAATATACTAATCGATATATTATATATTAATGAAAATTTCTGCATAATCCGATATCTATAATAAATAATACTACTAAAAGAACAGTGTTTTCGTGTATAAATGTACAAATTCATAGTAAAAAGGATAAGAAATAATAATAGGAAGCGTATCAAAATAGCTAGTAAATAGATAATAGTTTCTGCTCATGTAAAATTGTAATGTGTATATGATTTTTTTGTATTAGAAAATAAACCTGGGTTTTTTTGGCATATTTATCTATAATAATAATAGCTAATATATTGAAAACCACCTAATACATTTTGCAGTGCCTTGAAAACATGGAGAATTCTATTTTAGTATACAAATACACAGAAAATTTTTTTATTATCATGAAATTTTTTGAACTTTAAAAAAAAAGATTGATAATTGCAAAAATGAAAGCTTTCTAGTGTATTTTTAAATAAAACGATCTCATTATATAAAATATAAAACAACAAATATTATTAATTTTTAAAATACGGTAACCTTATCTGCGCTCCTTAGCATGTGGTCAGCCATGTTTATCACATTTCTGAATTTTTATAAAAAACATGCTTGGATTATACAACTTAGCTATTTTTATAAATGAGACTTTAAAGATAACGTGAAATTCGGTATTACACATACTCTATATCTTTATCATGAAAAAATCATAACGTGAATGTAGGTCTAGCACTAACAAAAATAAATATACAGTTGGAGCAAAATTTACATTATGCATACTTCAAATGTAAAAAATTACTTAAATTAATCAAGTACGTTGTTTGAACAGTATATACCACAATGAAAATGTTTAAAAATAATTAACTATGTGAGAATATAGTATAATTGCAAATGAAATATTAGATGTTTATTCACCAATATAAACACTAATAACAGATACTAATTCACATAATCAAATATATAACTACTTCTTTTCTTTATTCAAATTATTTATGGTAAATTTTTAATGAATATACGTGTATCTTTTTAATATTGCTTTAATGATATTCTCCAGAATCAAAAATAGCTTCATTCAATTTAATTATAATTTTACTCTTTAATTTTAGTCAAATTAACAATTTTTACAAAGGTTTTATAAAATATAATTTTGATGCATATAAATACTATCCAGATCCCTTAGAGTCAGTCTAATATTATATTTGCCAAATTGAATAATAATTTATTGAAGAACCCAGAAACAATATCTATAATATCTGCGAATCAAATTATGGAAAATTTATAATTATTTAACATGATGTATTTCACGATTGTGCAGAAAAGACGACTTTGTATTCATACACAGCTTTTAAGATATGAAAGCAACGATAATGCTAAGTTAAATGTGGTGTAAATTTTCTTTCTTAGTATCGTTAACCACTTCAACACAATTAAATCAAATTTCAGCCCAATTTATTTCTGTATAAGTTAGCTGTAGGTCTATCTGTCATTGCTGATTTTCTAAGTTCGACTAGCAGATTGGACGTATTTTACTATATGGGTCTATATTTAATGAATTTGTCAATTATGCTGCTTAAAGAATATATGGACACATTTTTATGCATTAAACATCTGTATGTATAAAAAACATTATCAAAATCGATTGAATTTTTGTACTGTAAATTTAGCCTTAAGTTATAATAATATAAAATGATATAATGACATTGTATGTTCATCTTTTATAAGAGACAGTTAATATATCATTATTGACTCAATTATTATGAAAATCAGTCGAGTCACTTTTTATAATTCTAAATAGAATTAGCCGTGAACATAAATAATACAAAAATAATAAATTGAATTCGGCTTTTATGGTTGCTTAAATATATTGTATCATAAACAATATAAATTTAATGCCCAAAGGTTATTATATTTTATCTATCATGTTATAGTTTGTTATATCCTGATATGTTAAAAACATATTGAGATCAATTTAAAATTATAGACCCGTAATTTTAATTTTTATGCCCCATACAATGGATATCTCTTTAATGAAACTAGTATTTAAAAATCAGACCAGAAATCAAAAGAGATAATTATGAATTAGGTTTCGATTTTTTTTAATTGAAAAAGAAAAGATAAAGATATTAGTATATAAAGTACATCTTTACATTTTGAAATTTCGAACTAATGTTACATTTAAAATGTTATTCTAATGTAGCTTTGAAAGAAGTTCAATATATTCTGATCAATGACGAACGAGAACATACTTTATTTTAAGATAATGCCAATGATTTTAAGATTTTAGCTCAAAAAGATATGTTTTAACGTTGAAATAAGCACCTATAGCAGCCGTTTTTTTAATAAAAATAGATATATTATTAGTTATGTCACTATTATTATTTTTATTGATATTTATCCTACTACTTTATACCATTACAAATTTTGAAATTTTCAAAGTTATGAGATCATCAATTACACTAACTTAATTCTTTTAGATTCATCCTTATAAAGACACTATTGGATACAAATAAACCATTAATGAAGTTCGTGATTAACATATACAGGGCTAATCAAATCCGATATCGTTCTATACGACTTTTTTTGATAATTAAGAATTTTTAGATTAATTCTAAACTTAATATTTGACCAAAATATTATTTTTTTCTCTTAGCTCTGCTATAATTATTTTATAGTGTAAATTTAAATTAATATTATATTAATTCGCATTATAACCTCAATATTTACATCATAGATAAATAAAAGATAAATATGTTTACACGTTTAGTAGTTTAGAAAAATTGTATTTTGAATAAAATTTTATGCTTAGTTAAATATATTTGATGAAAAAAATCATAATGAAGATACATGCACAAAAAAAGTATCAAACACATTAAATTTAACATAATATGTGCGAAAAACGCATAACTAAACTTCATTAAATTGTAAAGATTGGTAATATAAACATCTTAAAGAATTTTATAAATAGAAAGAAAAAAATCAACAATAGTTTATATATGTAAGTAATATTAGGACATCAAGATGCATTTAATTTATTATAAAAAAATACTTACCATAATTTTTAAACTTGAACAGTTTAGTTATAAATGGTAAAATTTTAAATTAAAATTAAACGCAAAATTTTGGCCTTTAAATATGACACAAATGAAATTTCTTTCATAAAAACACATATAAATAAAATATTTTTACTGAAAAACCATCAAATACAAAAGCATATATTTTAAAGGTTTAAATAATACACTGGTTAACTGTAAAAAACTATAATATGATCAAAAACGTTATATATATTTTTTAAAGCATACAAAAATAATAAAACAGGTCTTAATATATTTATGCTGGTATATTTTCTTATGATATGAATTATTGTTTGGTCATCTAATAGGTGGGATATTTAATTTATTTTGGCACCGTAAACGAATAATTTTGTTATAGGATGATTAAAATAAAACAAATTTTGTATTACATTTATCAATCAGGGCATCATATGTTTGTATAACAATACGAAATTGAGTACAAAATAATTTAAATCCTTATTTTTTCTGCCAGGCCATATTCCATCTATATAATAACTCTAAACATTAATTTATATATTTTCCACTGCTAAATAGGATATTAAATTATAATAAAACAGATCACTGAAAACTAATGTGCAACCAAAATAGCATATATACTATATTAATTTTTGTTATTCTAAAAAGAATTTTCATTATCTATTTAGTCTATATATATTCATTTTAGTGATATGTGATTCTATTATACAACTGGTTGCAACATATAAAATTATTATAAATTATTTCACATATGGTTATCAAAAGCAAAATTTTGCATTTAAACAGGTTTTTACACTGCTTTCTTAATATTTAAAACTTTACAATTCGAAAAAAAATTTGGTTTGTTTTATTTAGGTGATAGACTGCAACAAATGGTGTTGGATGCAGAATACATGAAATTCAAAAGAAGAAAATATTGTCTTTAATAGGAAAGAATTTTGTAAGATAGCCTTTCAGCACTAAAGTAAAGACATTTGGCATGATTTGTGATCTATTTTTTTTAGAATTATAAATAAAACCAAAACGAATCTTAACGGTATAAATTTAAACACATTTTTTAGAAGCATGAAATTTAATCATAAACTACTATATAATCGTTTTGAACATATAACCTTGACCCTTTGTTTATAATAAGTGTTTGAATAAAAAAAGTACTGGTATAAGAATCAACATATTTGCAGATAAAAAAAATAAACTTTATACTTTAAGCAGATAAAACTATGAATAGATTATCTTATAGACTTTTTGTTCATAAAATGCATTATCAGATAATAAGATACTCGGAACGGATGATGTAAATTTAAATAAGAGCGGTAATATTTAGGTGTAAAAAAATAAAATGATGCACTAATAAACGACTATTTTACCAAGTAAAGTAACTTTACAACATTTGACATTAAACATTATAGAAGACACAAAAATGAAGTTTCGTATATGCTAAAAGAAGCAAATTAATCAAAAAATTTTATGAATAATAATATAATATATTGTTTACGCAGCCAGATATTATGTTGGTATAAAAAAGAAACAAAAAGCATATATTTTCATATTCTAGATAATACTTAATCCTCTAAAATATTCAAAATGTCAAGCCTACGAAGAATCATGATAAAAGTAGATAAATTGCAATTAGATGTAAAAAAATGCTTGTTTATAACTATAAACGGAGACATAACGAATTTTTAATATAAATAAACTTTATACGGCAAGAAAAATCTTAAACTTTCAAAAAGGATTAGAAGAGACTGTTTATAAAAAAATAATGAACCAAACAGGCCAAAAAACGGATCACATACAATAAAACGATTTAAAATTACTGCTTTTAGAAACAAAAAATCTTTGTCTACATTAAAAATAAAATTACAATTGCATTAATAGAAAAATGAACTGAAATAATAGATATCTTGTACATGTTGAATAGAGGCTAAAAAATGTGATCATTAATAAATAAAAATGTAATCATTTGCAAATGTGGAACACGAACAGTAACATACGTCTTTAACATAGATTAGTGTGATTACAAATGCAAAATTCATATAAAAGAGTTTGAATATCAATTTAAACATAATCACAAACAAAAGTTATAGGATAGAAGAAACTATCGAAGAGATCATTCTGCGAATTTAAGGGTAATAAAGAATTTTAATGTGTCATGGCGTAAAATAGTATCAGTTTTATAGCACTCTAAATCATTCCGAAGTTTTACTTATATAATATTAAATATCTAAAATTCAAATTAACCATCAATGCTAAAAATCTTATTTAAAATCAACAATAAATACGTTAGATCGCAAAAATGTTGATAAGACAATATATACGAATGAAAATAATTAAATAACAATAATTAAATGTTCCAAATTTAAAGTATTATTTATTCTGTATATCATCTTATGTAAATTTGATCATATTTCAAAGCACATAGCTTTCGATTTTAATTATCTGTAATAATAGTAAAATTAAAATAATTGAAATTGGATTAAAACGAAAAAAGTGTAAAAAAAATTTAATTCACAGCAAAACTCCCTACAATTCATTATATCCATATATTAATTATCAAATTATCGAAAAATTTTATATTTATTATACACAATGTAAATATTTACATTCTCATCATCTTTATATGTGGTTAAAATAACTTTCTTATTTCTTTTTATAAAGCAAATTATGGGAAATGTAGTTTTAATAAATTCAAGTTTGATCAAATATACTATTTGAAAAAAATAATACTTATTTAATGATTGTTTTTAACCTTTTAAAAACTAGTATTTTGTCTTTATAATGTAATTTTATTATTATTATTTTTTATAAACTAATTCATTTTTATATTTAAGGACTCTGAATGTATTTTTAATATATAAAAAGGTTATTTGCAGTAAATAGCTTTAAAATATATCTATGTTATTGGCATAAGTTGGTAAAACACTTTCTATGGTCTAATTTTCTGTTCGATAAAGTTAAAGAAATTGTCAGTTGCTTGATTTATTTGGTTTTTATGCAAACTTTTTCTTTTTATATCAATTATATATTATTCATATTTTTATATTCTAAAACAAAATTTTATAGAAATCGATAGCATGAAAATCAGCATAAATAAAATAAATTAACAGCAAAGGATTTATTTAAAACTAAATATTCATTATATTTATAATCACCTTGGGATTGAGAAAAACCCTTGAATTAATAGGTCTCGAAAGAAGGAGGATATTGAAGAAGATTTTAGAGAGGATAAGGAAGCTGAAAGTATAAATACGCTGTGCGTAAAGAGAATCAAGCAAGCTGTTCCTGAGAACAAAAACTAAAATTACGACTATAAATATGGCCCATAAATAAAAAATTAATAAGCACGTAAATATAAATTATATTCAATATGCTTTAATTAATTTTTTTACATTACAAATTAACAATACAATAGCGTTCGATTATAACTGAAAGTTTTATTTCTTGTAACCTTTATTACAATTCCATATCCAGCTATTTTATTGCCTAAACCAAATATTTCGAAATATATCAATAGTATATTTTTATAACGATCTAAAGTTTTTTTACTTAAACGTATATATAAATTCAAAGGACATATGTAGATAATAATGTTTCAGTTTATTAATTTCACGTTTAGCATTTTAAAATATTTAATCTATATAATTTAAAAGTTAACATGTAGACTATGCATTTTTCACGTTTAATCACAATATCTCGAGAACAAACACAATTCATTTTATACAAAAATTCCTGTAAATACAAGTTTTAGCCAAGCCTATATTGTTCTATACATTTGTATTGTTTTTTTTGAAATTAAACATCTCTACATACACAATAGTGCTTTTTCGACATAACATCATACATCTTAACATATATTTATATATTATGCGTTGCAACCTAGTTTCGGCCACCCTCAGGTATTTAAAATTGAACAGTATTTTACTATTCAAATCAAAAACAACGTCTAAATAGCTACTTTAATTAACTCATAGTTTTTATTATTATTATAACATATATATATATGTATCGTTGGTCATATAGAACTTCAATGTTTTTTATATTTCTTAATTAAATTAAGAATATTTATATCAAATCAACACGATAACTAATAGCAATTATATACGCTTTAGATCATATTGATCGAATATGTCAATATTTTAATGGGAAATTTGAGATGATTTAAATAAATTGATTTAAAAGTGTAATTGTATATGGAAAATTTTAGTGTGTGTGATTCAAATGCAATACATGTATCCTCAAATTGTTAGAATATAAATCTAAGATAGTTTACAATTTTGTTTGTATAATATAATATTGTAAATCAAAAATATAATCTCATTCTATTTTCATAAAGATTTTTTATTATTTAAAGTTTTTTATAAAATGATTAAGCGATCATAAATGACAATTTTATATACTGAAAAGGCGAATAGTCTAGATTTTTTATATTTGATAATTATTGCAAATAATTATCCTTGAAAAAGTGCCTTAAAAAATTCCAGTATATATTTTTCTACCGCATTTTTCGTGTATATGAATACTACAATACATATTTGGTAGAAATACTATTGTCTACTCATTGATGAAAATGTGTAATTTACTTGTCATTAATAGAAAATATATGCTTAATATATAATTTAGAAGAAAAATATGAGCCATATAAACGGATTTTTACCAGATTTCATCATAAATATTTGAAATTATTTTTCTTTAAAATAATTTTATATGTTTATACCAATAAGTAATTTCTAAGTTTATGTAGTTGCCATGCAACTTTTTGAAATGCATAAATATTATTATTTATTAGAACACCATAAGAGCATAATTATGCAATTATGCACCAGATAGGCGTATAAAGTTACGACGTTTAAAAGGAAGTCAAAAATAACGTAAATATCCCCTATTAATAATTGCATAATATATCGAGAAATTTGAATTTGCTACATTATGATTACAATAATTTCTGATTTCTCTTTGTTATTTGCTGTAATTTTTTAGAGTAATTATTATAAAAATTCAAATGACATTAGTGTAAGCTAACAGCGCCACATCAGTTTTTTATTATAAAGTAAATTTTATATATAGAGGGTATGAATATCTAATCAGCACTTTTCTGAAAATTTATATTTTAAACTCTGAATTATTGAAGTTGTATCAATTTAATTTTCCGAAAAATGGCTTTTAAATAAAATTTGCGTTTTATTCGGATTTTTTAAATAATATAAAAATGGTGTTGAATTTATCCGATCTGATTATATATATAAAAATAATAACCTTTGGAATTGAAAAATATAAAATCCTCAATTTATGCATGAAATAAAACTACATCAAAGTAGCTTTTAAAAGTTCAAAAATCCACAAATTATGTATATTAACCATTATTTTTATGTATAACATACGTGGTATTTATAGATCAATTTTTGATTGGTATTATCATGAAAATAAGTTAATAAGCATAGATTAATGTTTTTGAATGAATGAATGTGTCAAAATATTTTTACATGCTTCATTTTTCTTATTTTTTTTGTTTATCTGTTTCTTATGATTTTTAAAATATGTTTGTTCGTTTTTTTAGAACTATGACTCGGAATATATATTTGCTTATTATATATATATATTCATTCTTATTAGCTTATATTTAAATTAATTCTTCATTCATGCATTTTATGCCTTTGATGCACTTTCTGATACAAAATTTCTATAATAAGTAAAAATTTGCTTTTATTTATTATACATAGGTTAAATATCTTTTACGGATGATATTGTCGATTCTAACAAAGTCAATATTTTTTATAGAAATATATCTATATGTTTAAAGTGACGAAGTAGAAGCATTTTAATAAGCTATCACACTTCGCAAGACATTTGAACTCATCACATTGAAGAGAAGAAGAGCAGTTGATGAAGATATTTCAGAGAAAGTTGTCAAAGATGTAAAAAGGAGCTGTGTAATATTCCCGATGGGGTGACCATGTCATAATAGATCTAATTGTTTATAAGAAACTTAACTCATAAATTCTAAATAAGTATGTATAAAGTTATATATTATATCTGAAAAATTTCTTATATTCATTATACATATAATCTATTTTTCAAAAAATAAATAGCATGATTTTTATCCCAAGCTTCTTTTTTGATTGTTTTGAAATTTAAACATGTATTATTGTTTATATTCGATAAGGTACGTGAAGAAACTAGATATCACGAATCTGAATGAGGCATATATGAAAACCTTGTAATTGTGGAAAACATATGAATGGAAGATCTCGATTGATGGAGAGGCATTGCAGAATTTAGAGGGGAGAACATAACTTAAAGTGTAAATACGCCGTGGCGTCGGGAATCAAAAAGTTCTGCTCGAGAATAAATAAATTAAAACTATAAACTTAGCCCATATATAAAAAATAAACATTTTTTATGCTGGAAATGCAATATAATTATCTAGAATATGATGAATCATATGTAGTATGAGTGATCAAAAAGCTATTAACATTTAAATTGCAAGATTCATGGCGAAATAAATCTTTATTTGGATCTTCAAGCATTAATAAAACTGGATTTTATGTTTCAAATCATCTTCTACACGTTTTGCTTCATCATTTTCTTAGTTTAAAAAAGTTGATATGCTATTTAGCTAAAATTTCAGTTATATCATAATAATACCCATATTTTTCTCCTTTCTTTATTTCTACTGATCGAAAAGGTTATGTTTTTTATTATACGCCATTTCCTAAATTATAAAATATTGTGCAAAATTTGATCAGCATATTATAATTTAAATGTTTTATACCCTTTTCAGATATTTATTGTGACTTTAATTCAAAGTAAAGCAATATCTTTCTGTTTTTGGTGTATGTTTTCTTTCTTGTATCGCTCGATATACCATAATAAAGAAAATATTGTGATTTTATAGTTTTTGTGTAATTATAGCATTAATATAAGGCTGAAGATAATAATTTAGGTTTCAAATACTCTTCTTCTACAGCATTTAAAAACATCAAACTGTTATTTAAATCTGCCCATCTATAAAAATCAGTACATTCATCAGTTAACTGCCTCACTGAACAGATGCTTTACCTCTGACATGCAGTTTTTATGATGCCAAAAAAACAGAGTCGCTATAGAAAGAAAAAGCACGTGTTCTTATAATTTTTTTTACGTAGATACAGATTTTTTTGTATTAAAAAATAACAAGATTTTGATCAGATATAATATCAAATATGGAATACTGAAAATAGTCTGAAACTATATGGCTAAAGATTTAAATCTTGTAAGGTTTCAAATATACTTTTAATAGGAATTATAAGTTTTAATGTACAATAATTATATCATTATTGAAATTTTATGTTATGTATTGCGTAAATATTTTCATTTCATATTTAATAAATCATTAAACTTAATTTTTTGACTTTTTCATATAAAGAAAAAAAATTTGCTGTTCATATGTTTATAATATATTAAAACAACAAAAGAAAAATGAAGTATTTAATCAACTTTAAAAAAATAGAATTAAACTTATTATTATGAAAAATCACCATATACCTAACTGTGCGAAAATATAAATTACAATTTTAAAAATAAAAACCATAATTAATTTATCGTTTATGATACATAATTATATCATACACATTGAATGTAAAATTTTAAATATCAAAAAAGAATTCCTGACTGCATAATTATGATGATAGCGAAAGTATACTCTTATGCTATATGAGTAAATTAAATATAACAATAGTACGTAAAATGTTTTTACAAATAATATGTTAGAAAACAGAGCTTTATTTCATTTAATATTTTCTATCTTCGTATTGCTCTGAGGCAGATTTATCGAAAAAATCTATGAATATATAAAAATCATCTAAAATCATAAGCACTAATAAAGATCGAAGGTTTTTATGTATTGCAATGATGCCTAAAAGATTCTTATAAAATAATACATGATCTAATTCCATTCCATCAAGGCGAAATTTTATCTATTTATACTTTATATAATCTGACATCACCGAATTACATCAGCTTTAGAGTTACAATACTATTTTATTTGCATCGAAATCATGCAATCTTTTTGTAGGAATATACTGATCACATTATAGTTTATACATATACACTCACAAAGTATATGTAAAATTATATAAAATCAACATTTTTATCTTTCAATATTTGAATTGGCATATATTTGAAATTTCTATGTAATTTATTGTCATGTATAGTTGCATAGATGAGATCATAAATTATAATATCTACAATTTTCACATCAAGCAGGCTAATTTCCAAACAAATTTTAGTTTTGCATCAACATATTAAATGGTTCACATGTAGAGTAGATATCCGCAAAATAAATATAGCGACTCTAAACAAATTTTCTACGTTTAAGAGTACATTCTATTTGTTAGCTCTAAAATAATATTCAATGCCCACTTAAAAATCTTTCTTCTTCTAACGATTGATTTTATTTGTTCTTTCTTTGTCTATGTAGATAAGTAGCATTAATCACCTTTTTTTTGACTCTAGAATGGCCTTTCATTTGAAGACTTATATCTTTGAATGCCCGAAACAATAGAATTAATGTTTTCACCCGTTTATACTTATGTATTTTCCAATTTTTTAAAAATTCCGTAAATGTTGTAACAAAATAAAAAAAAATGAAATAGTTATATCAAATGCGATTCACATTTTTTTTTCGTTTATTAATACACATAAATATATTATTAGAGGTCACTAATTGTTCATTAGATACAAGGCACCCTCATAAAATATACGAAACAAAGTAGTATACATTATGACATAATTCGAATATAATTGTCTTTACTTATTTATATGAAAATTTACATGTATGTAAGTTTTATTTAAATGCATGATCATATGCTGAGAAGTATGTGTGTGTCTATTTCATGTAAATTATTTTTATTTTTGCGCTTTAATGTAGTAGTAAATAAGCTATATTAGTATCAAGAGAATTGTTATAATATTTAAAGGTTTTTACGGCCTAAAAAAAATAACCCGAAGTCATAGTTCATATAAATTCAATTCTAAATTTTATGTAAGATATTTATTAGTTACAATAATTTGAGAATGTGGATATACTTATACCAAAGGCTATTTATACTACCAAATACATAGTAAACATATGTATAGTTTTCATGCTAAGAATTTGCAAAAAATAAACAAAAAATACATTTTCAGTAACTAAAAACAGTGAAATAACTTTTCTCATTCATAGAAAATATATAGTTAAGCATACTTATAAATACAAGATTAAAATATTGTATAGTATATGTATATGATTTGCTAATTTCTATACTATAACTTGAAATATAAATGAATCATCAAAAAAATGTATATAAAAAACATAAATTAGATAAACATTCTTAAACTTTGTTATGTATTTTTATTAAAAAAAATATCGTATTATTTTTGATGCAGGATAAAGAATATATTTTCCTATATCTTATAGAATACTTAGTAAAATTTTTAAGAATTGTTTAAAAATTTTAACAGCCTTAAAATAATTTTAGCCCCACGAAGTGAATTCAATGATAACGCATGAAAAATTTAGATTACATCTTTTTTTTACTTTAAAAACTATCTTTAAAAAAATAGCAAGTAAAACAAGCGAATTAAATATAAAAAAGTTTCTTTTTTATTAAGATTTAACGAATATTTGAAAGCATTATATCCTGAAATCGAATAAAATAATAAGTTTAAAATATATATGCATAGTTTTTTATTTAACTTAATATAAAAAAAGTTAAGAAGAGAAATTTTTGGCTTTAAACATACATATTATATAAACCATGTGTTGGTTTTAGTTTATATATTATCGAAATCCGACATTAACAACATCAAACACAAACAATGCACAATATAATCTATAAAAATTACAAAGACACACGGAAATTTTGAAGTCTCATAGCCAATTCTCTTCATTTATGTATAAATTCTCGTATATAACCATAATCTATATAGAAAGAATTGCATATCATATTTAATGATAGCATCATTTATCTAGATAAAAAGATCAAGAATCGATTCAAAAAAATAAAAAATATTGCTGAAAATACATTTCTAGATAGATATGTGTTTATGATTTTTCATTTGTATTTCCAAGTTTTAGAGTCAATAAACTACATAATTTTCATATAATTGATCGTGGAATTTATTTTTGACCTTAAAAATTCGAGAAATTATTTAAAAATGTATACTAAAAATTATTAATTAGATGGCTTTTTGCATGAATGCATAAAAAGATTAATATTTTAACTGTAGTAAAGCAACGGTAAAATAAAATAGCTTGTTTCATATTTTTTTATTCTATACTATTGTCTGCTTTTAAATAAGTAGGATAAGAAGACAAGTTTTTTTTACTTTAAAATTATATAAATATACTCGAAAAATTGTTTCTGACATATAAAGGGTACTATGGTGTTAAATATTAACTAAATAAAACCATTTTACATAATCTTACTATCAATAAAACCATTCCACAATATGATAATTATAATCGCAATAAAAATTATTTACATAATCTTACTATCAATAAAACCATTCCACAATATGATAATTATAATCGCAATAAAAATTATTTACATAATGAAAATTATAATGACCATAAAATTATTTACATAATGAAAATTATAATGCCAATAAAATTATTACAAATTAAGCCGTTCTAACTTTTCGAAATTCCAACTTAATATTACTTGCTATTGTTAGTAAGTTTTGTTTTATTTTTAATATTCGAAGTGCAAAATAAAATATGGAAATAGATCAATTATTATAATTTTGGCTATAATAAAAAAATGGGAAACTTATATGCTGGGGAAAAATTCACATAATTCGCATATATTACTTATAGAAACATTTATTATTTTGTAGATTCATTTTAAATTTTTATTTCACATGTGAAATTTCATATTTATATATATGATTGACTAAACGAGACTAAAAAAAGATAAATTGCATAAAATAGCAATTATTTGTATTATAAGATATTTTTTGAAAAATCTTACCTGTAAAAAAGAAACGGTTTCTAAGTTTTCTTTTATTTGAAGGTGTATATGATGTATAGTTTTTAATGTGAAAATATAATTCTAAGACACGTCAAAATTACAATAAATCAACTTAAACCAAGTAAAAATTTTAAATCTATTTAAATTGAATTCGATACAGATAAAATCAAACAAAAAAGATCTAAATATGCAAATTACAAATTTTATAGTCTGAAAATTTATCCATTTACAACCTTTTTAGTGAAAAAGACAACATTCTTTTGTATCTTAAAAGAATTCAGGATATAATATATGTTTAAAGGCATGAAGAATATATATCAGCATTTATTTTTATCTGATATTTTATATGTAGAATAAATCAAATAGATCTAAAGTTCTTAATAATTTCTACAAATGAGCCAGTATTTTTTGTGTTTTGGCAAAAAAATATATACTTAGTAGCATCATTTATATAATAGGTAAATGTTTTAATTAAATAGTTATCTAGGTATGTTTTTTTATTAGAATTCGTGATACTTCATTATTCTTATGTATTAAATCTATCAATAAATACGAAAATATTGAAAAAAATTGATTATTCAGTGCATTATATTTATAAAAATAAACGGAATCTATCAAAAGATGTAGGTATATTTTAATCTATAACATAAAATCTATTGTCTTATTTCACTGTAAGATCTAACCAGGAAAACCATAAATAAGCATTCAACACAAATGTATATATAGATTTGGTCTTCATGTATAATTTTAGAATAAATATTTTAATATTATATTTTACAGATAATTTTTAAGCATAATCATGGTTCCAAGTTTATTATAATACTCAAGGACACAACTTACATGCTAGCATAGATCCACTGCAGAACAAAATTTCATATGATAATCGTAAAATTTACTAACATGTTAATTTAAGATATTTTAACAATCTTTTTATGGTATAAATCCACATTTCTTTGTATTTTTAAGATATAAAATGCCATTTATCCAATCTTGTTCTATCTAATATTTATAAATCTCTAGATTTATAAGCCATGCCTCAAATATATCAGTAAAAAAAAATTTGGCTTTTTTTACGAAATTTGCATTGATTTTTACAATGATTTATTTTGCGTATGATTATATAACATAATACATTCTTTTTTCATGTCTTAATAATAATATCAGCGTTAGACTGCATTTAAAGTGTTCGATTGCATCTGGTCTATCAATAATAGATTTCCATAAATAAAGACACATAATTTATTCTAGTGAAATCAAATAGTATTACAGCCAAATGATTCGCGATCTTAAACAATTTATTTTGATTAAAAAATACTATTTCAAGCTGTTTTTTATTATTATTGTATGAGGGATATTTATATTAGGTTTTTATAAATACTGCGCAAATGACATCTTATAGTCAGCAGTTTGCTTTAAAATAACGTTAAATAGAAAATCCGCAATAAATTGTTTTCTGTTCAGTACTCACATACAGCAAACGTATAATATATACTTAATATATAGAGTTTATATCAACGCGTTTTTATTATGAGTTAATAATGAGGAATCAAAATATTTACAGTATCTTGTTTCTTTTACATATAAATCGAGTTAAAATTTAGACGAATCCATTTTAAAACCTAACTTTAATAAGTCTAAAGAAGAAGAATAAACAACTGAAATAGAATGGAACACATATATAATTATAAGTCTGCCGAAAAGTTCTAATATATTATAAAATAATATAATATATTAATTTTCGCATTATATGAATATTTTTGATACTATGACAGCAAATAAAATATACAGAATATTTGGATTAATCCAAAAAATTGAAAATTTTTATATTTAAACGCTGATAAGAAATCTTTATATTTTTTTCTAGAATTAGAATTTTAATTCATAGATATAAGTTACGTTGTCTCAATAGGATACTGAGTTGATAAATGTTTTAAATCGCTTCGTGAAATAGCTAGAATGTGTATAATATAAAGTATGTATACAAATGTTAAATTTATACAAATACAGCAGTAAAAATTACAAACGGTCTTATACATTTAATAGTACCCAAAAATCGCTTTTATTTATAAATTTATATTTCTAATCCCTTTTTACAACGATTGCAATCATAAATTATTTTGAAAACAAAACCAAACAGATAAAATGATAGAAACAGAAATAATAAGCTGACATCACTGCAATGATCCTAAAGAAAACTTGGAAACAGAGTATATTTTTCAGAAATTAGATAACAATCAACTATAAATTACTGTTATATCATGAATAAGAGTTTTTAGATCATACTTAGCTCGCAACTTTTGAAGTAGCGAGTATAAAAATTGGCTTAGGTTTAGCTTAATTTGTGTCAAAAAGAACTAAAGCTACACAAAAAATGATATTTGTGGAGTATTAGTAAGGTTACGTATATACAGACATATTAGAAGATCAGGAATGAAAGAATACAACATTTTAGAATTGGTCATAAATTAATATCCAGATTTTTTACATCATAACAGAAAGACGAGTCGCACAATAACAATCATAAATAAAGCTTATGAATACCCACTGCATGATATAAACGGCAAAGTTAAAATATCGGGTAATTCTGAGTATAATAAAAGTTGAAATTCATATAGCTATCTTGAAATAATCACAATTGAAAAATTCTTCTAATATTAAATAAAAAAACATATCGATATACGCGCCATATACATGTGTTTTTTTGTTGACCTTAAATTAATAAAATTTAATTTTAAATATGTGATTGACCGGTATGATTTCTGTTAATCCAATCTATTTTTGGATATATTCATTTAACGACTATTTTTAGATAATAATTACGACAGAATAAAAATTGTCAGTGTCCACTGTCAAAACTATGTAAAAATCAATTTTTATCTCTAATTTCGTTTTAATAGAAATATTTGGATACGTATTAAATTATTAAACCAACGAAGTGAATATTAAAAAAATATAAATAAATTATAGGTGACAAATTAGAATAGACAAGGGTTTATAATTTTGTCTATGATTGCACTAAAGAATTAAATAGTCTATCCTATTCCAGAAAAAAGTTTAGATCCGAAGATTTAATGCTTCCTTTTCCATATAAATGTACGTCAAAATACGATAAGAAATGTATTTATAAAAATTATACATATAGCAATAACTTATGATTGAGAATATTGTTATTGAAATCATTTTGTTTATCTATTTAAAATTAACTTTGATCCATATAATAAAATAATTTTATAAATAAATTATTGGATTAAATATTTTAATGTCATATTACTTGCATAATTTTTAACTTTCTATAAAAAGGGCATTAAAATTATTTAGAAAGTAAAAATTGCATATTCAAGATGCCATTATACGAAAACAAACCATTAAATTTCCCATTGAAAAGAAAATAAATTTAATAATAGAACATAATAAAAATTAATAAAGTATTTTGTAATAAATATGCCCACTTGATATAGATACTGCCTCTTGTAAGTCATATTTTAAAGGAAATTTATATATTTTTAATATTTATTAATCCGCTTATATATAAGATAGATCTACCTATTCATATGCGATGAAGTGAATTTGAAACTAAGATTTAAATATATAAGATGTCTATCAATTTATATATAACTTTCCTCGATTTTCATTCGGCTCATATACGCATATGTGAATTTTTTAATGTAAAATTTATTCGATTGAATTAGTTTAGTTGAAGGCTGAAGAAAGATCAAGGCATGAAAAATATATTATAGGGTTTAATACACTAATATACCATCTTAATGATTTTAACTATAGAATCAACGGGATTTTTCACACCTTAGATAGAAAAAAGGTTTAGTTGCAATTTTCTCTACATATTAACTCTTATTAACCAAATCAAGAGATTAATATACAATATTGGTTATATTTTTAATACTCTTGAATCTGGTATTTTAAGGTTTGGATTTCAAAATCCATACATATTATTAATAACAAATTTTGTAAAACTTAAGTTTTAGATGACATTCTCTTATTTTTACTGTTCTTCATTTATAGATTACAAAATATTTTTTCGATTTAAAATAGATGCTTGATCAAAGAAAATTCTATACTAGCCACTGAAATATGTTTTAAATTACCGGCAAATAAGTAAATGAATATATATGAGAAGTTCACTGTCAAGTTTATCAAACTAATATTAACGGAAAACTACTGTGAATATTAGATATTTTTAGGACAATGTTAAGTTTTTAGATCATATGTGATTTTCTATTGTTAAAATATTTTAAGACCACCTTTAATCTACACATCATATATAATTTGCAATTAATGCCCTATTCGTTAACCACATATATGATGAACAAAAAATATGGAAATAGAAAATTTACATTAATATGATTTAAAGTAACATAACTAAGCCATGAAAAAAGATATAAAGCAGTAGATAGAATAAATTATATATAACCAAAGTTTTATATAAACTGAAAGAAAACGATATAAACTTAATAATAATAATATTGTTATTTTGCATTTATAATGTCTAACTAACTCTAGAATCGAGGTTTGATTTGTTTTTAGTGCACAGAAAGTGTGGTTCGTATATTTTTTCAACAAATAGAAACGCAAAAAATATATATAAAATTGTTAATGTGAATAGAACTAAAATTGACACATGAGCAAATATTATACCATAAAATACATTTTATATGGCATAAGAAATATATTTATACCGGTATTTAAGTATAAGGTAGTGGTTTACCCATAGAATTTAAAATAAAGCATACCTGCACATCGATCGAAGAAAATTATTTTATAAAGTGATAGTACAGCAAATTACTTTATGGTGAACAAATTTTGAATATTCATGATCCGCCCCTGTTATATTTTTTTATGATTATTTTACGATAACATACTAATAAAATTTAAAATTTATTGTATAATCATAAATATAATTGAATATTGGAATTAGTATGCAAAATATTGCAAGAATACACATGCAGGTTCTAAATAGCAATCTGTCTAATACTATGAACTAATTACTTTTTTTTATAAAAAAGAGAAAGATCAAGCATTTTAAAAAATATATAAAGAAATCTTACTGCAGACATATCCTCAATAACTATAATATCATGGAAATTTTTAAGTCATACGAAAAATTTTTTTTAGAATTAGTCATAAGAATAGCACAATGGAGTTCACGTTGTATTCAACATATATATACACTGCGGAAACAAGCTAAATCTTTGAATTCCCGGTTTTTTTTTATATTTATAAAGCTATATTTACACATATTTATATACTATATTTTTCCATTATTTTCATTTTCGTTTGATATGTGCCAATTATGCATATATAAAACAGCAAAAAAAAATCCGAGACCAATTGAAGAAATAATATGATTTTTATAGGCCCATCAAATAGTTTAGATTCATTCATCCTATTTTTATTTACAATTTAAAATTTAAAAAATGGAAATTATTTTTGATATGTCGAATAAATGACTGTTTTTATTGAATAACAATACAAGTTATATAAAATCTTTTACCCCCAATAAAATCGACATAATTAAAAAATTCAGCTTTTTAAATGTATTTAACTGTAATGAATTATTGAGCAGATATTAAATTTCTATTAAGAATCAGAATTATGACAAAATATGATCTTCTCATATGAGAAAAAAGAAAATAAAATGAGATGTAGTGAAATAATGGAACTGAAAATATCACATATTATGATGTATTTATGTTTCATATTACAGTAAGAAGGGTTCTTCTATTTCATTTATTTTGTGGTATATTGTTTAGATAGTTTTGTGGCTTTCATTTTAATCGTCAGAAAAATGAATCAAAATATCTCCAACATATATAGTTAACGTGAAATTGAAGTTTTAATAAAAATCTACTACATTGCAAAAATCTTATAAAAACATCAGCATTTTTATTTACGTGATTATGCATTTCTTGTGTAAAAATCTATAAATTAAAGATTATGATACTAATTTATTGTGCATATGTAATTGTAAATATAATATTGAAATAAATTTTTATGGTATATAAATTGTCAAAAATTACATTCTATATTATGTGTCAGGTTTTTAATTATATAGTCTCGATTTGTCGTATATTTCTTGATCTAAAGCATACGTAGTGATCTAAAATAAAAAAATTGTTTGTCAATATGAATATAGAATACTTTTTATACAAAATTGCGCATATTGAATTGTATATACTATATTACAGTATGCTATAAAGCTAAAAAAAACGAAACAAGAACTTATTTTGTGCAATATTTTTCATTTTTTAGAATAGTCAAACAGTTTCCTACAAAATTCGCGTTGTAATTATTTATTAAAACAACTCAATTTGCGATAATTTAAATCTAACTTGATTTTTTATTTATCCGTTATTTTTATAAAAATTAGTCTGTGTGTTCAAAATAGATATACCTTCATGTTAAAACCTATAAATTTATGCATAAATCAATGTAATTATGCAGATTTCTTTATGATTGTAGACTTCAGCTGTAAAGAAAAATTTAGTAATATTTCTAATATTTTTTATTCATATTTTGTTTTTAATACGTTTAACCTTATATATTTTATAGCTTAAATGGCAAGAAATTTTGGTTTTAAAACTAGATTTTTGTATTTGACCATGTAAATAATATAACAGACGTGAAAAACCTTTTAAATATACGAAAATATGTTTAATTCTTTAGCTCGGATTTGTGATATATTTAAGTAAAATGTGCATTTCAGTTAGTAGTATTTTATAAGACCATAATCTTTTTATGTTGAGGGCATTTTTATATATAGTGTATGTCTCTTGGATTTGATCGACATCAAAAACCAGACTATAATTTTATATCTTTCATTTTTGTGTTCATGAAAATTGAGATGATAATTGCAGATTTATTTTTTATAAGTTATATATTTACCTTAAATCCATTACTCCCTAGCGAATAATATGATTTTATTTATTTTTTAATATGAGATTTCTTTGTATAGATGTTCAGAAATGAAAAAAAAACGGACCATGCAACAATTTTTTGAATATTAGTGTTTTAAATTGTTGCAACGTCAGTTATCGAATTTTTTACCCGCATTAATTGTACTTTCTTCTTATTATTCTGAGTTCAAACCAAGCGATTGATTTTTTCTTTAGAGCTAATGAAAGATACTATAAGGCGTAGTTGATATTTATTAGAAAAATTAGAACAATTTTATTACACAAGTCAGTAATAATATATTAATAAAAAAATTTCAAATATATTTTTAAATTTGAGCTAAAAAAGGCTAAGATGTAATTATTTTCTTACAATCAAGCAGTAAATAAAATATAAAGAAAATTTCGTAATTATATATAAGATTGAACCTTAATATAAATATAATCTTTTATAATAAAATGATATTACATAGAATAAAAAAATATATTTTAACTAAACTTTATGTATTCTTAGATTCTAAACTTAAACAGCCAAAATTGATGATTTTCTTAATATATCACATAAAAAAATATAATTTTAGCAACCTAGCAATTTATGATCTTGATCTCTTTTATACAATTATAAATGTTTTATATAAAAAACACCTAAATTTATGCCGTTAAAAATAGATAATTTATGATTGTTTTAATGTAAAATATGATCGAAAACAAAAAAACCTCAAAATTATTTTTATTTGCCTATTTTGCCGTTTTTTTATGCAGTAAATAATCATACATACGCATGTACATTCTAAATTTAGTATTTAATAACGTTTAATATCTATGATGTTGCATCAGCCTTTTTACTTTATAAGAACGGTGGTATTTTGTGTGTTATATTTTAAATCTCGCTTTTTTACTTTTTTTGCCCTATTATGTTACAATTTAACCTTTATCTTTGTTATTTTATCTCTATCATACATTTTTTTGTAATTTTTTTCATTTGTCAAAACAGATCCAAGTGTTTAAATTTTAATTTATCTATTCAAATTTTATAAATTACATAATAGATTCGAATTTAACAAAATGCTTTGAAAAATAAGTAAAATGTGTAATATACATATATTTTCTAGATTTTTTTGCATCATTATCCTTTTATATGATTTAATATAAACTAAAATATATTTCTGGCTGCAAGGTAGTGCACTTCCATTGTGCTTACAAATTTTGATGCATATAAATAACTAGTTAAAATAGAAAATTTTTGTTCATATTTATTTTAATATGGAACTTTATGGGATATTTCAAAGACACATAAAAGATTGATTTTAGATATTTATATCATGTCTTACTATTATGCATATTTTACATCGACCCCAAATTTAGTCAATATGAGACAATAGTAAGCTAAGTTGGAAAGGTGATTACAACACAGCTAAAGATGCAATGCAATCCTTTGGGAAGAATCTTAAGCGGAAAAAATCATGACATTATATTGGATTAATGAATGATTTTTTGTAATTATCAATAGAAATCAGACTTTTTTTCTGATGTGAAGAATGTAATTAGCTGGCAGTATGGTATGGATAAAGCAACGTTTCTTTCCACATATTATATTACAATTTGGGATTTTTAGAATATAGAATGGTTTGTTGGCTATTCACATTTTCTTTGAGATAGGATGCAAGATAGACTGTGTGTATAGCATTTAAGCTGCATAAGATGATTTGAATATGAATGTGTTGGGTATGATAAAAGATTTTCAAAAAAATTGTTTTATATAGGTGAAGCATGTAAATAAAAGATAATAGCTGAGAAAAATATATACAGCTAGTTTTTAAAATAATTTGCGTTGTATGCAAATTTTTTGTTTTAAAGATGTATAAAAAACACTTTTTGATATTCCTGATAATGATTGTTAAAGAATAAAGGTGGTAAAGTATTTCTGTCAACAATATAAATTGTGGGTATTGTCTTGTTTACAATATGAATGTGTAATAGTGTAAATTCGAAGTTAATACATGAAGAACTATAAATGATGATAGGTGACTGTGATACTACAAAAAGAGTATGTCAAGGTCTCGATGCAGTTTATATCATGTATCATGTGTAATTAGCGTTTCTTCAATGTTTTTATAATATTAGAATTCGAGTATGAAGTTTAAATCAAATGTTGTGATTGTTAGTCGAACTTATGTGTTCTACACTTGATAAATCATAAATAATAGTCTGTTAAGTAATAAGAATGAAGCATAGAGATTGATTTTCAATTTATTTGAGGGTGCTTCATAGGATGAAATAGAAAATAAAATAAATTTATATATATTGCTTTTTTCTTTAACCTGAACTTTTTCTATTTTAATTTATAAGCCAACACCAGAAGCGTTTCATAGTATTTCTTCTTGTCAATTTATCGATTATAAAAGGAGACACTGTATGTATTTTAGTTTATTTATCAAATTGAAAAAACTGTTTTTTCCGTTATAACGTTAGCAATTGCATGTTTTTATGTAATTTTATACAATAACTATATACAAGATTTGCACATTTATATATATTTGAAATGATTTGATAAGTAATTTATATATTGAATTAAATTTAAGAAAGATTTGTATAGAACATACTTTATGGATTTTAGATTTCAAATTTAAAGAAGATGGATAAAAAGTTTAAAAAATACAGACATAATGAATAAAAGATCAAAATTTTGTAAAAACTATCTTTTTTGTATAATCTATTATTTTGTCTTTTGCATACCATTAGTAACAAGGTGCCACAATTTAGATGTTAAAGGCGACAAATATCAAGAAATATTTGATTCATGTATAATTTATAAGATAAGTGAGTTGATTTCGTTAATTAAATCTATTTTTTTTACATAAAAATATAGTCAATACATTCAAAAATTACAAAATGCATTATTTATATTGTTACAACATGAAAATCAAATTATGTAAATGCAAAAAAGGATTACAAAATTCCCTAATTATGACATACAAAACGCATAAAAATTTTCTAGCAATTCAAAAAAGACTTTTGGTCATGAATTTTGAATCTTATGTTTTTTTATTCCTTCATATTACCATAGAAAAATATTTCTTTTGTTTGAAAACTGTTAATGCAAATATTTAGATTCCATTCTGCTACCTATATTTTTATACAATATACCTTTTTTTTATTGTTATAGTTTCGTATTTCATATTTTTTTATGGTTTCTGAAATACAATAATCTCGATTTAAAATGAAATCCAGAATAAAAGGCAGAAATGAAGATGTATATTATTGATCTATCACTTATTAAAGTATTATGATCATTAAATATAAATGAAGTGCGAAATAAGGTACAATATTAAATTTAGAAGTAAAGATATAAATCTCGAATTGTTTCAAAATAACATCACATAAATCATTCAAGATGCCTTGTTTTAATTTTTAGAAGATAAAACAATTAGATTTTCATCAAGAATTATTGAATATATTCCCTTCTAAATAAAAAAATATAGATATTATATGTCATAAACGTATGTATTTTTTCACAAAATAATATAAACATAAGCATTCCAAAAAAATGCAGGGATCGAACAAACCAAGAGTAGTATTTTAAACATGATTTAATTTACTTTTAAGTTTAAACCGTGATTTTTAATTAAATTTATTATTTTATTAGCTTATCGTGAGCATTATCTATGCATGATAAAAAAAACCATAAATTCTTACTAAAACAGTTTAGTGTAATTATATAGAAATCAAACTAATACATAGATTTAACTGTTTAAATGTCCTTTCATGATTTTATTGTGTTTAACATGACCTAATTTAGAATGATATATCTAAGAAACGATCTTTTTTTATAGATATAATATCAGTTAATAATTAAGAATGTTAACAATTTTAATTTTCAAAATTATATTCAGATTAGATTATTTGGAAAATTATAAATTATTTATATATGTGAATCAATATATATGATGATTTAAGCCATATGGCAATATTTGGGTTACTTATACTTGTGACATAATGCTTTTTTACAAATATTAAATATAAAACTTATACATATAAGAATATTTCTGCATCTAATGATATGCTGTTCATAAAACCTACATATAAAATTGAAATATGCAAGAATGTTTCCGTATTAAATAGATTCTTGTCTATAATACTTGGATATTAAATCGATATAGACAAGGGAGTTTCTGCATTAAATATTTTGTTGTTTATTTAACTTAATATAAAATCGATATATATCAGAATTTTGTCTCTAAGAATCAAATCATTTTCTTTTTTTAATATTAGATTTTTTAGTAATTATAATTTGTATTTATATACTTATATAAAGCGATAATTTAAATATATAGAATCTTATGTGATCTAATGACATTAAAATTTAAATTTTGGAAACTAGAAACGAAGCATATTTTGAAATGTATAAATTTTTTAAAACTAAGGTCAAATAGTTATTCAAGCCGGAATAAATTATTAGTTTGTCAAAAAAATAGAAATATAGGTAAAAAAAATGATTTGAATTTTATTGAGTCCATTAGATTAAAAAATATATTATATGACATAAAAATGTGGATTAATTAGAAGCTCTAAAATAAAAATATCTTTTATAAATAAATTTACAATAGAAAAATCGGACATAAATATTGCTGTAGATTCTATTCATGTATTGTTTATTTTAGTTAAGGGATCATATTTTTTTGGGAATTAAATTCAACAAATTAGTGATCTTTTTAAGATAGAAAATCCTTATTGCACCATTTCATTTGGGATGCGAAAAGTAATGCTTTAACTAATAATTTATTTATAGTGGCGTCAAGTTAGTAACAAATAAATTTTTCATTCCATCTTTGCATCGAAAATCATAGATTAGACTATTGGGTGATACAAAAATATATATAGTATAATTAAAAAAACCAATATTATATAATCAGTGGAAATAATTTGTTATTGTGGATTTATTTGTTGTTTTATTTTGTAAAATTTTACAAAAACAATTTTGTTTCAATTTTATGGAATATATTAAAAATTTAAAAAACAAAGTTGTTAAATCTATAAATATTCCGGTTAAATTTTCAAAATTTCACAATTCGTGGTTTTGAAAGACATAAAGTGTTGTTTTTGTTGATTTCATGATAATCGTAGATTTGTAAATACCTAAAATAATATAATATAATATAATCTACTTTAATTCTAATTTTAGATTGTTAAATGTTTTATTTTAAAATGTAAACCCCCGGAGCATAGTGAGCGTAAAAAATACCAACGAAATATATAAATATCGATCAGAAATACAATTGACGAAAAAATAGTTTTATTATGTAGACTTAGATTGAAGAAATAATTTCGACTAATAATATCTGATCTTAAAACTAATGGTCTAATTCCCAAAATTCACGCTTTATGTATATCAGTTAATGATTTTAAAGGATATATATTAGAAATATATGCTTATTAACATCAGTGTGGTATAATATCTTTCTTATTGTAGATAAAAAACGTTACAAGAATAAAGTTTAATATATGTATGAAACACATTTTAAGTAATAATAACGCACGTGATATATATGTTAGTTGTGATAATAATGCGAATAAGACGAAAGCACGGGGATGCAACTTAGATATAAAATGTATTCAATAGCATAAAGTGAGAAATAAGTGTTGAATATTCTATAAAAGTATTGAAAAATGCAAAAAAAGTATAAAATACCAATATCTATAGTCCACATTTATTTCTCTTATAGTGACTCAATTTTATATGGATAATCGAAATAATTTATTGGAGTACCTTTTGGAACGCTTCATATATCTAGTAATATGAAACAGATATACTAAACCGAAAATCAAAATTTAGATTATAAAGGTAAATGATATATATATGTTAGTATGGAAAAAATTGTCAGAGAAGATAATATTAGTATTCGTAAAAAAGAATGCTTCAACACAGGAAAGTAGATTAGTCTACAAACTCATCTTATAATAAAGAAATTCAAATATTGTAGGACTATTGTTTTTTTGTAATAGAATCCGAATAGAGATAAATAAAATTACAGTGATAATGATAAGTTAAATGAATATAAAAAAAATTATATCTAAGTTTTAATAACAGAATCAAAAAACGGATATATATTTTACTCAAACTATAAACGATTGCAGATTCTCTATAGAAAGGATCTACAATTTGAAGGTTACAAGAAATGGAATTTAAACACCAGCGATGATCGTTATAATTTATAACTAGATGCTAATTATAATTGCGACTTCAAGCACGTATATTTAGATTGATTTTTATGTGTTTATCTTTATAAAAAAGAACTGATGATATACATATTACCAAAATAAAAATAAATTTGTAAATTTAATATCAACACAATTTAATTGTTTGTCAACGTTATGTTTAAATCTAAAAAAAATCATTGTGCTTAAATACTTATCAAAATAGATATTTGAGCGATTTAACTTGGGTATATCAAGAGAATTTGAAAATTTAAAAAAATAGATAATGACCATTTGTTTCATTTATAATATAATTGCTTATTGTACCAAACTAAATAAAATATTTGCCTTTAAAATCATTTTCTTTTACAAAACATCAAATATATTCCACAGATTTTAAAAAAATTTTGCATATATGAATTTGAAAGGTGTTTAAATTATACATAGGAGAGATTTAATATATTCATGTTATATCAAATGGTAATAAGCCAAAAGAAGTATTTCTGCAAAATAAAGTTATGAAATTTGTGTTATTTGCCAAAACACTAAAGTTTACTATTGCAACACATGAAACATGTTTTCTGTTGCATTTAAACAGCAACATTAATTGTTTAATAGAATATGAAATTTTCTAAAATGATGCAATGTGTAGTTAATAATGTAAACTTTGAATAATGCTAATAATTTAGAAAAGATGCCTTTTTTCTAAAACAAATATCTACCTATTAAGTAAATATTTTTACATTATTTAAATAACGAATTTTTTTCGAAATTTAGGATAATTATCCACAAAAAAATTGCTTCTAAGTAGAAAAGAAACGATATATCGCACAAATCCGCGTATAAATATATTTTTTTTTCACAAAAACATGCAATAAATTTAAAAAAAAAATTTATCAAACACATATCATAATCATTAACATCAATGATTCTACAAATAAGATATTGTATTTGGGGTTTAGGAATGAAACTTAAAAACTAAAAAAATTTTCTTGATTTAAGTGAAGTACAGATTTTATAGGTGCATACTATAATATTTCTATATTAAATGATTATATCTTTATATGAACTTGATTGCTTATTAACTTTAATCCGTCTAAAAATTATTTCATTCATGGATCATGTAAAAACCCATAGTATCATTCTAGAGATTTCTGATATAATTCATAAGCTAGCATGTTACAATAAGCGTAGAAAGCCATAGTGTAAAATTAAATAAATATACAAATTTTTCGTTCTATATAGAACAATAATTTCAATTTTTAAAATATAAACATAAATTTTTTATTGAAAACATAGTGTTTTCGAATGCTTTTTCTTTTTTAAAAAGATATATAACTTCTACAAAAAAAAGTTATATTTTGATCTCAAATCAAGCCTTTGCTGTTTAAAAATATAAAATATCAATTTTGTTAATAATTTTATGCAAGATTATATAAATAAAATACATATGTGTGCTTTTAGGATACATATATGATTCAGTAACTTATACATGCCGAATTCTATTTTATATAGTTTCTGATTTTATATGTAGACATCGTGTAAAATAATTTTAAATTCAATTTATAGATTTAAATCCGCACTCAGATGGCCATGTATTCTACTTTGTATCCATATTTATATCGCATATTTGGGATTTAATTTTATTTTTGTATTACCCTTTGGCATAACTCTTTCGTTTATAATTATAAATAGAGTCTAATATTCTATTAGAATATAAATATAACCTAATTAATTCAAATTAAAGGTTTTTTGTTAGTATATAATATAAAAATCCTCATATGGCCAAAGTAAATTTATAATTACTTTAATCTATTGTTTATGTTTTTATACAATAAATACAATTATATGCGCTAGTATCAGAATATATAGATACATATGATAGATATTTAGATCATGGGAATTTTATGCTTTAATGTATATCTGAACTCATACAAACAAGAACCATCTAATATTTTGCGATTGGTTTTGTATTTAAATTTTTTGATGTTATATTATACCATTTAAAAGCATTGTATGTCGTATTAAAATACAATAAAAATTTCATGTTTATAATATTAACAAATAGCACATAGAATTATAAAGTTAATAGATAAATTTATGGCTTCGATAATCCTTTTTGTGTAAATATGATACTTCCATGGATTTTAAAGTATCATAGTTGTATAAATGAAAAAAAATTGTTTATAACTAATAATATTTATTGAAAAGGATTTTACAATTGTTGCATATAAATGCTACTATAGTATAGAGAAGGCATTTCAATATGCAAGATTTGCATTATTCTAATATATGATTGCTTTTAATATAAAAAGAAAATTTTCATGAAAATAACTATATTATAAATTGTATATTTACAAATTTTTTTATAAAACATGGAATGTAATTACATTATAGTTTATAGTTTTATCTAGGGGTATAAATTGTGTGATGGTTATTTATACCCTAACATACATCTTCTATTTTTCAAATATGTTAAAATAATTTAAATGTTTTTAAGTTCTCTTAGCACAAAATAATGGCAAAACGAAAGAAAAAAAAATATAGGATCTAATTCTACATATTTGAAATTTTAAAAGATATATACTAAAATTTTTATAGAAAACTACAGTTTTTTAGATATAAACTATATGTTTTACCAAAAAATTCTCGTAGAACTTTGTTCTTAGTTTTTTTTATCATCAAATATAATTATAAAAAAAAAGCAAGGTTTTAGGTTTATTTATACACCAAATATGCGCATTAAGTTATGGGAATAATTCATGTTTGAAATATTAGCAAATAAAAACAAAATAAATATTCACTCATCCAAATTATACTTATGGTGAAACATTCTACCAAAGAAATTTAATATCAAAAAGCTTCTTTTTATACACTAAAATTATTTTCAAATAACATCGAAATCTGATTTAAATCATCTTTTTTACATTAATTGAAATTGAATTATCCTTTATACACTGAAAAGATTTGAATGTAATAAAAAAAAGGTATTTACATCTAGATACGGATGTGTCTAGTATGCTTTGAGCTTTATTTAACTTAGTAAATTTACAAAATTTATTGCTGATGAAAAGTGTAAATAACCCAAGGAGGCTATATTAATTGTACATAAGGGAGAATATTACTATATTTGTGATCCTGTATATGTTCTTCGCATATTTTGTATATAAAGTAATTTCTGCTAAAGATGCGGTCTTTTATTGCTCTTCATGTAGGATAATATTATTCCAGTTGAATTTTCACAACCTTTTGTTGCATGACATGATGAAATTTTTTTATCTGCTAGTTTAAAATAATGCAAAAACAGAATTTATTGGCCGCATATATTATAATTGCTAGATAAATTATATTTTTTTCTTCACGTATCTTTTTACTTAGAAAAATAACAAATTAATTTTTTACTTTATCACATGGTTCTATACTATAGTAATTATCTAAATGTTTCTGGTGATTTATCAAAACAGAGGTATCCATGATTTTGGCAGCAGTGTTGTCAAGTAATGGCTTATATTTATACCAAAATTTAATAATTGCACGAAAGTATTTTGTGTTTTCATATTAGACGGCCAAAGAATAGAACCTTTAGGTACTCAGCATTTATTCACGAGCTTTAATAGGTAAATCTTATATTTTTTATATGAATAATGACGATTTGACGCCAATAAATATATCATTATGTTGTTAAGAATGAGGATAACGATGATTGCCTCAAAAATTCATGCTATTATAAAGTTACTGTAAAATTACATGTTTTTTTCAAGTTTGAGAACATTAAAACAATAAAATTTGTTTAATATTATAGAATGTATAAGAAAAGATAATGCAGAAGGAAGGTAGAAAGCGTTGGTAATCCAGTGTCTTTTTTAATTTAAAATTTAAATAATATTGTACCAACCACATAAAATAGCTAAAAATATATTAAGAAACACCAAAAAGCATGTCTAGCTGTGAAAGAAATCTTTGAGAAATTCTGGCCTAATTAATTTATCTAGTTTTTTCTATCAAATATGGCAATTATTTTTTTCAATTAGATTATATCGTATAAAAAGACATTCCCCTTAAGATATAGAATTCTAAGACAGAACTACTTTGCGATTTCGTAATTTTAACTAGTCACAAGCGCTTTGATATGACTTTATTTTGCTTTCAGTACTCTTTTTATCATATTGATATACATATATTCTAATTCATCATTTGTTCAGAACAACCAAGATACATTCTATAACCACATACAGTTATTTTTGAAACGTTTTAATCTGCATATATATATATATATACATATTGGTTCTTAATATCACTTTTCCTAGTTCTTTTAACTGTTATATAATTTGTGGATAATTATAATATTAATTGTGTTATATATATTTGTTTTACACTAGTGATTTTTTTCTGTTTATTTTTAAATTGCCGAATTGATATGTTTATATTTTTTATCGTGTAGTTTCCATCTTTTACCTTGCTTTTTATATATTATATTGGTTAGGTTTAAATTTATTTAGAGGTTACTATCGTTTTATCTGCATTAAAACTTATTAACAAGTATAAAATACCATTGAGAATGCATTTTTTTATAGTGTTTTTATCTGTTAAACATACTATGGGCTGCAAACACACAAGCATAATCATGATATATAAATTTATTTATATCTTATACGACATGTGCGTTTATTTTACATACCGGTTAAATTTTTCTTATTTTTGCGTTGATTTACGGTATATTTTATAGAATTTACCTTATATCCGCTCTTGCCTGGTTTTAAAAACATTTTTTTCGCTAAGAAATCATTTACAATATATTTATAAAGTTTCTAACCAATGCATTTTTACCAGCAGAAAAGGATAATACTACTTGTTAACTAAACCATCCTCGTCCAATATATAGTAAAATTCTTTTATTTACAAAACAAATATACAAAAATTATACAGCATGAATTATGACTAAAATATTTTTTTATCTTGCCAAAACTATATTTAATTTCAGTTCAGAACATAAACTATCTTTTTTTTATGTAAAACGATATTTTATTAATATTATGCTTTTTTATCAATGATAAAGTGTAGATTTAGATTTCAATGTATTTCAAAATAAAATACATCATTTTACGATAGCTTATAATTTGTACATTATCAAATGGTATCATATATTTAATGTATAAATGGATCCAGTTTTTATCAGTATATTGAGCATAGATGTTTCTATGAATTTCGATTTCGTTACAGCTTTTAATTAATCATAAATTTCAAGATTCTTTTTAATACTTAGAAGTTTTTTTCAATACAGATGATTTGAATATCGTTTCGAGTAGTCATCCTCAGATATTAATAAATATTATAATATTGAATCCCTTTAAAAAAAGAAAGCAACAATAATTTATGTTATAGAATATGGGCTGTGAATTTGGTATGAAAGCATATAGGACCAATTATAATTCAATAGAAAAATCAAGAAGTATCTGTTTTCTAGAACTATGCAAGAAAATGAATGATAACAAGACATTAAAATTCGGCTCATGTGCGTTGATATTTACAGAGCATAGGAAATCAAATTTAATTTCGAACAGACAATATATATAAGCTGCTAGGCTATTGTAGGTTTTTAAGAAATTTTGTGATGACTTTTAACTTTTCATGTAGAGTTATAATGAAATTGGATAGATGAAGGAAAGTGACACAAGCGATCGTGTACAGTGAAAACTTAAATTCTAAAATAATATTCTTTTAATGGATAAATTGGAACAGTAAGAATAGCAATTTTGTCACAGATTGAGAAAATCTGAAGAGAAGAAAGAATAGTCGTATTAGTATGAAGTAATGCGGAATATACAGTTTAAATTGGTCATTGATAAGATAATAGAGATAGAGTGTACATAACATGGATAATTTAATGTGTAGGATTTTTATAAGTTATTCTACTGTGAATATATAGTACAAACGTTTTCTACGGTGTATTTTTAATATCGTAATTTTTACTTATGTATGAAAGTATTCTGAATGTTGAGCAAGATTGTAATTTCTCGCTAGAAAAAAATATGATAAAACTATATTTTGTAAATAAAAATTATTCAATTAGGCCTAAATATTCTGAACAGAAGTCGAATAGAATTTTGCTTATTATAAGTTTGTTAATTTTGCATGAATTCTTCCTTTTTTTATTTAGATTTTTTGCTATAACTTAGCAAAGACTTTCCAAAATCAATGTTAAATTTTATTTAAGATTTTTCATTAATATCATTTTCATATAAATAGAATGTTTTTGCCGCTTTTAAAATCCGTAAATTATAAATTAATTCATTTTAATTATTTTTAATAAAACGAACCTTGGTGTTATAATATTATTTGTAAGATTTTTCTAAAAAACCAGTTTCAGTATAAAATATTCCCCTATAAAGATTGTATAAGGTCACATAGATACTATGAAATTATCTAGAAAATTAATCTATATACTTGAATATAAGATATTTATTCTCTATGACTAATGTCAATAAGTATTTATGATAATAAATTCAAATCTGCAAGTCATTTTAATTTTATCTATAATTTTTTGATATTGCATGAAAAATGTGTAGAATATGTTTTGTTCGCAGGATTGAAGATAATGACTTCGAGTTTAGATAATATATGAGCCCCATAATTATTTAATACTTAAAGCTAAATTGTTTTTTTATTGGTTATAAAAAATTAAAAAGTATATTTTTATGTATTTATACTCACATATGTTAGTTCGTATACTTTTAATAGCTGTTTTCTTATAACTAAATATTTTAAAATTTATTTTGAATAGATCAGCAGCTATTTTTATTTGGTTGAATAAATCCATGATTTTATTACATTAATGTATCTATCAATGTTTCTAAATTAAAGTAAAGTAGACAAGTTTGTTTGAACAGCCAGAAATTTTAGACAATCCTCACGTGTATTTGTTGGTTGAAAAAGTATAATTTCTCGTCAAACATATTAGTCACAGAATATTTTATGTTAATTATACAATGGATGCCACAAGTACATTATTATCACTCTAGATCAATAAAACAATGAGAATAAATTCTAGTAAAATTTATTTTAAGATATGACAACTACTGATATAAAATTACCCAGTTATAAAAGTGATTTTAACTAATAAATTTCTAACTTGAAGCATAAAAAAATCTCTAATATACCTTATAAACGTGAATAAGAGCTTGTATTTTGTATTTCAATGGATTTTGTAATTTTAGATTTATCTAGTTGAATATTTGTGTTGCTCAATATTTTTTTTTTCAAATCATATATTTTTGTAAATTTGTTGCTTGAATTTCTGAACTCTAATATATCGTATTTTGTAATTTTATGATACATACTATATACCTTTACACCCAATATCATTTTTAGCCAAGTAGGTTATAATAATAACATTAAAATATTTGGACTATAATGATTCGATCTTTCTTTATTCCGACTATATAAAAAAAACTACAAAATTCAGTTGCATATATACTTGATTCTTGAATATATTGATAAAAGTATATATTCCACAAAATTCAGAATTAATAGGGCAAAAAACTAACACATGAAAATAGAAACTAATCATAAAAAGTGAATCACATGCCGAAATAATATAGACCTATATAAGAAGATTATATTAAAGATTTTTTATAGCATTCTCAAGCTGTAACTTAGATTAAAATCGCTCTAACCAAACCAATTATCTTTTTTGTCATATTGAATATCTAAAAGAATTAAAATTTTCGAAAATTTTCGACAAAATAAACCGTTGCCTGTTCTATTATGCAAACCTTAACTCGAGGAGGCAAAGTGAATTCAGGCTTCAATCAAAGTTATATTCCATCGATTCTTATAAGCTATTAATATATTACTGCTCCCAATTCGAATCCTTATATTTGATATAATTCATGAAATCCAGATATAGATCATATTGATTTTGAATGTTTCTAATAGATAGACTTTTTCTATATAACAGATGCAACTGTGTTATATTTATATATTAAGTATAAAAACTGAAATGAAAATTATACAGATTTATGAAAAGCCGATATTTGAAAAAAATGGGGTCCGAGGATGTTGATATATAGCAGATCTAGTATAATAAAATATGCATTTTAGGTTACAATCGGTTTTAAAGCTCTTTTACATACAAATCAATATAATCTATTATTAGAATGCCGAAATTTATTCAAAAGATATAGACCAAAATTATATTGGTATTGCTAGCGAAACTAATGCCCTTTTACTCCTATTGAATATGTGTCTACTTGTAATGCAATGTATGCATTGCACATAGACAGACTAATTGCTTAAATAGTTTTGCGGGATGTGTTTTTATTATAACATGATTAAAATTTTATTTTTAGAGATAGAATGCATACAATGCACTTTTAAACTGTATATCAATAAAATATCTTACTTAAAACAGAAAAACCTTGTTTTAAGTAATTTAACTCCCCTATTTCATACAAAACTATGCTTTAAGAAAATTTTTTATTATAGAAACCAAAGACTATTGGCGTAATATGTCATAAGCACAACTGCTAAGATAAACAATTTATAAGGAATCCAATTTGCAATTAATTCTGTTTCAAAGAAATCAAATAAAAATAAAAATAGCAGAACAGCCAAAGATATGTTTTTCTAAGTCTATTGCACAAATTCCCAGCACAATAGTGCTAAGAAGTACAATGATATTGTACAATCTATATAAGAATTATACAGATCTTTATTCAAAGTTTATGAATCTTATGATTGGGCGCTACTATCTGCATATTTACTTGTTTTTTTATTATAATATTATGATGTTTTTTTATATTTGGTTTTATAAATATGCCGTAGGCACACGATACAATAACTATTATACATTTCACAGGGAAAATATATTAAACGAAAATCCATTTGTTTTGCGAAAAATATAAATTAGAAGTATCACACAAAATATAAAATTAATATACACCGTCAATTATGATGATTAACAAATATATAATAGCCCTAATTGGCTCATAAAACCCTTATTTATATACAGATAGTATGGTCTTTAGCATAATAAAAAAATTGCGGCTAAATAAAAATATTTTTCCTATAAAAAAAAATTGTACACTGATAGTTTATGGCTTTTCAATAAATAATATGATTTATTATCATCTTTTTGTATTATAATATCAAGTAGGTTATTTGCTTTAAAATAGCTTTTGCTGCGTTATGTCACAACAAATATTACTTTTTGGTTACAATAATATAAACACTCTAAAAACCAAAGGAAAAGGACGATTAAGGGGGTTATTATAATTTTAAATCAGGTGTAAATGTGGAACTAAACGAAAGCAACAGAACAGAATTTAAGAAAGTATAAAAGAAATTTTACAATGTGTTCTTTTATGTTGATATAATAGTTCAAAGAAAAAAGCAGGTAATGATGTTGGTTTAGAAAAATCTAACTATAACCTAAAACTTATGGCCAAATAATTGGAACAATATAAAGATAACTTTTGCTCATAAATTGACGGATTTTAAGTGTTGAACCATATTTAATATAAAATATATCATATTTACAAAAAAGAAAACTCCAATACTAAATATTTTTAAAAGAGAAATTCAAAAAACATTTTATAAATTTTTTGTCTATAGATAGATAATTTGAGGTGTTTAATTTATAAAAATACATATGTAAGATTATTTATAAAAAGAAAGACAAAATGACAACATCATCTTACCAATCCTCATCTTACCAAACACATAATTTTATGCGATTCATGGCATATAATATATTCATAATGATATAATTGCATTATTTTCGCGTTTTTTACACAATGTAATGAAGTGTTTAAATTTTGTAACACAAATTAACGAGATATATGGCGTAGATAATTCCTTACATTTGTTTCGTATTCATAATTATATTTTACTTTTTTATATATTTATTCACAACTATTTTTCATATTTTTATATACTTAAAATCAATAATCAAAAATTAAAATTCTTCCTTTAATTCCAAATAAATTCATCTAAAATGTTATAGATTTAAACAATATTATTACTAATATAATACATATAGAATGTGTTTTTTTATTTATGATGGATATATAAATAGAAGCTCGTACTGACTATTCCAAAAGCAAATTATGTGAAATTCATAACTTTATGATCTATGAAACGAATTAAGTGCACATTTGTAAAAATTTTAGTTCAAATTGTCAAAAATTACAAAATAACTTTATACTGCGTATTTTTATTTTATTGTAGTCATGAGAAAATCACATTGTGTTAACAACACACTCTAAGTGAGATAAAAGTACATAACTTATGGCTTAAAGCAATATATTATAATTATTTATCTATTCGAGCACTATGACATAATTTTACCTTACATCAGGTTTTTTTGTGTATTATGGTTTTTATTAAAAATAATAAACCAACGGAATATAAATACCCACAATAAATACTGCTAGAATCCATATTTTATGATGAATACCTTACATTTAAAATGTGATTGATAAACTGAGTTATTAGATTCAACCTTGATACACAAATAATATAAGAAGAATATATTTTTGCGTGTGATATATCAGCTTTCGAGTTAAAGAAATTCATTAGTATTTAAAAAAACAGAAATATTTTTAGCACTTTGTAACATTCCTTTGCCTTAAATTTTTTTTTATACAAAAATGCATGGTTATAAATGTTTAAAAGAGTTTGGCTGTAACTGGCTTTTAAACTAATTTGATTATACATCAAGAAATAAACTAATATTCAAGCTATGGTGAAAAAACCTCAATTTCAGACGTGTTCAATAAAACTTAAAAATGTATCAATAAATTGTTTTTTTTTTGCAGAGAAAAACACACATTAAGAAATCAAGAAGTAACATTATTAACTATATCGCAAAGTATTTTTTTTTATTTAAACGAAGTTTCCTAAGCTTACATGACAAAAATGAAACAGGAACATGCTTCTTGCATTTAACTATTATATCGTAATTTAGACAACATAAAGAAATTGAAAAATCTAAAAGGTTGTTTTTTGCCTGTACAATAACAACCATTATTTATTCATCGTAATGCAAAAAGGGTACAAAATCTAACTCATTTAAACTCGCTTATATGCAATATATATTATGTATGGATTTAAAGAAATAGAGCTTTAGTTCAATATATACGTACAAAAATAAATTCAAATATTTATAAATAAAGATAAATTGCAATAAAAGATATTCTTCTTGAATAATTACACAGTGTTCTCGATAAAATTTATAGTTTCTTTTCGATAATAAAGAAGTATTTGACAATTTGATATAACTTGTACTTACTGAGATATGATTTTACTGTGCAACATAATGAGCTTGATGAGATCCATAAACAAAACATACGAAAGTAGTTACAATACCAGTTAAAATAATTTTTAACTTAGCTAATATTGTACTGTAAAATAAAATAAAATCTTATTTTTACGGTTTAAGCATGTAACATTTTTATAAAGAACAGAAATATAGTAATAAAATTATAGTTGTTCCGAAGATTTAACATGCGGTGTTAGTTCATCCGTTTTATGAACTTCGGAATTAATAAACAATGTGAACCTATAAAATATTATCTAGATATTTACACTAATATGTAATGAAATATGCACTAAAAAGTAAAATACTGATAGAATACAGCAACACCAAATAATAATATTAAGATCATCATGTGCATAAGCCTGAATAAAAAAATAATATATGGTGAAATAATTTTTTTTCTTTTTCATCATAAAATTGTGTACCACATAGATTAAAAATAAAATTTTTTCATTAATTGTGATGTAAAAATATTATAAATAGGCCTTTGAGATGATGAGCAGACATAAATACTTATAAGTATTTATAAAATTCAATTCCTATACAATAAAGATGTTATCTGAAAATTCAAATATTATGGATATTTAAACGACATTATTATCTGTATATTCAAAACTGGTTGGACTATTTCATTATATATGCGATATTATCTCATATTTTTAAAAATATCAACATTTTAACATAATAGATTAATATAATACAAATATATAAATTTTTTTAGAGAGTAATGCATTACAAAATGAAGTGAGATATGACTTTTCATTATTTGAACCCTGCACTTCTGTTTTTGACTGAAATAAAAAAATTAAAAGATTATGCGAACAAACGAGTATATTCTGAAAATAAATTACACCACGCATGGAAGATTTGATGGTGGAGAAATAAATAAAAATCCTCAAAAGATAGAAAATTACTAAACTTGGACACTTCTATCTGAAATGTTATGAGGTTTATATTAAAGATATTCCAATTATAATAAAAACTAATTGCTCATATGTAATATATTTAAAATATATGTATAAATATCGGTGAAATATAAAAACAATTCTTTCCAAATTTGCTATTTAAATGATATTCATAATATTTTACAAGCATGTTTTTTTCTATTGAATTTATAAAAACATCTTATGGATGTCTAAATATATTTTTAAATAGTAATAAGAAATATACTTGATATTTCAAATTTATCGATATTACTTTTAGCTGTTTCATGTGCTGGATTATTTTCTGCTTGGGATATGTGGTTAAAATGATTATATTTACAGATAAATTTATTGTAAAAAATATATAGAAGTCAATTAATAAAATAAAACACAGTAATTAAAAAACTTTAACACATTTTAAAGTTAAATTTATGAAACTAAATCCCCTTAAAGCAAAAAATAGATCTATAATTTAAAAAAAGACATAAATTTATTAAAAAGCATGTCGTTGAAAATGTGTAATACACGATTTTATACTAGATGGAAAATATTGCATGAATTTTCTAATTTATAGAAAATTCAGATTTCAAAAATACAAAAGTAATTGGTTTTTACATTTACCAGTAAATTCTACTTATACAAATCGGATGGATATATATTATGTAATATGCCGTTTTAAAAAAAAATCAAATAACTTATTATAAAAATAAAATAAAATGTGCGAAAGTTGATTTTATGTTTCTATTCAAGCGCTTTATATTATATCATTAGACAATTGATCCATAAATTAATGATACCAAAGCTTCCAATCGACGATTCTTTAGAGAAGTCTTCTGATAAAAAAAATTAAATTAAATTTCGATATCTGGGATTCCAATTTTTTGATAAAGTAAATCAAATAGTATATTCTTTTCCAAAAAAATTACAATTTAACAAATTTTTGCATTGATTGATAAATTTCATATTCATATAGTTTAATGATTATAGCTAACAAAATTTGATTTAAATTTTATATTTTTACATTTTAAAACATCATATGGAACGTTACATATTTCGAACGTCAATTTTTTACATCATGATAGCAATTACTAATAATAAAACAGTTAAGGCATTTTATTAAAATTCAAACCTTTTCATTTGCTCCAAAAGAGCACAAAATAAGAAAAACAGCATTACAGCCATATATGATTATCAGATTTTTAATTTATACAAAAAATATACACATATAGTTAAAATCAAAATATTTATTATATCAAAATGACAACATAGTCGCTAAAAGGAAGAAATTATATTCTATTATTTTGAAACATTTTTTTTTATTTTGCAATGACATACATATTTAATCAAATTCTTGGATAACTGTTTAAGCAAATGACGCCTATAAAATAGTTATAAACAGATTATAATCTTAAAATCTAAGAGAAAAAAAAACCAATTCATTTTTTTATTGTGTAGATTTGTATTTTATTAAACCGAAATTCTATTTATAGTAAAGTCACATAATTAATTGTAATATGATCTATGACGTATAAATATCAAGGATGATCCAATATTGAAAGTTTAGAATTAAGATACAAAAATATATTAATATAAACTATATCCACAAAACCATAAAATACATAAATTCATGCTAAATGTGGTACTATATCGTTAATTAGCTATAAAATTAAAGTCTTTGGTTTGATGTCATACCTTTTAAAATTGAAATCTAAAACTACATTGCAAACTATTATAATGTGTTAATGATAATTTTGTATCCTTTTCTGCCAATTATTAATAACAGAAAGGCCCACATTGCTTTTATAAAAAACTAAAAATAAAGATATCAAAGAGACATAATGAATGCAATATTTTGCTCTTTTTTGACACATTTTTTTGATCTGATAATAAAGGGGCTTATAGTTAATGAAATATACCAAAATCTACATCTGTTAGATATATTCTATGTCTCTTATCTAATATAATTATTTTAAAGCGATTTTTGTTCCTGTAAATACATAACATTTTATATAAGAAAAAGATGTAAAATTAAACATTATTTCAATTTTTATATGTCAAAATAGTTATTAAAATAGCCAGCGCTATTGTATGTGCGAAATTAACGTAAATAATCACTAAAAGTTCCTATCTGAAAAAAAAGAAATTTCTAAATCTGGTAATATTATTCTTAGTTTTGTTTATAATCGTATGTTGCCGTATATTTTTCAAATTGCTAGTTTTTAGCTAAATGCGTTTAATACCATATTTAATACTATATATAAAAAAATAGTCTTTCAAATTTCTTTATTTTTTTTCAGGGATAAATAGTAGAATTTTACATAATGAACATGTAAAATAGCTGCTAAATTCCCAATATGCTGTAAATTAACATATATATTATTTATGGTGTAGATCTAGAAAATATGAGCATTTATATCCATATATTTAATTTCAAGTAGAAATCTTACATTATGACGTAAAATGGCCATTGAAGTAACAGAAAATCATTTAAGATATCTATAAAAAACATAGAAATATAAACTTATGTTAAAGCTTATAAACGAATTACTGGGATTTTAAGTGACGTTGAAACACATAAGATATGCAAAGACAGTGTGATAATCATCGAAATATATAGCTGTGTTCGCGAGACGATAGTTAAATTATTCTAAAGAATAACATATATATTTTAATCATAGATTTGAACGTCTAATGCAATTCTGATCCGATATTAGAGAAGGTACTTATTAAAAAACGAGATTAAATTTATAATTATGGTAACCCTTGATAAAATTTATTGAATATACTGCCATAATAAAACGAAACCGGAACTTATAAATATGTATATAATAAAAAAATAATTCAATTTTTAAATGGTTGTTATATTAATTTCTATTGACTTTAAAGCAAAAAATTAAAAAAAAATCTTTTCATATTCAAATATCTATCTTCGTATATTTAACCTGTTATATATCACCATAACAAAATCAACTGAATCTTTTTATTTTTATACTACCCATGTCATTGGAATGCTGTTTTTTAATAAATATTGCCTTGTTTTGCAGTCAAAATCATTTAGTAATATAAAGATTAAGAATAATGACTTACTAGAATAAAGATCTAAGAAGTACTACGTATAAATCAGACTTAAATGATGTAAACGAAACATGCAGAAAAAGTCAATTTATATGTACAATTAAGTGCGAAATTCATTTGTTCAGTTGATACTGAATTCTGCAGAATATAGGCAAAACCATTTTTTTTTATAAAACGACCTTTTTAGAGATTATATTGCATCTTATATTTATATCAGTATTATGGAAGATATAAATAGACAATATTTTAACAAAAAATTTTTTTATTCGGTCGGTATAATCTAAATTTTTATATATGATATAAAATCCTTATGTTTACATAAAAATTCTAATAATCTACTTTATTTTGCCATCTAAATGGTGTCTTTATACCTAAAAAAAAGTGTACGGTTATAGATTATATGCTCCAATTTGAATTCCAATGGCAATAAAAAATTGAAGATAGCATGTACGCTATTGGGAGCTATTATATGTGTCAAAAAACAAAGAGATTTACTTAGTAAAAAACAATCTAATAAATAACATAAAAAACAATTCATATTGATTTTCATGCTTAATTAGAGCTGTATTTAATGCACTTATAGTAAGTGATGTATATTTATATATAAATGGATAAAATCTTTAGAAAAAGGTTTAAAATATAGCTAAAACACAAGGATAGATTTTTAATAGATTATTGATAATGTTTAGAATGCATTACTTGCAAGAAAATATCGCAGATCGTACAATGATAGAAAAATTGTAAATTTATAATCCAGATGCATATATGAAAATCTTAAATCGCTCAACGAAAAAAATATATATATAATGAAAATATCACAAACTAATTTTAAAAGGAAAAAAGAAGGCCGTGTTTCTGTCATATATGACATGTATAGATTTTAACGGTATGAAATAAACGCACATATTCGTTCTTTTCTTAAAAAGATACACAGCATTTTACATTAGATGATTTAGAACTAGATAAATGGTATTATCACCATTTATTTTCCACTGAATTTTTATATGCATGAAATGATGGTGAAAGTAGAATTATTGAAAGATCATAGACTATTGTCGATGTGAACGCAATTTAGTTCAATAATAATACTTTTTAATATTATATATATTTTAATTGCATAATAAAAAGGTATCTTTGAGTAATTATCATGTATAAAGAGTAATCAAAAATACGAATAAGATTTTATAATGCTACTATAGAAATTTATTGCGGGATAAAAACCAAAATTCATTACAAAATCTACAAATAAACACGAAAATCGCAATAAATTATAAGATAATCAATAAGAATCACGAATAAAATAACTATTTTTTCATTAAATAACATAAGACATAAACATATAGCATACACTACTTTTTATACAAACATCAGATATAAAACGGATTACTATACATTAAATATGTATGTTGTATATAATTTGAATTTATACAAACTTTTCAAATAGATTTTGTGATATATAACCGTTTTGGCAATTTTATTCATTCCCAAAATATTATATAACAGTACGAGAAATATGAATCGATAGAAATATCAATTATGCAATAAATCATGATTTTTATTTCAAATATTTCCAGATAGTTCTTATCGATGATTCTAGATAAAGCATGCATTGAACAAAAAAAACTGCCTGTTGTTCAAGTCTTTACGTGTTAAAAGATGGATTGTTTGAGACTCTTATATTGAGAGTGGCAAACAGTATAAAAAGGTGTTTTTGGCATTATCTCATGTAAAGAATACATATCGGTTTAACTGTCGATATTCAGTGGCATTTTTTGATGCCGTATATTAAATTCCGGTTTGAAAAATTGAAATTATTTAATATTAAATCAAATTATTATTGATTAAAGAAATTGCATAAAAAAAATTTTTTTATTTTATAACGCTATATCGATTACAAATAAATAAGCCAGAGAAACAACAGAAAAAGAAAAAACTTGAGTCAAGTAAGGAACACATATAACAAAACAAATTATATAATACAAATATGTATACATATATGTATTTTTATCAAGGTAATTTAAATATAAAAATAAGGTAGAATTCTATTTCTTACAAATTTAAAAAAATATAATAATAAAAACTTTTTTTTCAATATAATGTAAACGAAGATTGAATATATATTTTCTATATGGGTGCAATGATAATGATAGATTATTTTCTGTAAATATCTTTAATGATGCATATATTAAATATCTATACATATATTAAATATATCTTGTGATATAATACAGTATGAAACGTTTTAAAACGACAGATTTGTTATTCTATAATTAATTAGCGAAATTTTTATCCATAATTCTATCATGTTTATAGATAAGAGAATTAATTGCTTGTAGCAAAATTGCTTAAATAATTTTCGCGTTTTTTTTGGCTTAATAATATGTATACAATTATTGCCTCATCATATAAATACTAATAAAAAAATAACTTATTTAGAAATTATACCGAAACATTGCCATACATTTTACATAGGAATTTACATATACAAGTAAATAATATATGTATTTCAGCAAAAAATTGTATATTTTATGTTGATATATATTCTGAAGATAATTTAAATAAGCTTGATAAGAACCGTTTTTTATAATTTTACATAGTGGGCAATAAATAAATTTACAAATCTATTTATTAAAATTTAAATTGTAAAAATAGCAAAGAAATTCGTACGATTTTCAGGATTTATTTATAATTTTTTTTGCGAATAAAGAAAAATTTTGGATATCAATTCGAATAAAATAATTTTGGGATTCGCTACAATTAAAAACGATAATATACGATATCAATGCCCCCTTTTTATATTATTTTATACAATTTAAAAGTATGAAAAAGCAAATCTAATATATTAAATAAATTTATATATCTTATTTTGTTTAAAAATAAAGTTTGGAACATTAAAAAATACCAATATATAGCATTTTAATGTAATTTTTGGATATCTAACATGCAGATTTGTGTATAAGGTATTATACATGTAATATAGAATTGAGCACGTTCTGACATGCTTTTTTATATTTTTCAAAATATAAACGGTTCAAAAAAACTTCAAAGTTTTCTTTCAATTGAACTTGCCGTAATTCTATTGTAATTGATACTTGCCGACTAAACTTCATTTAAACCAGAATAAATTGTAAATTGAACTAAAATATACTCCAAATTTATATGTTAATATTTACATATATATTTTAATCTATGAATGCAATCTTAAATCCATCAACAATTAGTTTATATAAGTATTCGATAAGATAAACTGGCAATAATTTTTGTATATATTGTTTTTAATTATATTTTTATATTTTTTTGGCATTATTGCTTAAAGTCTTTTTTGGAATTCTTTTTTACGTTTTAGATTCTATGTATATCGAATAAAAAAATTTTGATTGTAAATTTTTCGATATATATAGTATATCATATAAAAAGTCTATAAAATAGATTAAATCATTCATAATAGTAGATTTTGTCGCTATATTTTACAAAATAATACGTGAATACCATTAACCCCTATATTATTTAAACTATCATTTGATCATCCGATTGTATCTTTATAATATTTTTGATTAATTTTAATTTTATGATAAATTTTTATAAGAAAAGTATCCATAGCGGTATGTATAGCGGCTAAAACTTTTTTAAAATGCGCACAGAACGTTCTAAAGGGGCTAACTATACAAATAAACTGTTTTTGAAATCGATTTAATTTTCGTTTGTAGATTCTAAAAGTTTATGAAAAATTAATCTATGATTAAATACACGCACTTTGAATAATTATATAATTTTTAATGGTACAAAAATAAGGAAAGATTTATATTATTTAAAAATTGTAGATAAACTTAATCACCGCATTTTTTTCCTGACATATTTTTTATATATCATAGTATTTATGTCTTACATAAAATATTAACCATTTAAGTAGTGCAAATAGATCAAAATATCACTTTTAATTGCTTTATTGGTGTACTAAATTCATGATGTTTTTGTATTTAGATATAAATACCTTTATCTATAGAGTGCAATTCTATTTGTTAAATATTTATCATATTATAGATGACTTTATTTTGTACCAATATTTTTGTGTATTTTTGGTCTATGAGTGCAGACTATATCATTAATACAATAGTTTTTGACATATAAAACATCTATGATATAATGATGAGTGCCTGTAATTATTTATGACAGTGTAAATAAACGTAAAACAATTATTTTACAATTTATTACTAATCTTTTTTGTATATTTTATAATCACAGAGTCATAATTTTATGTTCTAATTTCAAATGTAGTCAGCTTATTTTTTTTTGCATAAATATTAAGAATCGAAAAACCAACATAAATTGACAGAAATAATTATATAAAACAATTATACATTTAATTAATTAAGCATGCCAGATTGAAAGTGTAGAAATTATATTATTAAAAAAAACTAAAAATTTCCAAACAAATCTTTTAGATCTTCATTACAAATAGATTTAATATTGGATTCTACCCAATGCAATTGATTGCACTAAATGGTTTTTTAGGTGAGCTTAATATGCCAACGAAATTTGAAAACATTAGTAGACTTCACAAACTTTATAAAAGAGACATTTAAATATTTTAGAATAATATATCATGGCAGTTTATACATAAAAATTCTTTAAATTATAATTTTTTTAAGTTCTTTGAGCATAAAATAATTAGAGTTAAAAACATATTTAAGATACACATGAAATATAAAATTTACTGATATCTTTCTGCGATGTCATCCAATAAATGCTGCAATTTAAACATACATTTTAGTTGTTTCTCAAATATTTTTAAATCTTATTAATAACTATTAAAGAATGTAAACCAATGTTTTTAACTAAAAAGATTTGTGGCAATTATATATTCGTATCTGATAAAGGCGGTCATGGACAGCCAAAATCGCCATGACAACATCAGAATTTTGACCACGATTCATAGAAATTATATGGTCAGAAGTTCAAGCATATTCTAACTATCTACTGCAGCAAATATTAAGCAAAAAAGCACATGTGTTAGAATCTTTTTATTTTAAAATACAATTTCGGCTGCAAATTATAAAAATTCCACTTGTATTGGAAAAATTATTATATTGTTGTTAAACAGCCCATTAATAATCAGTGTGCTTTAAGTGCAAATTTTAATTATATCTTGAACGTAAATTCACCATACTTCCGATGCAATGTTATCAAATAACACTCTTTTTTAATATTATTTTTATGTTTTTATAAAATTAAGGTTCATTTGACAGTTTTATTAACGATTACTTTTAATCTAAATAAATGCCATTCTTTATATATTTTAAACTATTTTACGATGCTCATATAAGTTTGTTTTGATTTCATCACAAAAAAAAAGTGAGGCTTTTTTTTTAGTAAAAATTCATCGATTCTTAGAATTAGTACAATTGTAAACAAATGCGTAATACATAAATATATATCGATCATATATAGGGAATTAAATTTATTAATTTATTCATGTATCAATTTCTAAAATGAACATTTTAAATATGAGATCAATTGTGTATTTTTCATAAGAATATGAATAGCAAAGTATCTACACATAAATATAAACATAAAAAAACATAAATTTTTTTGAAATAAAATTGAATATTTAGTATGTTAAATATAGAGCTATAGATATAGCAAATTAATTTCTGATACATGCATCTTAAAACAACATGTTTAAAAACTATATTCGATGGCAGATTTTAAAAAGATTACGTATTAAATATATATTTTAGCATATATAAATTACCAATCACACTTAAATTTCTTATTATAATTGTCATAAAAATGTTTCAAATAAACATAAAATGTCGTATTATTTTGCAGTTGATGAAAAAAATTGTTTTCTGATATAATCAGATATATGGTTCATGTACATATATACTAAATATCTGATCTTGGTATATTGATTTTTGAATGAAATCATCTTGATAGTATTCTAAAAAAAATTTCACACCTCTTATCAGTTTAAATACATATGACTTGAAAATGATACAATAAAATCAAATTTCTAATATAATTATTGATTTTTAAAATTTTTACTGAATAAAATTTTCGTGGAATATTGAGGATTATCTTAGCAGTGAAGGATATTTTTTATATAATACATATCCATCCATATGATGTCTAATTTAAGACTTGAAAGAGTTTTTTGTATGTTAAAAAGAATTTTTTATATTGAAACACGATTTTAACTGTTTTTCTGGAAGAATATATATCATAACATTTTAATTGAAAATTTATATCCCTGTTTGAAAAAATGTGCTTTGAATCGACAAAATATATATGTAACGAAATTGCGAAAATTTTTAGAATGGTAAAACCAATAATAAGAGGGTTTTATTTTCGAGCAAGGGGGTACGTAAGATGTGGAACATGTAAACAAACTCTATATGAAGAATTAAATGTGATTAAGATTACTTTTAAAACGATAATTGTTCTACTAATCATAGAACAATTATTTTTAATTGTGAAGAAACATTCAAGGAAAGAATTGTATGAACAGAACTATAATTTATATTCAAGTGATGGTCTTTTTCATAACTTTAGGTATGCTTTGATAAAGAATCTTCAAGAATACATCTTTATTGATACAAGAAAATTTCACGAGCTACAGCACAGGATTATGCGTAAAACGGATTTTTCAGAATTTATGTACTGGCTTAATAGTATACACATGAAATTAATAGAAAAATTTAATGGAAGAGGAAATAGTCTACAAGACAGGCCCTATCGCATTGCGTTTAATAGTAAAGAACATGCTGTTCTTTTTTCCAAAGAATTTTTTGAAAATATATATGAGGAGTGGAGGAAAATGATATTTGAAGCTCAATTATTTTTGAACATTGAGATTATTGCAATAGATTGTAACTGTTATATATTTTACAGTGTTCATCAATACAATTTTTGTGGATATGATATGAATTTGACAAGTGTAGAAAAAGTGAATATAGATTGATGCGAAACTATAAAATAAATAAAACTGTATCATATTTAATCTTTACTTATATTATATTAAAAACGGATTTTATAAATATTACCCAGAAGTTGCGTATAAGAAACACTTTTTTATCCTAGTTGTTATTTTTATATTTTCCGAAACAAAAAATCCAAATATTATACAATAAAATAAAATTATAAAATAAAAATATGATCAGGATCATTTAATATTTTGAAAATGTAACTTATATAGCAAAGTATAAAATGAATTGGATTTTTTTTATTATAAATTCAAACATCTATAACAAAAAGAAATATCCGTTAAAAAAGAGTAAAAAATAATTTATGTATTTTGATAATAAAAAACAGTGATTTGCATATTACTAAGTTTCTAATGGTATTCGATCTTAAAATATCCAACTCATCTTAAAATAGTGGTATTTTTTTTGCAAGATGGTATAAATTTGTATTATGTTACCATAAAAATATATTTTTAATTATATAATCTAAAAAACTGAGATAGTAGTTAACAATCTAAACAATGTTTTATATACAAGTATAAGAGATTGAATATTTTCATAATTTAAATTCTGAAATTTTTAAGGAAAAAATTCCTGTAGCTTCTTATACTATAGTGCATTATAAAATATATCTGACCCATACATAAGTATATAATAAATGCAAATATAATATAAGGGTGACTATAATATTATGATAAAATAGAATCTTATGATTGTATGTAAAGAAATATGGAAAATTTGCACAAAAAAGGTTTTACATATATCTAGGTTTTTTTTTGTAAAAGATGCAATTTATTATATAAAAAGCGTTTGTAATTATAAGTTATGCAATATATTGACAACACGCGAAATATATTTAGCTTTAAGATGAAGTATTGAAGCATAAGATAAAAAAAAGCCTTTTTTCTTATTATAAACTACTTGTTTACATATAAAAGAAATTCAACTTAATTTAAAGTAGTTCATTTTACATTTATAACTACTTCTAGAGTTTTTTATATGTATAAAAAAATGTTTAAATTGAGACTGACACGATATCATAAAGAATTTTCTAATATTTTACCAATAAAAACGAGTGATGTTGTTTTTTGTCGATCAAATTTTTACATATATAAATAAAAAAAATTTGTGCAAATATATATATGTCGCTAATTAATTTAGCCTTAATAAATATATTTTAAAGGGAAAACATATACAAATCAACATGTAAAAAGCGCTTAATTTCGCTTTATTAGTTTTAAAAATATCCGGTTCACTTTTAAGCATATTTCGCAACTCAATATTTCTAAATAACGCAAGAGATTGATATATGCACGAAACATTGTCTGTTTGTTCTATAAGAGCATGATAAATGCTAGCCAAACAGCAAAACTACACACAAAAGTTTTATAAACTTTTTACACTATAGGTTTTCATTAAAAAAATATTATTTTAATTTGCATTGTTGGTATAAATTAGGATCTAGCTTAGGCATTTATTCTTTGACTTTAAACTCTTTTGATGTAAAGTATGAGAATAACATGAATTGTCAAAATTAATAAACAGAAATGAAAGCTATATTAACTAAACACACCTTTTTATGATCAAATATAGCATTTAAAACGCGAATTATCCTTTTCAAAGGTCGTAATCGTACATAAACCTTATAATGAAAGAGATAATGGATCAAAATATATTTTTTAGAAACGTGCTCATGATAAACGGATACCCCGTTTCTCTATGCTTAAGATATGAATGTAATAGTATTCTTTTTTATATGTGCATTTATAAATTTAACCCATATTATTCGTTTAATTAAGATAATATATAATGAATAAGATACTTAAACATATGAATTTATATTCGTTTTAGGACCTCATATCTTGCAATTATCCTGCAATTATTTATATCGAAATTGAATTTCTAAAAATATCAATTTATAAATTATATTTAAAGATTATTCACATATGTTATATCAATAAATTTGGTTTTCAGCACAAACATTTACAAATTTGCATATTTAGTAGAAATCATGCTTGTTTATTGATGCTTTCGATATAATGTGATTAGAGGAAATCAATCACGTATGCTTGAAAAGAAAATATAAAATCAAAGACAGAAATTAAATCAAATAAACATAGAATTACCATCATTCAGATCGAATTCAAAAAAAAATTGTTATTTTGTGCATAAGAATCCCTTTCTTTCGTTATAAAAGGCGAACCATGTTGTTTTTCTGTATTCTAAATGCAATAAAGAAACAGAAAAAATAGAAAAGTAGATTTGAATTTTGTATCTTTAATTTTATAGGTACACCTAATTTATTTTATTTTAAAATCCGATAGCAGCATCAACATATATATATATTTATTTATTTATTTTTTGTTTTTTATTTTAAAATTATATGATATATGAGTTTCGGCATATCCGCATCTTACAAATTCGGCATGGATTTTTTATTCACATTAAAATTTAAGATACTTATAGAATACTGTATGTATTTTAAATCAAATATATTTTATTCAATGTCAAACTAATCTCAAATAATAGTTCAATAATGGATTTACATATAAGAAACACAACACTTCTAATTGTAACTTTTATGCTTGGAATCTAGTATTTAATTTTTTTAAAAAATTATACTATTTAAAACCGATAAATTCCGATCGATGGCATATTTGAAGATCCGTTACGACATATCCTGTTTATCGAAAAATATTGAACGTTTTTTTCGGTTTTTTAAAATTTTTTGTTTTTGTAATCCTGCTAATTTATATATTATGTTTTATTATATTTTTAATATTATCCTTCGAATTTGTCATCTATAATGAAAAGAGGAAATTTAAATTTCATTCGAATTTTTAATTTAATAGACCATGGGTATTTCTATCCATAAAAGAATTTGAACAAAATATCTGCTTTCTTTGGAACTTTACACACGTAAAGCCATATTTTCAGATAAATCAGATGCTATGATTCTGCTTCTAGTAGAGTTATCAAAATTTGTAAGGAAGGTGGCTGTAATTAATTAATTCTTTCTATTCAAATATTCAGTATATAGATAATATCAGACCGTATCACAAATTTGAAAGAGCTATTTTATTAAAAAGTATGCGAGTTATTATGCACGTCAATACTAGTATTTTTCGTGGTGTTAATCTTGGGGGAAGCCAAGCTTAATCTATTTAAGAATAAATAATTCTCAAAACTACGTAAAAATTGCTGTTGTTGATATGATAGAAAACCATTTTATTTTAATATAATTATTTTAAAGGTTTATGTTGTATATCGATAAAATCCCGAAAAGCACAGAAGAAACCGATCAGAAAATTTATTAATATCTAAGAAAGATCTTTCGGCACCGAGTAAAAAGTTTAGTATTCTCGCGTCTTTTTTTATGAAAATATGGAAAAATATTAATTATATGTAATACGGATACAATCTATTTTGATACTTATTTCTATGCGAAAAACCTCGAATACTGGCATGCATTTAAATATACGGTCGCAAATAAAGAAACTTCAGAGCGTATTATTAATTAATACATTTATGACACTTTTTTCTGTCCCGAATTATTGAAGAACTTTCAAAAAGAATAAAATATATAATTAAAAACTATATATATGCAGCAAAGTATTTTAATGTGCATAAAAAAGCTTAAAATATAAATATTAAGCCATTATATATAAACATTAGACATGTGTATTTTTATTTGGGTTTATGATGAATTTAAAAAGATTTTTTTCTTATAAAACTCACAAATATTCTATGTGAATAAGCAATAATAAAATTGAATGATATTTAAATTCGTCGAATTGAATTTTAAGGTATCTGTCTATTTAGTGACAATTTGCATTATCATAAGACATAAATGACCTCAATTTGCGGTATGTCTAAAATAAACATGAAGTTTTTGTGTGATAGGGCCATAATAAAATTAAGCATCTGATGAAGGTCGCGATTTTATAACTGTGCAGATGAATAAGAAAGACGAGTGAAAAATACGAGTAGATTGGCTGGTAAAAATAGTAAAATATATAATTTATAAAAGATTTAAAACATTTGAGTGTTTAAATATCGGGGTAAACATACCAATTTTCATTATCTATCAGGACGAAAATTTTGAATATTAATTTTTCAATATTTTATCTACCCATATCCTATGAATAATTTCCTTATATATCAATGACAAAGAAGATAAATCAATAACAATGTAGAAAAAAGGAAAATTTATTAGAAAATTATTTTAAATAACAACGAGGTAAAACAATAAAAATTTGAATTTGTGATTGAAAATCATGGTTAAAATATTTTAAAGAAAGCAATAAATATCTAATTAAGAATGTTGATATGGGTATAATAAAATATAAATATAATTTCTTTAAGCTCTCACACTCCGCAAGACACTTGAACTCATCTCATTTGAGAGAAGAAGAGCAGTTGATGAAGATAGATTAGAGGAAGGTGTCAAAAGATGCATCAAGGAGTTGTGAAATATTCCCAACACGCTGAACACGTCTAAATAGATAAAATCGATAAAAAGAAACTTAACCCATAAATAAATAATAATTTCTTTAAGTTAGTATACAATATGCGAATGATGAGAAGAATATAAATAACCAAGTTGCTATCTATAAAGGGTCGTTTTGACCTAATTTAAATAATGTAGATTAGTTTTATATGAAAATATGGCCTAAAATATTCAGTAGCAAAAGGTTACATAGCATCTTATGATTCAAAACAAAAATTTGAATTTTAAAGGAAGATAATTCTTATTATGATAAAGAAAATTTCTATGCAATTAGAAATGGATTTAAGATAGACATTATATATAAATATCACACTATAAAATGTGGATCTATTTTATGTGTAAACATAGGCGATGAAAATACTGTCAAAGTTCAAGTGCTTTTTTTTCAATAAAGAACTGATGCTCATAAGTTTAAGACCATAAGAAATTACTATCTCTTATGAAAAAGGATATTTAAACTAGCAAAACGGAATGGTAATGCTGTCAATATATCAATTTGTATCATAAAATTGTTTGTGAACTATTGAAAAAAAAATATAAACTCGATATCTTTTCTTTCTGATATAATGTTTAACGAATATGATCAAACAAAAACTATTTTCTAAATATATAAAATATTCCTGTAAAAAAACGCAAATACTTGTTCTATGTTTGCCTAAACTACTAAAAAATAAATCCATTTCTCGATTTAATGATCTAATATGATCACGTGCAATATAAAATGTTAACTTATTTCAGTAATAATCGAACCCAAATAAATAAATTATTTGGGTTCGATCAAAACATCGATTTGGTTATTGAATCTGGAAATAAATATATTTGACGCTATCGTCGTGCTTAGATCGCTGTGAATAGTAAGTATAATGTAATATCTATAACTAAAATACGACTCTATATATTAAGAGCTAGCAATAAACCTTAGATTTCTGGATTATACGTGACCAAAATTATTTATTGCTAAAAATATGACACTGTATACTTCGAAATAATGCACGTGTAAATAAAAAAATACATAAATTTTGCAAATCCTTATTCATTACAAAATACCGAATCAGTATCAGTGTTGCAATATTGCAATACAGAATCAATGATTATGAATTTATAGAAATGCTGTGTTATAATAGCAGATTATGTCTTAATGCACCGGTGAATATGATAGAACAACGTGCTGCATTGTTATTGATTAAACAATAAATAGTTATTGGTCCTACAAAGATCGGTAAATAGAAACAAATGATCAACGGATAAAAAAGAAGGTGAAAAATATATAATTTATGTTTATAATATTACCTAGGTGCTATGAAATTCGAAATCCGTTTCCGTAGATATATGAAATCGAATAATTGCTGAATTCTGTTCTAAGGAAGACACATAACTTATTTGGAAATTTATATTTTGTGAGCAATCAAAATTTATATGTTTACAAAGCACTACAACGCATTTTAAATTATTAATCTAGCAACGCTAAATTAGATATAAGGCATAATGTAAACAAACATATGTTTATGCACATTTTTATCTATAGGCAAAATTTATAATATTTATTTAAGTTTATTCGCAATCACCTTTATTACATTTAATTTTTTATTAATATTTTATAATAAAAATGCATCAAAATTATTATAATTTATCAGAAGCTTATTTTATATATATCCAGTTAGGTATTGCTTTGATAAAATTTAAGAAATTAAAAGATATATAAAAACATCATATAAAAATATAGGTATCCGCTGCAGTTTAACAGCCACAAATTATATATTTAAGTTTGTTTTCTAAACAATGAACATAATTATATTTTACAGACATAACTAATATATTATAGAAACACGAATCAGTTTATAGAACTAGGAATTAATATACAAACAATTTCAAAATTATGACCACTTCATCTATCTATAAAAAATTTTGGTCTGTAAACTACAAAGAATTTTTTTAGAACTAACATGTTTTTGTGATAATTAAAAAATCTAATAGATGATTAAGTATTTTTTCAATATTATAAACACTTTGAAAAACCTATTATAACTACAAAATTTTTCGTCTAAAACCAATTTATTTATGAAAAACATATACCTATAAATAAGTTTATGGATTTTTTTGTATTAATATCTAGTGGAAAAAGCCCATTTTTTGAAAAAATTATAGAATTATTATCATTATTTCCAGGTTTTTATATAATGAAGCATACTTCTTCAAAAATGACACGTTTATTATTAAAAATACACTGCAATAGACCCATATCGAAAGTAAATAAATAATAGGGGTTAAAACTTTAATTTATTACTTTTTAGATAAATTTCATACTTAATCTTAATCTTAATTGATTGACTGACTATTATTATAAGTGATCTTCTTTCTTAAGTCTATCAAAATTTTACAGTTAAAAAATGAAAAAAAAAATATTTTAGCCTATATAATAGCTTTTGAAATTAAATTATCAAAATTCATTTTTTTTATTTATAAATTTTATTTCTCGTGTGATAGTCAACAAAGCATTATAGTTTATTGTTTTTTGTATGTATAAACTTTAAATAAAACTCTCGAGTCTTTATTCCTCGATCTAAAATATTTAAACAATTAATATGGGATCATAATATTATAAAACTAAAAAAAGCAAAAATTTATGATCTCTATTGTTTTTAAATAATAACAAACACTTTGAAACAGAAACCATACTTTTGACAATAAATACTGAATTCAATTTTGCGCGAACTTAAAAAACATAAAATATTATAATTAGACATATAAACATCGTTTATCTACATAATTAATTATAAATGTATTAAAATCTTTTTCATTAATTATTTTTAATTTAAAGAAGTATAAATACTCAATATAAAAACTTCTTGTATATTTCAAATATAATTTTTTTTTAAATATTTTATTATAAATTTAATACTAAATAGGTGTGTTTTTACCGCGTATACAATATGTGATGATAAAAGATTTGTAAATTTTAATATTCATTTTGTTAGTTATGATGTATAAATACCATTTATCACATGGTAAAATAATTTATAAATTACAATTTTTAATTTTATATACAAATGCAAGACAAAAATTATCCCATATGTTATAATATGCGGCGGTGTGGTGACACGATATCATAGGAGGTACCCGAATGAACTAGATAAGACGAACCAAGTTGAGGCATATTTTCAAACCTTGGGATTGAGAAAAACCCTTGAATTAAACGGTCTCGAAAGAAGGAGGGGTGTTGAAGAGTTCTTTGGAGAGGAGAAGATAGCCGAATGTATAAATACGCTGTGTGTACAGAGAATCGAACGAGCTGTGCTGGGAACAAAAACTAGATTACGCTATAAATACAGCCCTTAAATAAGATAAAAAAATACAATTTTTAATTTTAATAATGTTAAAAACAGCACAATATATATGAGTTTATTCGTTTGAATATTTTGGCATATAAATGTATATTTAATTTATAAAAAAATTTTTGATGACTGAATCCAATACAACAACGAAATCATAATTTTAAAATCAAGAAACATAATTGTTTATATGTCATCAATGTCTTACAAGAGGCGAAAGCTAATTGGTGAGAATTGGATAAACACTATAAAAAAATTTACAATAAATTTGAAAAGGCTGATGATGTCGCTCTTAACTAAGAAAAATAATATAAATTAATAAAACGAATTACATTAACCGAAAATAAATATCAATAAATACATAAACTTTTAAATCCATATCTATCTTATATAAAATGACAATTACATTGCTTAATAAAATCCAAACTGTGGCAAAACCAATAATTTTTATAATAAGTATAATAAAACTAATATATATATATAAACGATTTGTAAAAATCCAGTTTATATTGCTACATATCTTTTCAAAAAACAATATTTTGATTGATATTCGAAACTTTATACAAGAAATTATCCAACAAATATATATTCAATTATAAGGATGTAATTTATATAATAAAACATATGATATTTATATATGGGTTAGTTTTCTTTTTATCTATTTAGACGTGGTCAGCGTGTATAGAATATTGCACAACTCCTTGATGTATCTTTTGACAACAAACCCTGATCTATCTTTATCAATTGCTCTTCTTCTCTCAAATGAGATAGTATAAGTGTCTTGCGGAGAGTGTGAGTTTGCATGTATGCTTCTACTTCATCCGGAATTGTTAACTCCTTAATATATTTTTTATGATATTTAGTGACCACCCCATCCCGAGTTATTAATAAAAACAAATAATTAGAGATTTATAGTCAGATTGAGACAAAAAATAAATTTACAAGAAACATAGAATAATATATAGTTTAATTATTTTTAAGAGAAGAAAATCGCAGTTTAATTTACTATTATTTTAAAAATACGAACAAATGGTCACATGTTCAGTCAACATTTTGGAATAGCTTTCGCCCTGTTTTCTACCAAATCGAAATTTACTTTATGATCCCAACAACCGCACCACCTATTATCGTCTACCACAGCTTCCCATCCTTTTATAAATTCTCTTGGCGCTAGGAACTTAATCTCTCGTAAATGCCATCTTCAGAGCAGCAAAAATGTAAGTTTCGGGGATTTTCCCCTATCGTATAACCTCGACAGGGTTTATTTTATTTTTTTTGACGTGAGTCTTTCACACTCTCGTCGATATATCATGTAAATATGGGATTCTATATGCATAAATAAATGATAAAAAGCTATAAATTTATTAAAAACAAACCAAAAACTCAAATTTATATAAAATGAGGGTTTTAAAACTTAATTACCAAAATTTTGAAACTAGATAAATGTAAAATTCTAATTCTATATAGCTTAAGAAAATATCTAAAAATTAAATTAAAAATGCTGGTGCTAAATTAAATATAAAGTATAATCAGCTAATCGTAATTATCATATAAATTATCAGCGGCAAAAATAAAAAAAATTTGCAAACCTTTATTATGCTAAAAATTATATTTTAGAAATGATTTAAACTAATCATCCGCACATATTTAGAGACTAAAGGAATTAGAAATCAGATTAAAATAAAATGCTTTTTGAATATTAAAGATATATCCAACTTGTTATTCTGTTTCTTATACCTTATATCTGAAAAATTAAAGTAATAAAGCCTTATATAATAAAATATAGAATTATAGATATGTAAAATGGGAAAAAGCAATCTCATAATATAGATATTTGCCAAACTGTTTATTATTTTTTTCAGCCTGAAAAAAGCTTTCATACATAATAAAAATATAATAGCCGATAGTTAACGTAATTAAGCATAGTAATATTATAAATATCTTGGTTATTCCCTTTAAAAAAAACCAATAGAATATATAATGGGAATTATAAATCCATTTTTTTTGATATGTCAAACTAAAAACATAATATGTATATTCAAGTATCGAAATATGTCTAATATAATTTTATTGGTAACATGTATCTAACTTCCTATCAACATCAATTATTATTTGGTTTTAAAATCATATCTAAAATTATCGAAAAAACACTATATTGTATATATGAACCATTTTAGATATTTTTATATATCAATAATACAATTCAAAGCTCATAAAAGCATGATATTAATCACTATACAAAACGTTTTTTTGCAAAAAATCATCAGCGATGTATTTTACAACAGAAAATTCATATAAAAGGCATATATACTGTAAAAAAGTTCACAATAATGTGTAAACAATTTATTAAAACAAAGATATTTCTTTTCCTGGTATTAGTATTATAAATTGTAATTTAGAATTACATTCATGCTATAAAGAATATAAAACAATTTTCCCAAAATTTTCAGAAATCCAAATTTATTCGATAATTTCTTTTATAGAAAAATTTTCTATATATTTTGCGTTTTTTTCTTTGAAGAAACGCATACTTTCCAATTTTATAGAAATTTACTTTTGAAGATGTTTATTCATTTTTTTAATTAAGGCATAGTTGTTAAAAAAAATATATAGTTGTTGTTATATGTTTTAATAAATATAAATATGTTATTTTACAGAAAAAAATAACCAAATCATTTCGACTCTATAACTCGTTTAAAACCAAAATCAAGTAGGTTAGGGGTTAGGGGGTTAGGGTTAGGGTTAGGGTTAGGGTTAGGGGGTTAGGGTTAGGGGTTAGGGGGTTAGGTTAGGGGTTAGGGGGGGTTAGGGGGGTTAGGGGGTTAGGGTTAGGGTTAGGGTTAGGGTTAGGGTTAGGGTTAGGGTTAGGGTTAGGGGTTAGGGGTTAGGGTTAGGGTTAGGGGTTAGGGGTTAGGGGTTAGGGTTAGGGGTTAGGGTTAGGGTTAGGGGTTAGGGGTTAGGGTTAGGGTTAGGGTTAGGGTTAGGGTTAGGGTTAGGGTTAGGGTTAGGGTTAGGGTTAGGGTTAGGGTTAGGGTTAGGGTTAGGGTTAGGGTTAGGGTTAGGGTTAGGGTTAGGGTTAGGGTTAGGGTTAGGGTTAGGGTTAGGGTTAGGGTTAGGGTTAGGGTTAGGGTTAGGGTTAGGGTTAGGGTTAGGGTTAGGGTTAGGGTTAGGGTTAGGGTTAGGGTTAGGGTTAGGGTTAGGGTTAGGGTTAGGGTTAGGGTTAGGGTTAGGGTTAGGGTTAGGGTTAGGGTTAGGGTTAGGGTTAGGGTTAGGGTTAGGGTTAGGGTTAGGGTTAGGGTTAGGGTTAGGGTTAGGGTTAGGGTTAGGGTTAGGGTTAGGGTTAGGGTTAGGGTTAGGGTTAGGGTTAGGGTTAGGGTTAGGGTTAGGGTTAGGGTTAGGGTTAGGGTTAGGGTTAGGGTTAGGGTTAGGGTTAGGGTTAGGGTTAGGGTTAGGGTTAGGGTTAGGGTTAGGGTTAGGGTTAGGGTTAGGGTTAGGGTTAGGGTTAGGGTTAGGGTTAGGGTTAGGGTTAGGGTTAGGGTTAGGGTTAGGGTTAGGGTTAGGGTTAGGGTTAGGGTTAGGGTTAGGGTTAGGGTTAGGGTTAGGGTTAGGGTTAGGGTTAGGGTTAGGGTTAGGGTTAGGGTTAGGGTTAGGGTTAGGGTTAGGGTTAGGGTTAGGGTTAGGGTTAGGGTTAGGGTTAGGGTTAGGGTTAGGGTTAGGGTTAGGGTTAGGGTTAGGGTTAGGGTTAGGGTTAGGGTTAGGGTTAGGGTTAGGGTTAGGGTTAGGGTTAGGGTTAGGGTTAGGGTTAGGGTTAGGGTTAGGGTTAGGGTTAGGGTTAGGGTTAGGGTTAGGGTTAGGGTTAGGGTTAGGGTTAGGGTTAGGGTTAGGGTTAGGGTTAGGGTTAGGGTTAGGGTTAGGGTTAGGGTTAGGGTTAGGGTTAGGGTTAGGGTTAGGGTTAGGGTTAGGGTTAGGGTTAGGGTTAGGGTTAGGGTTAGGGTTAGGGTTAGGGTTAGGGTTAGGGTTAGGGTTAGGGTTAGGGTTAGGGTTAGGGTTAGGGTTAGGGTTAGGGTTAGGGTTAGGGTTAGGGTTAGGGTTAGGGTTAGGGTTAGGGTTAGGGTTAGGGTTAGGGTTAGGGTTAGGGTTAGGGTTAGGGTTAGGGTTAGGGTTAGGGTTAGGGTTAGGGTTAGGGTTAGGGTTAGGGTTAGGGTTAGGGTTAGGGTTAGGGTTAGGGTTAGGGTTAGGGTTAGGGTTAGGGTTAGGGTTAGGGTTAGGGTTAGGGTTAGGGTTAGGGTTAGGGTTAGGGTTAGGGTTAGGGTTAGGGTTAGGGTTAGGGTTAGGGTTAGGGTTAGGGTTAGGGTTAGGGTTAGGGTTAGGGTTAGGGTTAGGGTTAGGGTTAGGGTTAGGGTTAGGGTTAGGGTTAGGTGGTTAGGGGTTAGGGGTTAGGGGGTTAGGTTAGGGTTAGGG